>NC_064598.1:14919166-15568333 GCF_943734845.2 Anopheles funestus
AAGAAGGAAACAATGTCGTAAAAGAAAACATTTTTAACAACTGGATGTGTTCGGAAAAGCGCGCTACTTACGTCGTGATATTCGTAGATGTTAAACTTCTGCTTGGTACCACAGTCCGGCAGACCAATGACGAAACGATAATTGTCGACCTGTACATTTCGTTCGCCTTTCCGACCGATGAACTCTGGCTTCCATATGGCTGCAATGAAGCAAGGGCAACAAAAAGGGCAAATGAAATTGATGAAAAATGGGCCTCTTGGACGATGCACGTTCCGGAGTCACCGTCGTCGTCCTCACAATTTTGCTCCCATCACGTACGTCGTTGTGTTTCGATACTAATGGTACGGGTCAGGTGTTCTATATATTGCAACAATCAGCTCCCTGCTGACTGCATTTCAGTTGCACAATTGAATGGTGTAATGTTGGAGTCTTTTTGTTGTTGTTTTGTTTGCTTCGTGTCATGCCTGCCTAGGGGGAAAACCGTAAGTAGTAGCAGCAATTTTCTCTTCCCAGCACAACATTTACCCGGGTTGTGAAGGAATTGAAAGAATTTTTCTAACACAAGGCAAGTAAAAGCGTATCGCTTTTCCTCATGTACGTAAGCGAACTCTTGGTCTGTTCGTCTATACGAAACCCGGACACACAATCGGGTGTTGCCGGTATGCTTTCTAAAAACCGAAACGATAGTAGAACCCGAAAGCAATCATGTTCCACAGTTGGTAAGTAGGATGAAATGGAATTTCGATTACGCTACCGCCTTGGTGTGGTATCAGGGCTTTAAAGCAATACAGATTTCCACTCGATATTATCCGAATGGGTATTGCTTTAGCCATTTAGGCTTCGGGATATGTGTTATAACAATAAGGCACAGTGAGGATGATAAAAAAGAGTAGCAAGTACAACTAGCAACGTTTGACGCATTGTACTTGATTTAATCTTAAATCGTTGGCGTTTGAAGTATGATTGAAATTCGGGAATAAATCATACTCACAACACTAAAGCCATTATTGCCGTTGGTGGTGCTATTGATGAATCAAACCCACCCGATATCACGCATCTGTGTATATTGCCGCTCACAGAACGTAACACTGCGAGACGAAACCAAATCAATTCGGAAAGAAAGCGAACGAAGACGGATGCTGATAATACAGTGAGTAGGAAAAAAACTCCTGTGATCTTTTCCATGACTAAAAGAAGCCCTGGCTTCAAGTAAGTAGGTGCTACTTATACCACTCAGATGTAGATATACATTTATCTTGTTAAACTGATGCCAAAAAAAGTCTTCTTCTTTCATCTGTTCAGTGTGGCGTGACTGTGACCAAAAGCAGTATAGAGAGAATGAAGCAAAACGGAAAGATCCATGGACTGTTCTTGGATGATTTTAGGTAAATCGTTTATCAGTAACCACCAATGGCTGGAAATATTATTGGATTTATTTCAATTGTCGAAGTGAAAAGAAACAAAAAATAAACTTCATGCTTTCCTTCGAAGTGAAGAGCTGTTATTGCATAAATTATGAAACGAGTTGATCACGTTCGCAACTTGGGCAATGGTTATGAGCGAATTATAGCTATTTCTAGATTGCAATAACATTAAGGTTCAATATTTACTTTCGATTGAATGTTAGAAAATTCTTTGAGTACAATTTTTCGATATCAAACGGAAGCTTTTCAGTGGTGGGTTGCAGCGCACGTGCCTTGCCCGTAGACCAAAAGCCGTAGAAACATAATGATGCGAATCGTTATGTTGGTTTCTTGCTAAATTCAATCACTTTTTCGAATTCAAAATTGCTTGCTCTTAAAGAAAACGTCTTACGAAGCACAAAATGGTCTTCATGTGAGCGGCATCAGTATTAGGGCCGTTTAAAAAAACTAATTAGTAAGCCATTGCGCGCTCAATTGCGTTGGTCCCTTTTTTCCAAAACATTTGTGTTTTGTTCGTCTGTAAAGTGTAGCCTGTAGCGATAGGGATGCTTCAATAGTATACTTACTTGCATTGACTGTGGCGGCGACGGTACACTTCCCATCGTAGACGACCTCAAACTTCTCGCAGCATTTGTTTATCCGCACCGATGAAGTTGTCGTCGAATGGGTAAACCCAATTACGGAAAGGACAATAATTGCAAAGGCTGCTCTGGTTGGTGTTGGCATCTTTAGCATCTATTGACCGTCTAATAGCTGCCAGCAGTGGGACACTAAAGACCACCCCCTTCAATGGGTTATGAGGAAAGTTTGGTGAGATTCACTTCGTCGTTGGCGGAGATTATGCGTTGCTGTGTTGGTTTTGTCACTGGCAGAATGTGGAACAAATGCCCCCACGTCTGTGAAGGTTTGCTAATGGTATGTCGGGCAGGAACATTCAAAACGAGCAGTGTTGCATCTAGTGCTAGCTGTAGTGCATCGTCATTGCTTGCTTCACCGTAGGGACCCGTCTGCAAAATAAGAAAGTAAAACAAAACGATGAAAATTTATATAAAATCTTAAAGCTTTGATTTGGCCACAGTCGCGCAGGAGCACGAATAAACCAAAGCGTTTAGTTATCCATTTGGTAAATATATGGTTTAAATTTATACGCAATCTTGAATTCTACAGCACACTTCAGAACATTAATGCTCCTTCATAATTCATGGCGATGAATATAGCTCTAACATTTTAACAGTAACCTTTACCAATCCTTACCATCATGCGTGTATCGATCGAAGATCTTCTTTTCACCGATCACGCACAGATATGGGAGAATGAAGGGGAAAAAACAAAACGGACAGCTCATTAAACTCATGTACCGATGAGCATACATAAATTCCAAGCAATACACAAACATGTGCGACTGCAGCCCCATAGTATAACACGGGACATCAGCACCATTTCCTAAAGAAAGAAGACCGAGTTTTACTTTTTCACCACGGGTTTCCCAGGCAGCGTGCGCCCCAGACGACCACGGAGCTTCAGAAATTTCTCATTTATTTATGCTGACACTGAGACCAAGTTGTAAGGCGGATGAAAAGTGAAATAAAAAAAAAAAACAAACACACGATAGAAGGTTCTGCGTTTTTAACAGACAGCAGCTACCGGTTGCCGCTGTGCATTACATCTACACATCACGGGCAGGGATATGTTTCTTGACTCCAAGACACGGTGGTAGCGGCTATTCGCTGCCATTTCTGCACCCTGTTGTGGTTTTTGGGTGCGATGAAGTTCATGGCTTGGGCGGGTGCTGCTGCTTGATGCTTTCGCTTGCTCGCACACTTCTCGCACCGCTTCCATCTCACCAGGGAGAAACAAATTGAGATCATTATAGAATAAGTGATTCACATTATCATCGCCATCAAAATAAGATGTGGTTTTATGGGCAAAACCGTCGGGCACTTCGGATGGGTTGCGATGGTGTGGGCGAAAGGATTACACATTTAGCTCGCTTGAGCTCCACAGCTCTCGTGCATTCCACCGGGTCTAGCAAAGGTTATCGTGATTGTACACCGATTTTGCTAACGAGGATATGTTTTGTGTGGAACGTGCAGCACTAAAGACTAAAAGCATCGTCACGTCGGATTCGGAACTGAAACGTGAAAATGATGGAAACACGGTGAAACATCCTTATAATTACTTAACGCCAGTAAAGACGCACAGATCCTTATCTTGTAGTGGTTGGAATGCAGAACAGAATTGTAGCTGCTTTAGTAACACAATAGCCGGTGATATTGAGCTATTGATTGTAACGCTTGGTTGGTTTCGGGTTTTGGCTTGCATTTGATAACATTTACCGTACGCTTTCATGATATATGACACGCCACACGATGTGCTTTCATGTTATGCTGTTAGTTTAAGCTGGCAAATACCAACTCAAATACGTACAGAGTACACGCAAACTCAAATAATCGACCACAACGGTTTGATTGACGCGAATCAAGCGTCACCGTAAGGTTGTGGTCGTTTTGTACGCCTTATATAAATGAGTACCCTTCAACGGATTGTGACAACCGGAAGGGAAGCTGGTGACCATTCGCGTCCCGTTTCTGGCCGTGTTTTGGATTGGACGCTGTGTCATTTGCGTAGATGGTATCGTTTAAGGAGCACACCAAAAGATGAGCTCCAAGCAGCAGAACATCCAAGAGAAAAGGAATTACTTATTTATGTGCCACTCCCCCCCTGTTGGATGTCCAAATGCTGCTTCTTGTGATCCTTGGAAGCTCTTTCTAGATGTGGTGTACTATTAATTATGCGTTTCATTTTTCATTTGGTTGGATTTGGGACGTTTTCCGTTTTGCAAACGAGTATAGCGTGTTCTGTAATTTGATGATACTTCCTATCTTTCTAGGTTTTATGTTTCTTTTGCAACATAATTTGTGTATTTTGTTCTCTCATCAAACCACGTTGTGTGCTGGTTTAATGAAGAGATGAGAAAATAAAATATAGATATAAATCGATGCAGCAAGGAAGCTGTTAGCGGTCACTCTTACCGTTGTCAGTCGGAAAGTTTTTTGTTTGCGATGAAATTCTTAGTTAGGTCTGTTATTTATACCACACTCCAAACATGGAATCAGTGCACCTTTAGCCACTCTAAAATACTGCCCGAACTGAACGCGCACATTTCAGATTTCGTCCCATCCTTGGGAATGATGGTGCGGCTACTGCTCCCATCGCTACTGTCCGGTTCTTAATTTTCCGTTTTTTATGTGCTTTGTGGTCCTTTTGCGAACCACCACCAGCAGCCAGTAGCATCTTGAAGATATTTTCGCATTCCTCTTTTATCTTTGCCAATACGGGACGATACTTGATGCGTCTTCGGGTTGAATGGTTTGGCGCGGGTACGCCTTTGCGACGGAAGATGCGTACGTGATGATAAGAACGCACCGATGTCGTCAACGATTGAAACATGGGTCCGGTGAAGCGACATCAGAAGAAGGAACCGTTTGTGTACCGGTTCACATAGACGGCTTTCGGACGTGGTTGGGTTTAAAGACGTTTAAAACGGTTCGTGGTGTGTGGGAAACGAAGGGAAACGAGTGGACAATGTTAATCGAACCTTTTGGATCCCGGACGGACTGTGTCTGTTTCCCGATAAGGTACCGGAGACAAGAAATAGCTACGGCTGCTAAGGGGAAATGTGCCCGTCGATAATAAAATAAAACAATAACGGGGTTTTGTTTCGTTCTTACCCGGCTGTATGTAGGTTGGGAAGCTGAGCGACAGAGTTTTCCTAGTGCTGGCAAAACTTGAAACCAAGATGATTGGGACTTTTTAACATAGTAAGAGAATTTTCAAGCAGCATTTTGCTCCGATCGAAGTCGATCAATATTTTTCGCTCGATTTCTTCCATTCCCGGGCCAAGCAATTTGAAATCAAGTCCTTTTGATATCTTCTTAAGTAACGCTGTTTGGATAGGACAATTTTATGTGTGCAGAATAAAATAACTGCAAATGTGTGCCAAGGGTGGTCCGTATGAATGCTAAAAGCCGTAAACCCTACGTACGATGAATAGCTCGCACAACATTAATATTCATCTTGCCAAACTTAATATGCGGCTCATCATTGATACACCACATCAACAGTAGCGGAGCAGCACCCAAGGTGGCGTTGTGTGTCTCTCCAGGGATGGTTGGGTAGAGTGATGTGATACGGTGTAAGTAGAGCACCACTTCTCGAAGGTCATAAATTCTAGCCATTTTTCATCATCTCCTTTCGGAGGGTTTTTTTCTGTATGAACCGATGGTAAGAATGGTAAGAAACATACAAGCTGTCTCCAACGTTTTGCGATGGAGATGACACAATTTTTGTATTTGTAACTGTAAGTGACGTTCGGTTTTCGATGTTTTGATGGCCGCCGACAAGGAACAGCGTTGTGATTCGCAATTCAATGGTGACAAGAAAAAAGACGAAACTATGTAGATCCTACGCCCTTAGAATATTTCGACACTAAGCCACGTGTGTTTTGGTTCTCTCTGTTGCTCTATGTTCGCTGTCTACAAAAAAAGAACGGTTGTAAAGCGCCGGTTCAGGACGATCCTGATGAAGATTAATTGTCACCGGTTTCCTTTGCTGCCATGTGCGGCACATGTGGGTGGGAGCATTTTGTTCTGATGTTGTTCTGGTCTAGGCTGTGATTATTAGTGTTCGTTTATACAGCGCTTACCGGCTCCATGATGCACAACCACAACAAAAGAAAGATTGTCCATTTTGGGGAGTTTTGCGTACGATTAGTTAACGATGATACGGATACATTATTAACATAAAAGTATCAAAATCATTCCAATTTATATGTAATGCAAAGTTACCACCCGGATCAGCTGCAGCTAGGCAGCGAGTGGTATCATAAAATGTAACGACACGGAAGCTATCCTCTCACAGATAGAGTCATTTGTATGCAAAAAGCAGTAAACCAGCCAGAATATGATAGGAAGTTTTGCTGAAGTTCATAGCCCGTGGGTCGACCTTAATACATAGCATAACCTACCGCGCGAATGGGAATTGTTTCCCACCGCTTTATTAAAACGATGATTTGGTAAATGTGCTTATCGTTTTCGCTTTGCCTTGTCTACCGCGGTAGGACACATTTTCCTATTTGTATCCTTTGTGTTTCGATTATCGGCTGAACGGTTTTTCTATACATCGTCGTATCATAGTTTCCAGTTTTCCATTGCCTGAAACATCCTTATGCGTGAAGGAGATCCTCAAACGATCGATGTGCTTCATATTGTCAAAAGCACGCGTACGTATAAAACTCCACAGCACGATTTGTCGTAGGTTTTTGAATGAACCATTCATTGCTGTACGAAACGTTGGTTTTGATCACGTGACGCCTTGACGGAAACCTTGTGCTCGGGAGAACCAGGGATCCCCCAAAAAAAAGCCACGATACGTAATAGTACCTAAAAGTAGAGAGCAAAAACCACGTTTTTATTTTGATCCTGTAAGAGCAGGAAAGCCACTATGGTTGCCGGTTCTTTTATTCTTGTTCGGTCTGTTCATGGGCTTTCACATGCCGAGGAAAACCCCACCATATCCGTGACGGAATCTGCGAACGTGTAGGTAGCGCGTAAGAAAGGTGGAAATTAGATTTTGTGTTTTTGTCTCTTCCGGGGGCTTTAAAAGTGTAGCAACACAGCAAACGTTATGTTGTCCTCGTTGGCATCGGAGCATCGGTATTTATGCGAGACAACAGTCCTTCCTTCTATACCGGATCTGGTGGCTTGAATTGAACTTTAAACACTGTAAGCGTTCGCTCGTAATTGAGGAACTGTTAGGTGTATTAAAAGAAATAATACGTTCGTTTCAAAATTGCGATCGTTTACAAAATTAAACGCTTACCGTAAGTAAGCATTGTGCTGGTTTTGAATTTCATTCAGCACCCACACATGTACATATTACGATGAGGCGACACATTCCATAATAGCTGCCATCAGTACAATTTATTATGCTTTACGGCGTCGACGACGAAGCCGGTACATACATTTGCCATTTTATTCCAGTGCCCGAGAGTTATGTTTGTGGCACCAGGTCGCTCTCGGTTTCTCTCTACTGCTGTAGGGTTGCTATAGAACTTGCTTGGTGTTGGTGGTGGTGGACTGTTTGCATTTTTATTTGCATTCCGCATATATCACAATGAGCGCACGAGGAAATTGGTTGTTGGTTTTGTCCTTCCGGTGCTGCTGCCGTCGGCAATTGCATGAAGCGTTCTGTGTCTTATGAATAAGGTTATGTCACGAACTTGAAAATCCCGCCAGATTACATTACATTCCCATTCCGGCGAATGAGTGCCAGCTGCTTGGTAAACATTGCTCTGTATATGCACAGCGGTGCGCATAGACCATTAACAGGTGGAATAGGTGAATAGGAAGCGTTAAAAAATAGTTTTTTCTTAATGTTGTTTTGTACATTCTTCAAACTAAATATTTTCCAGTGATTGAAGTAGAAGTGCGTTTCCATGAATAATACAAAAAGTGTAGATTAGTATGGTGAAAAAGAAATGAAAATGAGTTTAAAATATGCTTCATCATTTGAATTGAAAAGCAAAGTACATTTTCTTATTCAAACCAAATTGTAAAAAAGGGAATACGGTGGAATATTTCAGAACATCCTTTGTAGCCGTGCAGATGATCCCTTTTAACCGACGACAACAGCCGCATTGTAACGGAAAGTGGCGTAACGCACGTAGGCAAATAAGAGAAAATTCGTTTACGATCCGCTTTGTGTAGCATTCGTACTTAGGGAAACAGGCGTTTGTAGGACTCACATCCCGCAATACACACTTGGCAAATGTGTAAGGCCAGTTTTTTAGTTGTTGTTTGGCAAAGTTTCCTGCAGACAGCGAATACACCAGCATTTTGTTTCCTTTCCTTTCGTGCGTATTTGTGAGCCAACTTTTTTGCTTTTAAAAACCCCCGAACGCAAACTATTTGTGGTCAGGTATTATTTTTTATTGCGCAAATAAAGATTGCATACCATTTGGGACTATTTTCACTAAACATATGCAGACGATAATTTAGCTACCTTTCTTGCCGATGTTTGTGTGTCCCCCTTGAGCGGTTTCGCTTGATGTGGCTTTCTTCTATTTTTATTTTTATTTTTAATGTTTGCCAACCCACGATTGTGAATGATATTCCTAATGGGTATTTTAACAGCTATAAAAAACGGTTATTTTCACCTTTTTGTAAACAGCTGGTTTTGTGCAGCTATGTATGTGGAGACATCAAAACATCAAGCAAAATGGTAGGTCGGGAATAAGAAGAAAAATGTATGCTAAAATGATCGGTCGGTACAATTTTCCTGCATATAGAAGAGGGTGGTTGAATATTTCCTCTAGGGGACACTTTTAATTGATGTGGGTTTATGTACGGGCTATCCTTAGTGAAAAGATGGATTGGGCGAGCGTTTGCTAAATGAACACACATTTAAATGCGAACGGTCAAATGATCTCGCTCGAGAATAAATGTCAACGGTTGGAGGATTTCGTTGGGATTACGAATTCACTACCACCGGGTGCCGGGCTTTTCATGTTGGTGCCAACTGCAGTTAAAGAATAAGAAAGGGGGCAAATATGTTTATCATATAATTATTATAGCGTTATCAAAATGTTTATCCTTCGATTTAATTCGTAAAGGTATGAACAAAACGCAAAAAATTGGCAAATTTGGCTTCTTGTTTGTTCAGGTGCAGTTTGTCCAACTCATTCTACAGTGTGGCGAACCCATTCACACTTGTGTCATTGGAAAATGATCAACTTGTTAATTTAACTGAAGAAGCGCCATGTTCGTATATAAACATTATCAAAGGAACTTCAACCGTATAGTAATTCAATTCGTTTAGTAACATTATTCGTATCTCAAATATTCGTTTCTCAAAAGAAGCATATCGCTGAGTCTTCGGCTCGTATCTCAAAACGTATCGTATTATTAGGGCAGTCCTCTCTCGAGCTGACGATACTGCCTAATGGCAAGACCCAAATCGTAGAACCCAAAAAAATGTTTCTGCTACTACGCCTACTACATGTTTGTATACCAAGCAGGTTCTTCGAAGAAGCCATTTTACGGCAATGACGCTTCTTACAACTCGATCAGGCATCTTTTTCCTTTGGCAAACCACCAGAAAGAGGAAATCCCTAAATGTTGTACACTTGCATGGGTACAAGCAACGGCATCAGCACGTTTTCTGGCATTTCCGATGGCTTGAAAATGCATCTTTCGTCAACAATATTCGTTCCCAGCTTGCCACTTATTCTGCGGCGAAACATCCTGCGATGGAGAGGCAGTGGAACTAGCTAAAACCGGAAGTTTATTTATTATTATTCTTGTTTTTGTAGTTACAGCACGTGGTGTGTTTGAATTTTGTTTGGTTTTGCTCGTACATACCGCATCAAGCATGCTTGAAGGCAACAGAAAAATGTTTTGCGGTAGTTTTTGCTTTCTTTTTGGCTGTAATCCGGTTCCGGTGTACATAGGTATCCATTAGGCCCCCAAGATATATTGTATGGAAGTATGTGGGCTTAAAAAGTTGTGTTTTTTCTTCGATCTAATAAACGTCATGCTCATGGTTACCACCATAGCATGCTGCGGTAAGCTGTGTGGTGCTGTGTATGGTAATGTTGTCACCAGCAAGGGTGTAAACATAACGAGTGAAAGAAACGCAGCATGAGTCTATTGAAACATATTCCATGCGATGGGGGTTTTCCCCCTGTATGATACCAGTCCAGGGTTGAGCAATCGGGGGAAGTACGATGAACCGGCTCGGAGAAACAAAAATATTCAATACATCTAAAATAAATATGAAATATCGTAATGCTGCAGGCTTTTATGAATGGTGATTCATCTTATGGGTTCTATAGCTTGCAGCCTCAGCATTTAAAAAGATTCTTCACCACTGAACTGTTTCGTTTGTGGGCGCAAATTGATTGCAGGAATATTGAAGAAATCGATCGTGAATGATGCTATTCCATCGATATGTCGCAATTGTAACAAGTCGCTAAATCGTTATTGGTAATTGATCTGCTTCTAGGGCGACCGTCACGATGGTGACCGAATGCTGGCCGTGATTAATCTATCATCTTATGACGTCATTCACTGTGGCTGTACGATCGTAGATGACAAACGCGCAAACACCGGTCGCTGCGGTGTTTGAACTGAGAAAAAAACCCATCATCTTGGTCACTGTAGCAGGTGTATATGATGCCCAACACAACAGATTCATAAATACTGCGCCTGCAAATACGCCACTTGTACTTGAGTTGACGGCAAAATAATCCGCGCGCAACGCGGTCACCGAGTGCATGCGTGCGTGTGTTTGTTTCCACTCAACCGTGCAATTCCGCCGGGTAACAAATACACATAACTTTCTGTTTCCTTCACATTGGCCACCAGCACGGGGCACACCTACGCCCGGTGGCGTGTGGTTTCTTCGGTATGCTCTTTTGCTTCTTTTTGCGCACTCCGGATGTTGGACGACGGAAGCTATCGCGGATCGCAATGGTTGATGGTTTTTCCTACCCCGGTACATTGTTTACAATGCGATTCGCATATCGCGTTTACTGCTTCACCGATCGTAATTGAATTTTTCTTTTGCTCACACAGTTTGCTCTGTGCGATGGCACGAGCATGTATGATTCCCTTAAACTTTAGCACCTGAGTTTTACTATATATCCTCTTCGGTAGCACTAAGCACAACACAGACGCACACAAACACAAACTCGGACGCACATAAACCAGCGTGGGCAACGTTTTACCTGGACGCGCCGTCACAAAGCTGGGCTCATTATGAATTTCCTTTCCAAAAACCAGATGCCACACACATTACACCGTATGTTGGCTGCCCAACGCTACGGAACGAAGAGAAAAAAAACCGGTGCTACGAGACCGAAACCCATTTCGATATCATTCGACGTTGCGCTCCTTTACTCCAACGGTTAAGCTCGTTTACTTCAGCTATGCTGCGCTTGTTTCTCACTCATTTACACTGCCGGGAAATTACACGTCGTGGCACACCAGGCTACCAAGCGGGCCTTCCGCTACGCTTTTTTGGCCTTTCCGTTTTTGTTTCATCCGCTTTTTTTGTGTGTGCAAATCCTTTTACAAATCCAAAACTGGAATAAATATGTGCCCGTTTTATGAGTGCCACCAGTCACGGAACTGGTCACGGAAACCGACAGCTAAATAACTACCGCTGACTCACTTGTTTTGTTTGCCTGTGTTAAATAGCAATATAGCTGCGTTGAAATACGGCTCTGGACGTAGGCAGCACCGAAAGGCTAAAAACATACTCGGTACCGGCAAACAAGTAGGCAACGCACAAACCATCAGCACGCACAAGCTTCGCGTGAGATTACAGGGGTTTTCTGATGACTTCACACGTATTGGGTTTTAATCCACATTGTGGCAACGTGTTTTGCTGCAGTAAAATGGGATTTTGGGTGGTTAATCGTTTGCTTTTGGAATGCTTCAAACATAATTTCTTCGAGATTAAAGAAACCGGTAAAGAATTTACTGTAATTTTCACGTAAAAAGAGTTTCTGCTTGAATTTATTGTTAATATAAAAGCACTGGAGAGCCCTGTAAGCGTTTGGCGCAGATGGCGGTTTTGATCGTACAAGTATTGTACACGTGTCAGTATAAACAGAATGTAACTTGGCGTTTGACGTTGTTTATAAACGGATGTCAAGTGCTCCATAATTATGGCGATTTGAAGCAGCGGTTATGAGTTGTGGAGTTCTTTTTTTCGTACAATAAAACCAAAGGTATACCTAGTTTTGTGTTTTGTTTTATCAGACTAATGATTTAATGGAGTAAATGAATAGCAAAATCCAGATTTACTCATCGTTAATGAAGGCTAATGGAACTAATTCGGAGTGATGGACAACACATAAATAGCCATTTAATTTGAATAATGCAGGCGTACGAAAATAGCTTGAATCCATTTGTTTGAATTAAAAATCGAAACAATGAACTTGTCTAGTGCCGTATGAATGAATGATTCTATTAATGTTTTGTCTTCTATTTGCGTCATTGTAGCGTTCAAGTACGAAGAGCAGTTATTAATTTTATTCATACGACCAATGAAACAAGCCAGCAATATCTCAGAATTGTACAGCAAAAAAAGTAGCAAAGCAGAAAAAAATTCGTTTCATGTTCCAATTATTTCATTTAGTAGAGAAACATCACAGCACATCAAAAGATTTGAGTTTAAATGGCAAAAAAGAACTGCGAAGAGAAATATTCGTACCAATTGAAATGCTCGATTACGGTTATTGTTTATTTATATTTAATGATTAAATCTTTTGGTCGTATTATTGTCAAGCCCGATTACGTTTAAATGGTTTTCATTTAATTGCAATGCCTTACTTTCATGCTAACAGCATGAAAAAGATTACGTATTCGATTCAACATCCAGTCTATTTCGTTGAAACGGGCTTATGAGTGAGTTGTTTAAATCTGGATTAGCTTAGTGCAATCAATCCAAACTTTATTATTACGATGATTGTATAATCTTCCTTCCCCGTTCCATTAGGGCAACGGGTCGAATTTTATTGCACATTCTACAATGTGCGATTGAGATGGCTGTTTCGTCCTTGACATAGCGGATATTGGTTCGAAATATTCCTGCTCCATTGTTAGCGACCGGAATTGGTATACCTTCCTATCCGAAGTATCCGCAGCAGGAAGCTTAATTCGAAAGTTATTACCTGAACAAGGTGAAAAAAGGTCACCAGATATGCAATCAGCACATTCCATTATTTAGTAGAACTAATTTACCCTGGAAACTCGTTGTGATATTAGCATGAACACGACGGGGTGGTCCGAAAGTTTAGCTGTTTCAAAAGTTTATTGTATGTAGTTCAAACTTTCCACATTACGGTGTTTGTGTGTAAATTCATTAACAGACTTAGGCATTACCTCGATCATCGCGCCACCACACACGGTGCAGTGGGGCTAGGGCAAGGCAGCATTAGCAAAAGTAGATAAAGTAACTCCTGACGCAATGCAACCACTATTTTTACTTTTTATATATAAAGATGTGTGTACAAGTATAAATTCATCAACTTTTTCAACATTACATAGCTAAAATCCTAAACGTAACCTACGCTTAACAATTTGCGCGTAACTATAAGTGTTTGGCCAACCACCGAATCGAATGTGGTAAAAAATCATCTTCACATGTTCGATGAGTTCGTTGGGAAACCGCTTGGGGTGTAAAATGATGGTCTACTGGACTATGTGCGCTTCCAGGGAGGGAACACACCGTACGGGAGGTTCTCTATCTAACGACTTACGAATGAGGTCACCGATGGTAGAGGTGCGCTGATCCAGTCAGCATTTTGCTGCCAGATGGGGCGGGTATCTCCACGATGGGGTCCAACGATGTTCGGTACGATGTTTCGTAAGGTTCTGTTTACTTGATGATAAGATCATACTTCCCCGTATCGCGTCCTGTACGTGTGAGTGTGTGTGGACGATAAAAAATAGGTTTATTTAGGGTTGACATACACCTGAATGGCATGTGGCCGTTTCGATCAATGTACGCATTTGTTCTAATCAACGCGCCACCAAAAAAAACACCTACCTTCATCGTGTAGATGCTCCTGTTCGTCGTCTTTCAGTTCGGCCCAACGGGCCGGTGCCCGGAAGCAGAACAACCGTCGGTTGGCCAGCTCCCGCTTGATGCGCTGCCGCCAGACGATCAATACGAAGAAGATAAGTACCCCGTGCAGGCAGTTGACTGCGTCGACGATAATCCAAAACCAGGACTGTGGCACCAAACCTTCGCTCATGTGAAACGACAGTATCTCAAACACCCAGATGAGCCCGGACAGTAGGAACAGCTTCAGGTACAGCATGCACTTGTACCGGAGCGATTTCTTCCGATCCGGGCTAAGGTCGTCACCGCTCGCATGCAGATGAACGCTGGTCCAGACGAACAGGAAAATGTTAATGCTCAGCATCACACTCAGCGGTAAATAGACGAAGTACGACTGTTCCCGTTCGGCTGGAAACGATGGAAGAACGGATGGAAGGTAAAATGATTGGATTTGCCCGGTAGACGGCACATTGCTCCATTTAAGGGAAGAAAAACTCACTTCGGAACCAGCAGGAGATCTCGCCAAGGGTCGGATACCGGCTGTGATAAATGTAGACCATGGTCGTTAACGTCACAGCGACGGTGATGGCATAGATGTGGTTCAGGACGTACCAGGATCGTTCTCTGATCTTCCATCGACGTGCACTATAAATTCCCCAAGCCGGAAACGAAAGGATGGATAAAACCGATTAATCAATGAGAAAACGTTACCATTGGCAGGGGCCCAGACCATACTTACACTGTCAATTTCCATACGTTAGCCATGACCATGTTCAACCATGCGAAATAGCTGATGAGGAAGAAGTACATCAGGAACGCTGTATCGGGGCATACAAAAAAGGATGCGCAAAGGTCGGTTGTTTAGAACGGCAAACACGGATGGGTTGACATAATAATGTCGTAAAGTAAAAACAATCCTCGCTTCCAAATACGGGTTTCGTCGAGGACATTAACACTAGTACGTTGTAGGTCGAACCGAAAGTGCTACAATAACATTCTTCCGTTTTTAGTCAGCATCGTACTTATCTAATTATACTAGATCGGTTTGAACGCTTTTGAGACCACAGAATGGAGATATTGTTGGAGATTCTTGGGGAAGGACACAATTTCTCACTGTCTCTCTTCCATTCTTCGTCGACCGGGAGTTTGACCGTGTTCGATGTTTGAATCCGGTGACCTAAATATCCAATTGTTGGTTGTGTTTTTTTCTCTGTCATTTTCGAATCCCACCAGCACTAAGAAAGCTAGGAAAATACCAAAACCATTCCGCGTGACATTCTTCCGGTTAGGAAACGTTTTCTCGTTTTCCCTACTCAATGGTTCCGGCTAGCGGATCGCTTTTGGCGATTTGTTTTCCAACGATTCAATTTATGTTCCTTAATCCATCAGTATCTTAGTAGCGTCGTAAAGTATTAGAAGCAATAGAAGGAACACTGTGCTTTAACCTTCACAAGGAGAGACCTCCTCTAAAGGCGTGCAACGACTGGAAGGCAACAAACGTGCGATGCGATGTTGGAAAAGTTTTTTAATCTCAACACGACGCAGCGAATGTAGTGATGCTTTCCGGTTCCTTTCTACCATTTCTTGAGGTTCTTTCTTTTTGTCTTTGTTGCCTAACAACAAATTTCACTTTCATTTCCCAGGCCGGGTTCTTAGAAAAAGGGAAAGCTTTCGTCACCTTGCTATGAGTTCAAATTTTTTGGACACCGTATTTGCACTTCTGCCAGTTCATTGCGTTCTCCTTCTCGTTAGCATGCTAATTACATTCGGTTTTTTTTTCGTTTTCTTTCCATTCTATTTTGCAATCTAATTTCACCCATCGACAGAAGGGCACCCGGGTTCCTCCGTGGCATCATTATTCGGTCACCGTAACGTTAACCTTTACTGTCACCGGGCGTCATCGGTGGTTTGGTTGGTTCTTGGTTCTTTGTCCGAGAACGGTAAAGCAGATACGCATCTTATCATACAGCTGTTTGAGGAACAGTAGTAGTACGTTAAACATTGTACCCCTTTTTATGAGGAAAAAGTTTGTCAAAAACAGTGTCATGACACACAAGAATGTAAGAACCATATGGGGCTGTCGTTTTTGTTGATAAGAAAGATCCGATAAAAAAGGTATCTAAAGAAAAAGGAAGGATCATTTTCGCACAAACACTGAACTTTTAATGAATTCCGAAGCTTATCAATTCAATTTAATGCCGCTTCAACAAAAAAACAACCGTCCACATGAATGCCCAAAATTAAATGCTTTAAAAACACGGCAAAAACATGAACGATTTATGTTGTTCGAATTTATCCTAATCCGTAGCGGTATCCACGTCTAACTCGGTAATCAACCATCCGGAACCGGTTCGCGTTCGGGGCAAATAGTCGTTCGATTAGTAAATCGATCATCTTTTATTGACGGCTGCCAACCATCAATCATACAATACGACACACTTTACCCGTTCGGGATGAGAGTTTATGTTCCCGAGTTTTTTGTGTGCCATCGTTCATCTAGTGAACAGCATTTTGCTGAGAAAATTGCATTGAATCCGGACCATTATTGGTCCGCACATCGATCCGCGCAAACACGAAACACATGCATCGTACAGAAAAGCGGAAAAAGGAAGCGAGAAAGAAAAACCCATCGGCCATGAAACGGTAAAATCCGCTCCAAAGTCAGTTGCAGTGGCACTATTGCATCAGACACAGTGCATCAGTCTGCAAGCATGAATGAGTTTTCAATTAGCCCAAACCAAATCGATCGTTTGATGGACCCACCCCCCCCCGTCCTCACCATAAGGTGGAGAAAGGTAAAACTTTCCTAGTAAAATGGACCAACTGGCACTTTGGATTGGCGTGGCTTCTACGGCGAGAGCGTTTTGTCCCGTCAGGTTGTGTTTACTCCCTCGTACGTTGCAATCCGTTTATTGTTGCCGCCACACGAACGGTAATCGTCCACCCGTCAAAAGCGGATGAACATGCCCCGGGTTCCATTTTCCACCTCATTTACCCGTTCATCGTTGTCGATGACCGGGAACTGTTGGCTGTTCGGTGGCACCTACCTATAACCGTGCAGAACGATGTGTGCGTTAGCGATACCCACAGCTGGACCACGCTCAGAAGAAACATGAACACTGCCAGACTGGCGACGGCGGCCGAGGTCACTTTGTCCTGCGTTTCGCGCAGATCCGGAATGATGTAGTAGATGTACAGTGTGACGAGCAGGAAGAAAACGGATATCAGCATCATGATGCCCTTGCTGACGAGCATCGTCGCAATCGTTTCCATGTTGGCCATATTAAAGCACACCACAAACACCGGTTGCGTGCTTTCACCGTCCAAGGTGTGCGCCACACAGTAGCTAGTAACGCCCAAGCGTAACGTTACAGCAGCAACAGCAGAAACAAAGTAGAAACAATAAATAGAACGAAGAGTTAGTGTGCTGTAATTCCTTTCGGGGAGGAAGATATTTAAAAAAATAGAACAAAACCCCCTCTGCGTGTCCAGCATTACAGACACGTCGGCACGTGGCACTTACTCGCTGCGCTGGATCTGATATTCTCCATCGAACAAACTGCCCGACTCGTCCACGTACACCTCCTGCTCGATCTGGCGGAAGATCATGTACCTGTGGCTGCAGTTGAGTTGCATTTCCATCGTGTAATTACCATCGGTCCGGACACACCGCTGCTGCTTACCGTCGACTATGTACGTGTCCTGGCAACACTGGTTAGCCTTCTGGTCGTACGTTGTCACCAGCTCACCGGCCACTGTACCGACGGTACCCAGCAGCAGAACTACTGCCAGAACCATCATCACCAGTGCCATTGTCCTTGCCATCGGTTTGCTGTCACGTGACAGCATGGTCATATCGTCTGTCTTCACTATGGTGGTGTGTTATGATAGCTAACGGACTTTTCCAACTATCCGCCTCCAAACGCACACGACCGGGCTCTTCTTGCTACGCTTTAGTTGTTTCGCCAATTTTCACCAAACCTTTCTCAAAACACTTTGCACTAATTTTCACTTCCCTCATTAAACGACCCGCCGTCTCGTTTACTTTATTATGGTTAGTCTTTTTTTTTTTAATGGTCTCACGTTCCTTTGTTCCTTTTTTTCTTTGCTTTAGTTTTTCTCTTTCATTTCCGCTCTTTTAATACTTTTCCTGTATATAATCACTGGACGTCATTTTGCAACTGCACTTCCGGTTTTGTGAATTCTTTGCCCACTTTCAGCTGCACATTTCCACTTTGGTTGCGCGCGGAGGTTTTTGTCTTTGGTGGTGAGTTGGAATTGAGAAGCTGAAATCTGATCCAACTGCTATTAAACGTCTGACTGGGGTTGGGAAAACTGTAAAAGGAAAAAAAAATAAAGCAAGTCACCAAGAAGAACTGCAGTGGCTGAGTTCTGTTTTTCCTTCTTCAATTACGGCACTAGATGCAACAGGGAGTGTTTGCTTGCGTTTGCCCCGTACCGAGCATGAAGAAGCTTGGAAGAATTGTTTTTTTTTGTTTTCGTTAAAACAATCTACACCGACCGAATGGTTTTCGAAAGCGGGAAAATGTTCTTTCGCTGTTCTTTCACGCTCATTGCCCATTTCTTCTCATTTCCCAGCACGGGGTAAAAGCTGCTCGCTAATGTATATTTGCAAGGAGCTCCATTTTATCGGAACCGTTTAAAGTGTGCCTTAATGTTCGGTTCCGCACTGGGAGATCGAGTAGAAGATGATGCAGACACAAGTAAAATCGCATCCAAAGCGTACGTCTTCGCACCTTTCCATTATGGCCGAGATCTGCCGTTCCGGAAGCCGGGCAATGGAAGGAGAGGCAAAAAAATAGCAATATCACAAAAATATTGTTAATTCATTAACTCAGTCAGTGGTCCAAGGATAGAGAAGTGGGCTAAGTAGAGCAAAGGGTTTTTGCGCGGCGAGACAATGTATATTCGTCGGATGATGGAAGAACGGAACCGAGGGGGACATGTAGTGGAGTGTGTGAGTTGGTGCGGATTGGGCAGAATCGTTCGTACGCCAAAAAGGAATTTAATTAATGGTGGGTAACTACCTGAAAACACCTTGATGCTTCGCTTCCTTGCGGCTGCTGTACAGTGTGTGCAGCGAACGATGAGTGAACGGACAAAAATCACCATGAAAAAAGCATGAAGATAACTTTTTCATACCAATCTATGTTGTTTTTTTTTTATTTGAAATTTGTTTTATATAACGAAACCAAAAAAAATCAACCATGAAGTTTGAAATTTCTTTTACAAATTATATCGTCAAAGAAAAAAGTGTTTGTAGAGGCGTAAATGCACACCACGTTGAAGAACGTTTAGTAGACGAAGCACTAAAGTATTGGTTGTTTTTTTTTATAATTTTAATTAAATACCAAAACAATCCGTTGTTTATAACAACAAACGTGTTATCGTCTGTTCGTTCGTTCGCAGTTCACACGCAATTTTTTTGCTGTTGTGTTTGTTATTATCTCCTTGGAATGTTTACGTCTGGTAAATTATCTAATCTTGGTCTATATAGATATGGAAGGCTTAAGCTGCCTACTGTCCATAAATGCAAAGTGAAATTTAATCAAATAAAGGAGCTAAATATACACAAATAAAAGGGGAGTGATTGTTTAAGGAATTACAACTGTTTTGATTTGGATTTGGTCATCACAATTTGGACATCACAAAACTTGTCCATCCTATTCGAATGTCTGCACGCACTATCCAGCGTAACGGTGATACGGGATAATGGTTTCGAAACCCTTTGAAACTGGTGGTACTGACGCCCTCAGCGTGATACGACGACGGTTGTTATTTCGTGCTCGAACAAATCACACAAACTCTACCGAGCATTCCGAAAGATCCGAGTGCCGTCCAATCTTCCTGTGGGTGAAATATAGTAGCATCCTGCACCTGGCCTCAAAAACCAGCGCCACAGTTCAACTTGATAACTTTTGGTCGTGATATAACAAGAAAGTTGTGATGCTTTTTTGTCCTCTCTTTTTGGGGTTGCTTCATCTATTGGAATTCGTTGCACAGTTTATTTTGGTTCTTTTTCTACCGATTGCAGTATACGGTGTGTGTGTATGTTATTGAAAATAAACTTGCCAAGGTGCTGTGATTGGAAGTGGTGCAAATGATGCAATGGACCGTATAGTGCGAAAGGATGGTATGAAAAAAGTGCAATCAATAATGGCAGAGTTTGGTGCCTTTTAGTTCGATTGGCAATAGGAAGTTCGACATCTTCCCTTAACGGGGACCAGACACGTTGGCCAGATAGCATTGTTAGAAAGATCATAATTTGCCTGTCATATAACTAAATTTTATCTACGTCAAGATGGTAAACTTAGTTATTTCTGCAATTCAATTCTATCGATGAGGCTAGAACTGGAACTTCACTAGCACGTCCTTGAATGCGAGTTGTCTAATAATGTGATTTACTGGTGAAGCGCAAGACTTTAATTAGCTCACATTCTGCCATCAGGGCAGGGTAATTTTGTGTTGAAAGGAAATTAGCCGTACTTTCCGTGGAGAATGTAAACTTCCTTCTAATGACTAATTAGCGTACGAAATCTTGTGGTTCTTTCCACGAATGCCATTCCTACGAATAAAGATTCAATTGCCAACTAAAGCATAATTTTGCAGCATAGCTAAACCAGAAACGTCTCACCTAGCTCTAAGGGATGAAGGACAAGTTCTTTACCGTTCTGTGTTATTCTTTCATTAGTAGAAACGTTACAAGCATGTCAATCGCTTCCGGCCTCATGAACCAATGTGGCAGAGTAAATAAACATACATAATTCTAGAGCAAGGTGTAGCGCGTATCTTTCTATCTTTCCCTTAAAGAAACTTGGGGAAATCCCATCACCTGGGGAAGTTTGCCGACGTCAGTAGACACCCAAAAACCCCCTCCCAAACAGTGGGCAATTCTTTTTCCAAAAGCGCGTTTGCGAAACGTTTCATCTTCCGGCTGCTCGGATCTCGGCTAATGGATCGTTAGAGTGTTGGTGAAAAATGGTCAACATTATTGTCGGTACTCTCGTACTCCCGTATATGCAAAGCCCGTTCGGAGTTGTTCGAGGTTAGGAAAATATGAAGAATGATCTACGTCCGACATTATCTTCACGCAGCTAGGAATAGCGCCACGTTCCAACTTGCGGTATCATCTGCATAAAATCCTGCCGATCATGCATTATGTCGGGTGCGAGCGACGTGATCACGCTGCTAGGAATAATGAATTTAATTTTGTCCTTCTCCGGCAAGCTTTCGGATGTATTCGCGGATTGTGGAGCGTAGTGTGTGGTCGCGGTTGCCTTTTTCGTTGAAAAATATTGTCTCGCAAGTGTCGCTCTGATGACTTATTTCGCTGTGACGTGGGGCCTTGAGCAGTGAAACCATTTGCAATTTAAGAAAGGGCAGGATTTCTTGTTGCCGTTGGATAGACGGACAGGGTCAGACAAATAGGCGGCAGTGCTAGTGGGTGGGTTGATGGGAGCCGGTTTTTTTCTTGTTCGTCATCCTCTGAGATCTCGGCTTTTGAGTCACTGAGAACCGTCTCTCTCTCTGTGTGTATTTTTGTATTGTGTCGATCGTTCAAGGTCGCGATGTAAGTGATTTATCTTTATGGGTAGAGAAGGTTTGGACAGAGACAAAAACTTCGCAAAGAACAAAGCTACTTCAGGGTAGTGTACGGGGGGAATCGTAAACCGATCGGAACGGTACAAGTTTCGCTCAATCCACCCAATACTTCCTCGTCGGTGCGTATCGTGTACATTACTTTAAAGCGGCATGTTACGATTGCCATCATTAATATTGCTTCCCCACGTGTGTGTGTAGGGTTAGACGACGAAGCCCGGTTCCGTCTCACTAAGCTCTCACTCCGTGCCTGACTCCGTGCAAAAAACAAAAAAGGTGAATGTCAAGAACGAGAGTATCTTTCCGATAGGGAATTGTATGTCTGTTGATGCGCATATGTTGGATGGGCCCCAAAGTAAAGGGTATTCGCTTGTTGCTTCATGAATCACAGAACGGTAAGCGAATCCATTCCGGGTTGAATGTCTTTATAAATTTGGCCAACTTTAGCCACAAACTGCAACAAACAAAAACAAAAGCCTTTCCGATTTCCGTACAAACGGGAAAAGCTTAGCTGGCACAAATTCATCCCATCCAGCTTGATTGACCCGGGCTCTGGCTGTGTGTGGTTGGGGGATGTAAGTGGCAGAGGGCGTAAAGTTCCACTTCTGGGGCGCTGATAAATGACACCGCATATTGGGTTAGACACAGGGAGTTAGCCGCTGAATGTATAACGTAGCATGGCCAATCGCCTAGGAAGACTTTGAGGTAAACGCTTACGGACGACCAATCCTCACACCACTTCCCTTTTTTGGTAGGACGGTAAACTGGCAATCGATAGGGTATGCGAAATTTTTCGGACTAAAAGCAACTTTTTTTTATTTTTGTTTTGCTTAAGCAGCTTTCCGTGTGCCGGTTTTTGGATGAGCGTTTTGCTTTAACACGGTAAGTGTTAAACGTGTTAAAATGGATTAAGGCAAACAAAGCAAAATTTATGTTGGAAAACTTTACCTTTCCTTTTTTTCTATCCTAATGCCATACTTCCGGGCAAGAAACATGCGATGGGTAGTATTATACAATTTAACAATGGTTTCGAATTCATGTTGAAACTTTTTCCAACTAATAATTACACACCGATGGTGTTGCTGGCTCTGTACATAGTTACGGCTTTAAGGGTCCTCTAGAATTGTGGAATTTATTCTTCATAAGTGCAATGGTTGGTTAAGATCAAAGGCTTCAATTCATAAAGCTCCATAACTGCTATTGAAAAACAAAAAAAAATCTAATGAAAACTGATTCATGTACCATAGCTTCATGCCATTACATCGGTCGGTTGTTTGTTCTGCGAGTTGGCAATATTTTCCGGTCCAATTGTTTTACTATATCATGCTTGTTCGCTTTCTTCTTTAGCACAAAATAGTTGGAAGTTGAATGAAAATATGTTTCTTCTAATAAAAAGTGATCACTTTGTCCCTTTTTTTCAAGTGTTCACAACCCAAACGCATGGCATAAAACCATTTATGGTAGGAAGGTCTATGGAGAGCTGGAATGTCAGTGGATAGTGTTGCGTAAAACATTGTCCAAAAAATCTAATAAACCCAACCCGTGCGTCCAACCGGGTGCGGGTGTATACAATTGGAAACTTTGAAGCTGAAGTATGTTTTTATTGGTATGTTGCGTCGTAAAAAAAGGGAGAACCGAAGAGGAAAGAAAAAATCTCCCCCAAAAAAACCCGAGGTCGTCATGTGACCGTGAAAATGGTTCTGGGGGAAAAATTACTTGGCACAGTGCCCCAAACATGAAACGGAACCATGTTGCTCGGTGTCCTATCGAACCCCGGGCAAGCGTACAGTACGATAAGGAAATAACAGCTTGAAAATTTGATTAAAATGCACACAGAACGTGATGATGTACCGTTGATCCCGTTGTTGGTGCATCGGTTTGCATCTGTATCTGGTCCAGGAAATGGTATTGCACAGAGCGGAAATTGTTTCCGGAATTCTTGTCCGTCGACTGGCGGATTTGTTTTGCTAGCTTGATTGGTGTTTTGAAACTGTGAGTTTTGTGTGCAAATTGAAAAACACCCCCAGAATGGCGACCTGTATTTGATGTGTCCTACTGTTTTGGTCTGTCCGAGAAAGCGAAAGTTTACCCAAGGCTTTTATTGGACAATTCCAGCTGTGTAGGAGGACATGTGTAGTCATATAAAATGGTAGCGATTAGTGCAAACTTGCTAATTAATTTTTCATTCCGTGTTTCTCTTCCTTTTCGCGGAGTTTCGATTTAGGTACAGAAGCGAACTAACGAGGAAATAAAATGTGTTATGTACATATTGAACCTTTTTGGCAACATTTGGATACTGTGCTTTTTCCCAGACACAAAGGATGGTGTGCGACAATGTTAATTGTGAGACGAGCGGTTTGTGATTGGGGGATTGTGAAGGAGAGGAGGTTTGCAAATTATTATTGGATGTTAATAAGGCAACCGGTTCAGGGCTGCACAAACTGTGTTTTTGTTTGCTATAAATGTTTGCACATTTACGGGTGCATTTTACCACTTTTTGTTTGTATGCAGTTTTATTCCTCTTGGGGATCATTCTTTGGCTACATTTTATTCACTAGATATTTTTACATAAAGCAAACAACTGTTGTCAAACATTAGGAGACACTGGTGGCAAAATGTAACACACAACCAAACAGCTCAAATGGGTCATGAAGAAGGCACCAACAGTTTAAAGCTTTCAGCTTATCACCCTGTCTGTCATTCAGATCTGATCCTACCCTTCAATGTAAATCCCTTTTAACTCTAGGTCAGGATCACATATCTACAGCCAGATATGTCAGACTCTGTCGCTCTGCACACGTACATGTTTCGGGCAGCTTTCACGCTTAATTGCGGCTCGGCAAAGTTTGTACGATTTTAACTTTTACTCACTCGATGAGGAGAGACTTGTGTCGTGTCATTGCACCCTTGGAATGCAACATCACGGATAGTTTTTCCCTTGGAAAAATTGATTTCGCGCAACACTGTCAAGTGGCAGACACGTTCAATTATAGGAAATTGAGTATTTAATCCTCGTCAGAATAAAAAAAGCTAGAGGAGTTTACACAGCGTAAGTAAATTATTTATTGATAGGAACAATTTAAAAGACGTCACATTTCATTTTACCTTTCCGGTAGTAAATCGGAGTATGGAGTATGAAATGGAGAACGAAACCGCTGGCAAAACCATCAACCACGTGCCTGTCTTTTCGAAAGGACTTTTTTATCGTAACAATCGTTTGTTTGTGTGAAGCTCTCTTTTTTTGTTGGTGAAAAAGTTCTTGTGGAGAAAGCGAATGTGAGTTCGCTTTGATGTGTATCCTTTTGCCTGTCCAAGAAAGAAGGTGGTCGGCAAGATCGTCCAATAAAAGCAAGAATGATTTAACCGGGTCCTGAAAACGTAGAGACCAAAAAATTCCCCTTACCGGCCAGTCTTGTAAACGAATGAGCGAATGTTTGTGACGTGTTTGAAAGTCGGAAAGGCTTGCTGTATGGAATATTCATCCTACCAAAATCCCTTGCTTTCCATATTTTAAAACCCCAAACCGGCATACGCGTTTATCTTCCTGAAGCCTTTTGGAAGGGTGTATTGCGGTCTAGTTCCAGCATGTTGTGGTAAAACGTGTTACATAAATCCAATCTGTGGAGTTGTAACGCGGACGTTCTCGACCAAGCACGGAACAACACATCCTTAACTGTTCACCAGCCAAAACCTGGTCCTGTCTCGATGTTCGACGAAGTTCAAGGTATGTGAACCGATTAAACTTTGCTAATCCTTCCTAACTTAATGACCGTTTCACAAAGTAAAGGTGCCTCGTGACCTGCGACTCTCTCTGGTCTTCGTTGGAAGTTTAGTAATTTCGTTGGCTGGCTCAGAGTTTTCATCTCATTTTCCCCACGAATCACAAAGCTCGTTCCATCGGTGTCGAAGTCATCCGTACAAGATCAACGGCACGTGCCTGATGACCTGGCGGTATCATATCTCGCGGTTGTGTTTACTTTCAAAAAACAACAAGGGGAGGCAAACGATACGAAACTCGTCTCAGCTGTGTTATGAGCGCGTAGATAATCCAGTTCTAGCGCTTTGCGGCTACCGGGGAGTCGATGACGATGATTCTGGTTTTTGTTTTGGTATCCACTTCCTCCACACCGTGTTGTTTGACGCACGTTGTTGCACCACACTGTTGTATCAGAACTCTATCGTATATGAGCAGAGAATGCGGCGTGTTGCGCCGCAGAGTGCGAGAACGAGAACGCACTTAAATATGCATCGACAATCGCGTACGCCGGCACGTTTGCGTATGCAGCTCATATGATCACGCAATGCACACAACAACAATCGGACTGGGTTGGGTTTATCTTGCCAAAGATATATGAAGCGTTTTTTTCCCCTCTTTCCTTCCTATTGTTGTGTGTTGCGTGTCCGATAAGAATGTGATGCTGATTATGCATTTTCTTTACTCTTTGCACATAAACGCGTTTATCGGGTTCGGGGCGAAATAAAATACATTTGGTCACTGTTTGACGTTTCGTTTTCTGCACTTTGGACTCTTAATGGTGGTTATATTGTTGAAAATCTCCATAATGGATGATAGGGCGCCATTTAGAAAGGCGTTTCCATCACTTTGATAACACTTTATTACGCTAGGTGTCTTGAATATTGTATTTTTTTTTGTTTCGTAACAACTTGATCGAACTCATAAGTACCTGTAGTAGATATGAGTGCTCGAGGTTCACATTTCATCTAATCTGCCACTTCACTTGCTTTTCTTCTTCACATATAACAACACAGAACACGGGATGAAAACACCGGGCCAGTAAAAGATGCCGATAAGCGCCAGTAGTAGTTTGTGTGTGTGTGTGTGCGGACCAAGTTCCGCTGTACGCAACGTTCGATGGTGGCCGTGGTTTTGTGTTCCGTACCGGTAATTTCTACGGATCGATCCGTAAACGCGAGCCCGCTCGCTTCCGTGCGATGCGACGGCTAGAGCAAAACTAACGTGCGTTCGGCGCGCCAACACCGAACGCCAAAGTTGGCGCTTTGGTGGCTGTATCATGGTTTGCGTTCGGGATCGTATAATGCTCCAAAGGAAACGGTTCGGTTCGGTACTCCATTCGGGTTTTCGTTCGTTGCGTGACGTACAGTGTGTTCTCGAGCACGAACAGCAACATGCTTTGCGCGAACTGTGCGTGCCCTCATGCGCGCGTACTCTCTGTTCTCTGTTTGGCCGCAAAACGTAGCAAAACCGGCAGCCGCACCACACACAAACACCACGCAAACACAGCTGATAGTGGAACGCGTTACGCGAAGGGCATGTTTAAAGGGTGCGTCCTTTTGCCACGGTGTTGTGGATGTGGAAAGGCGGCCATCCCACAACAGCTGCACCAGTAACACGGTTTATCATGTCCCGTGTTTGGGAGGGGATCTGCGGGGACGACAAGCGGTCTCGATACTGACATTTGGAATAGTTGAACTTGCGACTAACTGAGTTGGTGGGTTGAAATTCAAAAGATGAATGGCTTTCGTACGGGACCGTCCTCTGGCAGTTCTGGCCCGTCGCTGGCACACATGCCCATAGTTAACCCTTGTGTGCGTGGAAGGTTGGAATGCTTAAGGTGATTTATTAAAAAACTACAAACCAACATATTAGAGGACTAATTGTGTGTAGACCCGCAATAACACGCAAACGTTTTATCCAATCTTGTTCTTTTACCTTATTTGTTGGTTGTTCTTCATCAAACATTGTTTATGTTGCGTAAGCGGTTCTTTACATTAAGAAGTGGTTCATTTTTTCATTCTTTTGTCGTATGTTGTCGTCATGTTTACATAATTTGTTTTGTTTTATTTGTACATGTTATGTATTACTTTGTGTGCGGTAGATCGATTTGTTGCTTTTATGTGTATTTGTGTGTCTTTCTTTTTTTCTTCTTTTGTTGTTGTTGCTACACGATAATTGTTGAACATTAATACATTCGCTTTGGCGACATTGCAATCGTTTTTTGGTTGGTTTTTCGAGATAAAAATAAAAATCAGTTTGATTGGAATGCTTTTAGCACAATCCACCCCCAACATGGACCTACTCTGGCAACTGGTGTTGTCCGTCGTGTTTGGGCAGAGTGTACCGTGAAGATAGAGGTGTTTATTTTTTATTTTTTTGCTGCCTCTCTTCTTTAGCCGGTAAATGCTGAATTCAGTGAACCTTTCTTCTGTCAGCGTTGGTGATTGATGACCATCTGTTGATTTATTCGCTAGTGTAATCTCATGGGCCGGTCCTTATTTATGCTGTAAAATGGTTCTTCATTCTGTCATTCTGCTATGGGGCCGTTCATTCTTGAGCATAATACTACGTATAATTCCTTGTACCTAGAGCTATGGTTAAAGGTTTTGTGTTTAATGAAGCAAAGCATAAAATTTTATTTTTAAAATGTTCGCTATCGGTAGCTAACGAGAATATCGCATTTGAAGGAATAGTTTTACTGAAAAAAACCACAATGTTTGGGTATCAACTACAATGTTCCTGCAAAAAACGTTGGAGTCTGTGCTGGTTGTGACTATCAACCATAAGCCAGCAGAACTTCAACCATCAGTGAATGAAAAGTTAAAACTTTAGTCTCATTCTTGTTATCTTTTCTTGTTTTCTTCTTCTGCCATCAACAATAAGCCTGACGGCAGAAGGTTTGACTTAGTTCCGTGATGTGACTGGTGTATGTTCATGGGAATAGTGTGGATGCTGCGGGGTCGCTTCTTTGTGCATCGAGCCTCCGAGCAATGCCGGAGAAACCTCAAACGGAAGTGAATTTTCCTGCGATTTCCGGGATTTTATATTGTTGTTTGTAGAGCTCCACATAGATGAGTCTATGTGGAACTGAGGCATGGGCAGGCATTGGGGATGATTGGAGGGGTGGCAACTTGTAGCATCAGCTAGACAGAATAAAATGGATCCGAAATGGAAACGAGCGAAGAGCAAATAAGCATTTGGAAAATGTTCATTTTACGTGACATCATACATCACAGCACAGCGCTAGCCTAATGCCGGCGAACCACAATTTTGATACCGAAGGTTTAAGAACATTCATCTGTTTTGCATGAATTAAAACTTTAATCCACTTTTGCCCGTCTCGTTTCGTTCGTTGATTTGTCTTCGTTGTCGCTTGGTTTTTTTTTTGTTCTACAAGTCCCCATCGAAAACAATGTGCCTTTGACGGTTTAACGTCTTATTCCACGGTGAAGATGAAGTGGTTTGCTGTTTATCGAACACTTTAGAATGCAAACAAAACTCTGGACTTTTACTGCGGCAGCATTTGTTCCGTCCCTATGGTAGACGATTAATTGTGTACTCGAGACTGGAATTGGATGGAATTTGTATTTTGGGCAGTTTTGGAAAACTTGAGCGTCTGATAGGAGGAGCACAACATACCAAATGATGATGAAACTCGATGCTCCTCGTAATCAATATTTATTGGCGTATCATCTTGAGATATACACACACACACAGAATGTATCGCTTTACTTCTGTAGAAAACGAAATGGATCAAGCAAAAAGGAAACACCTAAAATAGACTAACACTCGTAGCTGGTTGCAATCCAAGAATTAGAGTGTGGAAGACAATTTTGGTTCGAATCTACGGTTCTAACTTTTTAATGCTACTCTGACGAAAACTTGAACGATGGATGCAGTTTAGATAAATGTTTAAAGTGCATTTCTTAGGATGCTTATTTATGGCTGTAACGATCATTGGGGGAACTTCTGCAATGTGATCGATCGATCACGATTTGGAATAGGAGTACTCTGATTGATTCTACGATATACCGATAGACTTAGAAGTTTGTATCTTTTGGGCAGAATACCTCTAAGCCACTCAAGAACGAATGCCGTAATCTGTCAATTATTTATCTCCAGTCATTCATTCATTTTCAATTTCGGTCTACAACTCAATCTCTGTTAAAATAAATTATGGAAAGTGATTCGATCAGGTATTCCGGAGTTATTCTACGAATTGAATTATACGTTACTACAATCTATAGCTTTATATCTTCAGATTTGCAGCACTCTCAATGTTGTTGTTGATCTTAGTTTTCAATTCTAAGTAATAGAAATTGTTTGGACGACTCGATCAGGTGCGATCACTTAGTATCACGTCGCTCTTAGGCTTATTAATTTTGCACCCGATTGCTTTCCTCAGTCTTGTAGATCATTTGCTGTAAAAAGCACCTGAAATGGCTTCTCGATCTCGACTCTCAGATAGCTTCCATCAGTGTGAAGTTTGAGGATCAAAAGACTAAATCCATCCTTCAGATAGAAACTGTCCGGCAAAGGCTTTAAGAGATTTCTGTTTACTTTCACACAGCATCCAATGTTAATCTATTAGTAAGCCATTGTTGATACTGGTTATTGGTAAGAATTCTTACATTTAAATGATGAGGATTTTTTTAGCTTACCATAATCGCTTTGTGCTTTACAAAAATCACCAATGACGAGGAAAAAAGTAATCTTTTTTCTTCGAAAACTTTAATTGCTTTCAGATTCCTATTCTGTTTCTGACTGATGTCAAAGTGTGCTCCATTAGTATGATTAAGAATTAGAAATACGCCACAGTTTGTGTGGTACACATGTGCGTCAGAATAAATCTATTACGTGTGAATGTTTTCAAAACAAGCAACAAATCATGTCTAAATTTTTTGTTGTCATTCTCTATTTGCTGATAGGAAAGTTAACGTTAAACCTTAACAAGGTATTTGTCTTGTTCCTTGTTACTGATAATGAAAGAGTTACAGGCAAGAAATTAGAAACAAAACGTTTGATTTTTGTTTCTGGTTTTGCTGTAGCAAACGACGAAGTAATAGTTTTATTTGTGCGCATTTTTTAACTCTTTAATTTTTTGTTCATGCTTAGACATAGCCAAAACACATTCAGTAGCAGTAAAAAACTTATTCCAAAGGTGATAAATCGTACTGCGGTTTTGCTAGAAAACGCTTGATTTGTGTCATACGCCAGTAACACGTTATCAACTAACACTGCGTCACAGCTTCTTTATCGTGTATGCATTTTGTTTTACAGTCCCATTGCAAATTCCATGAATGCCATTTTTAGGTATTAAATTTCGAACCGAAAAGCAATAAACGCTAACCCATTCGAACGCTCATCTTCCATTGCAGCTGCTGGATATGCTTAAGTTCTACGCCCGCTTCGAGATAAACGATAAAACGGGGGATCCACTGACTGACCACGATATGACACAACTGCACTACGCCAAAATCAAATCCCTCCAGAAGGCAGCATTCGCCAAGTTCCCCAATCTGCGTCTGTTTGCGCTGTCTAACGTAGCGAACGTTGATACGCGTGAATCGCTCGAGAAGCACTTTGGTGCACTGGATTGTGCCAGCTTGCGGGAAATTGCCTGCTATCTAAATCTGGTCCCGGAGAAGCTGCAGGCCCCGTTCGAGTGGCACCGGACGGATGAAACGTTCCTGCGGGAGCTACTAATCTCGCGGCACGAACGACGCGTGTCTCAGCTGGAGTCATTGAACGAGATGCCCCTCTATCCGACCGAGGATGTCATCTGGAACGAAAACATCGTCCCGACAGAGTTCTACTCGGGTGAAGGGTGTTTGGCACTGCCGAAGCTGAACTTGCAGTTCCTAACGCTGCACGATTATCTGTTGCGAAACTTTAATCTCTTTCGACTGGAGTCGACGTGTAAGTATCTCTTAATCAAGGTTCGATATTGGACTAATAAAGTTAAGTAGATTTTTATTTGAATTATGATTTCCATTCGTCAAAGGGTAGTTAACAAAGAGCATTGAAAAATCTTCGTTTCGGATGGTTTCTTAATTGACGTTCCCTCAAATCCTTTTTTAATTTTGTATTAATTTCCAAACCCTGATAAATATCCTGTGTAGTCCATGTGTTGCTTGTCTTCTAGGGCTATTATTTGCTATCTAATTAAATAAGAATAATCTTAATAGGGCCAGAATTATCTTCGAAAACTAACCCCCTGTAACGATCCGTAACACGTTAGGCCTCGTTATTGTAGCATTAGTTTTTTTCCAAGGTAGAATACGTCACTGTGATTCTAGCATCCCTGAGACTTGTAATGGAACACTATGGTTGAGTAGATGAGGATGAGATACATCATTATAATGGGGGTTTAGGGTGCTTATTGCTTGTCTTCGATATGGAGCTTCTAGCGTGTAATGTTCCACAGTTCGTTCAGAGAAAACAAAACAGAGACCAACGTCACAGAGTATTCTTCGTTTTCGGTCAATTTCTTGCGCTCGCCGGATAGAACCCTTCACCACTTTATGCTTTCGCCAGATTCATCACAGCTTTTGGCTCTTTGCTGTACATCTTATCTGTTGCTTCAATTTCTTCTTCCCTGACGACATTGACCCATGGTTCTTTCATTCTGTTCCATGTGACGTGATATTATGTACTCAGTAGAAACCTTTCTTGTTACGCTTTTATCATCTCTTCTATTTCCTTATTTTTTCTAATTTCTCTTATCATTTCACGAGAAGTTACAACTTGCTAAATTCTACCGTTTTTTCCCTCCCCGCAGATGAAATCCGGCAAGATATTGAAGATGCCGTCAGTCGAATGCTGCCCTGGAAATCGGAGGATGGAGACGTTGTGTTTGGCGGTTGGGCCCGTATGGCTCTTCCCATCCAGTCGTTCGCTGTAGTGGAAGTGTCCAAGCCACACATTGGCGAAAAGAAACCGTCACGCGTACGGGCGGACGTCAGTGTAACGCTCAATGTACGCAAGGAAGTGCAGGAAGAATGGGAAAATCTGCGCAAGCATGATGTATGCTTTCTGGTGACGGTACGACCGACTCAACCGATCGGTACCAAGTACGACTATCGTGAGCACTTTGTACCACAGGTCGGATTGGTGCATGTGCGCGGTTGTGAGATCGAGGGAATGCTCGATGCAAATGGGCGCGTCATTGAGGATGGTATTGAGCAACGACCGCAGCTGACTGGGGAACAACGAACGTTCCGCGTGTGGCTCGATTCGAACCAGTATCGGTTGGATATGGATGCTACGTTACAGGCCGGTGCGGGCGAGGAAGACGATGGCAAGGAGGATGTGTACGAGGGATTTAACATTATCATGCGCCGCAAGCCGAAGGAAAACAACTTCAAGGCAGTGCTGGAAACGATCCGACATCTGATGAATACGGAGTGCGTCGTACCACCGTGGCTGCACGATATTCTGCTCGGATACGGTGATCCCGGTGCGGCTCACTACAGTCGCATGCCGGATCAGGCACGGGTGCTGGATTTCAATGACACCTTTCTGAACTACGAGCATGTGGCGGGTAGTTTCCCGTCGTACGAGATCGTGGCGGCGGAGCAGGAAGGAACTTCGACGCTTCAGCCACCGTTCCGGCTTACGTTTGAAGATGTACCGAAGGAAAACGATTCTGACTCAGATACGGAAAGCAAAGAGCCCGAAGGTGAGCTACCAAAACGGATTCGCGTGGAACCGTATCGCATACCGAGCCGTGGTCCGTACAAATACAACGAGCCGAAGAAGAATGCGATCCGCTTTACACCGACACAGATCGAGGCGATCCGTGCGGGAATGCAGCCAGGTTTAACGCTCGTAGTCGGTCCACCCGGTACGGGCAAAACGGATGTTGCCGTGCAGATAATCTCCAACCTGTACCACAACCACCCGCAGCAGCGTACACTGATTGTGACGCATTCGAATCAAGCGTTAAATCAACTGTTCGAGAAGATCATGGCGCTCGACATTGACGAGCGGCATCTGTTGCGTTTGGGTCATGGTGAGGAATCGCTCGAAACGGAGAAAGATTACAGCCGGTACGGTCGGGTGAATTATGTGCTTTCGAAGCGCATTGATTTGCTGGGACAGGTGCAACGGTTGCAAGAGTCGCTCGGTGTTAGTGGTGATGTGGCATACACTTGTGAAACGGCCGGTCACTTCTATCTATATCACGTGGTGGCAAGGTGGGAGAAATTTTTGAGCGAGTTCGAATGTGAAGGTGGCACTAGTGTCGGTGCGGAAGGTAATCCAGCACGGGAACATTTCGAGCAACAGTTCCCGTTTGTACGGTTCTTCAAGGATGCTCCGCAACCGTTGTTCGGTGGTGCGACTTACGAAGAGAACATGTACATTGCGCGCAGCTGCTTCCGATACATCTCGCACATGTTCGCCGAGCTGGAGGAGTTCCGTGCATTCGAGCTGCTGCGCAGTGGGCTGGATCGCTCGAAGTATTTGCTGGTGAAGGAGGCAAAGATCATCGCCATGACGTGTACGCATGCGGCACTCAAGCGGAAGGAGCTGGTCACTATGGGCTTCAAGTACGATAACATCCTGATGGAGGAGTCGGCACAGATACTGGAGATCGAGACGTTCATTCCACTGTTGCTGCAGAACCCTATGGATGGGTACAATCGGCTGAAGCGTTGGATTATGATCGGTGATCATCACCAGCTGCCGCCCGTCATTAAGAACATGGCGTTCCAGAAGTACTCCAACATGGAACAGTCGTTGTTTACGCGTCTGGTGCGCCTCGGTGTGCCAACGATCGATCTCGACGGACAGGGTCGTGCACGGTCGAGCATTTGTGAGCTGTATAAGTGGCGCTACAGTCGTCTGGGAGATCTGGAGCACGTGCACAAATGGCCCGAGTACTGTCGTGCCAATGCCGGTTTCGCATTCGAGTATCAACTGATCAACGTGGAGGACTTTAATGGTGTGGGCGAATCGGAACCGAATCCGTACTTTTATCAGAATCTGGCCGAAGCAGAGTATGTGGTGGCGGTGTTTATGTACATGCGGCTGCTTGGTTATCCAGCGGAGAAGATTTCCATCCTCACCACGTACAACGGTCAGAAGCATCTGATCCGCGATGTGATTGAGTCGCGTTGCGCCACCAACCCGATGTTTGGCAAACCGCATAAAGTGACCACCGTCGACAAGTACCAGGGTCAGCAGAACGACTACATACTGCTGTCCCTTGTGCGTACGAAAACTATCGGTCACATCCGGGACGTGCGTCGTCTCGTGGTGGCGATGAGCCGTGCCCGTCTTGGGCTGTACATTTTCGGACGTGTGGGTCTATTTAAGAACTGCGTCGAATTGCGACCAGCATTCCGTTTACTTATGAACCGACCGCTCGAGTTGCAGTTAAAACCGGCAGAGAAATATCCTGGCGATCGTGTGCTCAACATTGGCAGCAATGCGTCCGATCCATCCTCGTCCGAATCATCGCTACGATCGGTAAAGGATATGACGGAGATGGCACAGTTCGTGTACCAAATGTACATGCAGCAGGTGAACGTTATTCGCGATGAAATGGTACGGTTTGTTTGATTGTTACGATCGCTCGCTCGCATCAAGAACTTACTTTTGAATATTTTTGTTTTGTTTTAGGAAAAAATGAAAACACTGTTCGAGAAGCAACGGCAGGAACAGCAGCAGGAAAAGATGGATGAACAAATCAAGCAGGCCGATGCGGAAGCGGAGGAAGCGGAAAAGCAACGTCTGGCGGAAGCGGTGGCAAAGAAAGATTTTAAACCTACTCCAATTCGTAACGAAATAGGCGATTTGGTTGAACCGATGGAAACAGCACAACTGGTGGTGCCGCCGGTGCGTCGTGGTAAAAAACGGGGAACTGTAGAGGAATCGGAAACTGTTCCACCAGCATCAGCAACGGAAGAGACTGAGGTGGTGGCTACCGGTGAGGATACGGAAAAGGAAGCATTGGATACGCCTGCCGATGAACCGATGTCAGAAGACAAGGAGAAAGAGGATTAATGATGAGAATAGTAGAAGCAATAAGGCAACTTTTCATTTAAATGTCGCTCAATGTACTTTGATTCTTTGTAATAGTAAAGCACGATCTAACTAATAACTTGTGTTTGTGTTCCTGTTGAATTATGTACTTCTTTTCATACTTTTCACGATTTGTGATATTACGCTGTTTTTTTTAAACAAAAACCATGGACAGATACGTTTCTGGCGAACTTATTTCGTAATTTACTTAAGGACAGAGATAAACACTTAATTTAATTAATTTTAACGTTGTGATCAACAACCACAGTATAGCAGTTACTGTTTACGAAAGTTTTCACTAAAAGTTTTGTGCAATTTTTTCACCTTTCTTGGCCCTAACCCGGAACACATGCTTAGTTTCTCTTCGGTGGTATTGATCAGTTTTCCCAGCGTACCATAGTTCTGCAACAGTATCATCGCGTCCGTCTGGTTGACCGGTTTAATGGTGGTAAGTGCCCGCACCAGCTTCTCATGCGGATACTTCTCTGCCTTTTCCATGATCCAGTCCGCCGGTCGGTTTTCAAACAGCTTGTACTTCTCCACTATCCGTCCAGCTTCGTCGGCGTTCCACGCGAGCATCAGCGTCAGATCGGCCAGCAAACAGATGCGGGTGAGATGTTTTAACGCATTTTGCGGTTCAGAAATATCGATCTGCACCAGCAGTACACGCAGTTCGTACATTTTCCCTAACTGCTTTAAACGCGCGTGGATGTAGTCGGGGTTTAGGTTGTGATAGCGCAGCGAAAGAAACAGAACGCATGCACTTGCGCCGACCACATAGTCCGGCACGATGTCATCATACTCCCAGGGAATGTTTTGGATGGCTTTTAGCAACGGATTGCCACGCTGCTTTGGATTTACCAGGATGCAGTGGCCTTTGTTTACCTTTGCCACAACGACGGTTGTTTCGGCTTTACCGGTTACACCACTGGTGGACGGTGTAGGTTCATTAGGCGTTGCTTTGGTTTCACTCACGGCGGAGTGTTTTGCTGCCGGTGGTATATCTAGACTCGCAAACAGTTCATCGTCGTCGTCCATTTTTGCACAATTTTTCGTGTTCAGTTTCGACCGGCAAGAAGGAATTGTGTTTCGTTCCCGCGCAACAGTTTGTTATTGTTTATTATTAACCGTTTTGACGGCTGCTCTTTTTAAAAATATTCAGCACGGGTTTATAATCGATGTTTAAAAGGTCGATCAATGGAATTAGTGCAATGTGCGTGTCGAAGGAATTCTTTATGCGCCTAGCCTTATTACTATCTTTATAACGAGTCATCTTTATGACTAAACTTAAAATCTCCTTTTTAAAGCATTTACTTAACTTATCGTTCAAAATTCTTGTTGCCGAAGAAAGCGCGCTTCGTCGATGTTTTCGGCACCGATCATTTTATACATTGGTTTCTTTTAATGCGAATTGGTGCGAAATAAGTTTCTTTTCACTCATATAATGCTTTCAAATAAAAGAGAAAGTAAAACTTAATAAAAAAATAAAAAAATTCTAAAAATTTGAAAATTTCCTAAGGCTATAGCCTCAGCTTTTTTTTTGGGAATTTTAGCCAAATTTTAAAAATTGATTTCTTTTAATGCGAATTGGTAGAAATAAGTTTCTTTTAACTCAAATAATGTTTTAAAAGAAAAAAAGAATAAAAAAAAATTCAACTTTCATAATTTCATAAGGCTTATCCCTTGCCATTTTATGAGCAATTTTACAAAATTTTAAAATTTGTTTTATTTTAATGCGAAATTGTTGCAATAAGTTTCTTTTCACTCAAATAATGTTTTAAAAGAAAAAAAGAATAAAAAATTAGAAAAAAATTAAAAAAAAATTTCAACTCGAAAATTTCATAAGGCTTACCCCTTACGTTTTTTTTGGAAAATTTTGGCAAAAAAATTAAATTGTTTTATTTTAATGCCAATGGGTTTCAATGAGTTTTTTTTTCACTCAAATAATGCTTGAAATAAAAAAAAAGAGTGAAAAATAATAAAAAAAATCAAAAAATTAGAAAAAAAAAATGAAAATTTTCCTCATTTTGCTCCAAATTTTGCCTATAACTCGGTTGGTATCCAACGGATCGCCAATCTTTAACCTGTGGTCGATAGATGGCATCAATGGCTACATTGTCTTCTTGGACAGCCATGCCCTCAGATGTCTGTGCCAGAAATTATTCCAGGAACCAAGTTCCTTACCCTGTTTGAAAAAATGTAAAATTTTCCTCATTTTGCTCCAAATTTTGCCTATAACTCGGTTGGTATCCAACGGATCGCCAATCTTTAACCTGTGGTCGATAGATGGCACCAATGGCTACATTGTCTTCTTGGACAGCCATGCCCTCAGATGTCTGTGCCAGAAGTTATTCGAGGAACCAAGTTCCTTAGCCTGTTTCAGAAAATGTAAAATTTTCCTCATTTTTGAGCAATGTAGTAAAAATTTTAAATGTGATATATTTTGATGGGAACTTGTTGCAATAAGTTTCTTTTCACTTAAATAGTGCTTTAAATTTAAAAAAGAATAAAAAATCAGAAAAAAATTTTAAAAAAAATTTCAACTCGAAAATTTCATAAGGCTTACCCCTTACGATTTTTTTGGGAAATTTTGCAAAAAAATTAAATTGTTTTATTTTAATGCCAATGGGTTTCAATGAGTTTCTTTTCACTCAAATAATGCTTGAAATAAAAAAAAGAGTGAAAAATAATAAAAAAAATCAAAAAATTAGAAAAAATTGAAAATTTTCCTCATTTTTGCACCAAGTTTTGCCTATAACTCGGTCGGTATCCTACGGATCACCAATCTTTATCCTGTGGTCGATAGATGGCACCAATGGCTACATTTTCTTCTTGGACGGCCATGCCCTCAGATGTCTGTGCCAGAAGTTATTCGAGGAACCAAGTTCCTTACCCTGTTTGAGAAAATGTAAAATTTTCCTCATTTTTGAGCAATGTAGCAAAAATTTTAAATGTGATATATTTTGATGGGAATTTGTTGCAATAAGTTTCTTTTCACTTAAATAGTGCTTTAAATTTAAAAAAGAATAAAAAATCAGAAAAAAATTTTAAAAAAAATTTCAACTCGAAAATTTCATAAGGCTTACCCCTTACGATTTTTTTGGGAAATTTTGCAAAAAAAATTAAATTGTTTTATTTTAATGCCAATGGGTTTCAATGAGTTTCTTTTCACTCAAATAATGCTTGAAATAAAAAAAAAGTGAAAAATAATAAAAAAATCAAAAAATTAGAAAAAAATGAAAATTTTCCTCATTTTGCTCCAAATTTTGCCTATAACTCGGTCGGTATCCAACGGATCGCCAATCTTTAACCTGTGGTCGATAGATGGCACCAATGAATACATTTTCTTCTTGAACAGCCATGCCCTCAGATGTCTGTGCCAGAAGTTATTCGAGGAACCAAGTTCCTTACCCTGTTTGAGAAAATGTAAAATTTTCCTCATTTTGCTCCAATTTTTGCCTATAACTCGGTTGGTATCCAACGGATCGCCAATCTTTAACCTGTGGTCGATAGATGGCATCAATGGCTACATTTTCTTCTTGGACAGCCATGCCCTCAGATGTCTGTGCCAGAAGTTATTCGAGGAACCAAGTTCCTTACCGTGTTTGAGAAAATGTAAATTTTTCCTCATTTTGCTCCAAATTTTGCCTATATCTCGGTCGGTATCCAACGGATCGCCAATCTTTAACCTGTGGTCGATAGATGGCATCAATGGCTACATTTTCTTCTTGGACAGCCATGCCCTCAGATGTCTGTGCCAGAAGTTATTCGAGGAACCAAGTTCCTTAGCCTGTTTCAGAAAATGTAAAATTTTCCTCATTTTTGAGCAATGTAGCAAAAATTTTAAATGTGATATATTTTGATGAGAACTTGTTGCAATAAGTTTCTTTTCACTTAAATAGTGCTTTAAATTTAAAAAAGAATAAAAAATCAGAAAAAAAATTTTAAAAAAATTTCAACTCGAAAATTTCATAAGGCTTACCCCTTACGATTTTTTTGGGAAATTTTGCAAAAAAATTAAATTGTTTTATTTTAATGCCAATGGGTTTCAAAAAGTTTCTTTTCACTCAAATAATGCTTGAAATAAAAAAAAAGTGAAAAATAATAAAAAAATCAAAAAATTAGAAAAAAATGAAAATTTTCCTCATTTTTGCACCAAATTTTGCCTATAACTCGGTCGGTATCCAACGAATCGCCAATCTTTAACCTGTGGTCGATAGATGGCACCAATGGCTACATTTTCTTCTTGGACAGCCATGCCCTCAGATGTCTGTGCCAGAAGTTATTCGAGGAACCAAGTTCCTTACCCTGTTTGAGAAAATGTAAAATTTTCCTCATTTTTGAGCAATGTAGCAAAAATTTTAAATGTGATATATTTTGATGGGAACTTGTTGCAATAAGTTTCTTTTCACTTAAATAGTGCTTTAAATTTAAAAAAGAATAAAAAATCAGAAAAAAATTTTAAAAAAAATTTCAACTCGAAAATTTCATAAGGCTTACCCCTTACGATTTTTTTGGGAAATTTTGCAAAAAAAATTAAATTGTTTTATTTTAATGCCAATGGGTTTCAATGAGTTTCTTTTCACTCAAATAATGCTTGAAATAAAAAAAAAGAGTGAAAAATAATAAAAAAATCAAAAAATTAGAAAAAATTGAAAATTTTCCTCATTTTTGCACCAAATTTTGCCTATAACTCGGTCGGTATCCAACGGATCGCCAATCTTTAACATGTGGTCGATAGATGGCACCAATGGCTACATTTTCTTCTTGGACAGCCATGCCTGCAGATGTCTGTGCCAGAAGTTATTCGAGGAACCAAGTTCCTTACCCTGTTTGAGAAAATGTAAAATTTTCCTCATTTTTGAGCAATGTAGCAAAAATTTTAAATGTGATATATTTTGATGGGAACTTGTTGCAATATGTTTCTTTTCACTTAAATAGTGGTTTAAATTAAAAAAAGAATAAAAAATCAGAAAAAAATTTTAAAAAAAATTTCAACTCGAAAATTTCATAAGGCTTACCCCTTACGATTTTTTTGGGAAATTTTGCAAAAAAAATTAAATTGTTTTATTTTAATGCCAATGGGTTTCAATGAGTTTCTTTTCACTCAAATAATGCTTGAAATAAAAAAAAAAGAGTGAAAAATAATAAAAAAATCAAAAAATTAGAAAAAAATGAAAATTTTCCTCATTTTTGCACCAAATTTTGCCTATAACTCGGTCGGTATCCAACGGATCGCCAATCTTTAACATGTGGTCGATAGATGGCACCAATGGCTACATTTTCTTCTTGGACAGCCATGCCTGCAGATGTCTGTGCCAGAAGTTATTCGAGGAACCAAGTTCCTTACCCTGTTTGAGAAAATGTAAAATTTTCCTCATTTTGCTCCAAATTTTGCCTATAACTCGGTCGGTATCCAACGGATCGCCAATCTTTAACCTGTGGTCGATAGATGGCATCAATGGCTACATTTTCTTCTTGGACAGCCATGCCCTCAGATGTCTGTGCCAGAAGTTATTCGAGGAACCAAGTTCCTTACCCTGTTTGAGAAAATGTAAAATTTTCCTCATTTTTGAGCAATGTAGCAAAAATTTTAAATGTGATATATTTTGATGGGAATTTGTTGCAATAAGTTTCTTTTCACTTAAATAGTGCTTTAAATTAAAAACAGAATAAAAAATCAGAAAAAAAATTTAAAAAAAATTTCAACTCGAAAATTTCATAAGGCTTACCCCTTACGATTTTTTTGGGAAATTTTGCAAAAAAAATTAAATTGTTTTATTTTAATGCCAATGGGTTTCAAAAAGTTTCTTTTCACTCAAATAATGCTTGAAATAAAAAAAAAAGAGTGAAAAATAATAAAAAAATCAAAAAATTAGAAAAAATTGAAAATTTTCCTCAATTTTTGCACCAAATTTTGCCTATAACTCGGTCGGTATCCAACGGATCGCCAATCTTTAACCTGTGGTCGATAGATGGCACCAATGGCTACATTTTCTTCTTGGACAGCCATGCCCTCAGATGTCTGTGCCAGAAGTTATTCCAGGAACCAAGTTCCTTACCCTGTTTGAGAAAATGTAAAATTTTCCTCATTTTTGAGCAATGTAGCAAAAAATTTAAATGTGATATATTTTGATGGGAATTTGTTGCAATAAGTTTCTTTTCACTTAAATAGTGCTTTAAATTAAAAAAAGAATAAAAAATCAGAAAAAATTTAAAAAAAAATTTCAACTCGAAAATTTCATAAGGCATACCCCTTGCGATTTTTTTGGGAAATTTTGCAAAAAAAATTAAATTGTTTTATTTTAATGCCAATGGGTTTCAATGAGTTTCTTTTCACTCAAATAATGCTTGAAATAAAAAAAAAAAGTGAAAAATAATAAAAAAAATCAAAAAATTAGAAAAAAATGAAAATTTTCCTCATTTTTGCACCAAATTTTGCCTATAACTCGGTCGGTATCCAACGGATCGCCAATCTTTAACCTGTGGTCGATAGATGGCACCAATGGCTACATTTTCTTCTTGGACAGCCATGCCCTCAGATGTCTGTGCCGGAAGTTATTCGAGGAACCAAGTTACTTACCCTGTTTGAGAAAATGTAAAATTTTCCTCATTTTGCTCCAAATTTTGCCTATAACTCGGTCGGTATCCAACGGATCGCCAATCTTTAACCTGTGGTCGATAGATGGCACCAATGGCTACATTTTCTTCTTGGACAGCCATGCCCTCAGATGTCTGTGCCAGAAGTTATTCGAGGAACCAAGTTCCTTACCCTGTTTGAGAAAATGTAAAATTTTCCTCATTTTGCTCCAAATTTTGCCTATAACTCGGTCGGTATCCAACGGATCGCCAATTTTTAACCTGTGGTCGATAGATGGCATCAATGGCTACATTTTCTTCTTGGACAGCCATGCCCTCAGATGTCTGTGCCAGAAGTTATTCGAGGAACCAAGTTCCTTACCCTGTTTGAGAAAATGTAAAATTTTCCTCATTTTGCTCCAAATTTTGCCTATATCTCGGTCGGTATCCAACGGATCGCCAATCTTTAACCTGTGGTCGATAGATGGCATCAATGGCTACATTTTCTTCTTGGACAGCCATGCCCTCAGATGTCTGTGCCAGAAGTTATTCGAGGAACCAAGTTCCTTAGCCTGTTTCAGAAAATGTAAAATTTTCCTCATTTTTGAGCAATGTAGCAAAAATTTTAAATGTGATATATTTTGATGGGAACTTGTTGCAATAAGTTTCTTTTCACTTAAATAGTGCTTTAAATTTAAAAAAGAATAAAAAATCAGAAAAAAAATTTTAAAAAAATTTCAACTCGAAAATTTCATAAGGCTTACCCCTTACGATTTTTTTGGGAAATTTTGCAAAAAAAATTAAATTGTTTTATTTTAATGCCAATGGGTTTCAATAAGTTTCTTTTCACTCAAATAATGCTTGAAATAAAAAAAAAGTGAAAAATAATAAAAAAATCAAAAAATTAGAAAAGAATGAAAATTTTCCTCATTTTGCTCCAAATTTTGCCTATAACTCGGTCGGTATCCAACGGATCGCCAATCTTTAACCTGTGGTCGATAGATGGCATCAATGGCTACATTTTCTTCTTGGACAGCCATGCCCTCAGATGTCTGTGCCAGAAGTTATTCGAGGAACCAAGTTCCTTAGCCTGTTTCAGAAAATGTAAAATTTTCCTCATTTTTGAGCAATGTAGCAAAAATTTTAAATGTGATATATTTTGATGGGAACTTGTTGCAATAAGTTTCTTTTCACTTAAATAGTGCTTTAAATTTAAAAAAGAATAAAAAATCAGAAAAAAATTTTAAAAAAAATTTCAACTCGAAAATTTCATAAGGCTTACCCCTTACGATTTTTTTGGGAAATTTTGCAAAAAAAATTAAATTGTTTTATTTTAATGCCAATGGGTTTCAATAAGTTTCTTTTCACTCAAATAATGCTTGAAATAAAAAAAAAAGTGAAAAATTATAAAAAAATCAAAAAATTAGAAAAAAATGAAAATTTTCCTCATTTTTGCACCAAATTTTGCCTATAACTCGGTCGGTATCCAACGGATCGCCAATCTTTAACCTGTGGTCGATAGATGGCACCAATGGCTACATTTTCTTCTTGGACAGCCATGCCCTCAGATGTCTGTGCCAGAAGTTATTCGAGGAACCAAGTTCCTTACCCTGTTTGAGAAAATGTAAAATTTTCCTCATTTTTGAGCAATGTAGCAAAAATTTTAAATGTGATATATTTTGATGGGAATTTGTTGCAATAAGTTTCTTTTCACTTAAATAGTGCTTTAAATTTAAAAAAGAATAAAAAATCAGAAAAAAATTTTAAAAAAAATTTCAACTCGAAAATTTTATAAGGCTTACCCCTTGCGATTTTTTTGGGAAATTTTGCAAAAAAAAATTAAATTGTTTTATTTTAATGCCAATGGGTTTCAATGAGTTTCTTTTCACTCAAATAATTTATTTATAATTAGTTATTACGGCTTAGGCCGTATTGTCAGCCTCTGAAGCTGAAGGCTCAAATAATGCTTGAAATAAAAAAAAGAGTGAAAAATAATAAAAAAAATCAAAAAATTAAAAAAAAATGAAAATTTTCCTCATTTTTGCACCAAATTTTGCCTATAACTCGGTCGGTATCCAACGGATCGCCAATCTTTAACCTGTGGTCGATAGATGGCACCAATGGCTACATTTTCTTCTTGGACAGCCATGCCCTCAGATGTCTGTGCCAGAAGTTATTCGAGGAACCAAGTTCCTTACCGTGTTTGAGAAAATGTAAATTTTTCCTCATTTTGCTCCAAATTTTGCCTATAACTCGGTCGGTATCCAACGGATCGCCAATCTTTAACCTGTGGTCGATAGATGGCACCAATGGCTACATTTTCTTCTTGGACAGCCATGCCCTCAGATGTCTGTGCCAGAAGTTATTCGAGGAACCAAGTTCCTTACCCTGTTTGAGAAAATGTAAAATTTTCCTCATTTTGCTCCAAATTTTGCCTATATCTCGGTCGGTATCCAACGGATCGCCAATCTTTAACCTGTGGTCGATAGATGGCATCAATGGCTACATTTTCTTCTTGGACAGCCATGCCCTCAGATGTCTGTGCCAGAAGTTATTCGAGGAACCAAGTTCCTTAGCCTGTTTCAGAAAATGTAAAATTTTCCTCATTTTTGAGCAATGTAGCAAAAATTTTAAATGTGATATATTTTGATGGGAACTTGTTGCAATAAGTTTCTTTTCACTTAAATAGTGCTTTAAATTTAAAAAAGAATAAAAAATCAGAAAAAAAATTTTAAAAAAATTTCAACTCGAAAATTTCATAAGGCTTACCCCTTACGATTTTTTTGGGAAATTTTGCAAAAAAAATTAAATTGTTTTATTTTAATGCCAATGGGTTTCAATAAGTTTCTTTTCACTCAAATAATGCTTGAAATAAAAAAAAAGTGAAAAATAATAAAAAAATCAAAAAATTAGAAAAAAATGAAAATTTTCCTCATTTTGCTCCAAATTTTGCCTATAACTCGGTCGGTATCCAACGGATCGCCAATCTTTAACCTGTGGTCGATAGATGGCATCAATGGCTACATTTTCTTCTTGGACAGCCATGCCCTCAGATGTCTGTGCCAGAAGTTATTCGAGGAACCAAGTTCCTTAGCCTGTTTCAGAAAATGTAAAATTTTCCTCATTTTTGAGCAATGTAGCAAAAATTTTAAATGTGATATATTTTGATGGGAACTTGTTGCAATAAGTTTCTTTTCACTTAAATAGTGCTTTAAATTTAAAAAAGAATAAAAAATCAGAAAAAATTTTTAAAAAAATTTCAACTCGAAAATTTCATAAGGCTTACCCCTTACGATTTTTTTGGGAAATTTTGCAAAAAAAATTAAATTGTTTTATTTTAATGCCAATGGGTTTCAATAAGTTTCTTTTCACTCAAATAATGCTTGAAATAAAAAAAAAAGTGAAAAATTATAAAAAAATCAAAAAATTAGAAAAAAATGAAAATTTTCCTCATTTTGCTTCAAATTTTGCCTATAACTCGGTCGGTATCCAACGGATCGCCAATCTTTAACCTGTGGTCGATAGATGGCATCAATGGCTACATTTTCTTCTTGGACAGCCATGCCCTCAGATGTCTGTGCCAGAAGTTATTCGAGGAACCAAGTTCCTTAGCCTGTTTCAGAAAATGTAAAATTTTCCTCATTTTTGAGCAATGTAGCAAAAATTTTAAATGTGATATATTTTGATGGGAATTTGTTGCAATAAGTTTCTTTTCACTTAAATAGTGCTTTAAATTTAAAAAAGAATAAAAAATCAGAAAAAAAATTTTAAAAAAATTTCAACTCGAAAATTTCATAAGGCTTACCCCTTACGATTTTTTTGGGAAATTTTGCAAAAAAAATTAAATTGTTTTATTTTAATGCCAATGGGTTTCAATAAGTTTCTTTTCACTCAAATAATGCTTGAAATAAAAAAAAAAGTGAAAAATAATAAAAAAATCAAAAAATTAGAAAAAAATGAAAATTTTCCTCATTTTTGCACCAAATTTTGCCTATAACTCGGTCGGTATCCAACGGATCGCCAATCTTTAACCTGTGGTCGATAGATGGCACCAATGGCTACATTTTCTTCTTGGACAGCCATGCCCTCAGATGTCTGTGCCAGAAGTTATTCGAGGAACCAAGTTCCTTACCCTGTTTGAGAAAATGTAAAATTTTCCTCATTTTGCTCCAAATTTTGCCTATAACTCGGTCGGTATCCAACGGATCGCCAATCTTTAACCTGTGGTCGATAGATGGCATCAATGGCTACATTTTCTTCTTGGACAGCCATGCCCTCAGATGTCTGTGCCAGAAGTTATTCGAGGAACCAAGTTCCTTACCCTGTTTGAGAAAATGTAAAATTTTCCTCATTTTGCTCCAAATTTTGCCTATAACTCGGTCGGTATCCAACGGATCGCCAATCTTTAACCTGTGGTCGATAGATGGCATCAATGGCTACATTTTCTTCTTGGACAGCCATGCCCTCAGATGTCTGTGCCAGAAGTTATTCGAGGAACCAAGTTCCTTAGCCTGTTTCAGAAAATGTAAAATTTTCCTCATTTTTGAGCAATGTAGCAAAAATTTTAAATGTGATATATTTTGATGGGAACTTGTTGCAATAAGTTTCTTTTCACTTAAATAGTGCTTTAAATTTAAAAAAGAATAAAAAATCAGAAAAAAATTTTTAAAAAAATTTCAACTCGAAAATTTCATAAGGCTTACCCCTTACGATTTTTTTGGGAAATTTTGCAAAAAAAAATAAATTGTTTTATTTTAATGCCAATGGGTTTCAATAAGTTTCTTTTCACTCAAATAATGCTTGAAATAAAAAAAAAGTGAAAAATTATAAAAAAATCAAAAAATTAGAAAAAAATGAAAATTTTCCTCATTTTTGCACCAAATTTTGCCTATAACTCGGTCGGTATCCAACGGATCGCCAATCTTTAACCTGTGGTCGATAGATGGCACCAATGGCTACATTTTCTTCTTGGACAGCCATGCCCTCAGATGTCTGTGCCAGAAGTTATTCGAGGAACCAAGTTCCTTAGCCTGTTTCAGAAAATGTAAAATTTTCCTCATTTTTGAGCAATGTAGCAAAAATTTTAAATGTGATATATTTTGATGGGAACTTGTTGCAATAAGTTTCTTTTCACTTAAATAGTGCTTTAAATTTAAAAAAGAATAAAAAATCAGAAAAAAATTTTAAAAAAAATTTCAACTCGAAAATTTCATAAGGCTTACCCCTTGCGATTTTTTTGGGAAATTTTGCAAAAAAAATTAAATTGTTTTATTTTAATGCCAATGGGTTTCAATAAGTTTCTTTTCACTCAAATAATGCTTGAAATAAAAAAAAAAGTGAAAAATAATAAAAAAAATCAAAAAATTAGAAAAAAATGAAAATTTTCCTCATTTTTGCACCAAATTTTGCCTATAACTCGTTCGGTATCCAACGGATCGCCAATCTTTAACCTGTGGTCGATAGATGGCACCAATGGCTACATTTTCTTCTTGGACAGCCATGCCCTCAGATGTCTGTGCCAGAAGTTATTCGAGGAACCAAGTTCCTTACCCTGTTTGAGAAAATGTAAAATTTTCCTCATTTTGCTTCAAATTTTGCCTATAACTCGGTCGGTATCCAACGGATCGCCAATCTTTAACCTGTGGTCGATAGATGGCATCAATGGCTACATTTTCTTCTTGGACAGCCATGCCCTCAGATGTCTGTGCCAGAAGTTATTCGAGGAACCAAGTTCCTTAGCCTGTTTCAGAAAATGTAAAATTTTCCTCATTTTTGAGCAATGTAGCAAAAATTTTAAATGTGATATATTTTGATGGGAATTTGTTGCAATAAGTTTCTTTTCACTTAAATAGTGCTTTAAATTTAAAAAAGAATAAAAAATCAGAAAAAAAATTTTAAAAAAATTTCAACTCGAAAATTTCATAAGGCTTACCCCTTACGATTTTTTTGGGAAATTTTGCAAAAAAAATTAAATTGTTTTATTTTAATGCCAATGGGTTTCAATAAGTTTCTTTTCACTCAAATAATGCTTGAAATAAAAAAAAAAGTGAAAAATAATAAAAAAATCAAAAAATTAGAAAAAAATGAAAATTTTCCTCATTTTTGCACCAAATTTTGCCTATAACTCGGTCGGTATCCAACGGATCGCCAATCTTTAACCTGTGGTCGATAGATGGCACCAATGGCTACATTTTCTTCTTGGACAGCCATGCCCTCAGATGTCTGTGCCAGAAGTTATTCGAGGAACCAAGTTCCTTACCCTGTTTGAGAAAATGTAAAATTTTCCTCATTTTGCTCCAAATTTTGCCTATAACTCGGTCGGTATCCAACGGATCGCCAATCTTTAACCTGTGGTCGATAGATGGCATCAATGGCTACATTTTCTTCTTGGACAGCCATGCCCTCAGATGTCTGTGCCAGAAGTTATTCGAGGAACCAAGTTCCTTACCCTGTTTGAGAAAATGTAAAATTTTCCTCATTTTGCTCCAAATTTTGCCTATAACTCGGTCGGTATCCAACGGATCGCCAATCTTTAACCTGTGGTCGATAGATGGCATCAATGGCTACATTTTCTTCTTGGACAGCCATGCCCTCAGATGTCTGTGCCAGAAGTTATTCGAGGAACCAAGTTCCTTAGCCTGTTTCAGAAAATGTAAAATTTTCCTCATTTTTGAGCAATGTAGCAAAAATTTTAAATGTGATATATTTTGATGGGAACTTGTTGCAATAAGTTTCTTTTCACTTAAATAGTGCTTTAAATTTAAAAAAGAATAAAAAATCAGAAAAAAATTTTAAAAAAAATTTCAACTCGAAAATTTCATAAGGCTTACCCCTTACGATTTTTTTGGGAAATTTTGCAAAAAAAAATAAATTGTTTTATTTTAATGCCAATGGGTTTCAATAAGTTTCTTTTCACTCAAATAATGCTTGAAATAATAAAAAAGTGAAAAATTATAAAAAAATCAAAAAATTAGAAAAAAATGAAAATTTTCCTCATTTTTGCACCAAATTTTGCCTATAACTCGGTCGGTATCCAACGGATCGCCAATCTTTAACCTGTGGTCGATAGATGGCACCAATGGCTACATTTTCTTCTTGGACAGCCATGCCCTCAGATGTCTGTGCCAGAAGTTATTCGAGGAACCAAGTTCCTTACCCTGTTTGAGAAAATGTAAAATTTTCCTCATTTTTGAGCAATGTAGCAAAAATTTTAAATGTGATATATTTTGATGGGAATTTGTTGCAATAAGTTTCTTTTCACTTAAATAGTGCTTTAAATTTAAAAAAGAATAAAAAATTAGAAAAAATTTTAAAAAAAATTTCAACTCGAAAATTTTATAAGGCTTACCCCTTGCGATTTTTTTGGGAAATTTTGCAAAAAAAATTAAATTGTTTTATATTAATGCCAATGGGTTTCAATGAGTTTCTTTTCACTCAAATAATGCTTGAAATAAAAAAAAGAGTGAAAAATAATAAAAAAAAATCAAAAAATTAAAAAAAAATTAAAATTTTCCTCATTTTTGCACCAAATTTTGCCTATAACTCGGTCGGTATCCAACGGATCGCCAATCTTTAACCTGTGGTCGATAGATGGCACCAATGGCTACATTTTCTTCTTGGACAGCCATGCCCTCAGATGTCTGTGCCAGAAGTTATTCGAGGAACCAAGTTCCTTACCCTGTTTGAGAAAATGTAAAATTTTCCTCATTTTGCTCCAAATTTTGCCTATAACTCGGTCGGTATCCAACGGATCGCCAATCTTTAACCTGTGATCGATAGATGGCACCATTGGCTACATTTTCTTCTTGGACAGCCATGCCCTCAGATGTCTGTGCCAGAAGTTATTCGAGGAACCAAGTTCCTTACCCTGTTTGAGAAAATGTAAAATTTTCCTCATTTTGCTCCAAATTTTGCCTATAACTCGGTCGGTATCCAACGGATCGCCAATCTTTAACCTGTGGTCGATAGATGGCATCAATGGCTACATTTTCTTCTTGGACAGCCATGCCCTCAGATGTCTGTGCCAGAAGTTATTCGAGGAACCAAGTTCCTTAGCCTGTTTCAGAAAATGTAAAATTTTCCTCATTTTTGAGCAATGTAGCAAAAATTTTAAATGTGATATATTTTGATGGGAACTTGTTGCAATAAGTTTCTTTTCACTTAAATAGTGCTTTAAATTTAAAAAAGAATAAAAAATCAGAAAAAAATTTTTAAAAAAATTTCAACTCGAAAATTTCATAAGGCTTACCCCTTACGATTTTTTTGGGAAATTTTGCAAAAAAAATTAAATTGTTTTATTTTAATGCCAATGGGTTTCAATAAGTTTCTTTTCACTCAAATAATGCTTGAAATAAAAAAAAAGTGAAAAATAATAAAAAAATCAAAAAATTAGAAAAAAATGAAAATTTTCCTCATTTTCATTTTCATTTTTGAGCAATGTAGCAAAAATTTTAAATGTGATATATTTTGATGGGAATTTGTTGCAATAAGTTTCTTTTCACTTAAATAGTGCTTTAAATTTAAAAAAGAATAAAAAATCAGAAAAAAAAATTTAAAAAAATTTCAACTCGAAAATTTCATAAGGCTTACCCCTTACGATTTGTTTGGGAAATTTTGCAAAAAAAATTAAATTGTTTTATTTTAATGCCAATGGGTTTCAATAAGTTTCTTTTCACTCAAATAATGCTTGAAATAAAAAAAAAAGTGAAAAATAATAAAAAAATCAAAAAATTAGAAAAAAAATGAAAATTTTCCTCATTTTTGCACCAAATTTTGCCTATACCTCGGTCGGTATCCAACGGATCGCCAATCTTTAACCTGTGGTCGATAGATGGCACCAATGGCTACATTTTCTTCTTGGACAGCCATGCCCTCAGATGTCTGTGCCAGAAGTTATTCGAGGAACCAAGTTCCTTAGCCTGTTTCAGAAAATGTAAAATTTTCCTCATTTTTGAGCAATGTAGCAAAAATTTTAAATGTGATATATTTTGATGGGAACTTGTTGCAATAAGTTTCTTTTCACTTAAATAGTGCTTTAAATTTAAAAAAGAATAAAAAATCAAAAAAAATTTTAAAAAAAATTTCAACTCGAAAATTTCATAAGGCTTACCCCTTGCGATTTTTTTGGGAAATTTTGCAAAAAAAATTAAATTGTTTTATTTTAATGCCAATGGGTTTCAATAAGTTTCTTTTCACTCAAATAATGCTTGAAATAAAAAAAAAAAGTGAAAAATAATAAAAAAATCAAAAAATTAGAAAAAAATGAAAATTTTCCTCATTTTTGCACCAAATTTTGCCTATAACTCGTTCGGTATCCAACGGATCGCCAATCTTTAACCTGTGGTCGATAGATGGCACCAATGGCTACATTTTCTTCTTGGACAGCCATGCCCTCAGATGTCTGTGCCAGAAGTTATTCGAGGAACCAAGTTCCTTACCCTGTTTGAGAAAATGTAAAATTTTCCTCATTTTGCTTCAAACTTTGCCTATAACTCGGTCGGTATCCAACGGATCGCCAATCTTTAACCTGTGGTCGATAGATGGCATCAATGGCTACATTTTCTTCTTGGACAGCCATGCCCTCAGATGTCTGTGCCAGAAGTTATTCGAGGAACCAAGTTCCTTAGCCTGTTTCAGAAAATGTAAAATTTTCCTCATTTTTGAGCAATGTAGCAAAAATTTTAAATGTGATATATTTTGATGGGAATTTGTTGCAATAAGTTTCTTTTCACTTAAATAGTGCTTTAAATTTAAAAAAGAATAAAAAATCAGAAAAAAAATTTTAAAAAAATTTCAACTCGAAAATTTCATAAGGCTTACCCCTTACGATTTTTTTGGGAAATTTTGCAAAAAAAATTAAATTGTTTTATTTTAATGCCAATGGGTTTCAATAAGTTTCTTTTCACTCAAATAATGCTTGAAATAAAAAAAAAAAGTGAAAAATAATAAAAAAATCAAAAAATTAGAAAAAAATGAAAATTTTCCTCATTTTTGCACCAAATTTTGCCTATAACTCGGTCGGTATCCAACGGATCGCCAATCTTTAACCTGTGGTCGATAGATGGCACCAATGGCTACATTTTCTTCTTGGACAGCCATGCCCTCAGATGTCTGTGCCAGAAGTTATTCGAGGAACCAAGTTCCTTACCCTGTTTGAGAAAATGTAAAATTTTCCTCATTTTGCTCCAAATTTTGCCTATAACTCGGTCGGTATCCAACGGATCGCCAATCTTTAACCTGTGGTCGATAGATGGCATCAATGGCTACATTTTCTTCTTGGACAGCCATGCCCTCAGATGTCTGTGCCAGAAGTTATTCGAGGAACCAAGTTCCTTAGCCTGTTTCAGAAAATGTAAAATTTTCCTCATTTTTGAGCAATGTAGCAAAAATTTTAAATGTGATATATTTTGATGGGAATTTGTTGCAATAAGTTTCTTTTCACTTAAATAGTGCTTTAAATTTAAAAAAGAATAAAAAATCAGAAAAAAAATTTTAAAAAAATTTCAACTCGAAAATTTCATAAGGCTTACCCCTTACGATTTTTTTGGGAAATTTTGCAAAAAAAATTAAATTGTTTTATTTTAATGCCAATGGGTTTCAATAAGTTTCTTTTCACTCAAATAATGCTTGAAATAAAAAAAAAAGTGAAAAATAATAAAAAAATCAAAAAATTAGAAAAAAATGAAAATTTTCCTCATTTTTGCACCAAATTTTGCCTATAACTCGGTCGGTATCCAACGGATCGCCAATCTTTAACCTGTGGTCGATAGATGGCACCAATGGCTACATTTTCTTCTTGGACAGCCATGCCCTCAGATGTCTGTGCCAGAAGTTATTCGAGGAACCAAGTTCCTTACCCTGTTTGAGAAAATGTAAAATTTTCCTCATATCTGTGGTCGATAGATGGCACCATTGGCTACATTTTCTTCTTGGACAGCCATGCCCTCAGATGTCTGTGCCAGAAGTTATTCGAGGAACCAAGTTCCTTACCCTGTTTGAGAAAATGTAAAATTTTCCTCATTTTGCTCCAAATTTTGCCTATAACTCGGTCGGTATCCAACGGATCGCCAATCTTTAACCTGTGGTCGATAGATGGCATCAATGGCTACATTTTCTTCTTGGACAGCCATGCCCTCAGATGTCTGTGCCAGAAGTTATTCGAGGAACCAAGTTCCTTAGCCTGTTTCAGAAAATGTAAAATTTTCCTCATTTTTGAGCAATGTAGCAAAAATTTTAAATGTGATATATTTTGATGGGAACTTGTTGCAATAAGTTTCTTTTCACTTAAATAGTGCTTTAAATTTAAAAAAGAATAAAAAATCAGAAAAAAATTTTTAAAAAAATTTCAACTGGAAAATTTCATAAGGCTTACCCCTTACGATTTTTTTGGGAAATTTTGCAAAAAAAAATAAATTGTTTTATTTTAATGCCAATGGGTTTCAATAAGTTTCTTTTCACTCAAATAATGCTTGAAATAAAAAAAAAGTGAAAAATTATAAAAAAATCAAAAAATTAGAAAAAAATGAAAATTTTCCTCATTTTTGCACCAAATTTTGCCTATAACTCGGTCGGTATCCAACGGATCGCCAATCTTTAACCTGTGGTCGATAGATGGCACCAATGGCTACATTTTCTTCTTGGACAGCCATGCCCTCAGATGTCTGTGCCAGAAGTTATTCGAGGAACCAAGTTCCTTACCCTGTTTGAGAAAATGTAAAATTTTCCTCATTTTGCTTCAAATTTTGCCTATAACTCGGTCGGTATCCAACGGATCGCCAATCTTTAACCTGTGGTCGATAGATGGCACCAATGGCTACATTTTCTTCTTGGACAGCCATGCCCTCAGATGTCTGTGCCAGAAGTTATTCGAGGAACCAAGTTCCTTACCGTGTTTGAGAAAATGTAAATTTTTCCTCATTTTGCTCCAAATTTTGCCTATAACTCGGTCGGTATCCAACGGATCGCCAATCTTTAACCTGTGGTCGATAGATGGCACCAATGGCTACATTTTCTTCTTGGACAGCCATGCCCTCAGATGTCTGTGCCAGAAGTTATTCGAGGAACCAAGTTCCTTACCCTGTTTGAGAAAATGTAAAATTTTCCTCATTTTTGAGCAATGTAGCAAAAATTTTAAATGTGATATATTTTGATGGGAATTTGTTGCAATAAGTTTCTTTTCACTTAAATAGTGCTTTAAATTTAAAAAAGAATAAAAAATCAGAAAAAAAAATTTAAAAAAATTTCAACTCGAAAATTTCATAAGGCTTACCCCTTACGATTTGTTTGGGAAATTTTGCAAAAAAAATTAAATTGTTTTATTTTAATGCCAATGGGTTTCAATAAGTTTCTTTTCACTCAAATAATGCTTGAAATAAAAAAAAAGTGAAAAATAATAAAAAAATCAAAAAATTAGAAAAAAATGAAAATTTTCCTCATTTTTGCACCAAATTTTGCCTATACCTCGGTCGGTATCCAACGGATCGCCAATCTTTAACCTGTGGTCGATAGATGGCACCAATGGCTACATTTTCTTCTTGGACAGCCATGCCCTCAGATGTCTGTGCCAGAAGTTATTCGAGGAACCAAGTTCCTTAGCCTGTTTCAGAAAATGTAAAATTTTCCTCATTTTTGAGCAATGTAGCAAAAATTTTAAATGTGATATATTTTGATGGGAATTTGTTGCAATAAGTTTCTTTTCACTTAAATAGTGCTTTAAATTTAAAAAAGAATAAAAAATCAGAAAAAATTTTAAAAAAAATTTCAACTCGAAAATTTTATAAGGCTTACCCCTTGCGATTTTTTTGGGAAATTTTGCAAAAAAAATTAAATTGTTTTATTTTAATGCCAATGGGTTTCAATGAGTTTCTTTTCACTCAAATAATGCTTGAAATAAAAAAAAGAGTGAAAAATAATAAAAAAAATCAAAAAATTAAAAAAAAATGAAAATTTTCCTCATTTTTGCACCAAATTTTGCCTATAACTCGGTCGGTATCCAACGGATCGCCAATCTTTAACCTGTGGTCGATAGATGGCACCAATGGCTACATTTTCTTCTTGGACAGCCATGCCCTCAGATGTCTGTGCCAGAAGTTATTCGAGGAACCAAGTTCCTTACAGTGTTTGAGAAAATGTAAATTTTTCCTCATTTTGCTCCAAATTTTGCCTATAACTCGGTCGGTATCCAACGGATCGCCAATCTTTAACCTGTGGTCGATAGATGGCACCAATGGCTACATTTTCTTCTTGGACAGCCATGCCCTCAGATGTCTGTGCCAGAAGTTATTCGAGGAACCAAGTTCCTTACCCTGTTTGAGAAAATGTAAAATTTTCCTCATTTTTGAGCAATGTAGCAAAAATTTTAAATGTGATATATTTTGATGGGAATTTGTTGCAATAAGTTTCTTTTCACTTAAATAGTGCTTTAAATTTAAAAAAGAATAAAAAATCAGAAAAAAAAATTTAAAAAAATTTCAACTCGAAAATTTCATAAGGCTTACCCCTTACGATTTGTTTGGGAAATTTTGCAAAAAAAATTAAATTGTTTTATTTTAATGCCAATGGGTTTCAATAAGTTTCTTTTCACTCAAATAATGCTTGAAATAAAAAAAAAGTGAAAAATAATAAAAAAATCAAAAAATTAGAAAAAAATGAAAATTTTCCTCATTTTTGCACCAAATTTTGCCTATACCTCGGTCGGTATCCAACGGATCGCCAATCTTTAACCTGTGGTCGATAGATGGCACCAATGGCTACATTTTCTTCTTGGACAGCCATGCCCTCAGATGTCTGTGCCAGAAGTTATTCGAGGAACCAAGTTCCTTAGCCTGTTTCAGAAAATGTAAAATTTTCCTCATTTTTGAGCAATGTAGCAAAAATTTTAAATGTGATATATTTTGATGGGAACTTGTTGCAATAAGTTTCTTTTCACTTAAATAGTGCTTTAAATTTAAAAAAGAATAAAAAATCAGAAAAAATTTTAAAAAAAATTTCAACTCGAAAATTTCATAAGGCTTACCCCTTGCGATTTTTTTGGGAAATTTTGCAAAAAAAATTAAATTGTTTTATTTTAATGCCAATGGGTTTCAATAAGTTTCTTTTCACTCAAATAATGCTTGAAATAAAAAAAAAGTGAAAAATAATAAAAAAATCAAAAAATTAGAAAAAAAATGAAAATTTTCCTCATTTTTGCACCAAATTTTGCCTATAACTCGGTCGGTATCCAACGGATCGCCAATCTTTAACCTGTGGTCGATAGATGGCACCAATGGCTACATTTTCTTCTTGGACAGCCATGCCCTCAGATGTCTGTGCCAGAAGTTATTCGAGGAACCAAGTTCCTTACCCTGTTTGAGAAAATGTAAAATTTTCCTCATTTTGCTTCAAATTTTGCCTATAACTCGGTCGGTATCCAACGGATCGCCAATCTTTAACCTGTGGTCGATAGATGGCATCAATGGCTACATTTTCTTCTTGGACAGCCATGCCCTCAGATATCTGTGCCAGAAGTTATTCGAGGAACCAAGTTCCTTAGCCTGTTTCAGAAAATGTAAAATTTTCCTCATTTTTGAGCAATGTAGCAAAAATTTTAAATGTGATATATTTTGATGGGAATTTGTTGCAATAAGTTTCTTTTCACTTAAATAGTGCTTTAAATTTAAAAAAGAATAAAAAATCAGAAAAAAAAATTTAAAAAAATTTCAACTCGAAAATTTCATAAGGCTTACCCCTTACGATTTTTTTGGGAAATTTTGCAAAAAAAATTAAATTGTTTTATTTTAATGCCAATGGGTTTCAATAAGTTTCTTTTCACTCAAATAATGCTTGAAATAAAAAAAAAAGTGAAAAATAATAAAAAAATCAAAAAATTAGAAAAAAATGAAAATTTTCCTCATTTTTGCACCAAATTTTGCCTATAACTCGGTCGGTATCCAACGGATCGCCAATCTTTAACCTGTGGTCGATAGATGGCACCAATGGCTACATTTTCTTCTTGGACAGCCATGCCCTCAGATGTCTGTGCCAGAAGTTATTCGAGGAACCAAGTTCCTTACCCTGTTTGAGAAAATGTAAAATTTTCCTCATTTTGCTCCAAATTTTGCCTATAACTCGGTCGGTATCCAACGGATCGCCAATCTTTAACCTGTGGTCGATAGATGGCATCAATGGCTACATTTTCTTCTTGGACAGCCATGCCCTCAGATGTCTGTGCCAGAAGTTATTCGAGGAACCAAGTTCCTTAGCCTGTTTCAGAAAATGTAAAATTTTCCTCATTTTTGAGCAATGTAGCAAAAATTTTAAATGTGATATATTTTGATGGGAATTTGTTGCAATAAGTTTCTTTTCACTTAAATAGTGCTTTAAATTTAAAAAAGAATAAAAAATCAGAAAAAAAATTTTAAAAAAATTTCAACTCGAAAATTTCATAAGGCTTACCCCTTACGATTTTTTTGGGAAATTTTGCAAAAAAAATTAAATTGTTTTATTTTAATGCCAATGGGTTTCAATAAGTTTCTTTTCACTCAAATAATGCTTGAAATAAAAAAAAAAGTTGAAAATAATAAAAAAATCAAAAAATTAGAAAAAAATGAAAATTTTCCTCATTTTTGCACCAAATTTTGCCTATAACTCGGTCGGTATCCAACGGATCGCCAATCTTTAACCTGTGGTCGATAGATGGCACCAATGGCTACATTTTCTTCTTGGACAGCCATGCCCTCAGATGTCTGTGCCAGAAGTTATTCGAGGAACCAAGTTCCTTACCCTGTTTGAGAAAATGTAAAATTTTCCTCATTTTGCTCCAAATTTTGCCTATAACTCGGTCGGTATCCAACGGATCGCCAATCTTTAACCTGTGGTCGATAGATGGCATCAATGGCTACATTTTCTTCTTGGACAGCCATGCCCTCAGATGTCTGTGCCAGAAGTTATTCGAGGAACCAAGTTCCTTAGCCTGTTTCAGAAAATGTAAAATTTTCCTCATTTTTGAGCAATGTAGCAAAAATTTTAAATGTGATATATTTTGATGGGAATTTGTTGCAATAAGTTTCTTTTCACTTAAATAGTGCTTTAAATTTAAAAAAAGAATAAAAAATCAGAAAAAAAATTTTAAAAAAATTTCAACTCGAAAATTTCATAAGGCTTACCCCTTACGATTTGTTTGGGAAATTTTGCAAAAAAAATTAAATTGTTTTATTTTAATGCCAATGGGTTTCAATAAGTTTCTTTTCACTCAAATAATGCTTGAAATAAAAAAAAAAGTGAAAAATAATAAAAAAATCAAAAAATTAGAAAAAAATGAAAATTTTCCTCATTTTTGCACCAAATTTTGCCTATACCTCGGTCGGTATCCAACGGATCGCCAATCTTTAACCTGTGGTCGATAGATGGCACCAATGGCTACATTTTCTTCTTGGACAGCCATGCCCTCAGATGTCTGTGCCAGAAGTTATTCGAGGAACCAAGTTCCTTACCCTGTTTGAGAAAATGTAAAATTTTCCTCATTTTGCTCCAAATTTTGCCTATAACTCGGTCGGTATCCAACGGATCGCCAATCTTTAACCTGTGGTCGATAGATGGCACCAATGGCTACATTTTCTTCTTGGACAGCCATGCCCTCAGATGTCTGTGCCAGAAGTTATTCGAGGAACCAAGTTCCTTACCCTGTTTGAGAAAATGTAAAATTTTCCTCATTTTGCTCCAAATTTTGCCTATAACTCGGTCGGTATCCAACGGATCGCCAATCTTTAACCTGTGGTCGATAGATGGCATCAATGGCTACATTTTCTTCTTGGACAGCCATGCCCTCAGATGTCTGTGCCAGAAGTTATTCGAGGAACCAAGTTCCTTAGCCTGTTTCAGAAAATGTAAAATTTTCCTCATTTTTGAGCAATGTAGCAAAAATTTTAAATGTGATATATTTTGATGGGAACTTGTTGCAATAAGTTTCTTTTCACTTAAATAGTGCTTTAAATTTAAAAAAGAATAAAAAATTAGAAAAAAAATTTAAAAAAAATTTCAACTCGAAAATTTCATAAGGCTTACCCCTTACGATTTTTTTGGGAAATTTTGCAAAAAAAATTAAATTGTTTTATTTTAATGTCAATGGGTTTCAATGAGTTTCTTTTCACTCAAATAATGCTTGAAATAAAAAAAAAAGTGAAAAATAATAAAAAAATCAAAAAATTAGAAAAAAATGAAAATTTTCCTCATTTTTGCACCAAATTTTGCCTATAACTCGGTCGGTATCCAACGGATCGCCAATATTTAACCTGTGGTCGATAGATGGCACCAATGGCTACATTTTCTTCTTGGACAGCCATGCCCTCAGATGTCTGTGCCAGAAGTTATTCGAGGAACCAAGTTCCTTACCCTGTTTGAGAAAATGTAAAATTTTCCTCATTTTGCTCCAAATTTTGCCTATAACTCGGTCGGTATCCAACGGATCGCCAATCTTTAACCTGTGGTCGATAGATGGCATCAATGGCTACATTTTCTTCTTGGACAGCCATGCCCTCAGATGTCTGTGCCAGAAGTTATTCGAGGAACCAAGTTCCTTAGCCTGTTTCAGAAAATGTAAAATTTTCCTCATTTTTGAGCAATGTAGCAAAAATTTTAAATGTGATATATTTTGATGGGAATTTGTTGCAATAAGTTTCTTTTCACTTAAATAGTGCTTTAAATTTAAAAAAGAATAAAAAATCAGAAAAAAATTTTAAAAAAAATTTCAACTCGAAAATTTCATAAGGCTTACCCCTTACGATTTTTTTGGGAAATTTTGCAAAAAAAATTAAATTGTTTTATTTTAATGCCAATGGGTTTCAATAAGTTTCTTTTCACTCAAATAATGCTTGAAATAAAAAAAAAGTGAAAAATAATAAAAAAATCAAAAAATTAGAAAAAAATGAAAATTTTCCTCATTTTGCTCCAAATTTTGCCTATAACTCGGTCGGTATCCAACGGATCGCCAATCTTTAACCTGTGGTCGATAGATGGCACCAATGGCTACATTTTCTTCTTGGACAGCCATGCCCTCAGATGTCTGTGCCAGAAGTTATTCGAGGAACCAAGTTCCTTACCCTGTTTGAGAAAATGTAAAATTTTCCTCATTTTGCTCCAAATTTTGCCTATAACTCGGTCGGTATCCAACGGATCGCCAATCTTTAACCTGTGGTCGATAGATGGCATCAATGGCTACATTTTCTTCTTGGACAGCCATGCCCTCAGATGTCTGTGCCAGAAGTTATTCGAGGAACCAAGTTCCTTAGCCTGTTTCAGAAAATGTAAATTTTCCTCATTTTTGAGCAATGTAGCAAAAATTTTAAATGTGATATATTTTGATGGGAACTTGTTGCAATAAGTTTCTTTTCACTTAAATAGTGCTTTAAATTTAAAAAAGAATAAAAAATCAGAAAAAAAATTTTTAAAAAAATTTCAACTCGAAAATTTCATAAGGCTTACCCCTTACGATTTTTTTGGGAAATTTTGCAAAAAAAATTAAATTGTTTTATTTTAATGCCAATGGGTTTCAATAAGTTTCTTTTCACTCAAATAATGCTTGAAATAAAAAAAAAGTGAAAAATAATAAAAAAATCAAAAAATTAGAAAAAAATTAAAATTTTCCTCATTTTTGCACCAAATTTTGCCTATAACTCGGTCGGTATCCAACGAATCGCCAATCTTTAACCTGTGGTCGATAGATGGCACCAATGGCTACATTTTCTTCTTGGACAGCCATGCCCTCAGATGTCTGTGCCAGAAGTTATTCGAGGAACCAAGTTCCTTACCCTGTTTGAGAAAATGTAAAATTTTCCTCATTTTTGAGCAATGTAGCAAAAATTTTAAATGTGATATATTTTGATGGGAACTTGTTGCAATAAGTTTCTTTTCACTTAAATAGTGCTTTAAATTTAAAAAAGAATAAAAAATCAGAAAAAAAATTTTAAAAAAATTTCAACTCGAAAATTTCATAAGGCTTACCCCTTACGATTTTTTTGGGAAATTTTGCAAAAAAAATTAAATTGTTTTATTTTAATGCCAATGGGTTTCAATAAGTTTCTTTTCACTCAAATAATGCTTGAAATAAAAAAAAAGTGAAAAATAATAAAAAAATCAAAAAATTAGAAAAGAATGAAAATTTTCCTCATTTTGCTCCAAATTTTGCCTATAACTCGGTCGGTATCCAACGGATCGCCAATCTTTAACATGTGGTCGATAGATGGCATCAATGGCTACATTTTCTTCTTGGACAGCCATGCCCTCAGATGTCTGTGCCAGAAGTTATTCGAGGAACCAAGTTCCTTACCCTGTTTGAGAAAATGTAAAATTTTCCTCATTTTTGAGCAATGTAGCAAAAATTTTAAATGTGATATATTTTGATGGGAATTTGTTGCAATAAGTTTCTTTTCACTTAAATAGTGCTTTAAATTTAAAAAAGAATAAAAAATCAGAAAAAAAATTTTAAAAAAATTTCAACTCGAAAATTTCATAAGGCTTACCCCTTACGATTTTTTTGGGAAATTTTGCAAAAAAAATTAAATTGTTTTATTTTAATGCCAATGGGTTTCAATAAGTTTCTTTTCACTCAAATAATGCTTGAAATAAAAAAAAAAGTGAAAAATAATAAAAAAATCAAAAAATTAGAAAAAAATGAAAATTTTCCTCATTTTTGCACCAAATTTTGCCTATAACTCGGTCGGTATCCAACGGATCGCCAATCTTTAACCTGTGGTCGATAGATGGCACCAATGGCTACATTTTCTTCTTGGACAGCCATGCCCTCAGATGTCTGTGCCAGAAGTTATTCGAGGAACCAAGTTCCTTACCCTGTTTGAGAAAATGTAAAATTTTCCTCATTTTGCTCCAAATTTTGCCTATAACTCGGTCGGTATCCAACGGATCGCCAATCTTTAACCTGTGGTCGATAGATGGCATCAATGGCTACATTTTCTTCTTGGACAGCCATGCCCTCAGATGTCTGTGCCAGAAGTTATTCGAGGAACCAAGTTCCTTACCCTGTTTGAGAAAATGTAAAATTTTCCTCATTTTTGAGCAATGTAGCAAAAATTTTAAATGTGATATATTTTGATGGGAATTTGTTGCAATAAGTTTCTTTTCACTTAAATAGTGCTTTAAATTTAAAAAAGAATAAAAAATCAGAAAAAAATTTTTAAAAAAATTTCAACTCGAAAATTTCATAAGGCTTACCCCTTACGATTTTTTTGGGAAATTTTGCAAAAAAAATTAAATTGTTTTATTTTAATGCCAATGGGTTTCAATAAGTTTCTTTTCACTCAAATAATGCTTGAAATAAAAAAAAAAAGTGAAAAATAATAAAAAAATCAAAAAATTAGAAAAAAAATGAAAATTTTCCTCATTTTTGCACCAAATTTTGCCTATAACTCGGTCGGTATCCAACGGATCGCCAATCTTTAACCTGTGGTCGATAGATGGCACCAATGGCTACATTTTCTTCTTGGACAGCCATGCCCTCAGATGTCTGTGCCAGAAGTTATTCGAGGACCAAGTTCCTTACCCTGTTTGAGAAAATGTAAAATTTTCCTCATTTTGCTTCAAATTTTGCCTATAACTCGGTCGGTATCCAAACGGATCGCCAATCTTTAACCTGTGGTCGATAGATGGCATCAATGGCTACATTGTCTTCTTGGACAGCCATGCCCTCAGATGTCTGTGCCAGAAGTTATTCGAGGAACCAAGTTCCTTAGCCTGTTTCAGAAAATGTAAAATTTTCCTCATTTTTGAGCAATGTAGCAAAAATTTTAAATGTGATATATTTTGATGGGAATTTGTTGCAATAAGTTTCTTTTCACTTAAATAGTGCTTTAAATTTAAAAAAGAATAAAAAATCAGAAAAAAAATTTTAAAAAAATTTCAACTCGAAAATTTCATAAGGCTTACCCCTTACGATTTTTTTGGGAAATTTTGCAAAAAAATTAAATTGTTTTATTTTAATGCCAATGGGTTTCAATAAGTTTCTTTTCACTCAAATAATGCTTGAAATAAAAAAAAAAGTGAAAAATAATAAAAAAATCAAAAAATTAGAAAAAAATGAAAATTTTCCTCATTTTTGCACCAAATTTTGCCTATAACTCGGTCGGTATCCAACGGATCGCCAATCTTTAACCTGTGGTCGATAGATGGCACCAATGGCTACATTTTCTTCTTGGACAGCCATGCCCTCAGATGTCTGTGCCAGAAGTTATTCGAGGAACCAAGTTCCTTACCCTGTTTGAGAAAATGTAAAATTTTCCTCATTTTGCTCCAAATTTTGCCTATAACTCGGTCGGTATCCAACGGATCGCCAATCTTTAACCTGTGGTCGATAGATGGCACCAATGGCTACATTTTCTTCTTGGACAGCCATGCCCTCAGATGTCTGTGCCAGAAGTTATTCGAGGAACCAAGTTCCTTAGCCTGTTTCAGAAAATGTAAAATTTTCCTCATTTTTGAGCAATGTAGCAAAAATTTTAAATGTGATATATTTTGATGGGAATTTGTTGCAATAAGTCTCTTTTCACTTAAATAGTGCTTTAAATTTAAAAAAGAATAAAAAATCAGAAAAAAATTTTTAAAAAAATTTCAACTCGAAAATTTCATAAGGCTTACCCCTTACGATTTTTTTGGGAAATTTTGCAAAAAAAAATAAATTGTTTTATTTTAATGCCAATGGGTTTCAATAAGTTTCTTTTCACTCAAATAATGCTTGAAATAAAAAAAAAAGTGAAAAATTATAAAAAAATCAAAAAATTAGAAAAAAATTGAAATTTTCCTCATTTTTGCACCAAATTTTGCCTATAACTCGGTCGGTATCCAACGGATCGCCAATCTTTAACCTGTGGTCGATAGATGGCACCAATGGCTACATTTTCTTCTTGGACAGCCATGCCCTCAGATGTCTGTGCCAGAAGTTATTCGAGGAACCAAGTTCCTTACCCTGTTTGAGAAAATGTAAAATTTTCCTCATTTTTGAGCAATGTAGCAAAAATTTTAAATGTGATATATTTTGATGGGAATTTGTTGCAATAAGTTTCTTTTCACTTAAATAGTGCTTTAAATTTAAAAAAGAATAAAAAATCAGAAAAAATTTTAAAAAAAATTTCAACTCGAAAATTTTATAAGGCTTACCCCTTGCGATTTTTTTGGGAAATTTTGCAAAAAAAATTAAATTGTTTTATTTTAATGCCAATGGGTTTCAATGAGTTTCTTTTCACTCAAATAATGCTTGAAATAAAAAAAAAGAGTGAAAAATAATAAAAAAAATCAAAAAATTAAAAAAAAATGAAAATTTTCCTCATTTTTGCACCAAATTTTGCCTATAACTCGGTCGGTATCCAACGGATCGCCAATCTTTAACCTGTGGTCGATAGATGGCACCAATGGCTACATTTTCTTCTTGGACAGCCATGCCCTCAGATGTCTGTGCCAGAAGTTATTCGAGGAACCAAGTTCCTTACCGTGTTTGAGAAAATGTAAAATTTTCCTCATTTTGCTCCAAATTTTGCCTATAACTCGGTCGGTATCCAACGGATCGCCAATCTTTAACCTGTGGTCGATAGATGGCACCAATGGCTACATTTTCTTCTTGGACAGCCATGCCCTCAGATGTCTGTGCCAGAAGTTATTCGAGGAACCAAGTTCCTTAGCCTGTTTCAGAAAATGTAAAATTTTCCTCATTTTTGAGCAATGTAGCAAAAATTTTAAATGTGATATATTTTGATGGGAACTTGTTGCAATAAGTTTCTTTTCACTTAAATAGTGCTTTAAATTTAAAAAAGAATAAAAAATCAGAAAAAATTTTAAAAAAAATTTCAACTCGAAAATTTCATAAGGCTTACCCCTTGCGATTTTTTTGGGAAATTTTGCAAAAAAAATTAAATTGTTTTATTTTAATGCCAATGGGTTTCAATAAGTTTCTTTTCACTCAAATAATGCTTGAAATAAAAAAAAGTGAAAAATAATAAAAAAATCAAAAAATTAAAAAAAAATGAAAATTTTCCTCATTTTTGCACCAAATTTTGCCTATAACTCGGTCGGTATCCAACGGATCGCCAATCTTTAACCTGTGGTCGATAGATGGCACCAATGGCTACATTTTCTTCTTGGACAGCCATGCCCTCAGATGTCTGTGCCAGAAGTTATTCGAGGAACCAAGTTCCTTACCCTGTTTGAGAAAATGTAAAATTTTCCTCATTTTGCTTCAAATTTTGCCTATAACTCGGTCGGTATCCAACGGATCGCCAATCTTTAACCTGTGGTCGATAGATGGCATCAATGGCTACATTTTCTTCTTGGACAGCCATGCCCTCAGATGTCTGTGCCAGAAGTTATTCGAGGAACCAAGTTCCTTAGCCTGTTTCAGAAAATGTAAAATTTTCCTCATTTTTGAGCAATGTAGCAAAAATTTTAAATGTGATATATTTTGATGGGAATTTGTTGCAATAAGTTTCTTTTCACTTAAATAGTGCTTTAAATTTAAAAAAGAATAAAAAATCAGAAAAAAAATTTTAAAAAAATTTCAACTCGAAAATTTCATAAGGCTTACCCCTTACGATTTTTTTGGGAAATTTTGCAAAAAAAATTAAATTGTTTTATTTTAATGCCAATGGGTTTCAATAAGTTTCTTTTCACTCAAATAATGCTTGAAATAAAAAAAAAGTGAAAAATAATAAAAAAATCAAAAAATTAGAAAAAAATGAAAATTTTCCTCATTTTTGCACCAAATTTTGCCTATAACTCGGTCGGTATCCAACGGATCGCCAATCTTTAACCTGTGGTCGATAGATGGCACCAATGGCTACATTTTCTTCTTGGACAGCCATGCCCTCAGATGTCTGTGCCAGAAGTTATTCGAGGAACCAAGTTCCTTACCCTGTTTGAGAAAATGTAAAATTTTCCTCATTTTGCTCCAAACTTTGCCTATAACTCGGTCGGTATCCAACGGATCGCCAATCTTTAACCTGTGGTCGATAGATGGCATCAATGGCTACATTGTCTTCTTGGACAGCCATGCCCTCAGATGTCTGTGCCAGAAGTTATTCGAGGAACCAAGTTCCTTAGCCTGTTTCAGAAAATGTAAAATTTTCCTCATTTTTGAGCAATGTAGCAAAAATTTTAAATGTGATATATTTTGATGGGAATTTGTTGCAATAAGTTTCTTTTCACTTAAATAGTGCTTTAAATTTAAAAAAGAATAAAAAATCAGAAAAAAAATTTTAAAAAAATTTCAACTCGAAAATTTCATAAGGCTTACCCCTTACGATTTTTTTGGGAAATTTTGCAAAAAAAATTAAATTGTTTTATTTTAATGCCAATGGGTTTCAATAAGTTTCTTTTCACTCAAATAATGCTTGAAATAAAAAAAAAAAGTGAAAAATAATAAAAAAATCAAAAAATTAGAAAAAAATGAAAATTTTCCTCATTTTTGCACCAAATTTTGCCTATACCTTGGTCGGTATCCAACGGATCGCCAATCTTTAACCTGTGGTCGATAGATGGCACCAATGGCTACATTTTCTTCTTGGACAGCCATGCCCTCAGATGTCTGTGCCAGAAGTTATTCGAGGAACCAAGTTCCTTACCCTGTTTGAGAAAATGTAAAATTTTCCTCATTTTGCTCCAAATTTTGCCTATAACTCGGTCGGTATCCAACGGATCGCCAATCTTTAACCTGTGGTCGATAGATGGCATCAATGGCTACATTTTCTTCTTGGACAGCCATGCCCTCAGATGTCTGTGCCAGAAGTTATTCGAGGAACCAAGTTCCTTAGCCTGTTTCAGAAAATGTAAAATTTTCCTCATTTTTGAGCAATGTAGCAAAAATTTTAAATGTGATATATTTTGATGGGAATTTGTTGCAATAAGTTTCTTTTCACTTAAATAGTGCTTTAAATTTAAAAAAGAATAAAAAATCAGAAAAAATTTTAAAAAAAATTTCAACTCGAAAATTTCATAAGGCTTACACCTTGCGATTTTTTTGGGAAATTTTGCAAAAAAAATTAAATTGTTTTATTTTAATGCCAATGGGTTTCAATAAGTTTCTTTTCACTCAAATAATGCTTGAAATAAAAAAAAAAGTGAAAAATAATAAAAAAATCAAAAAATTAGAAAAAAATGAAAATTTTCCTCATTTTTGCACCAAATTTTGCCTATAACTCGGTCGGTATCCAACGGATCGCCAATCTTTAACCTGTGGTCGATAGATGGCACCAATGGCTACATTTTCTTCTTGGACAGCCATGCCCTCAGATGTCTGTGCCAGAAGTTATTCGAGGAACCAAGTTCCTTACCCTGTTTGAGAAAATGTAAAATTTTCCTCATTTTGCTTCAAATTTTGCCTATAACTCGGTCGGTATCCAACGGATCGCCAATCTTTAACCTGTGGTCGATAGATGGCATCAATGGCTACATTTTCTTCTTGGACAGCCATGCCCTCAGATGTCTGTGCCAGAAGTTATTCGAGGAACCAAGTTCCTTAGCCTGTTTCAGAAAATGTAAAATTTTCCTCATTTTTGAGCAATGTAGCAAAAATTTTAAATGTGACATATTTTGATGGGAATTTGTTGCAATAAGTTTCTTTTCACTTAAATAGTGCTTTAAATTTAAAAAAGAATAAAAAATCAGAAAAAAAATTTTAAAAAAATTTCAACTCGAAAATTTCATAAGGCTTACCCCTTACGATTTTTTTGGGAAATTTTGCAAAAAAAATTAAATTGTTTTATTTTAATGCCAATGGGTTTCAATAAGTTTCTTTTCACTCAAATAATGCTTGAAATAAAAAAAAAGTGAAAAATAATAAAAAAATCAAAAAATTAGAAAAAAATGAAAATTTTCCTCATTTTTGCACCAAATTTTGCCTATACCTCGGTCGGTATCCAACGGATCGCCAATCTTTAACCTGTGGTCGATAGATGGCACCAATGGCTACATTTTCTTCTTGGACAGCCATGCCCTCAGATGTCTGTGCCAGAAGTTATTCGAGGAACCAAGTTCCTTAGCCTGTTTCAGAAAATGTAAAATTTTCCTCATTTTTGAGCAATGTAGCAAAAATTTTAAATGTGATATATTTTGATGGGAATTTGTTGCAATAAGTTTCTTTTCACTTAAATAGTGCTTTAAATTTAAAAAAGAATAAAAAATCAGAAAAAAATTTTTAAAAAAATTTCAACTCGAAAATTTCATAAGGCTTACCCCTTACGATTTTTTTGGGAAATTTTGCAAAAAAAATTAAATTGTTTTATTTTAATGCCAATGGGTTTCAATAAGTTTCTTTTCACTCAAATAATGCTTGAAATAAAAAAAAAAGTTGAAAATAATAAAAAAATCAAAAAATTAGAAAAAAATGAAAATTTTCCTCATTTTTGCACCAAATTTTGCCTATAACTCGGTCGGTATCCAACGGATCGCCAATCTTTAACCTGTGGTCGATAGATGGCACCAATGGCTACATTTTCTTCTTGGACAGCCATGCCCTCAGATGTCTGTGCCAGAAGTTATTCGAGGAACCAAGTTCCTTACCCTGTTTGAGAAAATGTAAAATTTTCCTCATTTTGCTCCAAATTTTGCCTATAACTCGGTCGGTATCCAACGGATCGCCAATCTTTAACCTGTGGTCGATAGATGGCATCAATGGCTACATTTTCTTCTTGGACAGCCATGCCCTCAGATGTCTGTGCCAGAAGTTATTCGAGGAACCAAGTTCCTTAGCCTGTTTCAGAAAATGTAAAATTTTCCTCATTTTTGAGCAATGTAGCAAAAATTTTAAATGTGATATATTTTGATGGGAATTTGTTGCAATAAGTTTCTTTTCACTTAAATAGTGCTTTAAATTTAAAAAAGAATAAAAAATCAGAAAAAAAATTTTAAAAAAATTTCAACTCGAAAATTTCATAAGGCTTACCCCTTACGATTTTTTTGGGAAATTTTGCAAAAAAAATTAAATTGTTTTATTTTAATGCCAATGGGTTTCAATAAGTTTCTTTTCACTCAAATAATGCTTGAAATAAAAAAAAAAGTTGAAAATAATAAAAAAATCAAAAAATTAGAAAAAAATGAAAATTTTCCTCATTTTTGCACCAAATTTTGCCTATAACTCGGTCGGTATCCAACGGATCGCCAATCTTTAACCTGTGGTCGATAGATGGCACCAATGGCTACATTTTCTTCTTGGACAGCCATGCCCTCAGATGTCTGTGCCAGAAGTTATTCGAGGAACCAAGTTCCTTACCCTGTTTGAGAAAATGTAAAATTTTCCTCATTTTGCTCCAAATTTTGCCTATAACTCGGTCGGTATCCAACGGATCGCCAATCTTTAACCTGTGGTCGATAGATGGCATCAATGGCTACATTTTCTTCTTGGACAGCCATGCCCTCAGATGTCTGTGCCAGAAGTTATTCGAGGAACCAAGTTCCTTAGCCTGTTTCAGAAAATGTAAAATTTTCCTCATTTTTGAGCAATGTAGCAAAAATTTTAAATGTGATATATTTTGATGGGAATTTGTTGCAATAAGTTTCTTTTCACTTAAATAGTGCTTTAAATTTAAAAAAGAATAAAAAATCAGAAAAAAAATTTTAAAAAAATTTCAACTCGAAAATTTCATAAGGCTTACCCCTTACGATTTTTTTGGGAAATTTTGCAAAAAAAATTAAATTGTTTTATTTTAATGCCAATGGGTTTCAATAAGTTTCTTTTCACTCAAATAATGCTTGAAATAAAAAAAAAAGTGAAAAATAATAAAAAAATCAAAAAATTAGAAAAAAATGAAAATTTTCCTCATTTTTGCACCAAATTTTGCCTATACCTCGGTCGGTATCCAACGGATCGCCAATCTTTAACCTGTGGTCGATAGATGGCACCAATGGCTACATTTTCTTCTTGGACAGCCATGCCCTCAGATGTCTGTGCCAGAAGTTATTCGAGGAACCAAGTTCCTTACCCTGTTTGAGAAAATGTAAAATTTTCCTCATTTTGCTCCAAATTTTGCCTATAACTCGGTCGGTATCCAACGGATCGCCAATCTTTAACCTGTGGTCGATAGATGGCATCAATGGCTACATTTTCTTCTTGGACAGCCATGCCCTCAGATGTCTGTGCCAGAAGTTATTCGAGGAACCAAGTTCCTTAGCCTGTTTCAGAAAATGTAAAATTTTCCTCATTTTTGAGCAATGTAGCAAAAATTTTAAATGTGATATATTTTGATGGGAATTTGTTGCAATAAGTTTCTTTTCACTTAAATAGTGCTTTAAATTTAAAAAAGAATAAAAAATCAGAAAAAAAATTTTCAAAAAATTTCAACTCGAAAATTTCATAAGGCTTACCCCTTACGATTTTTTTGGGAAATTTTGCAAAAAAAATTAAATTGTTTTATTTTAATGCCAATGGGTTTCAATAAGTTTCTTTTCACTCAAATAATGCTTGAAATAAAAAAAAAAGTGAAAAATAATAAAAAAATCAAAAAATTAGAAAAAAATGAAAATTTTCCTCATTTTTGCACCAAATTTTGCCTATAACTCGGTCGGTATCCAACGGATCGCCAATCTTTAACCTGTGGTCGATAGATGGCACCAATGGCTACATTTTCTTCTTGGACAGCCATGCCCTCAGATGTCTGTGCCAGAAGTTATTCGAGGAACCAAGTTCCTTACCCTGTTTGAGAAAATGTAAAATTTTCCTCATTTTGCTCCAAATTTTGCCTATAACTCGGTCGGTATCCAACGGATCGCCAATCTTTAACCTGTGGTCGATAGATGGCATCAATGGCTACATTTTCTTCTTGGACAGCCATGCCCTCAGATGTCTGTGCCAGAAGTTATTCGAGGAACCAAGTTCCTTACCCTGTTTGAGAAAATGTAAAATTTTCCTCATTTTTGAGCAATGTAGCAAAAATTTTAAATGTGATATATTTTGATGGGAATTTGTTGCAATAAGTTTCTTTTCACTTAAATAGTGCTTTAAATTTAAAAAAGAATAAAAAATCAGAAAAAAAATTTTAAAAAAATTTCAACTCGAAAATTTCATAAGGCTTACCCCTTACGATTTTTTTGGGAAATTTTGCAAAAAAAATTAAATTGTTTTATTTTAATGCCAATGGGTTTCAATAAGTTTCTTTTCACTCAAATAATGCTTGAAATAAAAAAAAAAGTGAAAAATAATAAAAAAATCAAAAAATTAGAAAAAAATGAAAATTTTCCTCATTTTTGCACCAAATTTTGCCTATAACTCGGTCGGTATCCAACGGATCGCCAATCTTTAACCTGTGGTCGATAGATGGCACCAATGGCTACATTTTCTTCTTGGACAGCCATGCCCTCAGATGTCTGTGCCAGAAGTTATTCGAGGAACCAAGTTCCTTACCCTGTTTGAGAAAATGTAAAATTTTCCTCATTTTGCTCCAAATTTTGCCTATAACTCGGTCGGTATCCAACGGATCGCCAATCTTTAACCTGTGGTCGATAGATGGCACCAATGGCTACATTTTCTTCTTGGACAGCCATGCCCTCAGATGTCTGTGCCAGAAGTTATTCGAGGAACCAAGTTCCTTACCCTGTTTGAGAAAATGTAAAATTTTCCTCATTTTTGAGCAATGTAGCAAAAATTTTAAATGTGATATATTTTGATGGGAATTTGTTGCAATAAGTTTCTTTTCACTTAAATAGTGCTTTAAATTAAAAAAAGAATAAAAAATCAGAAAAAAATTAAAAAAAAAATTTCAACTCGAAAATTTCATAAGGCTTACCCCTTACGATTTTTTTGGGAAATTTTGCAAAAAAAATTAAATTGTTTTATTTTAATGCCAATGGGTTTCAATAAGTTTCTTTTCACTCAAATAATGCTTGAAATAAAAAAAAAGTGAAAAATAATAAAAAAATCAAAAAATTAGAAAAAAATGAAAATTTTCCTCATTTTTGCACCAAATTTTGCCTATAACTCGGTCGGTATCCAACGGATCGCCAATCTTTAACCTGTGGTCGATAGATGGCACCAATGGCTACATTTTCTTCTTGGACAGCCATGCCCTCAGATGTCTGTGCCAGAAGTTATTCGAGGAACCAAGTTCCTTACCCTGTTTGAGAAAATGTAAAATTTTCCTCATTTTGCTTCAAATTTTGCCTATAACTCGGTCGGTATCCAACGGATCGCCAATCTTTAACCTGTGGTCGATAGATGGCATCAATGGCTACATTGTCTTCTTGGACAGCCATGCCCTCAGATGTCTGTGCCAGAAGTTATTCGAGGAACCAAGTTCCTTAGCCTGTTTCAGAAAATGTAAAATTTTCCTCATTTTTGAGCAATGTAGCAAAAATTTTAAATGTGATATATTTTGATGGGAATTTGTTGCAATAAGTTTCTTTTCACTTAAATAGTGCTTTAAATTTAAAAAAGAATAAAAAATCAGAAAAAAAATTTTAAAAAAATTTCAACTCGAAAATTTCATAAGGCTTACCCCTTACGATTTTTTTGGGAAATTTTGCAAAAAAATTAAATTGTTTTATTTTAATGCCAATGGGTTTCAATAAGTTTCTTTTCACTCAAATAATGCTTTAAATAAAAAAAAAAGTGAAAAATAATAAAAAAATCAAAAAATTAGAAAAAAATGAAAATTTTCCTCATTTTTGCACCAAATTTTGCCTATAACTCGGTCGGTATCCAACGGATCGCCAATCTTTAACCTGTGGTCGATAGATGGCACCAATGGCTACATTTTCTTCTTGGACAGCCATGCCCTCAGATGTCTGTGCCAGAAGTTATTCGAGGAACCAAGTTCCTTACCCTGTTTGAGAAAATGTAAAATTTTCCTCATTTTGCTCCAAATTTTGCCTATAACTCGGTCGGTATCCAACGGATCGCCAATCTTTAACCTGTGGTCGATAGATGGCACCAATGGCTACATTTTCTTCTTGGACAGCCATGCCCTCAGATGTCTGTGCCAGAAGTTATTCGAGGAACCAAGTTCCTTAGCCTGTTTCAGAAAATGTAAAATTTTCCTCATTTTTGAGCAATGTAGCAAAAATTTTAAATGTGATATATTTTGATGGGAATTTGTTGCAATAAGTCTCTTTTCACTTAAATAGTGCTTTAAATTTAAAAAAGAATAAAAAATCAGAAAAAAATTTTTAAAAAAATTTCAACTCGAAAATTTCATAAGGCTTACCCCTTACGATTTTTTTGGGAAATTTTGCAAAAAAAAAATAAATTGTTTTATTTTAATGCCAATGGGTTTCAATAAGTTTCTTTTCACTCAAATAATGCTTGAAATAAAAAAAAAAGTGAAAAATTATAAAAAAATCAAAAAATTAGAAAAAAATTAAAATTTTCCTCATTTTTGCACCAAATTTTGCCTATAACTCGGTCGGTATCCAACGGATCGCCAATCTTTAACCTGTGGTCGATAGATGGCACCAATGGCTACATTTTCTTCTTGGACAGCCATGACCTCAGATGTCTGTGCCAGAAGTTATTCGAGGAACCAAGTTCCTTACCCTGTTTGAGAAAATGTAAAATTTTCCTCATTTTTGAGCAATGTAGCAAAAATTTTAAATGTGATATATTTTGATGGGAATTTGTTGCAATAAGTTTCTTTTCACTTAAATAGTGCTTTAAATTTAAAAAAGAATAAAAAATCAGAAAAAATTTTAAAAAAAATTTCAACTCGAAAATTTTATAAGGCTTACCCCTTGCGATTTTTTTGGGAAATTTTGCAAAAAAAATTAAATTGTTTTATTTTAATGCCAATGGGTTTCAATGAGTTTCTTTTCACTCAAATAATGCTTGAAATAAAAAAAAAGAGTGAAAAATAATAAAAAAAATCAAAAAATTAAAAAAAAATGAAAATTTTCCTCATTTTTGCACCAAATTTTGCCTATAACTCGGTCGGTATCCAACGGATCGCCAATCTTTAACCTGTGGTCGATAGATGGCACCAATGGCTACATTTTCTTCTTGGACAGCCATGCCCTCAGATGTCTGTGCCAGAAGTTATTCGAGGAACCAAGTTCCTTACCGTGTTTGAGAAAATGTAAAATTTTCCTCATTTTGCTCCAAATTTTGCCTATAACTCGGTCGGTATCCAACGGATCGCCAATCTTTAACCTGTGGTCGATAGATGGCACCAATGGCTACATTTTCTTCTTGGACAGCCATGCCCTCAGATGTCTGTGCCAGAAGTTATTCGAGGAACCAAGTTCCTTAGCCTGTTTCAGAAAATGTAAAATTTTCCTCATTTTTGAGCAATGTAGCAAAAATTTTAAATGTGATATATTTTGATGGGAACTTGTTGCAATAAGTTTCTTTTCACTTAAATAGTGCTTTAAATTTAAAAAAGAATAAAAAATCAGAAAAAATTTTAAAAAAAATTTCAACTCGAAAATTTCATAAGGCTTACCCCTTGCGATTTTTTTGGGAAATTTTGCAAAAAAAATTAAATTGTTTTATTTTAATGCCAATGGGTTTCAATAAGTTTCTTTTCACTCAAATAATGCTTGAAATAAAAAAAAAGTGAAAAATAATAAAAAAATCAAAAAATTAAAAAAAAATGAAAATTTTCCTCATTTTTGCCCCAATTTTGCCTATAACTCGGTCGGTATCCAACGGATCGCCAATCTTTAACCTGTGGTCGATAGATGGCACCAATGGCTACATTTTCTTCTTGGACAGCCATGCCCTCAGATGTCTGTGCCAGAAGTTATTCGAGGAACCAAGTTCCTTACCCTGTTTGAGAAAATGTAAAATTTTCCTCATTTTGCTTCAAATTTTGCCTATAACTCGGTCGGTATCCAACGGATCGCCAATCTTTAACCTGTGGTCGATAGATGGCATCAATGGCTACATTTTCTTCTTGGACAGCCATGCCCTCAGATGTCTGTGCCAGAAGTTATTCGAGGAACCAAGTTCCTTAGCCTGTTTCAGAAAATGTAAAATTTTCCTCATTTTTGAGCAATGTAGCAAAAATTTTAAATGTGATATATTTTGATGGGAATTTGTTGCAATAAGTTTCTTTTCACTTAAATAGTGCTTTAAATTTAAAAAAGAATAAAAAATCAGAAAAAAAATTTAAAAAAATTTCAACTCGAAAATTTCATAAGGCTTACCCCTTACGATTTGTTTGGGAAATTTTGCAAAAAAAATTAAATTGTTTTATTTTAATGCCAATGGGTTTCAATAAGTTTCTTTTCACTCAAATAATGCTTGAAATAAAAAAAAAGTGAAAAATAATAAAAAAATCAAAAAATTAGAAAAAAATGAAAATTTTCCTCATTTTTGCACCAAATTTTGCCTATAACTCGGTCGGTATCCAACGGATCGCCAATCTTTAACCTGTGGTCGATAGATGGCACCAATGGCTACATTTTCTTCTTGGACAGCCATGCCCTCAGATGTCTGTGCCAGAAGTTATTCGAGGAACCAAGTTCCTTACCCTGTTTGAGAAAATGTAAAATTTTCCTCATTTTGCTCCAAATTTTGCCTATAACTCGGTCGGTATCCAACGGATCGCCAATCTTTAACCTGTGGTCGATAGATGGCATCAATGGCTACATTTTCTTCTTGGACAGCCATGCCCTAAGATGTCTGTGCCAGAAGTTATTCGAGGAACCAAGTTCCTTAGCCTGTTTCAGAAAATGTAAAATTTTCCTCATTTTGCTCCAAATTTTGCCTATAACTCGGTCGGTATCCAACGGATCGCCAATCTTTAACCTGTGGTCGATAGATGGCACCAATGGCTACATTTTCTTCTTGAACAGCCATGCCCTCAGATGTCTGTGCCAGAAGTTATTCGAGGAACCAAGTTCCTTACCCTGTTTGAGAAAATGTAAAATTTTCCTCATTTTTGAGCAATGTAGCAAAAATTTTAAATGTGATATATTTTGATGGGAATTTGTTGCAATAAGTTTCTTTTCACTTAAATAGTGCTTTAAATTTAAAAAAGAATAAAAAATCAGAAAAAAATTTAAAAAAAATTTCAACTCGAAAATTTCATAAGGCTTACCCCTTACGATTTTTTTGGGAAATTTTGCAAAAAAAATTAAATTGTTTTATTTTTATGCCAATGGGTTTCCATGAGCTTCTTTTCACTCAAATAATGTTTTAAAAGAAAAAAAGAATAAAAAATAACAAAAAAAAATTCAACTCGAAAATTTCATAAGGCTTACCCCTTGCCATTTTTTTGAGCAATTTAGCAAAATTTAAAAATTTGTTTTATTTTAATGCGAAATTGTTTCAATAAGTTTCTTTTCACTCAAATAATACTTTAAATAAATGTGAAAAATCTGTTGCAATTGTGAGACTATTTTTAGCGACATCTACATGTCACTAAAATGCACTACGTTTAAATTTAATGCACACTTAGCTGCCATCTATTAGTCAATATTTGAATCTTTTCTTTGTACTGCTTTTACCGCCATCTACGGTCAAGTAGCAGTTGTGCGTATTTCGTTTCGCCCCGAGAAGGGTATGCAAATTGCGGTGCAAATCGTTATCATCTTATCATGTTCTCTTGGTACCAAGAATCAGAAAAACGTTCATTTTTGTTGCGACAATCGACCGTTTCTTTACTAACAAGGCTTATAAAATTAAAGAACACAGCAAAAGAACACTGCCGAATGAAACCAAAGATAATTTAGGTACAATAAGCTCAACGATAGGTTAAAAAACCACACGGAGTGCCTGTACAACTTGTTGAAGTTGTTGATTTCTGTTGATCGTAGCAACCTGCTGTTTATCACACGCAGTCCCGAGCATGTTGGTTGCTATGGTAGACAAATGTGACTGTTTGGTTTCTGCACAATCCATCACTGGCGCAGGATTCGTAAGGTGTCCTCATTTTCAGCAATAATAGAAGCAGAGTGTGTTGACCGCGGTCATCGACGGAAGGACGAAAAACTTTCTCTCTTCGAACATCACCCGCACCAACAATGGGTGATCGGAATCTGGAACTACAAACCACACTAGTGCGCTACAACAATCCGGTGCTGGTGGTGAAGCATGTTGAAAAACGAGAACCAGCCGGCGATGCAGCACCAGCGAAAGAACAAACAGGCCGTCCCGGGTCGGGTGGTGCCGTCGTTGTCGATAGTCCCCGCGAGACAGAAGAAATACTTAACTGCATCTTGCCACCGAAAACCTGGGAAGAAGACGGTCAACTGTGGACGCAAACCGTATCCAGTACGCCAGCCACCCGTCAGGATGTGATCAATCTGCAGGAAATGTTGGACACACGTCTCCAGCAAACGCAGGCACGTGAAACCGGCATATGTCCGGTACGGCGCGAGCTCTACACACAGTGCTTCGATGAGCTGATCCGGCAGGTTACCATCAACTGTACCGAGCGGGGTCTGTTGCTGTTGCGGGTACGAGACGAGATCGCGATGTCACTGGAAGCGTACGAAACGCTGTACTGTAGTTCCGTATCGTTCGGCATCCGGAAGGCGCTGCAGGCCCAGGAAGGGAAGGAGAAGCTGCAGGAACAGATACAGCAGGTCGAGCACGAGAAGGAACTGCTGCTAAACTCGATCAGCGATATGAAGATTAAGGCGGATCAGGCCGAACGAAGGAATGCGGAACTGCGTGCGTCCGAGGAGAAGAAACATTCGGAGGAGATTGCCTTCCTGAAGAAAACCAACGCACAGCTGAAGGTAAGCTTTAGGACCTCCTTCGATACAGGAGCTTCGATTTCACTAGTTTAGTACGGAAAAAACGGACATATTTATTAACAATTCTTTGTCCTGCTTTTGGACACAATCTCTTGTAGGCCCAACTGGAAGGAATTATTGCACCGAAGAAATAGAAACTGTGCCGCGTTTTGTGTCAGCAGTGTGGACATTCAACAGCGTCTCCGGAGACCACCAACAAAACGGATAGTGTCTTTTTTTTTCTTTTGTTTTGTGCCCGATATATGTTATATACTGTAGCTAAATTTTTGCGCCTATAACTAATACAACACACTTTAAAACAATTCTTCACCAAGCCGAGAGTCGCTTGTACGAATTCGAGCACGTCCACGGCTGTTCTGGCATGTTCACTCAACACAGTCCGGTGTGCGGTTGTTTCGGTGCTTCGTTAGCACTTTTCGTTCATCTCCGGTACTACCTTGAACAGGTCGGCCACCAGACCGTAGTCAGCAACCTGGAAGATCGGTGCCTCCGGATCCTTGTTGATGGCAACGATCGTTTTCGAGTCCTTCATGCCAGCCAGATGCTGGATGGCACCGGAAATGCCAATAGCAACGTACAGCTCCGGTGCTACAATTTTACCCGTCTGTCCGATCTGCAAATCGTTCGGCACGTACCCGGCATCGACGGCGGCACGCGAAGCTCCAACGGCCGCACCCCACTTGTCTGCCAGATCGTACAGCATCTTGAAGTTGTCGCCCGACTTCATACCACGGCCACCGGACACGATGATCTTCGCTGCGGTGAGCGAAGGACGGTCGGATTTGGTCAGCTCTTGGCTGACGAATTCGGTCGTTTTGCTTGTAAAGTCTCCGGCCGGAGCTTTCTCGATTGCAGCTGCACTACCGGCCGCTCCCGTCGGTTCGAAGTTTGTACCGCGCACCGTAATAACCTTAACCGGGTCTTTCGATTTCACCGTTTGGATAGCATTGCCGGCGTAGATCGTACGTACGAACGTATCGGCGGACTTTACACCGATAATGTCGGACACCGGGGACACATCCAGCTTGGCGGCGATGTGTGGAAGGACGGCTTTTCCGAAAGCCGTCGCTCCAGCTACGATGTGTGTGAATTTGAACTGCTCCTGCGTAGCCAACACGAGCGGTGTAAGCGATTCCGCCAACAAACCCTTGTACGCATCGCCTTCCGCGACCAACACCTTCTTCACACCGTCCAGCTTGGCGGCCGCTTCCGAAACGGGACCAACTTTTGTTCCGGCAACCAACACGGTCACGTCACCGCCAAGCTTCTTAGCCGCCGTGACCGCATTGGCCGTGATTGGGTTCAGCGTCTCATTGTTGTGTTCCGCCACGACAAGCGTACTCTGGAAGCGCCGAAAACCCTGCCGAAAGAACGCGAAATGTATATTAAGGCGCTTGTGTGAATTATATAATTAAATTCAATTGAGGACAAAGGTGGAAGTTTTCCAGCGAGTCTGCACGCTTCCGATGGAGAGGCAATGGAGCGGTTCGTTATCTCGCGTTATCATCACACGGAAGGCGAAGCACGGTACGCGATGATGCGCGAAACGTTTGCTGATCGCCGCGCAATGTTATGCAAAAATCACCTTCGACCCTTTTTTTGCCGTTTCGTTGCGATCTTACCTGAACCGATGGTCGTACGAGCGATGAAGAGCAGCGGGCAAACATTGTGCGCTATTGCTTCGGAACCAAATAGAAGCCTTAATGAACAACAGAGTTAAAAAAAAGAATCACAGACGTTGCGGATGGGGAATTTATTAAATGGAATTGTTGTCAATTGACGTCGGTCAATTCCCAAGTACCAATTTCGCCCGACAGCTGCGTTTTGATAGCTGTCAAAAGTCAGTCTGACTTAAGGCACCTTTACACTGCGCGTTTTTTGCACAATGTAGTATAGTGTTGGGTCAAGAGCGAAAGAGGTACCTCAATCGCTCCGCTCGTCTTATTGTGCGCGCTCCCGCACAGCCCACGCGAAAAAGAGGTAGCTCCGTACGGAGCGCTACACACCACAAGCAGCGCTACACACAGGAGCGATTGTGCGATGCGCTTTTGGGAAATTTTGCAAAAAAAAAATAAATTTGTTTTATTTTAATGCGAAATTGTTGCAATAAATTTCTTTTAACTCAAATAATGTTTTAAAAGAAAAAAAAGATTAAAAAACAACAAAAAAATTAAAAAAAAATTTCAACTCGAAAATTTCATAAGGCTTACCCCTTGCCATTTTTTTTGAGCAATTTAGCAAAATTGAAAAATTTGTTTTATTTTAAGGCGAAATTGTTGCAATAAGTTTCTTTACACTTAAATAGTGCTTGAAATTAAAAAAAGAATAAAAAACAAAAAAATAAAATAAAAAAATTCAAAAAATTTGAAAATTTCCTAAGGCTGTTGCTAGTGGGTCAAGAGCGAAAGAGGTATTTCAATCGTTCCGGTCATCTTATAGTGCGCGCTCCCGCACAGCTCACGGGAAAAAGAGGTAGCTGTATTGCAGGAATCGCCCCTGCGTGAAGCGCTCCTTGTGGTGCGAAACATCGCTCCTGGGAGCGCATCGCACAATCGCTCATGTGTGCAGCGCTCCGTGTGGAGCTACCTCAAGCGCACCGCACACTTTAGAGAGCGAGAGCGGTGCGCTTCGCTCTTGCAAAAGAGCTACTTGACCCAACACTAATGTAGTATTTATTTATAAAATGTGTAAATAATTTATTCATAGAAACAAAGTTCGACAAAATGTTGAATTTATGGTCTTTAGGAGCGCCTGAAGATTAGAACGGACCTGTGATTTCATTGCATCGATAGAAATAACGCACACAGGAAAGAATCCTATCTGGACCTAACTGTACGCAACTCTGACTATCAAGCGTAGGGCAAATAAGAGTTTAGGATTGATCAATATAAACAATGATCGCTTATTGTATCGGAAAGGATAGAGCGACCGATGGAGATTTGAACGACAGAAAAGCGACGAAGGTTTTTCGTCACCTCACCAGAAACTTAACACCTTCTTTCCAGCGCAATAAACGTGTACATCGGGCTTGTTAAAATATCATTTAATGTTTTCCATTCTCTTGACCCTTCATTAACTTTATTATTGGTATTCACAATCGTTTCTCGCTTAATTTGGTTTGTTAGCTTACCCACGGGCAAACCACCGGTGGCCATTTGCCAGGTGGCATCAGGAGGCGTAGAGAACAGCTTAGAATAAAATTTATCCCGATCACTTTCTGTGGGGTGAGTCGAAACGAAACGTGTGCGATCCCTGTTTCCCCTGGTCATAAACGTCACGAACATGCACCTGTGCCTGTGTGTGTGTGTGTATGTGTATTTTTGCCATACCGTTAGGGTTGAGGTTTTTTGTTTTGTTTGAAATTTACGAAACTCTTTTCGCATTCGTTTTGTATTCCCCCGGGCAAACCGGCATATACAAACTGTGGCCACATTCACACCAGCTACACGATCGCGCTTTATCAGCATTTACTGGTATAAACCACTAGCCGCACCTGTAATTGATGCACACGTGCATATTCCTTTACTAAATGTACAATATCTTCGTCATTTCATAAGCCTAGCCATTTTTACCATACTATCTCCTCTTGTCGAGGTGGAAATCATTAATGCTTTTTAGTAAAGAGAGTAACAACAATTGCGCTATAGTGTTTTCTTTTTGTTTAAATTTGTTTTTTTATCCAGTTCAACAAATTACGGACGTAATAATGATAGGAAGGTGGTGCGCGAGATCGACCATCAAACGGAACAAAGCTCGAGATTAACGTAGAACTACTTATTCCATTTCTAATTTAAAAAAATATAATTTAACGAGAGAAAAAAAAGCACAGCTTTCCATTGCACAAAATAGTGAGCTCGATGGAAGAATACAAATTATAATCGGCGAAACAAAGCGTCCAATCACGCTACGCTACAGTGAAGTTGGTTTGCCAATAATACTACCAGTACCAGCATTTTGTACAGTTTGAATGATTAGTGTAAAGCAGCAGAAAGGAAAATGCGCACTCATCTATTCGAACTAGTGACACGATCTATATACTCCTTGTTTTTTTTTGGAATGAGGACAAAACAGATTAGAGAGGTAACGGGGCTTCCCATGCGCGTTTTACGTTATTGCGGGGGTCGTCTTTTTAAATTGAAAAACTAATTCCCCACTCAATGTCGTGGTGGAAAATTTAAAACATAGGACACTGAGGATGTATAACTATAAACCAGCTCAAGGACGCTTTACCAATCGGCCAATGGTCTTGGCAGCGCACGAATGCATTAATTCTAGCATTAGCCTATGTTAGTTCCATCTCCTCTGCAACTCTGAATCTGTTCCATTGTACGCCCATTTACATTTCATCTATTCTATCATATTCACCTACTTGTCATCCTATATGTCCCCTATCATCCTGGCCCCAACCCCCATTCGCTCTGTTACTTTGTTACCCTTGCCAGGTTTTGCATCTTTTTTCCCCTTTTCTGAATTCCTACTAAAGTATTCCCACACCCACTGTTTAGTCGATAATGTTTTGATTCACTAAGTGTATGTTGTGTCTAACGTCTACCACGTGCATTTAATTAGTGTACGATTGGGTTTTTTGTTGTTGTTTGCTGTTTTTTGTTTGTTTTCATTTGAATAACTTGCCTACTATCCTTTAAGTTGCCTCCTGCGTAACCTTCATCATTCATCATCCCTATTGGCGCCGCACTCTCGCACTCTTTTCCGTTACTATCCTAAACGTTACATAAATTACACTAAACTCCCCGTTCCCCATCGAGAGTGGAGCTTATGGAGCTGCCCTTTTAACATCATACCTTTCTACGCGACAGGGCATTGTCTTTTGTTTTCTTAAAAGGATAAACAACAGGCCAGAGGACAGGCGTCTGAGAGAGAATAGTAATGTGTTCGAGTTGATGTTGCTGTTGCGTGTGTATTCCTTCTAGCAACGCGAGTTTTACTTATAACGCACAACAGAAGATCGCGTAAAATTAGCCATCCGTGATAGGAAGAGAAACATTGAGAGATAAGGGACAATTCGGGGTGAGATAGAAACTGTGTGTGTGGGATATTTTGTTAGAGAGCTTCATCCAATCCGTCAAACATGGATCATCGTTGTCTTGAGATTCATCCAAGATGGCAGCGTGCCATCTTCTGTGGTAATATTTTACTTCATACTCTTCTCTTAAATGTTGACTACTTGAACATGGATACAAACACACGACAGTATTAGAAGAGGTTTTCCTGTTGCTGTGTATCGTCCTGATCGATGAAGCTGAAGATCGTTCCAAAGGGTTTCCTTTTTGGGAGTTCCCTTACGGTGTGGAATGCTTGAAATGAGTAGTTTGATGGGATGTCCATAATATTCGGCCATCCCGTTTTTGTTAACGTTTGGGGGCCCCCCGGAGGGGTCTATCCCTGGTTTCCCTACTTCGCAAACGTAAGATTGTATGTTTTGAGTTCCATCGGTTCGAGATAGATGTCGGTGAATGTGGTGATACGCTCGCCCGGATGTAACCCCGTCAGTGAGGTTGCCTGGATCGTTTCGATCCGTAACCGTCGGAAAAGTTGCAGTTCTCGCACTTCCGTCTGACGGTGGTCGAGTTCATTACCATCGCCACCGTCAATGAATGCGCTTTTGGCAGGATTGCTGGTACTGCTACCGGCACCACCACCACCACCGCTACTACTGCTACTACTACTACCGTTACCGCAGAAGTGACCGATCATTTCGTCACCTCCTATTCGACAGCTGTAACCTTGCCGTTGTAACACCAGCAGCGACGAGCTGGACGGGAACAGTGGCAAGTTGCTCTCGGTGAGCGTGCGCAGATTGAGCATGTGCAGATCGCACGGGAACTGTACCCGCAGAAGGCGCACCGCTCGGTTCAACTCCAGCTGGTTGCTTTCGTCGTAACGCTCCACGATGAACAAGTTGGCTGGATAGTTCAGCCCGTTTGCTAGCGCGTTAGCAAAGATGCTAGGCAGCTGGTAAGGATCGGCATTTGGCTTCTGTTCCTCGTTAACGTTCGATGCCGGTGGAGGATCCGGTTGAGCTGCCGTTGGTGTATCGATAGTTTCCAGCGTCAACCAGAACCGATGCCTCGTCAGGCGGCTATCGATGACACCTTCACCCATTCCCCGATAATCGTCATACAGGGTGCGTCGATCGAGCATTACCTCGAGTTGGCCCGGTTCTAAGCTTGCCGCACCCTGCGCATGCGTTGTTAGGAGCGTTAGACGCATACGATCGTCCTGTATGAAAGCCCCGGAGGTAATAGGGAAATAGTTTCCTTCCACTCCGATTGCTGACACTTTCACACGCTTCTGGTACTGGAATCCGTTCAGGTCGGAGTAAAATTCCGGATTTTCACTCGCTCCATTCTCAATATCCGTCACGAATCGCATAAACAGCTCAGTTTCTCGGTTCTTTGGTGGTGCTTCGAAGTCGATATCGTTTTCGATGTAGATCGCACTGTCGAGCACACTGTTCGAGTTGTAGATACGCACCGTGTGCGCTAGGAACGGTCCATAAATGGCAGTCACATCACTTGCCAGCGGGCCGGATGTGATGAGAATGGTTAGATCACCGTACTGCTCCAATACGTCCTTCTCGGAGTTACGCTGCTCCGGATCGGTTTTGAAGAGATACGCACCAGAATGGAACTGAGCACTCTTGTACGCCGCAAACTTGATAGCGCACTGGATTTGTTTGCCCATATGTTTCTTCGTGACTGACTTCAGGAATCCGCTCTGCTCGTCAAACAGTAGGCGCATTTTATAGTTCTCCAGCTGAATGTCACCCGGCTGTTTGCTGCGAACCTCGAACGCCTTCGTCTTCTCGTCCTGACACTCCGTACAGTACAGCGTAGCCATCTTGCCCTGGTAACCGTCCTCATCGTAAGCGGCCGTGTACGTGGTCAGCGAAAGTGGTGCCAACCGTGCGACAAACATCACCTCGTACTCCTTGTCCGAGGGTACAATCTTTCGCGACGTGTACGACGTCTCCGTAATGTTCCACACCGGGTTGATCTGGATGTCGACAGTTTTGCCGCCCGCGTCCAGAATCTTCACGCGTGGCGTTAATGTACGTATCGTGACGACCTCCAGCCGTTCCTGGGCGAGTGCGTTGTACACGATAAAGTCCGTGCTGCGACCCTCCGTCACGATGATGGGCGTTTTGCGTGGCAACTTGCCGAAGTTGTCCCTCTCAAGCTCCCCGATCAGGAAACCGTGCTGCTGATCGAGCGGTTTCCGCTGTACCAGCAGCTCGATCGTTTTCTCCTGCAGCTTTACCGTGTCCTGTATGCTCTCGAACAGCCGCAAGGCGTAGTCGCGCATTACGTTCGCTTTCGACGTACCGGTAATGGCATCGTGATGCTGAAACAGACCAAGATTGCGCCGTGCCAGAATCATCTTTTCGTAGTTCTTTTCGTAAATTTTGAACGCATTCGAACTGCTGGTTTGTCGCGCTCGGTTGAACGCGATCGTAAACAGAATCTCCAGACTGCGCAGATTGTGTTCGAGCTCGCGGCTGAGGATCTTGTAATAAGGGCGCGTTGTGAAGTAGCCGGACCAGTACGCTGGCCGACCCTCGTTGAAAATGTCGGCATACACGAAGAAGTCACCCTTGAGTGTCGGGAACCGATCGTACCGTTCACGAATGGCATTGAAGTAATCGACCGGTGTGCCGAAGCTTATTTCCGCATTGTACTTCTGCCGATGTTCGTTGATGTAATCGATCAGCTTCTTGTAGTTGGTGTACTGTTGCTCCATTTCCTTCTCCTTGTTGTACCGGAAGTCGTCTCCCACCGGGATGAGTGCCACATTGTGTGGAAATAGGGAGGCCGTGCGGGAATACTGCTCCATCAGCAGATCCGCCTTAGCTTCGATGTTTTCCGGTGTGATAAACTGTGCCTTGATTGAATATTCCGTGTATTCCCCAGGGATTTTGCGGAAGTCAAAGTTCAGACAGATGAATGGATGCGGTCCGCACGAATGCTTGATCGAGTAGATGTCGAATGGCATGTTGTGCGTTAGCATCGTATGATCGCTCGCACTGTTGGACGAACTTTTCCAATATGGCGCCCATAGGAAATCACCGTACCGATGGCGGGCGAACCACTGCTTCCAGGCGTAATGAATCCGTTGAATGATCGTACCCTTAAAGCCGGATGCTGCCAACAGGTACGGTACGGTACTGCCATGTCCAAACGGATCAATACTCCAGCCCGTTTTCGGTGTTACGTTGAGGTTTGCCTTAACCCACTGGTGTCCTGCAAGTTGAGGAAGATGTGTAAGGAATGGTTGTCACAAAGCCCCCGTGTTTGCTGCTGCTTACCTTCAATTAGTTGATCAACCATCGCGTACAGATGTGCATTGGCTTCATCCGTCATAACCCAACCTCCGGTCGTGATTTCTAGCCGTCCCGATTGAACCAATTTCTTTAATATCTGCAATTGAAATGATGAATGACATTAAAGTTTGCAGTAAGTGGAGAGATTAAACGGCGATCAACTTTGTTTAATAGAAAGACGAAGAAATTTTGAGAAAACAAGGAAAATGATACACATTTCACATAGGATTTTAATTCCGTTCCAGTTAACGTCTGTGACATTTGATGCAAAAACCATTTCGTCGAATATTCGTATTAAATTGTATTGAGCGAAACGAACCAAAATAACAACGTTATGCGTAGAACATGTCTCTAGTGGTTGTATTACAAAAAAAAAATCAATTCATTTTAAAATGAGAGTAATCCGGACGAAAAGGTCGACCAAACTGAGAATAATTAGGTTTAAATAAATTATTTTTTTCTTCCTGGAATTTGACTTAACGCACTACGGGCGAACTCTGTATACACAGAGTTAAAGGTTCCTACGGATATTTAAAGCTAACTTTAAGCTACCATTCGTTGTATACAAGAAGAGACAAAATGAAGCGATGAGGCATAATTGCGAATGGAGCTGATAGTGATTATGATAGTGGTTAGGTGAAATTTGGTGCTCTTCCTTTCCCTTATCTTTGGCCTACTCATGTCCATAAACTTGTACCGTGCAGTGTGCTACATAGAACCATCCCCGTCGGACTAGTTCGTTCCATTAGGTCACAGATTCCGAGCGGTAGATTAACCGATGCACATGCAACAAAAGCCGTAGCCTAAACAGCTGACACTCTCTCAAACTCTCTCTTCACTTACCCGCTGTTTGGTCGGATGTGCCTGATCCCACCATAGCTGCAGGAAGCTAATTTCGCTCCAGATGAACGACATGTTGCTGTACTCGGGCATTTTGGTGACGGCGAGGTTGAGAATTTGGCGCGAATCCGACTGGAAGTAGTTGACGAACGTTTTCAACCAGCCCGGATCGTTGTGGGAATGTGGCACCACCACAATCTGTGTGTGTGTGTGTGCGGGGTGAATGGAAAGAAAATGGAAAACCATTGAATTCGATAGTCAAAAGGTGAAGTATTATGAAACACATTTGTCACGTGAATGTTTCTTTACCTTTAGCGGTGGCCTTTTCGGGTCCTTTTGCAGCTTTTCATAGCGCGTTTCGAAATCCTTGTCCCAGTATTCCTTCGTTTTCATCCATTCGGGCTATGGGAAGAGGAGCAAAAAATGATACACAGTTAGTTGAAAAGATTCAAATGTGGAAGATTCATGTCTTTTTCCTAGGGCTAATTATTTGGGAGGAGAACGGGAAGTTTGTAATGTAAGGAATTCATGTTTGCCATTTAGTAGAAGAGGTTGTATATAAAAGATTTTAAATCAACCTTTTCTCTTGTAATAAACTTAAAAAAAAGATAATATTTTTTCAACAAAATGTAAAGACACATATCTAGTGATACAAACTGTACACTAAGTAACAGCTGTTTCGATTTAAATAGGCCGCCATTATACAAACTTCCAATGGCCATTCAGTATATTTGAGCGATACATATAGAGACCGTTTTCCCATGTGATACGAACCGCATCGCAATCGTAACCGTTGACGAGCATACGATTGCAAAATTGGCAGCTAAACGGTCGCAAAACGTTTAACCCATTTAACGATCGACTTCATCACCACCACGAAACTCATGATTTACCGATGTAATAACCACTTGAACACTGTGCCGGCAATTAGCGAGCAATCGAAAGCGGGTACTTGCTTGATCGTACAGATTATTTAGATGCGATGTAGCATATGCCGTGGAGGCAAACCGATGGATCCAGCACCCGACGGTCTCGGCCAAAGCTCGAATCTCCTGGCGGGATGCTAATTGTTTGAAGCGCATCGCACACTAAAATGTTCTCACCCGGTGTAAGGATGAGGAAAAAGCTGGGAAAGCCGTGATGGGAAATGGAACTTGGAATAAAAAAAAAGCATTTAATTGTTTCCAGTCAATCCTGGCATAACTCTCGTCAGTCATTCAATTCGCTTCACTGTCCGATTTGCATGCACTTCACATTATGCTGCGATTTGAATGTTGGGGAGCCCATTTGTTGCGAGTCAATTATCAAGCGTAATGTGTGTCTGCTTGTGGTAGACATGTGCTACATTATGATAAATGATGTCATATCCCGTACATAACTCGTATGGAAGATGCGATATGGAGTAATTGAAATTTAAATGAACGCTTAAAATAAATTTTCCAGAAGTTGTGATTCTTTTTTTGGAAATTTTAATTGTTTAAATCGATTATTACATTTAACACACACATTCAAAATTAACGCAGTAAGAAATTCAACCTTAAAGCAAAATTAAAAATTTTAATAATTCAAATAAATGATTCAAATTAACGTAAATTCTCTGTAACTCGTTAACCTTTTGTAGGTCTAGGGAAAGGATGGTGTTATCTGCTTTCTTCCAAATTCCATCGGCGAATTATGTACAATCGTGTACCACACCACAAACCAACTTCAGTGTGCATTGAGCTCCCAAGTAACGTTCCCTAGTTTTTCCTGACCTGAGTCAAACCACAAAACCAAACCCACTGGACTGTACAAGCGCCAACACACGGTACAAACGAGTACAACAATTGTGGTCGTGAAAGTTTAAACTTGGCCGACCACATTCGCTAACCGAGTACGCTGTGCGTGAACCGTATTATGGTCCTTTCCAATGTGCCCGATGGTTGGGTGTTGTATCCATGGTTGAAGACCGAATCTGTCAGTGTATAGACCTAGAGCTTTCGACATTGAACCGTGGATAAAAATCGTTCGTTCTCGTAGCTTTAGTACAATGGACTATCCTTCCTACGGTTGGAGTGGTTTCCTCGGTCGTTCGTTTTATAATGTCCGCAACGTTGCGGTCACTAGGACTGCCTGGGCTGGTCGTGACGAGTGCACTCCAAGGTTATATCCTGCCAGCCGGAGCTGATAGGACCCATCTCCATCAATTAAATTCATCTTAATGAATTCCTTCTCCTGTCAGTTGCATCCAAGTGTGGGAACAGGAAACTCCATCCCGTTCGATGTTTTCTGTTCATTTGCTTATAAAAGCAATGTGTGGTGAAAGTACTACCTATTGCTTTTATATGTACAGCTAATGAAATTATGAATCCGTTGTCATTGAATTACAATTTTACACATCAAAATAATTATGTGGAATTGTTCGTCGATAGTAATGATTTTTGTTATTCAAAGTGGTTTTTGTTTCATCTCACGGTAATTAAATTGAACGCATTAACCGACCGAACATTCCTATGATGGCAACTCATAATGAACGATATGCAGATAATCCCACCAAATATAATAAATTAGCTTAAATTGTTCTTCAAGCTTGTCTACGGGTATTTTTGTGATGAAAGTGACCATATTGTCAATTGGATTTTTATAATTAACACCCGTCATATAGTACAGTAAGCAATTATAATTGAAAATAAAAAAAAAGTTTTAATATAATAATATGAAGTTAATTTTTTTTTCATAAATGGTCTTATATTAATAACCACTACTGTACATTTTATTCATTAAACCAAAATCCATGTTACGTGAAATATATATTATCTAATAACTCAATTTCTTCTGAATGTTTCTATTAAAGAAAAACCTTTGCTCTCATGGGAATTCTGTTGAAAGTTTTAAAAGCGTACGTATAATGAGGATTCTGTTGATAGCGAAGGTTTCATCCACCACGGGGTAGGCTTATCATGCAATCTAAATCTTGCACTGTACTTTACCACATAGTACCGGTAATCTTGCTGACAGCCATGTTTAACATACACACACACACACACACTTAGTGGCGTAAGATTGCGAGCAATTTCATAAAAAGAAAGAAGCAACGACAAAAAAAAAGACAAACTCCAGATGACACTCTCAAACCGTACGATCTGCGCACACACAATCTAACAGCCACCAGCGCTGTTCGTGTGATGAGTCGTATGATGTGTCCCGTACACATAGCTCATGCCCCATTTCTTTCTCACCCCGTGTGCCTCGTTTCGTGTGGCAATGCTATGAATATTATGCGCATATATGAATATTTTCCTCACACTCTTGCCGACTCGAGTGTCTGCCCCCCGCAACACATTTGCATATAGAATTGGGTCTCAATTGGGGGAATGGTCGGAATGGTAGGCAGACAGCACCCGAGGACGTTGAGCGTACTAATAAGAAATCGAAGTGATTAAAGGACAATCTTCACAATCATCTCTCGCCCCACAACTTCAACTTTTTCTACCTGATGTAAAGTAGTCACGCAGAGCGGAGGTTGGGGATCAGCTTACCTGAAAATCGAATTTTCCATACTCGTCCACGGTGGTGATATCGGTCGATGCTTCCTCCAGCGCGTTGCACTCGTCCCATCGGCTACCGAAACGGGGCAAGGGTCCAGTATCACTACCACCACCACCACCGCCGCCACCATCGTCTGCATCGGTTCCACCACTGTCGTCCGTATCGGCTGAATCTCCTCGCACATTATCACCTACACGATTGGCGATGCGCTGCTGTCGATTGCCGGCCGCAGGACCACCGCCACCGATCGAGTTCAGGCTGCTCCGTAACCAGCTGTGCCACGAGTGATTTGCATTCGGCCCCGTATGGTGTCCATTCGATCTGTGTTGTGAAAGAGGACATCCATGTTAGAACACAATTCGGCTAGAGTGAGAATTATGGCGGGAAAAGGTTATTGTAACAGAAGTACAAGAGAAGGACAACAAAGTAAAAAAAGAAGGAAAATCAGGATAAATTGCTACCATGACCTCATCTCGTAGCAGGGTTTTTGTGGTAGAATTGCATCAGAAGACAAGGGCCTGATGTTATTGCATTATTTGTCATGGTCATTTGTCGGAAAACCCACCCCCGCCCGGAACTGTGGTGATGGGATGGAGTGCTAGTGTACCCGTGATGCCAATATTCAAATTCATTCTCTCCTGGCGTAATTATATGAGTGTGGTGTCCGTTCCGTTCTTGGGCAGACAAAAGCATTTCCCCCGAAAAGAGAGAGAGAGACGGAGTGAGCAAGTAACTTCAAATGATTTGCATATTATTGGCATCTCGCAAAACGGGGTTGTACGCCGCCCACATACACATGCTCCGAAGTCATGTACGAAGTCACTTCCGAAAACTATTCATTGGACGGTTTGAAGTAGCATCCGAATTTGGCGGGGAGGAATGGTGGTTTTATGCAAGGTTCTCATGCGAATTCATTCCAACCACCAACGATGGAGAACTCGTACCATTTTGCTATTCAGTTCCTCCCCAACTCTCTCCTCCTCCACGCATGCCAGACCCTCAATGAACAATGACAATGAGAAGACACACCCGGCAAAAGGTGGCCCCAAACCTAGTGCTAGTGCTTGGTAGTCATCGGAGATCGTCGTGCGGTCGTGTGGATGCTCTTTTGATTGTTGTCCGCTGTCACAAAAGCCCATTGCTGCTACAAGCTTCCGGTTTTCAAATTCATTCCCAACTGGTTCTGGTTGATTGTTCGTCTGGGTTGGTGGTTCCATTACGATCTGCGAGTTTTAAATGTTCGAATGTAGTACCAGCAATGGTTGGAGGAGGAGACCCCATCTCACCGGGTAGGCCTAACTTTGAAAAAGGGTACAGAGCCGGTCGGCTAAAAGACATACCGACGCAACGTTACGCTATGGACAAGTGTGAAGCACTTCAAAACATTCAAGTACAATCGTTTTGTGAAATGAGGCACATTTTCTCGGTCGGAAGTACTCATTGGTAGTGTAAGGATGACAACGGAGTAGAGGTTTGGAAGCGAGAGTCCGGAATGCAATGAATTAATTTTCTAGTTTAACAATCGTGTTGTAAATGTACTTTTTGTTCTGAAAGGAAAATATTTGATCGTGTGTCGTACTCGTTTAGTGATTAAAATATTCCTCTCAAATGACCTTGAGAGTGTACTGAGACATTCGACAACTGTCAGAATTGGGCGATATTTGTAGAGGAAGTTTATTAATCATGCAACTACCGTCAAGTCACACAATTGATACGAGCTGCTAAAGTTGTATTAATGTACGCAGAAACCTTCCATCATCACCCCACACACACACACAAGCATTCGCTGGTTCCGGTACGAGAGTGATAAAGTCACTCCGGGTTGCTAGCTGGAGGCTAGTTTAATACCTTAGGTCCTTCCCCTTACTGTTGCTCGTTGTTTTTCGTTTCCGTTCCGCTTTGGGAAGGTGTTATAACTTTTGGCAAAAATTCATGCTCGGCCAGTCCGTTTCATCTCGTTATTCGGGGCACTATCAATCCTATCAAGCGTGCAAGGATCCTCGAACGGATGGCAGACGGAGTTGCAAGGATAACGAGTCGACCTTAACTCAGCTGCCAGTAAATATAAGCAGAAAGGCAAACAAAACAAAACAAAAAAATATTCCGACAAACTTTCTTTTGGAGAAAATTACAACCGAAAAAAGAGAGAGAAAGAGAGAAAGAGAGAGAGAGAGAGAGAGAGAGAGAAAGGGAGAAACCAGTACACACGAAGGAACGATCCTTTTTTTTGTCGTTTGGATAGTAATTTTTGATGACATTCCATAAAATTTCATAAACTTTCATCCTTTTCCCTTTTTACTTTTATTTTCCCCTTTTGTTCGGTGATGACTTTCGCTCAAACTTTTCCTTTTGCTTGAATGTGTGTGTGTGTATTTTTGCTCCGTTGTTTGAGTGCTTGTGTGTCATTTATGGGGCAGCTTTTCTTCTCGCTATGATTGCCGAATAAATGTTGATCCGTGGGCGAGATAAGGATTATTAGGATTTATTAGTCAGCGAACGAGTATGTATGAAAGATAAATTAGAGTGCGTAAAGTTGCGGCCGTAAGCGAATCCGGGGGGGTTTGCTTCCATTTCTAGTTTAAGTTCCCAAGCTGGCTGAAACAGTGATTGTATTACTGAAGCGAGTGATTGTGTGAAATGATAACGATTGGATCGGAAATCCTTTTCCAGCTTGTGCTAAAGCTTTTATCGCTATCTACCCCTTCTTGGGGAAAAGGTTCAATAATCGAGGAGGGAGTTATTTTAAACGCGCTGTTTATAATCTTGCTGTCCCTCGAGCTGGTTGATTGCTAAAAATTGATTATCAAAAAAAAAGAGGGAAAAGGGAAACAACTCACAGCTGAAATAACAGTCCATTCGGTGGAAAATGGTACGATCCGCACGTCGGCTACTACTGCCACAATTTGTCATTTGTTGACCGAGCGAGGAGAAAGAAGAACAAAAAAAAGGACCAACAAAAGGGAATACAATTTCGCCTTGCAACCGTGTAGCAGTGGCTGTAAAGTGTGCCACCGCTCATGCCCTTTCACCCCGGTCGAGATGCTTTCTTTATTCGAAATTTTATTATGAGCGTTTAATGATGCGAAAATATATGGATCGGCTCACATCGTCACAGGAAAATGGATCGTCCAGCCCTGATCACTGGTAGTGTATGGCCTGCGAGGGTTTGTTGGTATAGGCGGCTGGTTCCCCAGACAAGGATACGAACCGGTGTCAAAGGACATTCAATGTATACACTAGCGGTTCGTTCATTCATTGCTTTCCTTTTTTTTTGCTTTTATTTTCCGTTTCATGTTTTGAACCGGTTTGGCTGAAGGTTTGTGCCTGCGGCACACTACTACTACTACTGTTGTTGTGGATTTTATGACCATTCCTACTGAGCTACCCAATGCAATTTTGTTGAACAGTTTTCAGCCAAGCACGCGAACCGTTATGAATGAGCTTTTTTGGTATTTTATTTTGTTCTCCGTATCGTATAATTGTGTATTGGAAGGCACGCGTCGAAGGTTTTTTTGTGTTTTTGGGGCGATCGTTTTTTTTTGTTGGAGATGAAATGGAAATAAACAAGAAGCTGGACAAGATAGGACGAAATATGGGGTGTACGAGTTGCCTAAAGCACCGAAACCACTGCGTAACGCGTAAGCTTTTTCCAACGAAAAGGAGATACAAACGCGCGAGATGACGTACGGTCGACGTCAGGCGCAACAATAAACGGTAGAACCCTTTCATACCCGAACGTGCTCCTCCTGTCGCTCGTCAGCGAAGGTTTACTTCCATTTCGAACTCGTAACAAGAATCGTTTTCCCTTTCTTTCTCTCTCTCACTCTCTTTTCGACAATACCGCGTGTGGTGTTTTATGTCCTTCTCACTCACGTACATGTCCTTCTCCTGAGTATGTTTCTGTTCGCTTATATTTATTGTTGAATGATTTTTCCGATTGAACGAGAATTGGTAAATTGTGAATTTTCAATATCTTGCGGGAGGGGGTCCAAATAAAGTACCAAAAATCCTTCCCATGGTAAGGCAACCGGCAAAGGAGTGAAGAAATGTGCGCGCTGTAACGGCCCATTTGAGAGTCACAAACAATCGGACGTGGTGTGAGTATGTGTTCCACTGGTGTGTCTACAATGAATTTCCACTGTATGTTGTCCATTTTCTCAATTGCATTTTTCCACCCGGTTTGTTCCCAAACCGCGCATTGTAGTAAGTCGCGCATATAAATATATATATATATCGCATCAACACACCAACAACCAGGCGTCTCCATCCGGACGCGTCCGACGGGGAACACGGTACCGTTTAGCATTTTGCAGCACTATGCGCGAATATAAAATGTCATTCCGCGGGACGCGCCTTTATGGCCACCTGGCTGTCAATTTGGTGCGAAATTTTTGCTCAATCGTGAAACTGGCGCGCTCAAACACCATGTTTTCTCTCCCTCCGTGCCGCCGTGTGTGTCGGAAGTGTCGTTGCGACGTTGCGTGAATGTGACAGTGAGCGATGGCAATAAAAGGCTAAATTGTCGAAACGATTTAGCAAACTCAATGGCACACGATGTGGCATACGATGTGGCACACAAACATCGGGAAAGGCGGAGGGAGGGAAAGAGTAAATCTCGAAGGAGCGATTTAGACAAAACGTCCTTTTGGTGACGTGTGTGCGCCTGTCTACATCATGGACGGTGACACGCGAATGAATGTACGATTGAGCTGATGACGGATTGGCATCTTACGAGAGGAATTTAGTTTTTTTTCTGTTGCAAAAATTTGCTTAACAATACAAAATATTTTATTATAATTAAAAGAAATATATTTGTGAAATATAAAAAAATCTATATAATAGTCATAAATCGATTTATCTCCAATTCTGGTTTATCTATTGCATGTTAAAACAACTTTTGTTTAACCATCCTTTTTTTTCTGCTTCTGGACTGGAAATGTGTTATAGATAGCGCCCTAATTGACCTCGATTCCAGTGTCAGGTTTGGGGCCATGTCAACCCTGGCCTAACTTATTTAACCACACTGGCAGACGGCGGACACAGTTTGTACAGACCAACCGGCCCCAAAGCTTGATGTCATTAAACCAGATACATTAGATGAATGCCCGTGCGAAGGAACGGATTCGCACGTGAGCGAAATGTGACCGAACACAAAACCAGACCCACAGTTGGTCACAGTGGAGAAAAAGCTGCACTAATCAAATATACCACGATATAAACAGTCCGTCCAAAACGGACCGTCGGAAGTATTGCCCGTCCGCACGGCAAACTAAGCGAGATCACCCGCTAGTCTAATCCAATTGCTTCCTAATAAACCGAAGCGCAGCTTGTGTGAATGTGCCGCATCGAGGGAATTGAGAATTTGTGCGTGTGTGTGTGGGTGGGGGGTTTTTTTGTGTGTGTGTGTGTCTCATATCCTTCCGAATTCTTCCCTTAACTGGTGGTCATGATGGTTCGTGTTTGCCTTTCTGTCCATTAGTGTTTCACGGTGATGTACGAACGCGTATTCCGGTAGAGTATTAGGATTCTATAATGGACCGTACACTTGGAACCGGAATCCCGTACGGTGACGTTCGTTTTTGTGAAATGAGTGGGAGTATTTTTTTTCTGTTGTTGCTCCCCATCTATTCCACTGCAGTGTACGCAACCGGGGGGAACAATTGTGTTCCCAATGTACGGTTTTGCAAAGATGGACGTACTTTCTTTCCAGGAATTTCTCCCCCCGCCGTACAGTGGAATGAATTTCCCGATACAATTGTTTCCTCCTCGCACGGGGTATTCCCCGAGGATGGATTACGCAGCTTAGGTCATACGTTTCGCGATGGAACCAGATCGTTTGGTTTCTTTCGTGGAATGAATTCCATCCACATTCGAGCTCCTGATGGTGGCGATGATGATGATAGTGACGATGGACCCGGATAAGGTTACCGGGCTCAAATCGAAATCCCGCTAGTCTTCCCGATTGATGGCACCGTTTGAACGGTTTCGAACAAACTCGGAAGGTACCGTCGGGATAGCGAAACACTCGTGAACCATCCTCACAATCATCGACCCAGCGTTGGGAAGCAGTGTGTAGAACACAATAGTCGGTCATTTGCTACGTTATCGGAAGCGAAGATTTGATGAGGAAGAAAAATGCATTGACTAGCTCTTCATACGATCATTTTTAAGCACGTTCGCTTAAAAAAAACTGACCCTTTCCAGAACAGCGATAGTTAGGGTGGATCCGCAGGTCGTAGGAAAAAAAAACAACATCCTGCCAAAGTGTATGCAAGTGAGTGTGCGGGTGTGTGTGAGCGTAACCCAATTTGTACGACAATGCAGATCCATTCCCTTTTGGGATTTCCCGGGTGCAGTTTTCCGAGTAGCATCACTTAGGAAAGCACACCACACACGATCCTCACGGTGCACATCCTCGGGGGGGGTGTTTTTTTTGCTTCATCCACCGTCACCATCACTGTAGACGACACAAAGTGTATGTGCCGATGACAGACGGGCCGTCCAATTCAGCGAATACTCTCAACACGTGATTGTGTGCAAACCCGGAGAACGTCGAGACTTTGGTCTCTTTTGCTTCTTCCGGTGTGTGAAAGATTTCACGACGAAACCGGTGGACACGGATGTGGACACTCGGGCAGGGATGCTGGAAGTTTCGTTTTCACATGTGCGGAGAAAATGGGTTGCATAGATTCCGTACCGTATCGTTTTGTGATGAGGATAAAAAAGAGGGTAAATTTCAATTGAATTTGATGCCCGCTATGTTGTGCTGCACGTGCTTGATAGTGGTAAGAGTCGGGGCGTTGACAAATGCATTAGCGCGGGTAGGATTATGGGAGTAAAATGTGTTTCTTTTTTTGTTTTGAATGTGTTAGGATAACAAATAATTGTCCCTGGTTTTCTGCCTCATTGTTTGCATTTATTTTTCCTTTTTTATATTTTTGTTTTACTTTATGTAAAAGAGAAAACAAAAATACTGCAAATTATCAGCGTTAAATGGAAAACAAAAAAACCGTTAAAAAGTTTTTTTTCATTAATGACTCACATTGATTCGCTTGACTTCCTTTTGGGTAGAGTCTTTAAGTCTATAAAACAAACTAGAAAAACTCTTTAATCTTATTTAAAGTTTTATCTACCACAAGGTAAATAATGACGTGCTTTAATAAATGATGTTAAAAATGGAACAACTCATAATAAATAATCTAAAGCTAATTTCACCACAAAAAGCATATTTTTTATCTGTTTATTCGACGCTACATTTTATGTGCTACACTTCGATTCCTTTTCCTTCCCATACCTTCAGATGCCACTTAAATAACTCATGGCTAAATAGACAGCTCTTGCAAACTTGTGTGAAACTTCAGTTCAGCTTGTAGTGATTAACTTTTTGCTGATTCCGCCATATTGTTGCGACGGGTTTGATAACTTCAGCTGTTTTACGATAAAGTTAGCAACACAGAGAATTTGATTAGGTAGACAGAAGAGAGACATGCAAGAATACTAAAGATGAAAGAAGACAAAAGCACCTGACTGGATTATCTCGAATATATAAATTATATGCGTTTTAAGTTATTTATTTAAAGAATTCTCTGTCTTTGATAGTTTTGCAATTTTCATACAATTATTATATATTTTATGCAATATTTTTGGCCAATAATTTTCGAAAAGGGACACAATAAATTTGCTTGAAAATTATTTTTAGTTGCTTGAGACGTTCGTTGTCTTGCGAGTTGAAATCTCCAAACATATCAAATAACCTTGCCGCATGACAACGATATCAACGTTAGTACGTATGTATGGCAGTTTTAAATTAAACTCAATCTTTACTTTATTCACATATTAACCAAAAAAAATGTGTCTTTCAATGCATCCGAAATATTCCGGAATACAACAAAAAACCCTACCGTACGAAAATACCACGTTGCACAGGTTGACAGGACTGCTACAAACTTTGCTTGACCGAGCATTCACATTTGGTAAACCGCAAATGAAGAAACGCTGTTCGTTGTCACCGGTAAGGAAGTCATCGTGTTCTCGATTGGCTTAGCATAACATTTCCCAACAAGCCAAACCACTAGCAAATGCGGATGTGGATGGGACGATAGATGGGACAAAACTTGCCGGGTTTGCATTGGCAGAAGGATTATGGTTCCGTGTTTTCGGTTGGCACATCGGTTCGACGATGGTGTACATACAACCCGGCTAGGTGATCTATCCGAACCGTACCGAGAATTGAATCGGATCGAATCTGCATAATCCAGTGTAGCTAACGGATGAATTCGTTCCCATGACATTCGGACATGTCGGTGCCAGTGTCGTTCTGCGAACAGATTGGGTTGCTGCAGTTCATTTTCAATCAGTAATTACATTACTACATGTCATGTCGACATAGAACCACCACCAAAAGCATGTGAAATGTTTGCTTCTTAAGGTGAAGCCAAGCGTTAGTAAATTTTGGTAATCGTCAACCAAAGATATACTGGGTTTGAGGATAAAAAAACCCTCTAAACACTTGCTGCCCAAAATGCTGAGCAGTCCACAACTACGCAACAGAAAACATCAAAGCATCACATTGAGGCTCCAGTCAAAAGCAAAGTCACGGAACTGAGAACAGCAGAACTGTCGAGCGCCTTTGCACCAGAATCACGCTTGACTTGTTTCTGGAGCACACTTTATCAGTTAACCCTTCCAAAAACGTAAAAAAAGTTTTCTACACAAACAAACAATCCCAATGCCACCGTATCTTCATTGCTGCCATTTTGACGTCATGCTGGTGATCAGTTTTCGCCAAAGTTTGCTTTCTTGCGTTTCGAAATCGGGTACGAACGGGGGCAACTTTTTACTCGAGAAAAGCATCCATTTAGCAGGGGACTAAGAGTTTCTAAGTTTACCGTGAAAAGTGAAAAGCATTTTAACCTCTCCCCAGGAGGGAGGAGAAAGTATGTCCTCCGGGTGAAGAAGCGTAACAAAAAGGTTCCGGCAAAAAAAAAACGGATAAAGGATGTTCGATAAGCAAAAAGCCAATTCCGAGTTCTGGTGTATCGGGCAAGAAAGTAATTAAAATCAGAATCCACTAACATTCAGGATCGTTTCGTTGGTACCAAGTTGGTAGTGACAAGAAACGTGTAACGGTGAGAGATGGAACTCTAATTTCAAATTATACACCGGAAGAATAAATTATTGCTTGGTATAGGGTAGGTGCGCGTGGCGACCCACTCGAAGCAGTTTAGTTTTAAACTGTGAACAAAACAAAACAAACAACCAAAAAAATCCTTTAAAACATCTCAATGTTTTTTTTTGTGAAGCACAGAATTGGCCTTTTGCTTCAGTTGATGCACCAATAAATTCAGCTTAACTTTGAAGCATTCTTCAAGCGAATGCTGGCAAGCATCTCGGCATTCCTTCCGGTCATTTGTTGCCCGTAATTGCCTATCAAACAATTTATTTATTTTTGCTTTACGTACCAACAGAAACCTTACACAAACCACGGGCCAGGGAATGAGCGATTGTTCGGCAAAAGATGCACACTTCTAACTTTCTTCGGCCGCCAATATCGAAGTGCTTGCCGGGATGAAAGTTTGCTTACTTCGAGTGGAAACCAATCGAAAGCCAACCAACCAAAACGGCCGAACATGGTGTTCGACTTTTTTTTATTTCTACTCTTCTCTTACGATGCAACAACTTTGTTAGGCCAAACGGATTGAAATGGGAAGGGACAAAAAAAAGGTAAAAAAGTTTGCTTGCAATCTTAGGGAAAAAGGAAAAGGAATTCGTTTCCAAGGATGTTGAAGAACAGTTTGTTCGTGTGAAGGATGAGCGTAACAGCTTATGAGAAAATGGTTAATAATTCAATCCATGTACAGTCAAGGACATCACTCAGCAGCAAATTTAACACAGTGCATAAGGACGTTGTTGAAGTTGATGGCTGCCTTTATATTAATGCGTAATTTTAGTACAATAGTGTACTCGCTGTCTGAGTACTAAAAGCTCACTAGTTGCTCTTTCTTAGAACTGATGAACGGTTAAACTATTGGATCTGTTACTTTGACTGGAATGCTTAGTTTTATTCACTTTAAATTTTGGGATTATTTTAAATTAGTTAGATTCATGACTTTAAGTGATATATTTTGTAGTATCAAAACACATTAAAAATAAAAATCCCCAAAGTGCTAGGTAGCTGTAGTGTTAAAGAAACGATCTTCATATCAAACCCAAGTAATACAGAGTTTTCGACATACTTTACATGTTCAACTGGATGTTTTGTTTAACAAAACGGTTCAAAAAGTCTTTCAAAGAGTCAATTACAATATGTTCGAATAGAGCAATAACTCGGTAGACATTTCAATTAAACCCTCGAAAACCCCCTTAAGAAAGGGCTTTTGAATATTTGATGAATTTGATTGCAATTTATATACACGGAAGGAAACCAATCATAACTCCTGACATTATTATGTGAAGGTATCACATCACAACACAAACTCTCACCTTGAAGTGTCAAAACTTCGGGCGATTCTATATGCAAATTGTTTAGCATTTAGACGGCCTATCGCTTGCCATAGTTATATTGCCTGGAAAATAACTGAGTTTCGTTCTTCAGACTAATGTTTATATATTTCTATGTTGCTACTTAAGTTACAGGTTGTTGTAATGATATGTTTTGCATTGTTGGAAGAGTCCCTAATTGGTTTACTCAATTATCTGTTCTCATATAATCAGGACTAGAAAAAAAGTTTACTTCAAACCTGTGCAAAACAGTTCCACGCAAAAGAAAGTTTCTACTTCCCCGTATCGATTAGTGCATTTAGACTGTGCATATGTGCCGTACAGTAAGGTGGTTGCATTTTCCGACCCCGGAACCGGGGTCCGGCACCATTTTCTCGCATTAAGCTTCACTGGTAAAGAATATATACGATGCCCACGCATTGACATGGACACATTGTACTTAAATGTAACGTTAACTATTGGCTGGCGGGTACCATGCGGAACGGGTTTGTGTGCTGGAGCGTGCAGGAATATTTATGCTCACTTATATCTCGCTTTATGTGATTTTTTATTGCCTTCAGATAAAGGCATGCTTTCGCACCGTTTGCCACACATTACGGTTCTAAGCAATGGAAGGCAAGGGAAGAACCAATGGTGAAACATTGCCCGGGGAGCATTACCGACCGAAGGGAAGCATACCGGCAAGAGGATAATGTATGGTTTGCCATCGCACCAACACTTGCTGGCTTTTCCTCCTCATTTCCCTTTCTTCCACCCATCATTCCCCCCATGCAAAGGATTCATCATTGCTACTCTTCCCTCCGGTAGCCTAGATCTAGTTGACTTCCGATTCTACCGATCGATCCAATGCCGAAGAAGTACAAGACCACTACTAACAAGCTCCAAGCAGGAGCGAAAGCGTTGAAAGTAGCACACTTTGTGAGCCGAAAAATATGACATTAGCAATCGCGCAAAACCCGATGGCCCGTCGATTGGTCGCTCCGTCAGCAAAAGCCCGTCGGAAGACAGAAAGGAAGTTCTGTCTTAATGTAGGTTAGCACTTTAGCCGAACTGGTGCTTAGTGCGCGCCAGTTAATGGCACACGGACTGGTGGCACCCCGAAAAGGCAGCGAGAATTATGGCCAAAGTTCAGTGTGCCAATGTGACAATTTAGTTGTGCTTTTGTTCGTTTTTTTTTCATCACCTCCTGAACAACTTCCACGTCCGTTAATGGCTCCAGGGGTACATTTCATAATTGTTCTTCAGGAGTGATAGCAAACAATTTCCAGACAAAAGGGGAGAATGCCACATTTTGTTTAGTGTGCGAAAGTGTTAATTTTAAGTGATTTATTATGAGTGTTTTTTTTTGTTCTTTCTCGTTCCTCCTTGTGAATGGAACGCATCGAAGTTATGGTTGCTGCATCTTATGGTAGAAACATAATTCTTTTGTAATGGAAGTATTTCGTTTCCGTCTTGCGTTTTTAGTTTTAATGTTTACTACTAACAGCAACTATTTTCTTTATTGTAGAAAGTTTCTCTTTTTTCTTCAACAATCTACTCACTAATGGGCTTACTAGAGTTATATTTATCATTTTGTCAATCAAGTCAAAATTCCATGATAATGTGACTAGAATCACGAACTTTTATCAGGTATAATAAATTGAATTCTTAGGTATGAAACCATTGAATCCCGAATATATGATTAAAAATTTAAGAGCAGTCAATAAAGCAGAATTAAGGAACATTAGATTTAAATAATTAAAAAAAAGAAAGACATTAAAACTATAGTATTAATTATCGAAGGCTATTTTGGTTATAAGGATTCTAATTTATGATAAATTTTAAGTTTGAACGTATAAATTATTTTTTTCAATTTTTATCTCCATTTTGAAGAACGCCACAACTTGCAAATTCTTCATAATTTGAGCAAACTGATACTTAAAGCTTGTGTTAAGTTCGATCTGAGATTTATCGATAATTTTCTACCATATTGTCACACACACACACATACACAGAAAAGGGTGGGAAAATCGTGCAGTTAAGCCCAAAAGATTTCGTCATCAAATTGCTAACGACGGTTGATGGAAACCATCGCTAGTCGAACAACATTTCCTTCCAGGCAGGACCCGGTACCGAATTTAATGACACGATATCTCGACATGGTAATATACCATTTGGAATGACCGTCGGTATTAGTTTTACTGCCTGCATTATGTATCACCCCAAAAAACTGCCCAACTCGAATGTTGAGCAAACCCGGCACTAAACTAACCTCCCCAATGGGTTCGGGGAGCCATCCCGATACAGAGCCGCAAATAAACTCTTCAAACTGTTCACGGCAAAATCAATTCGAAAAAGTCATACAATTTCGACTTAAGCACGAGCAACCATAATCCCAAATTGGCTCTCATAACTCCCGGTGTGCTTTGAGAGAGAGACCCATCGACCTCGGAACGGAAATCGCCAACGTTCGCTGCACGGCGGCCTGCAAGTGGACGAGTTGTCCAATAAAACATAAAACTTTTGCACCGTAAAAACCAACCCCCACCCCCCCGGGGGTGGTGGGTGGTGTTTGGGGTTGTGTTGTGCGCCTGAAGACGACGCAATCGTTGGATCGATTTTGGCACTTGCGTGTGTGCGGTTGTGGATGCGGCGAGATACGGCGATCATCGTCGTATAATAATCCATTCCGCTTACGTTCGGTATGGCCATACCATCCCTAACCAACTGGTTGGGCTTCGGGTAAATGCTTTTGCCACGGCAGCAAAAGGATTCGCTGGTAATCTTCCGGAAATGAGCCTACAGTGGTTTGGGCGATATAAATTCACCAGACGACAACAATGATAAACAACATGATATGCTCCCCCACCTCGTCGTCCCAATGGCATTTGATCGAGAACAAAAGAAACAAAAAAATAAAGCAGACAATGTACGGTGAATCGTTTTTGTAGGCACGAAAAGAAGGACATCAAAAGTCAGTGTTTGTCGTTGTGTTTGTTTTGGATGCAACAACATAAATCGCTCTTCACCGCATGACTTACCGTTTCTGGTGGGCTGCACCGACCGGTACAGCGCCGGATGCGTCCTTGCCGTCCATCCCGGTCGGTGCAGATGGGCCGGATCCAGCCGGCGACGGTTGCCCCATGGAGATGTAGTACAGACAGAGCAGAATCGTCACGAACGCAGACAGCAGTCCAATACATCGTGGCGATCCACGTCGAAACAGCTTCATCGTCATATTGGTTTTCTTGCCCTTCTCTCTTCTTTTGCTTCGTTTCGTGTTTTCCACTTACTTCCCTCTAATCCGACTTTGTTTCACCACTTATCACACGGACACAAACACTTTTATAAATAACTCGATTGGGGCGGAAAGCTTTCTTTCACGGCTTCAAGGAAATTCAGTTCGTTCCGTTCATCACATTAGCACACACACACACCAAACACACGGAACAGATTAAAACGCAGCACGTGAAGGGAAAACGTGACACTTAACGTAATGACAAATTAAAATAAACTAAACTGTGTTGAGATCCTTGCGTTTTGCAGCGGTGGTTGTGATGTAGTGCCCGGGGTGCGTCGTTTCGTCCTGCATTGCGGCTCATGTCTCGATGGCTCTACATGTCCCGATGGAGAAGGTTGGCCCTCGAGTTGCCCTGTCAGATGTTGCTTCAAGATGCAACGCTATGACAACCCCCCATAGTATGGTCTGCTAGTTGTTGCCGTGATTTTCCTTCTCTTCCTTTGCTGGATGCTGCACAGAAACAGGGGGGGTTGGTGTTAACCGTGCTGACTGGCTTTGGAATCTGCAAACGAAAGAAACATGCGAATAATTTAAGATTAATGCAACGTTCCGTTCACCCGGTACTCCCGTTGTTCCGTGGGGCTTATTAATGTTTTCTGATTCGTCTTACGCAGTTACGCTTTGCCTGACTGCCGCTGTTATAACAACCTCTGTCAAGGTTAGGATGTGATAGGTCTGTTTTGTGTGTATTCCCCTTCAGTGGAAGATATCAAACCGTCCCCCAAGAGCTCGGATCGGGTAATTTGTGCATTTTGTTAGCTTTTTCTTTAAATTACCACAAAAGCCATCGCCTGGAGGATTGAGATTGTCAGCTTACAAGGGTTTTGGGCGAGAGGATGGGATTGCCCCCTAATGACTTCGATTCATGTCGAATGCCGCCGTTGGGTCTATTCATGGTGAGAGGCCCCCCTGTCCCATGCGCGATATATCCTGCGGTGGTGAGATGCTGTTGAACACGAACGATTGCAGCGTGGGACGCAACCCTTTTGCGTGCGGTTGCTCCAATGTGGATCGGTTTAAGTGGCCCCGTGGGGTGGATTAAAACCCGCACAAACAAAAAACCATCCTTCCGTACGTCATGTTACACCACCCCCCAAAAAAAACAGGGATTCCATTCCCATCGAGAAGAGTTCTACACTGTTCGGATGTAGAACAGCGAAACGATCATGCTGCTGCAACAGCAGGTTGCATAAAAATGCATAATCATGAATATATTTGTGCATCGCGTGCTGCACTCATAGTACAGCAGCTTTAGGTTTTGCTCACTCTGGGGGGGTTGCTGAACACCGTCATGGGGTAAAAGATAAAATGGGTTTTCGACATGAGTAAGCAGAGCTAAAGGATGATTTTAAATTATACATCATTTCGATGGGGAGTTTTTTTTGTGCCGCTGCTCTTTCGTACGTGATTGAAAGCGGAGAACGATCAAGCTTTGAACGATATTCTAGAATGTGTTGGAATACTATACGCTTTTGCACAAATCAATATTGTCATCTTATTTTTGTGTGTGAAAGAAGAGATAAGTTGTGTTTTTTTTTCAATCACATTTCCAAATAAACTAAACGAATGACGAGTAACCGGATAGTGGATGCGAACATTTCCCAGTGCGCTTTATGCGATGCGACAGTGTGGAAATACATATAATCTATGCATTGCGTAATTCATATTCTTCAAAACGCTCCAATTGCGCTTTTCAAAATTGAATCCTATTGTGCTCCACAGTCCACTAACAATTGTAACGACATCAATATTTCGTATGGATGGATGTTTGCCTCACTTCTAAATGTTTACAACGCAATTATTTGCCAGTTTTGTTGAAAAGGGAAATAATTTCGACTGTTAATATGTCTACCTACCAATCAGCAATAGAAAATTATCGGAATGTTGTGCAAATAGATGATTCTGGGAAATGTACTAAGCTTAGGCTTAATTTTTGGTCAACAATAATTGTGGTTTGTGGCCTGGACCGACTTTCCTGGAAACGGATTGGTGACCTGGTCGATGGAGTGATGGGAAATACAGCTTCACAGATGGAGCGGACTCTGATCGGCGCCAAAAAGTGTTGAAAGCCTTTAACCGACTCCGGAACTGGAACCAGCTCCAAAGCCGGATTCAAGCCAACAGCTTCGTAGACCAATACAACATGCTTTTTCGCTTTGCCTAACTAACAATCAAACCTGCCAAAGCGAGAAAGCAATTCGGCTTCAAAACCGGCTCCGGAGCCATGGGTTCGGAACCGGCTACGGGCTGAAATCGGAGCTAGTTCCGGAGCTGTTTGGAGCCATCACTACTGGTCAGGTCTTACCGACAAGCCAAACTTCCAATGACTTTAACCTATTTTTATAATTCGTAACTACAAAGTGGTTTCCAACACATACATATTTTAAAATAAATGTTCAAGTGTTTAATATCTTCAAGTTAAGCTAGTTAGGATCCAAAGTCTCTCGAAGGTCCCATCACCTACTCTTATTCCGTCACGTCCTGATGGTGCAGAGTAGGACATTGCCTCAAGTACTTATATCAACTACAGAAAGCCAAAGGGGAAAAAGAGCGGCAAGTTTTCATCTAGAACAACTGTGGAACTGAAATATTATTTGAAGTTTTAAAAAAAATAATGAAAAAACACCGACCAAGGTATAGAAAAGAATAAGAAATACTAACATAGGTAATTTAAGTTATGTTTAAGTTAAAAATTTAAGAATGCATGTAAGCAAATTCATCTCATGTATGATATATTCCAGCACAATATTGTCAAACTTCGTTCGTACATCATTTTATTGATTCTGCGAGAAATTCGATCAGCAAAACAAATAAAAAAGACACGATAAATAGTTTAATTGAAATGATACTGTGTAATGGTGCAATGTTTCAATTCATGACGAAAAAAAGGTTGCTGTTTTGCACCTGGGAATGGTGCCCACGTCACGTATTGGTACCAACATTCAATGGCATCAACAAGATGTCACGCATGTAATATAGCACTAGTGAACCCCAGAGTTCGATATGCGTGAACGTGATAAATTGATTCCACCAACATGTTTTTTATCACATTGACCTTGATGGTGCGAATGTCAATGAAAACCAGTTTGATAATTGAGATAAATGCATTACAGCATGCATCAGATACACATGTGTATAATGTAACTGATAATAAACAAGCGTATAAAATGATATTATCATGTTCATCAAAGTGACATAAAAGATAAAAATATATTTTTTAAAGTAAAAAAAAATACCTTGAATGTCCGACAAGGATATTCGATAACCAAAATGTTATACTGATCATTATTTATTTCTGTTCGTTTGGTGGAAAATGTTAACCACCTTTATCAAAAATGGGGTAGATTTTTCATGCTGTGAAAACACACGCACCATTGCAATGGTGTTTTGATATTTTGTTTGTGCACAGTACACAGGCGCACGTTTGCCAAACTTGGCACAACGTTCATCATACGCATATCCTAAACCGATCGAAACCGGGTGTTACAGTGCGATACGGTAAGAGTACACTGAAATTGCGTATTTGTTCTGCGTATTGTTTGCATACAGCGATCGTGCAGATGTAACGATACGGTTAGTGCAAGAAAACAGAACACGAACACATTATCATGGCTTCCAGATAAATGTGTACCTACACGGGCGTAGAAAGTTCCCTCGTTCTCCTGTATCCGGAGGGATATCCCTGTTGCTCGATGCCAGGATCGGTTGAAACCAATCCCACTCGAAAGGGATTACGTTATTAGATTGTTTCGTGTAGCTGAGCTGCTAGAATAATCGCACACACACACGCAGGGTGGGACCGTGTTGGGATTCTCTATAGTCTCGAATTTTCATCCATCACGTTTCAATCGGCTTTTGTTCCGTTCGTCTGCCAAACGCACCACTCACACCCGGCACACGACCCGACCGGGCGGGTTGAGGCTGAGTGGTGCTGAGTAGCCGTTTTGCCACCTACTACTCCGTGCGATGGTAAACACATCCAGCGCAGGCACTGATAAATCTCTCGCACCAAGTGCACTACTCCCCCCTCACCCTATCCTGCCAGACATACAGGGGATTCTGATGCCCCATGAACAATTGCGTGCTAATCAGCTTCAGCTGGGTCGGAAATCTTCTACCCGTAAGGCCATTCTCACACCGGGCGTAACAAAACAGGGGGAATGGTCATGGCCCAAGTGAGGTTTTTGGTTGGCATGATTTAAGTCTCATGCGTCTGATCAAGATGTAATTCATTAAATGAATGCATAGAAGTACCGGACGTTATGGGGGGTGGGGTGATAGGGCAAAGGGGTGAATATGATAAAGGGGGCGGTGCGATTGGGGAATGGGGCAAAATTCAACCTAAATCTCTGTGTTTAACATGTTGCTTGTGGCGATGATTGTCAATTATTCATCCCCTGTTCCGGTGAGGTCGTATTGGGGTTTTTTGCACAGACATTATCGCATTCTCTTACCGGACGGAACACTGGACAGAATGTGCGCTGCTGTTGGTGAAAACCAAACAAGAATTGGACAACAAAGGAAATACAAGGAAAAAAAACGCGAGGGAAAAATGAAAAACCATCCCTTTTGCTGATGGAAGATGGGTGGTACAGATTTGGAACAGCTTCCGTTTGTACTACGAGTTGAAAAGTTTAACAAATAAATACACACACAAACACACATACATATTTCAATGTATAGCGAAGGCACGTACAACGATCGTTCCACAATCGGCTTCGCTAATTAATACTAATTTTTGAACCTTTGTCCGGCGTTTCGTTGGTTAATTAAAATTCATAAACAGTCCGGGCTTCTAGCTTCTTCCGCCACTAAAAGTCTGTACACGGTGCTGTTGTTTTCTACAGGAATTAAGGGGATCCCTTTCGGTTCTTTCCGTTTCGTTCCGGTCAGCACGGATCCTTCGTATTTTTTCCATTTTCTTTTTGCAATCATGCGATAAAAAAACCACCATGTTGTCGTTTCACGAAGCATTTGCTTCGGTTTGGCTAGGGCAACGAGTTGTGAAGCCACAAAATAAAAAAAAAAAAACAGACGAGAAACGACGAGGGAAAGAAACAAGATCATAATACGTGCTACATAGACGACAGTACGGGGCCTTTGCAAGGGCACAACAATGTGCAGAGTGTTCGTAAATCGTATGAAAATTTTTAATTGTCATTAAATTGAATTTGTGATGGCCGGTTTGAAAATGGGCTAAAGTATTTCTATGAAGGATTTTCTTTTTTCCTATCTGAAGCTATGCAATATATTTTTGCTGATTATGTGAAAAACGAAAATTATTCAAATTCAAATTAATTTGACGTATTTTAATTTTCTGAAATTATTATATGATGATTATCCAAAATAAGTCTCCCAATATTACATGAATTGTATATGGCTTTTAATTTCGTTTTTGATTCTATTAACAGCATGTCTACTAACCTTATTAATAATGTTTAACACGAGGTAGAATCCAATTTCCTACTTTGTAAGAATTATTATAAAATCGTACGCATTAACGCATTACAGGAGTTCCTCCGATGGGCTCGTTCTATTATTATTATCGGGTTGGGTGCTACAGAGGAACTCGCCAAACATTTGCAGACACAAGAACACACAAACAAACACACACACACATAGACGAATTAACTTTCCTCCGCGATGCACACGAAAGATGCGCACTGCTACGTGAATTATTGCAATACCGTACTGACCGTCCTGCTAGGAAGACATAGTATTGCAGCTATTCTTATCGCACCACCTTTACACGACGATTTGCACCGACCGGCTGGTCGAGCGAATGAAGCGTTCACCTGCGAAATACCGTCGTGTGTTAGTCCGCGCGAATACCCATCTAACCATGATTTATGCCATGCCACGGATGCGGCCTGATGCTCTAATTAAATGCCGCAAAGCACTAGGGAGCAGGGGTCCGGCGGGGTTATGGTCGCTTGTCACGAATAAAAACGGGGCGAGAAAGTGGTGGCGAAGCACGAAGTTTCAGTTTAGCGAGTGTGTTGTTGGGTTTTTGGTTCGATTCTTGTTGCCGGCACGAGTGCATTTGCAGTTGCGATGAATGATGGAAAGTTGCACGCTCGGCGATGATGGGGATGAAGAGTACGATAAACGATTGCTGTTTTGATTGGAGAGCTGATCTTGTAAACGGGATAGCATTAAGCGAAAATCGTGTCTTTTATTCTATCATGAAAATGAAATTATTGTTCAGATTTTCATTGCTATATTAAGACGGTAATAAAGAGATAATGGCTATAGTAGAGCAAATGTTTCCATAAAATTTTAACTTAGGTAAAGAAAATATCTAATATACCCGATGATGTCCCTCCACACTTGGAAAAAGATAAGAGTATTGAATGGAAGACTAGTTTCAGTCCTCCAATAGCCCAATCCGCCCTTAAAGTGCATCAGAATTTAAAGATAAAGTTTGAGGGCAAATAGACCACATCGTCGGACCAATCGACAAAGCGGTGAAGAAGTTTCTGAATTTTGATCTTCATGAAGAATGATATCATACTTGACACTAGACGGCAACTAATTACAAAGAAGAGAATTACTTTAAGGCCTTTATCCAGGAGATAAGCATTTACGTTTTCCAAGAATTCTACTGAAGGATTTCATGTAATGATTGATGGTAAGCAAAACAGAAATATGGGATTTTTTCTCTAGAACTCTTGGTGATCTAGAATGCAGGATCTCAAAATGTCTTCCGGAAATTGCCGCATTCTTCAGGAATTGCTAAGCGAAAGAGTTCTAGTCCAAACCAAGTCCATGGATGTGAGGACATTACTGGAGGAGAATGGATAGATGCATTTCTGCAAAAGACCAGTTTCTCACGGTTGGATGGTAAAACACTAGATGCATACTTTGTAAATTCGCTATGAAGGCCTTCACTAGGATTGCTTTAACCTTTTTTCGTCAATGAATTGCCGTAACCGATTAAAAGATCTTTTGTCGTGCTGCACAAAAAATATCAATTGCAATCGTTTCCGTTAATCGTTCCGTATTGGTTAGGTTTCTGATCGTCATCGAATGCGCATTATTGGCATTCGATCTGAAAACACTTGCCGTGGTCGTTTATTGTTCGGCTCGTCAAACTGTGAGGCAAGTTTGCATTGGCGCTAAAACTCGAAACGCTAAACCCTCCTCCATTCTACCGTATAGAATTGTGCATTTGTTATAATGTATTCGTTTTTCGCTTGACAGGGGAATCCATACTTCCACACCGTTGGGGGTTCCTTTGGTAAAGTTAAATAAAATCGAACCGACCCATCCATACAGCGGGCCGCGGGACAATCGATGCAGCACGATTGGGTGCCGTGCGTAGAACCCATTCAAAGTGCAATCGATGAAATTCGTCGGCACGGCAAAGCTTCACAGTATCTTGAGAACTACTGACAGGTCGTGCGTGACGAGAGGAAATTGTCTTCCGTCGCTTCAATTCAATCCGCGTCAGTCACGAAAATGCGCGCAGAAACGAAATGTAGCAGTGAGCCAATTTCTGCGGTCGGATAGTGCTTACGGAATGTGTTGGTGAGTCTTCCTGCCGGTTCGACATCGAACGATCGATTGATATTTAATTTCGTTTGCAAATGCACAAATTTTGCAGATGCGGGCCAATGTTCGTTGCGATGCAGAGACAAGTTATTATTCATTTAAGCTTGCTGCTACTAGACCGAACCACCCACAAGAAGAAACCCGACGACAACTTTATCCGAAGCCGGAAAATTGCATTGCAAATGTTCGACTGGCAGGAAAAGTGTGTACGGTTCGTACCTTCTCCAGTTTGTATCTCGGTCAGATCGATTTTCCGCGCACGACAGGATTTAGACGTTTTGAAAACGAAGTTATTTGAGGAACCTTTGCGGGTTCCCAACCAGCATGCGGAATGCGGCATCGACCGGTGGATGGGTCGGTGAGATTTCAGATGCATAAGGCAGCGCATAATTGCTGTTAAATCAAGCATAAGCGGCACGATCTCGATCCCACGATTAGGTGGTCGATTGTGTACTGGTGACTCGAAATTGACGCGCTCATTAAAATTTACCCAACTAGCAGCGATGATGATATTGGACAGAAGTTTCGGACAGACCTCTCTCACTGCAGTGCAAATCGGGCGCAATGTCAGTGGTACGGGCACGTCGAGCTAATATTGATCCGGAGGGTCGGGTGGAGCCGAACACGCGCCGGGAGCTTGTCGAAAGTCGAAATAAACCCGAGCTAGATCTAGATCTAGATATATGCTAGTTGAATCGATTATTGGCATTTCTAGACCTTTCCGTTATCGTCAACGTTTCGATTCAAGCGCTGACATGCCAACCACGGCACGGATTTTCACTTTGGTGAAAATCGGTAAGCTTATATGCATGACAGATATGGGCCAAACGATCCGCATTGTGACCATTGACAATGTCTAGCCGCGTCTGGAAATGGGCTCGTGATTGCACTGCCGCACAAACGAGATTGGATTAGTGTGATGATGATTGCGGATGGTACAGGTTGACGCAGTACCTGACTGCCATGCGTTACGTTCCAGTGGGTTAATCTAAACGAACAATAATTGAAATTGATTTTCAATTTTATACAACGAAAAAAAAAATGATCGTTTATACATAAAGACAAGGCTGACAAAGGTAAATATATTTGTTTAATGATTAAATTTAATATCGCATAATTACACCCAGTTGATTTACTTCACAAAAAGTGGCACTTCTTTTTTCACCTTTTCATCGTATGTAGGAACTTTTCATCGTATGTAGTTTGTGTTCTTAATTTAGTTATACATTAAAACATACATGTGCGTGCGTATTTTTTTTTCGACGCAAAGTATTTCTTCGTCGATTATCGTGAAATGTTTAAATTATTGTAACTTTTGATAATTTTAATTCAATGCAATCTCAGAAATTAAAGAAAGTCTCCGCAAATCTCATCTCTTCCTGAGAGCTCTTGACATGTAGGGTTCCTGGTAAATGTAGGCGATAACTTCCAGAAGACATTACTATTCTCAAAATCACTGTAAATCCCGCAGTTAAGATAATCTCCATTTCACTGATTATCATTCGTTGAACAATCAGCTTTGAAAATATGATGCAGGTGATGTCTGTTTTTACCATCTACATTTAAGTCATTAAGGTCTTTGCGCTGTGTCACTGTGACAATCACTGGACCCTTTCGTACAACAATGTCTAACTTTTCCCAGATACTCCCAGATGTCCTAAACCTTTGGTCGGTAACTCTGAACTACCTGGAAAAAGGTGAGTACACTTTGCCTCCGATGTCCACCTTTAGTTTCCGATGAAATTTAAGATCATTACTCGAGACAAGGACTGGTACAGACATGGCAAGATTGGTACAAAATCCCGTCCAGAAAGTCAGGACTGGCCAAGTGACTATGTGGTACAAAAAGAAGGCTATTAATTCAGAAATGGCCGACAATATGCCATTAAGACAAACAGATAGAGGGATGTTATAAAGGCTATTTTTATATTTGATGATACTTTTTCATGGAAGTTTTATAAAATTAATAAAAACATTATTCTCAACATGATGTACGTTCTCGTAAACGTTTATTTATTTTATAAACAACGAATACGATTCCTCAGCATGGAATGTGAAATCGACGATTCAGCCTTTCACGTTCATCATAACTTTGTGAACCAAAAGTAACATGCCCTGAATGTCGTCACGTAACAAATTATGCAAACAAATTTAATGTATTCCCACATGAGAATTCTCTCATATTGTTGCTGCAAAAATTTTATTAAATTTTAATAAAAAATACACACATCGTCAGACGATGTTTTCAGTTGTAAAAATTAATTATACATTAGCTAGAAATATTCTGCTAAAAGTTACACACCAGCAGAGAATGAAAAAAACCCCGTTCCATCGGGACACGTTATCCCGTCATTACATGTTCATTATCACGCCACTTCACGCCATATTATGGGAGATCTTTTTTCTTCTATTCTCTCTCTCTCTCTCTCTGCCATGTTTTCTCTGATAGCGTACGCTATAAAGCTTCCCATTATCACGTTACATCCGGTACAACCACAGCGTTACCACGCTGTTGTATCCTGTCGGTAGGTGTAATTGAATTACAAGCCCACCCGAATAACACGAAGCACCCGCCGTTTGGTGGTGCTTGTGACGAAGCGGCTCCGGTAGCTAATCTGAAACTCGGTTCTTCGTACATTTGTTACTTAACCATTTCCACACGGATCCACCGTATCGGGTTGTTCCGTATATCCTTTGATTACCGTTTTGTTCCCCCTTTTCCGTGGTGGCATCGGTGGCTGTGGAATAAGATGAAGCAAAGCCCTTGCTTTCGCTTACCGGAATCACTCAGACACACACACAGAAATCATCATTGTGGAACATTACTCGAAACGAACGAAAGTGTAAAAGAAAAAGGAAACCCACGTGGACCTTGGAAAGATCAGAAATCGCTCAATGCTTCTTTGAGTGGGCGCATGTGGCATCGGGACGATGCGCTATCGATGCTGTTTGTCTTGTGGGTGACGTTAAAACAAGAAAGGACACAGAAAAAAACACCGTTTCCACATCCGAATGGGGGCGTATCAAATCAGGACACCATGGCTATCAGAGATGGCTAGAACTAGCGAACCATCGCTTTAGTGCTTTTGTTTCGATTCTTACCTTTTTTTTTTGGTTAGTTCGCGGGTTCACAAACATGGTGGGGGCGTGTGTTGGTAAGCGATGAGAAGTGGGAAAGCTCTTTGCTAAATTGATTTTAATGGGCGATCTCGAACACTACCCAACCGCCACCATCACCCGATTGTGGGCTGGTGACTGTACGCGAGCAAAAAAAAAAAAAACCCCGGTGGCCATAGTGGGCAATAAAAGTCAGCTCAAATTTAGATTTAAACCAATTTGCGACCCCAAAAGCCAATGGCGAGACTAATGCGGCCACCATGGTGCACCTGACCGGTTCGTAGCCATGGGATGTGGTGCAAACATGGCAGCTTCGTTTATTCTCCCACCGGGAGCACCCTCGAATGCATCCGCTCGTATCAATGCATTAAACCCGAACGGTTTATACATGCAGCTGCGCAGTTTAAAACCCAAGCTGGAGTATGGTGGTGGCCATTGTTTGGTCAAACTGTGCACCAAGCCACCAAATGACCCGAAACCGTGGATGATAGCATTTGCAGTTTTCCTTCCGCTTCACAGCATTTCACATTGCACAAAAGTGGAAAAACTCGAATTTCGATTGTAATCGACGTTCGAAAAGGAAAGGCCAAAAATGGTTCAATGTGCTTTCGCGATTTGTGTGTGTGTGTGTGTGTGTGTGTGTACGGGTTTTTTTTTGTTATCCTTCAACAACTTCACTTCAAATTTCCTTCTTTGGTTTGTTGATAATTTTTTCTCCATCATTTCACTCAACTGGCAACAAATGGTCGGAAAAGTAAAGCGGGAAAAATGTATGTAACATGGACAGTGCTAGATTGAGCAACAAAAGGTTACCCAACACACACACAAACGCACCAAGTCGATATTACTTTTGCCCGAAAACGCGATGACCGGCTTGGTGCGTTTCGACAGAAACTTCAATTGAAATCTACGCACCGGATATGCGAAGGGAAGAAAATCAAACATTCAACCTTCTTTCCATTGCACTCTAACTCCGCCAATCAGAACTACCCTGCGGCCTTCGGTGGTGGTTCGCTTACCGTTAGCTGCACCGTACCGGAACACACAAATAAAAATCAGATTAATATTGAATGGGAATCACGTACCGGTAAAGTCATGAAAACGAATCAAAATCTCCGCTCGCCACTTGTGCCACAACGGTAACGATGAGGTCGCTCTGTAACACTGCTGAATGGTGGAAGGGCACCATTCGCAACAGCAACAACAGCAACCAGCAGCAGAAGGAAGTCGACGGAAGCGTTTCAAGCAAATGCTTGCGTTTCCTCAGAAACGGAACTTACCGTTGCGCCCCCAGGGTTTGCCCCGACTGGTTGAGTAAGAAATAAATTTTTATTACTTTTTAAATTCCTGCTACGCGTGGATCGTGGAGCAACCCTTGGAGGGTGGTCTGCGTTGAACACCGGGCGTCTCCATCAACAATGTATGGTGTCATCAAGCGGGTGCGCATCTTTTGCTACCTTGTTGTTGTTGAGTGTCTTTTCTCGTTTCGCAAGACACAAACTGTAACAATACCCATGTGTCGTAAAATGTTCGGCTTGACTTCGGCTCCAAGAACCGGTTGGAAATCGTAGCAAAATCGTATCTTGCTTCAAACACTACAACCGCACACACACACACTTTATGTCGCTCCAAAAATGAAAAAAAGTGAACAGGATTAAGGGTGAAAGCCCGCAAGGTTGAATATATTCTGCTGCTAGCGCCCCTTTCGATCAATTTTAGAGACAGACGGATATGGACGGTACTTGTTTCGTGGTGTTTATTCCCTTTTTCGAGGAAGCTTACGGTGGGCTTCAACAGCAGAAGTGAAAAAAAAACTAAAAAGCACCTCGATAAGAAGCGAATAAAATCGATTACCCGCGGGCCATGGTGGGGGAGGGCGTGTTTTCTTTACACGGCAGGTAGGGCCGCTGAGGTGCAGAATTGATAGGAGAATAAAATTTAAGCTACCTCCCTGACAGCGTCCGGCCCCATTTTAACACGAGTGGTGGTAAATTGTGTAAACATAGCCTGGTTTCTTGAGCATTTCTTTTTTTTTTCGTTTGCTGTTGTTGCACCACTTTCTTATCGGAAAAATGCCACCGGCGACAGTTGCGCGAAACGATGGTGAAGGATGTCATCAGTTTGCGGTGATATTATGGCGACAGTCGCATCATCATCATCATCATCGTGATCCTTTTATCATTATCGTGTTGTCATCGGTGTGATATCGTATAACCGGGGGGTGGTTCGTCTTTTCGATTGTGTGTTTTGAATCTTGGCCGCGAATGCGGCAGAACCACGCGACGATCGAGTCTACCTACCGTACCCATTCATCATCCCCCCTGTTTGGGGTAGGTAGGAGAAACCATTTGCATAACACTAGCCGAACGAACGGTCCCGAGGACATTGGAGAGTTTTTTTTTGTTTCCTTTCTTGGACCTGGATTTCACCACATCACTCGAAACTTTTTAGGGGGCGAAGAAAAGTGGGTGGTGGAAGGAAGATAAAACATGAATTCTTCCCTCTTGCGCCACGTGTTACTTCTTTGTAATATCCCTGGTTGCGGACAACAAAAACGCACCGCGCACTGATTGTAGTGCGGGCGCATCGATCGCCTTCGAATGCTTACGACGAGCGAACCTGACGACGAGCGTCCATTTGTTCGTAGCCTGTAACAAGTTTTGCGACGTGTCTGTTCCTACACCCTTTAGTTTTTCTTGCTTTCATCCCTTCAATTTCCCGCCCCCGCCCTCTCGGGTTTTGCCGCATTCGCTCCCTGTTTTATCGCCATCCGGTTTCGCGCTGCGCTTTGTTGCCTTAATCTCTTGCCCATCTCTTGCCGTTGACATTTTCCTAATTGAAATCGAATTGAAAGAAATGGAGCGAAAACCCGAACACCCACGGTGGCCAGGCCTGCCTGCCGGTGAAAAGTGGAAAACCGCTTCCGTTACGTAAGCTACGTTCGAACAATATTTGAGAGGATTTTTCCTCACGCCCCGGTGCCTTCCACAGTGCTGCGCTGTGGTTTGATTTGTTCGTCTCAATCCCGATGGCCCGACCACCGGTTCGGAAACATTTCTTCAATCGAAAGTTTTTAGTTCGGGTTTCGTCACGTAGCAGCGCAACCGCGCACCACGACCGTTGGATGGGGTAATCGAAGAAATTTTATTAACTTTAATGCAATGCATTACCAATGTTTGGTTTTCTGCAGATACTGATAGTAGCTGTTCGCTGCTCACCGTTTCATCGCCTATCGTAGCGGATGGTTACGGTGACAGTAAATCAATAGACTGTCGGGAAAACTGAAGATGAGAAAATGAGATAAACCTTATCGAGGGGGAAGGAAAAAAATCTGAGAAAACAAAAGAAACTTTATGACGGTGTCCCTGTGGGTAATGTGGAGGAGATTTCGAGAAAAAAAAAACAAAAATGAGTAAGCGATCGGCATTTTATGTATTTAGGTTAAAATGTTATCCTATGTAAGCTGATACTGGTTTGTGTTCTTTATAAAAAGGATGAGGAATAGTGAAAAGGGATTATTTAAAACTTTTGACAAAACTTTCTGGCATATAATACAACAATTTGATTTGATTTGAACAAACAATTAAAATTGAAAAAGGATTTGATTCTATGTTTAAAGTATTTGGGAACCAATAATAACATCTATTACATTTAATATTAGTGGCCTGTGTAGTGTATGTGATAAACTGCCTTGGTTCTACAAGAGACGGCATCAAATCCTCCCCGTCTCCCCGTAGCAAGGACTGAATATCCGGCTACGCGGTAAAATGAGTCGTTAAGTCAACAAAACAGAATGAGAGAAGAAGAATAAGGCAGGAAGAGAGAGAAAGAACGAGAGAGAGAGAGAAGAAAGAGAGATAGATAGAGAGAGAGAGATGTTCAATATCCTGTTATAGAAAACGATGAACATTAAAAAATAGTCCAATTTAAACAATTGGATTTATTTATAAAGGAATTAAATGAAGAATAAAAATCTGAAACAAACAAAATAAAAGAACTCATGCGGCTCTTCAGTTGATGTGTAGATCACTAGCTTGAAGTTCCAGAGATATACTAGATATTATGGCGAACAGTGAAGCTTGTCTTGAATTTCTGCGTCTTCCGAATATATCTCGGAGATTTCCTACACCAATCATTTCTTGCCAATATTTATTTAAATGATTTTCTGTCATTTTAAACAAACTAGCCTATAATGAAAATTTAAAATAAACTAAAAAATATACGATTTGCGATGTTAGTTTGAAACATTCTTCCTATCATATGTTATAACTCTGCATTCTCGTTTAAACCACGCTCCAAACGCGGTTGTAACATTAATGCTTCTACTAGCCTCTGTCACGGGCCAAATCATACGGACCAAACGTCACACCGGCGTTGAAGAAAACTTGGCGGATGGACGACATTACCAAAAACAAAACAAAAAAACAACAACTCTCACCGGTGGACGACAGATTGCTTTTTTGTCGACGTGCATCGTTATTTTTCACGATCGGATGTCGATGTGTAAGAGGCCGTCGAAAGACATCGGACGTGTGGCCCGCGCGGGTCCATGTTCCGGCGCTCGCCGAGTGACGCAAAAACGAAGGAATCACTCAAACTGCTCGGTGGATATATGTTGTTGGTGAAAATAAAAACAATTTTCGTCGATCGTACCGCTGCCAGTTCGGTCGGTGGCCAGAAGCTGGCAAAAAATATGTTGAGATCTCCACTCCGGGGCGTAGGCGTAGTTTGAAGTATGCTCGCACGTGAAAATGAACCATCCAACAAGCCGTAAGGGCTGTCATGTGCTTGGGGACAGCCTTCTCCACCGTACGGTGGTGTTTGCCTGCTTTGTGCCTCTGTCCACCGAAGTCCCTGGCCCGATGCGGATGACTTCCGACACATGGTCGGGTAGCGTACGATTGACGCGCTTGTACCGGAGCAAACGCGATCATGGATGAAGTTACCATGTGTATGCCCCCGTTGGCTGCTACTACCGACGGCGTCGACCCGTCTCAATGTTTGCCCGTTGAAGTAATTGTACGTGAAAGGCTTCCATTCCAACGGGCATCAAAGATTCTTTTTTAACTTCATACGGAGCAAGCACGGGGCGAATTAGGATGCGGGAATGTTAATAAAATTGTGTGTGTGTTTTTTTCCTCTTCTTTTTAATAAAACCAATCTTTCCTGCATGGAAAGGTGCTTCAAACAAGCAAAACGTAATTTGTGCGGCGTGAACCCAAAGTGGATGAATAAAATGGTTTGGGTTATTTGTCCAGGAGTATTCATAAGCGTACTTCAAAGTGGTGCAAAGTTGTGCATTATTTAATTTCAAACTTTTCTCTCAACAAAAATCCCATCTTCAGTTCCTGAGTAGAATGTTTCCATTTTTTTAAAGCTGCCTGTATTTACTTAAACAACATGTAAACGAGTAATATTCCAATTAAATTAACGCACCACCCTCTCGTTTAATGTACATTGGGTTTTGGGTTATCGATTCACTTCTCAGCACCAGTAATGTTGTGCTCTCCACGCTGTTCTGCGTTATATCCTGCATACGTCAGATGCAGAATAATTTCTATCGAACATTACTCGCTTCTAGACAGGTACTGTTTTTGCACAAACTGTTGCAGAATTGGATGCACTTCCCATCCACACTATCCCAGCTAGAAGGCGCTCAAGGAATTGTGTGTGATGTGCAAATGAGCCAGCATCATTGTACGTCGTACCGTTGGGCTTGGCAGCTACGGCCTGACGATGTGTGTTTGTAAAAGGGTTTCTTTGGTCGAGTAATTCTTCGGATCGATGGATAGTTTTCGATCGTTTAGGTAGTTAGGTGTGCACTTAAAGCATTCACGAATGCTGGTTGATGAACTTCAAGGGTACATTTTAAGCATATTCCAATGGCTGAGAAGTATTCCGTAAAGGTGCGCAACACACGTGAGCAAAAAGCCAAACAACCGTGCTTGGAACAGAATGCTCTTCAAGTGGCTTTCCTCCACGTTCGTGCGAGGGTGTTAAAAAGGCTCGCAAACAATGCCGAACGCACGGAACGGTTTTCTTGGGTGAGTTATTTGAGAACGAAATCTAATTATACGCCCATCGCCATTAGCACGAACATCCCTTTCGTCTAACACTGTGCTGGAGGTGAATATCGGCAAAAGGGAACTCCGAGACGGACGAATTTAATATTGGTTCCAGTTTACCTACGGACCGAAAGCTGATATTGCCGTATACAAACGGTTTTAGCACCGTGTTCCAACATTACCACGTAATTGGATGTAGTGAAATTCGGAAATTCCTGTTTTTAGAAATTCAAACCAACAAGTAGAATGCATATCGAACTAAGGTCGTCCCTTCATCCTAATCGGGACAGTTAAGATACGGTAGTACATTTTTGCCTTTCAAACGTTTCGCCCATGGCCAAGCGAAAGACATCATATTTCATTCGAGTGCCAATTGAAAGTTGTGCCAAGTGTTTTTTTGGGGGGGAGCTTTTTTTCTTGAAACCCAGAAAACAGAGAGAATAAAAGTAAGAGTGGAATAAAACAATTCTTCAAGAACTGTTGAAATTGCGAAGAAGAAAAAATCGTTTGTAAGAAGGGACTTGAAGATTTATTTTCCAAAGTTTTGTACGCCCCGGATGGAGAATTGAAATGAAAATCCTATTTTACGGCAATTGGTTGATTTAATTATTCATGCAGCATTGTCGTCAATCTTGAAGTAAGTATTACTTTTTTTTCTCGCTCTGTTTCTACACCACACTGAGGGGGCCAAAACGTTTCCTTTTGGGTAAAAGGAAATCTGTTTTTATTATAATCTTTCATCAGATATTTTTGCAGCACAAGTTCGACCAGGTCATCTGAACCAGGCAGAAAACCACACCAGTCCCGCTGCCGGGTCCGGTATCGTATTTCTTTCGAGCGAATTAGTCTCCAATACATTACCGGTGCAGACTACCCGTGGTGCAGAGCGGTTTACACTTCTTTCGGAGTTTTCCGTCCGGAACCTTCCTGCGCAACGTGATGATTGGACGTGACGCAAGCATTTTGCTGCCCAGTTTCACTTCGCTAATTCAATTTTTCAATATCCCGAAGGTATTGGCGTCGGGCCTGCTGTGCTTCCCTTGTGTTAAGGAAAAAAATGGCGTCAAGTAAAGGTAATTTTAAAATATTCTTTGTAAAAACCTTTCTTCAATGTGAAGTTGCATGGGTACCTGTGTCCTGTGTGGTGGGATTATTTGCTCGGAGATCGGGTACATACCAAAGAGTAGTACGAGTGACATAAATAGATCGAAATCGACAAAGAACGGAATATATTTCTTCGCAGTAATTTCTTCATTCAACGGTCGCATTCACTTCAGTTGCAGCACAATAACATTGTAATGGCAATCTTCATTTGCAATGCAACCACCAGCGGTGGTGTGTGGGCACATTGTTTCCAGCTTCCAAGAGCTTTCACACCGCTACATGGTCTCGGTGCCGTTTATTGAAAGAAAATGCAAATGAAATGAAAATGTCATCCTTTAATTTTAGATTTTATTGCTTTGCCAGTCACTGGTATTTGAGAAGGGAAGAAAGAAGAAGAAAAAAACAAAGTCAGGTCGGATCACATTCGCGGTTCCCAAGAACCGAAAGAGACGTGACCGGGTTATGCAATGTATTCAGGGTTGGAATATAAATTCTCCATCGCTTATACGCGTCGGTGAGAAGGCGACAAAATGGCTATCGTAAACGAATCCAACGCATATCAGTGATCGTTCCCCATGTAGATGAAAGTGATGGTTGAGTACAATCTTCACCGTATTATTATTATCGAATTTTGCTTTTGTTACGATTTACCATTATGAAGCAAAGACAAGCGAAACTTTTCATACGATTATCACACGTCTCTGCTACAAAAGTTGAATGTCCCCGTATATGCAACTTGTTAAACATAAGCAATTTACTCGGCACTACCCTCTTGACGCTAGAAGTGTGCTCGCTAATTCGATTGCACTTGTCACGTTCAATTCGATGTTGAACTGTGGAGGAATTTTCCTTGGAAAAGAAGCATGTCCTGCTGCTAATAGAGTTCACATCGAACGTTCGAAAGCTCACCACCTTCTATCGATTGTGTTAGTGTGAGATAATGAAAATAAATTTTCATTTAAAAACAAATTATGTTTCCAACCGAGAGGTTTTTACCCTAGGACAGTTAACCTACGAAGGCTTCGGGAGGAGTTTTTTGCCCTCCGTCGGCTTCCAGGAAAAGCGCCCCGATTCGTGGACGAACTTTGGGAAGATGGTTTATTCTTTCTTTACCATCTTTAGCAACGTGTGTCTTTTACGTTGGCTGTCGGAGGGAGTGAGAGAGAGAGAGAGCCGGGGCATAATTACTCCCGGTTGGATGAATTATAATTAGATTTGGTCTTCCGAGATTGTCCTGTAAGCAAGGTTGCGACGGGGGCACCATCGCCTAGTCCGAGTTTGCCCAACACCGTTATCGCAGCTGGAGATCTCGGCAAAAGTTGAGGATCTTGGCTAGTAAGGGGGAACTTTTAGCGAAAGTTCGCACACGCTGTACCCACGCTGTCGGTTTTCCCGCCCATCTGCCATCGTTTGGTTAGGTTGTACGAAGGAGCAGCGTTAGACTAGATGTTCGATTTTAATTTACACTGCAATGGATCGGACGAGCGGCACGAGTCTAGCCGGCAGAACGTACGAAGGACATGTCGGTTGAAACACCTGCTGATTCCTGAGACACTCGGCAATGCGATGTCTACAACCAGCTTGACGTCATCGTGCAATGTTGCGGTGGTATGTGGTACGGCCCCCATCGGTAAGTGACAGGTTGGTCAGTAGCAGCAGATTGAATTTTGTAGCCACGCACACACACACACACACACACCCCAGGAGTACTCGCTTACACTTGGCAAACGACAAAACAAGCGGATGGCAAAGATTGCGATGATAAATATCGTCACCGGTCTCAGATTCTCGGTTGGCCGTCATAGTGTTGTTTTGGCTGGTGCTATGTCTGCCTGAAATCCTTCCCCCCAACGTTTGCATCCCGGTTTTTTGGGATCCGACGACGGGTGACAAGCGACGATGACGATGATGGCTAGGATGCGATTTACTTTGGGCGTGTGCCAAATTGAAATTTGTTCGCCCTTACGGTGAAGACTCGCGGGCGAATTCTGACCATTGCACATCTGCACGGACGTCCTTCCTGCGGACAGAGGGCGACAGCATCACAAACACGCGACAAGAAGTGTGCCAAAAGATGGGACCGTTTGTCGGCATAAGTTTGCATTAAATTCCGCTTTTTTTCCCTTAGCCACAGTCGCAAAGATCTGTCTGTCAACCTCAAGAACGATTTCGTCTGGGTGTTTAGGGACGAAAGGTCATCATAATCAAAACAGGTGCATTAATGTGTTACCGGTGAAAGAGTCTGTTGCTTGACAATTATCTTAGGGAAATAAAAACTCTGACGGATAATAAATTTACAAAACTGAAAATCTCGAGTTACTAACAGAGAAAAAAAATTATTAAAGTTCGCTTCAAAACTACCTCAACTACAAGCAAAAGCAGTGAACAGCAAAACAAGCAACAGAGTGAAGAAAATACATTAAAAATCTTTCAACACAACATCCTTAATACTAATCCACGTGAGCGAAAGTCAGCCCAGATTACAACGTACCGTTCGTTCCGGGAAAATGGAATCAAACTAAGATACTAAAACGAGTGTCTTAAGCCAAATTGGAACGATATGGCATAATGATGATATTGTGCTTCCGGTCTGAAACCAGCCAGAACTAACGAGAAAGCGAGTAAATAGCGAAGTGGTCCTACGGCTTCTTTTTCCCAAACCCGAAACCGAACCGATTTTCCGGTGTGCGTACGACCGTGTGTCGGAATTGTGCACCCGCTTGTGGGTAAGATAGAAGCGGCTGGATCAGAGAGCACGCCAGAGAGAGCAACCGGCAAACCTAATGGCGTAAGCGTATATAAGTAGATTGGGAAATCCTACTTCGTTTCCCCCAAAAAGCAGCTCTCACTCACCTGGGCCAGACCTGGGCGTACGACAGTAGTGACAAGGCCGGTCGTAACTGGCCGGCCCAATTCTATCCGAAAGTGCCAAAGCAGTGCGGTCCATTCGATACGTTCAACGCTCATAAAAGTCATCGGGAAAGATAAATCCAGAAGCTGAACATCGCAACCGAAAAAAGATGACACATGTTTCGTTGGTTGCGTACATATTTCTTTTTCGCTACCAACGTTAGCCATCCCCCTCCCCACCATCCGTTTTGGCCCGTGACGCATGATTTGTGCCTCATGCTGCGGCCGTCCGTTTCGATCCATTTGCTGATGGTTGTTGATGATGATGAGAAACAGAAGAAGTTAGCATAAGAACTAATTCGTCCGTTGACGACGACCGTCGACGCGTTTTGAACGACGCTTCATGCTGCTGTCAGTTTCGGGAGGGTGTCTTTGCCACTAGCTACCGGAGTGGTTGCCATAAGGAAGAAGGTGGGAGGAAAGGGAATGGAGAAGATGGGGAAGGTATACATTGGTAGGTCTAATGCTGCCGACCATCTAATATTAGCTGTTTTGCTATTTTTGGCTTAATGTTGTTGTTTAGTTTTCGTACAAACGGATGGCGCTATTTCTATCGTAAAGCGGTTCGGCGTTCGGCGGAACGTATGACGAACGATGGGGTGTTTGGTCGAAGAAAAGGGAATGGAAACTTTTAACACACCTTACATATTTTTCCCTGCACGCGCTTGGAAGGTGAGATTTTTCTTCTTGAGAAAACGAAGACAAGATTTGGCAAGAGGTTTTGTCTACAGTTTGGCCTGGATTTTGTTTTCTGCTTCTGTTACTATTTTTTGTATTATGTTTTATTTTTCTGTATTCCTGGAGATATATTAAAATACTTCCTACAGGACTAATGGTTTAGTTATTCATAGCAAAAAAATCTTTTAAGAAAGAATTAATATGTTTACATCAACATAGTATAACAAAGCAAATAAATAATTTCGCATACTAATTGAAATTATTTAAAGTCAGATTAAATACCTGACTTGTCCAATTCCAACATTTCCGCTTTGCTGTTGTTGACAAATGTTAAGCAATCCAACAGTTTTTCATGACTAGTTTTTCCGCATAACGAGTTGGAAAAACTTTTTTTGTTTTCCACCAGGAAAAAAAAACACATTCTGGTACATTTTCTGCAATGTTAACCTTTCCCCCGGGGGAAAAGTATCATTACCGTAGTTACATGGTTTTGGAAACATATGGGATCGTGTGATGGAGCAGTACACAACGTTTACGGGGTAAAAATGGAGGAAAACATGAACACAAAAAAAGAAACGGAAAATGATACCACACTGACTCGCTTTTGTTTGTTTCTTTTATTACAGACAGTTTTTCTTCAGCACACAGCACATCCGTTGTTTGTTGGATGGTAAGCAAGAGTATGGCACGAATGCCATTGTTGATGCTGCACTTCATCTCACTGTAACACGGTAGTTCCATCTGTATGCGAGTTTGAAGGGCATTTGCTTTAGGTACGGTAATTGTCGTGTAAGCACGATACGTTTCCCACTGTACAAGATCATCCCGGTGGTTGGTGGAGGGTTTTCCTGTGGTTGAATCACCTTAGTTCTTTGTATGTTTTTGTGCTATTCATTGTGAAGATTTGTCTAAGAAGAATACTTCTTTTTAAATAGTTTCCTCTTGTCAAATGTGACAGCTTTTGGGGAAATGTATTCCACAAAATGGTGAAGAATAATATTTTTTATTGCACATAGAGTTTAAACGACTGTTTGAAGTTCTCCAGGGTTTTGTAGCAGAGAACCACTACCGTGCAATGCTACTGGGACGGGCATTACTGAGCAATCGGATTAAAATGGTGCTACAATTAACTCACGAAAGTAAGACCGTCCATAGCTCCTGGTGCTGTACCGATTTAAACGCTCGTCAAATGGACCCTGTCATTGTCGAGCGGTCAACCAAAGGAGAACCGAAGCTAAACAACACACCATAAATTCTTCACCCATCATGCTACCACGACCCACAGCCACGTTGCACGTTGACGTTTCTTGCCACTGCAGGTAAGTACCGCAATGGTGTCCAGTAGTCGATGAAAAGTGTTGACCACCGTACCACATTCGGGCGAACACACTAGTTAACGCAGTCCTGGTGGCGACTGTTGTTTGGCGATTGTTTTACGTCTAGAAAAGCGGACGACATGTATCAAGAGACTGTGTGTGTGGCGGGTTTGACTTTTTGGGTTGATCCGGGAACCACCGGCTATCACCGGGTAGAAAACTAAACTGTGTCCCAACCGTGTTTCACTGTGCGACAAATAATGTGAGAGCCTCGACTATTTTCTCAAGCGTTTTGGACGCTGGACTATAAATTATTCTGCTTCATTCACACTTGGTCCAAGTGTCCGAATCTTGCTTGTTTGGTACCTGTTAACCGGGCAGCCGTTGAAGCAGGTGAACGCCCAGAGGCAGCAGAATGAAAGGTTGAAAAAGTTAGTGACAGGGATTCGATGGCGTCGGCCGTAGCAGCTAAAAGAAGTTGAACAAGTTTCGGACATCCGTGCTTTATACGGTGTTCACAAATTTATAAAGATGCCACACCGGCCACGCAATGTCGCAGGTGAGCTAGCTACTGGGGGGTTTGGCAAACACATACACAAAAGTCTCTGACTCTCTGTTGCTGATCGTCCAGCTATCAGGTTGCAAATGTACGACAAAAAGCAAACCGATGTCCGTTGGTTCAGCTGCAGCAACGAAGCTCCGGAGCTCGGTTCAACCAAGGTGTCCAACCTAAGGGTGAACTTGTTTTGTCACCCCTTTCTCGAACATTGGCGCAATTCGGGTGTAGCTCAAAAACAAAAAAACACACACACAGTGCCTATTGTGTGTTCACTGAGAACCGGAAACCAGGATAACCATTAGCAGCAGCGGACACGGCGCGGTCACATCGAGTGCTGTGGCAATACGCGATCGCAATTGAAATGACAAATGTGGAATTTTTGGTCCAAGGGAGAGCACCAGGAAAATGTGTGGCCGAGTGCAGAAGCCAGAGGATTGGATCATTGGATTGGCAGGAATTTGCCAGGATGGCAAACTTTGATCAACATCCAATGTTCCAAATTGCACCACACTGTATGCACCGCATATTCACTTGCATCCGCCATCTACCATTTGATGTGTGTGCCTCGTGGCAATGATGTGATCACCATTGACAGCTATATATCGGTCCCGATTGTGTGTGTACCCCCCAAGGGAGCCCCAGGGAGGGCAAGAGAGTGAGAGTCTTGTAGCGCGGCTAGCTGTCTCCAGCATCTCTTGTACGGTGCTTCCCCCCAAAAGCTTTTTGATGAGTGCGTTGTCAACCATGCTCTGGATCGGGCTACCGAGGCCAAAAAGGCTTGAGCATGTTGATTACTCTGAAAAATTTCAGTAGCAATTTCGAGAATTTGTGACTGTTTGTGTTCTCGTTGGGAACTCGTTGGGTCTTGTTTTATCGTCGTTCCTTTTTTTCTGTGTTCTGTGTTTTTTTGCCTTCTTTTAGTTTAGCTGTGCGCGCTTTACGTTTTTCTGTGTGTTTTGTATACTGTCTATCGTCCTTTTTTTTATGCTGCACATCCGCACGTAGGCTTTCTCGGAACACACCGGTACCCGGTTGCACAAGACGTATGCCAGGCAAAAGGCATCGAGAGACACGTTGCTGTGTAGGCCTCCCCAATTTGAGCCCAAACAAAGAAGACAAATTATCGTCAAACGGACCGATGCTGTATCGTGTGGCAAATAAAGGGGGCCACAGTTGGCATGATTCGTACCAAAGAATGCAACCAAACTGCAGCGGAATGTACGGAACAAAACCTCATTCTTGTTTCTCATGTCACCAATAAATGCGATTCTATGCAAGAAGGGCGAAAACACTGGAGTGAAAAAAGCGGCCCCGAATCACCTAACAGTGACAACAACATGTTTGCATTAGATGGACAGTTACGATGAATAGTTTCATCGGTTTTGCAGCATCATACACATGTGACTGGATGCTTTATCTGGAACATGTAAAGGAAAACAATTCTAAAAACTTCATTTACAACACAAAAACTTAAATCTCTACTTTCAAAGAACCTTAAGAAGCTTGTGTATGAGTAACTCCTCATATTAGCCGAATTTTCCTGCAATTCCTCAAGGTTGCAATTACCATTCCAAGAATCCGTAAGAAAGGATGCAAAACTATTTCACAATATAAATATTTCCAAACAAAAGCGAAACCCCTAACGCTGTTTAGCGGTGACCCAACGCTAAAATTCGTCTCCGTACGAATCCGGAGACTTTCCCGGAGCAGGTTGTTTCGGTGTTACGGGTAAGCATTTTTAATTTGTTTCGCCGAAGTAAGTTCCTGCGCCAGGAAAAAGCGGTGTATAAGCCAAAGTTATGCGGCCTCCATATATCGGCATCGCCGTCGGGTGGCGTGAAGGTGCGGTGCGATTCTCGGGAAATGGACAGCTTGGATTGGATGGATGGTTTCGGATGAGGACGTGATGCTATTTTCTTTCCCAGTGTCATCTCTCGGACCTTCATTTCGAGCAAATCCTTCGAGACGACCCATTGGTCCCCCCCCCCCAAAGTGCTAGCGGACAAGAGATGTGTTGAAGTTGGATTTGCTATGCAAAAAAAATTGTACCTCCTTTCTTGACTGGTTCACCCATCGTACGATGAACTTTACGCCAAACTTGTAGTGCCACTTGTGGCCAAGAAGGAGGTAAAGTACCAAGGGTAAGGATTTTAATTTGCATATCATTTGCAGTCGGCCAAAAAGTCGCAACCGTTTGCCGACGGAAGCAAGTTTAAATTTCTTCGGAAAATGATGATTCCGACCCCCGGCCCGGAGATGGGTTTAAGCTTTTCCTCTGTCTCGCTCTCTTTAGCGGCATTGCCGATGTAAGAGTTTGTAGTTTTTCAAGTGGTTCTGCGTGCTACTGATCGCTTTGAATAGTATCCTTTTTTGTGTTGTTTGCCGTAGTGGTTGCTAAATACTTCATGAACGAAGTTCTTCCAGTGGTAGATTATTCTCGCTACTTTACTTCACGACACACTTGTGCACAGTGGGCTGTATTATTTAACCGATCTCGCCGTCTCGGTACAAGTGTGATGATGTAGATGGAAAAGAAAATATTATTAACAAAATCATGGCAACAAACAAAAAAAAAGTCATCCTTTCAAACAATCCACAACCGCACTGAGGACATTGTGCATGGACGAACCCAAGAGGACGTCTTATGCAAACTGAAATGAAAAAAAGGGAATCGTATGAAATTTTCATTTTCTACGCTATTGTACGAACTTTACCCCTTTTCCAAATGTAGATCTAATGTTTACTAGCCTCGGGGAAAAGGTAGAAACACACGAAAATAAGAGTACACAGAGTTCACGATGGTTACTGCCTTCACGTCGCCCAGCAACTGAAGGTTGTCGAATTGTTGAAGAGATCTTGAATATCTTCTACCAAAGAAGAAGAAAAAACTATACCAATAAGATTGCACGCCAAAAATGGAAATAAAAGCACCTAAAGAAGTCAAGATTGCTTTTCATAGCGATATCCTACCAATTGGATTGAACAATGCCACTGCCAAAAGCGATGTCACGTGCCGTACTTTTGGAGGATCGGAGTTGCAAAGATTTGACTGCAGTGAAACTTTAGCGAAGGATTCCCATTCCGTACATTGAACGTGTGCCGGATGCTTGGGCAACCGTTCAACCCGGTGGAGACGAATAAAACGACAAGATTATGGCAAAAGTCGGTTTCTTGTGGCACTTGCTGGAAACTGACTTTTAACTACTATTGTTACGGCACACGGGATGGAAAGGATGAAGAAAAACGAACATTCTGAAACATATAGAAAACCGAAAAAAAGAAAGGTGAAAATAACTTCCTACCCCATGATGATTGATGCGCAAAGCAAATTTTATCATTTCGAATATTTGCCGATATGAGAATTGATTTGGGGCTAAGGGATTTTACCGGTGCGCTGAGCTTCACCGTCAAGCACATCCCGGTTTTTGGAGAGTGGTTAGCCTGGATCAACGAACCTTTTTTTGTTTTCGTTTTTCGTTGAATGGAAATCATACCCTACGAAAGGACAAGTGGAACGCATATGATTGATAAATTCCGACATTCTTCAAAGATTTCGACCGTGCTTCAATTTTCGTGCGTAGCAGTGAGACAAAAACTTGCGGGAGGACACAAAGAAAAAGGAAACTGCTCAACTGAAGAGCTGCTAAGGGCTGATGTTTATGCTATGGGCTTCCTCACCCATCTTGGTTGGCATGCCGTAGATTTATGAGATCCTGGGAAGCATATTTCTGTACGAATCGCTTTATCTAATAAGGCAGATCTCTTTACCGCAAAGAAAAACATGTTTGGAAATTTGCGATGGCAACGCTGCTGTTCATCGCCGTTCACGACACGGTTCCTTTAGACCGACAGACATGGTTTTCGGGATGGGTTTTGCTGGTTGTTTTGCTTATTGACTCATATCTTAAGTAGGTACTTACACAAAGATGAGGAGTATACTTACAGTCTATCGTTGGGAAAGTATGTTTGCTGATTGTATTTCACTCATGGATGTACATTTTTTATGAAACTCAACCTTTTGGTGAAGTAACTGAGCGCGTAATGTTTCCTCTGCTTGGGATCTCTGACACTCCGAGATTTATCTACATGCTCAATCAACAATAATTCTTGCCCTTTCGGTGAAACATTTAGGTATTTTCCAAACCAAAACATGAATTACAAATTTAAACCGTTCTAAACTTAATCCAGGAGGTGAGTTTCCAGAAGTAGCTTAAGATTAGGGATCTTACTTGTGTTCGGTAACTTCATAATTCAGGATTTTAGGGTGGAACAATGTATTCTCTATAAATCACACACATAGTTTCACGTGGGTAAGTGATTCTTCCCAAAATCCACAAAACAATCGGTGGTTGGGATGAAGTGAAAATGTGGTCCAATGAAGAGTTCTATTTATCAAACCAACGCTGCCTGTTCGTGTCGATCCAGTGAAAGGTCAAACGATTTAACCAATAGTACAGACACACGAGCGAATTTTCCACAGAAGGATCGCAAAACCAGATGAATGGAACAGCATGCGCACCTTTTTCCCTGCCCCCCGTTTGTTTGGGGCATTTGTTACGAAACGCCTCGTACCGAGAGCGTAACACCGCCAGCAGCGAAACTTGCATATACATAAATTTAATCCACACTCGTACCGCAAAACGAAATATTGCCATCGATGGACAATCGTCCGTCAAGGGTAAAATGTTAGCAAAAGCGCTCCCACATATGCCATTGTTCCATTGTGTGCGGCTCTAATCCTTACATCCTGTCCTGGTGCTTCATTCGGTACTGCAGATTCACACCGTGCGGCCAGATGGACCAACTTGCCCAATGGACTTTCTCCATTGGCCAGATGGTTCTAATTCCTGCCCATAAATAAACACATTCTCCCCAGCATTCTCTCCGTGGTGAAAGTATGCATGAGATAAATGTCCTAACCAAACCCATCCCGTCAGCGGGAAGCCATCGGCACCTATCGGTGATGCCACACCGGACACGGTAGAATTCTTTTGCCCCGGATGCGGCATACCACCACCGAGGGGTTTTTGCGTTCGGTAACAATATTTTAAATTCAGAGGATTAAATTTACATCGATTAATTAAAATTTTATCCGATTTGAATTTCAATTCTAACCTCAGTATCCGGGGGATCGGGACCACGTCGACGAGTGGTTGGAGTCACGTGGATTTGTGGGGCTTTTGTCTCGTACTTCGAGAGACCGATGGAATCATAAGCTAGCTGCCACGGAAGCCACACAGATGCTAGAGATCGTTGGAAATTTGTGTGGAATGTTAGAATTAAACAGAACGTGCAATGGCAATAGTCTTTGCCACGTTTAAGTAGCAATTTTCGGTGCCGGAATGTAACAAAATGCTTGGTGAGAATTTTCACATCGGACACCAACCTCGGCACCTTATAGATTTTTGGAATAACAGCCTGTACTGTTGGTGGAACACTCCAGATGTATGTTTCCGTTTTCCATTTCCAACGATTCACAGTTAGTGGAGTAAATGCTGTTGGCTTTTTTCCGTTTAAGCCGAACCATATCCGAAATGAATAGCGAAACGAGCACAGGACGGTACATACAGTTTCGCCACAGGAAAAGATTTTCTCGTCCCAGCTTTAGCTTCTGCACAGGACGCGTTGTTGACAGAAGCAGTCGATGGTTGATAGAGGAAATGTAAAGAAGTCTATCAAAATATCTAAATATATTTACGAAGGAGTTATACACAAACATACAATTTCTGGGATGTTGGGCTCCAGGAAAATGGAAAACCCCAATGCTCTTCACCCTTCCTGCTACACGCTCTTTTCGCGTGAATTATGAAAAGGTAAACCGCTTTTTAAGACATCTACACTTTCCGCCCTCCAAACCCCCCCCCCCCCCCACCCCCCCGGCCTGGAGAAAAACGAACCAAAAAAGAAGAACGAATGTGGCGGGTTTGAAATTGAATGACGTGTTTTTGTCGAAAAAAGGAAGTATTTTTATCATTCCAGAGCTCCTTAGGTATGTTTCCTTAGAGTGAAATGGTAAGAAGATAAAAGCCACAACATCCTGTGCCTAGCAATTGAAATGTAACGATAACATTCGTACGTCAATTTGTGCAAAATCCGATTTACTTCACGAAACAACACGTTCTGTTTGGGAGAACTTGAAGATGAAATATATAAATATAGAATACCAATTTCCAGTAATTTGTGTTTCTGTTTGCGTCCAATTATTTCAAAAAATTGCACAGTTTGTTCATGAGCTAAACTGTCTGTGATATGTAATCAGGATTAAGGAAGATATTACGATCATGAGCTGCGTTTGATGCCGGGGGTGAAATGTTTGAAGGAAAAAATAAAACAAAAACCCGAATATACTTGTGTGACAGTGTGAGTAATATTTAAACTTTGCATGATATCCCTGAAGTGAGTTTTTCTTTGTTTTCTAGCTGCTCGCAGCATTCGCTACACGGCATAAGGCGGCCAGTTCGTGTTTTTATATCACGAAACTTTTCCACTGAGGTCGAACCAGTTTTGCATAAACTCCAATTCCTTTGCGGTAGCACGTTCGGGGCTAGATTGAAATATAACGAAAATTGATGATGATGTGCACGGGATGGGAAATGGGAAAATCGCTCCCACACCAAAGCGCGAAACTGGGAACGTTCAGCGCAATAATATTCAAAAATGGAAAAAAAGTAGAGTGAGAAAGAAGGAACAAGGTAAACACAAATTTCCACACCGTTGTTACGCGCCTTTTTTTTCTCCAAGCCGGATTTTTGGGGCGTGACGAAACAAAAGTTTTCACTGTATCAACACAGTCCATCCGGGGCATTCGGGGTTTTTTTTTGGGGCACGATAAGATTAGAGGAAAAGAGCGAGCCACAGTGAGTGTGAACCCTTCCGGGGTTTTCCGAGGAGTTTTTCCGTCGAAGTGAATTTCTCACCGACCGGTCAATTGCCGTAACGTGCGCAACGTCAAAACCGAACGCCTAACAACGCCACCATCCCATCAGCCCGCCACAGGTAAACAGATTTATTTTCCAGTTAATTTATACCGCTTCTCTACGGCAATCATGGAACAGGGTTTGCCAAGTCCTTTGAGTCACAAAAACAACAACCTTCCCTGTTGGGGCTAATGGGCGTTTTTGGGGGAGGGTTAGATGATTTTGATGGATTGATCCTTGTTTTTGTGTGTGCGAACGTACAAAAGGAAAATGTCCCGCCAACAGTCCAGACAAGACCGTGCATTCAAACAAACTCGTCAGATATTGTGAAACCTGATGAAGACGAGGTGCGTGTTTTCAAACGTGTCATTCAAGCAAATCTAAATTAGCAAGGAATTACGCACCGCAGTGGAGAATAATGTTTGACGATCAAGAGTGTTTGAGGAGAACCAAACATCAAACTTTTTTCCACATTTAGAAAACTTCATAATAGGTATCTTCAGTAAAAGGCGAATGATTTATTCGACCTCTGAAGAGACATCAGATTATTGATCAGTAAATATTGTTGATTCTATTTTTAAAATGTTGTTTATTCATTTCTTTTATTCGAGCAGAACGGAGTATAGTCTGTCCGTCTGCTATGGAAGAACCTATACATATTAATAGGATGGTTAGAAGTAGACGAAATAATGAAATACGAATTTAGACAATAAGACTATAAGTCTGTGTTAGAAACAAGAAATGTAGACGAATAAAACAGATGCAGTAAGCAAGTTGCTCAGGAATATTTCTGAGGATCTTCGACAAAAACGAAAAGTTTCTTCAAATGATCTAAAGCCCACTCTCAAAATTTACAAAATGTTACATGCTAAAAATAATATGCTACATTATTAATTTCATTAAGAAAACTCCTTGACGTAATATTGCAAAATTAAAAATGCAACCATAGCTCACGTACTTGAGGAGCACATTTGAACAAAAGACAATGGTGCATATAAAACGACATTGTTCTACACCTGTATCTGCATCCAAGTACTCAACCAAATCAAATCAAATATTTCACCGTCGAGTGATAAATAACCAATCGTTTTCAATAGAGTTCTGCTCAATTACATCCCCAGCACCTGGCAAAAGCTTTCCATATGCAGCCATTATAGACGTACGGGCGGATGGTACCACACAAAAGTACTCTGAGGATCTGTGCTCAAGCACCAGGCACCGTGATTGAAAGGTGTCGATAGAGTGTCGTCCTCTAAGCAGTCGGTATTTCACAACATCGTACATACATGCCGGGGTTTTTGGTATTGGGTAAATTAATTCATTTCCATTTGTTACCTTCCAAAAGGTAAAGGGCTTCTCCGTCACCCAATGTTCTCACGTGGTGGAACCGGTCTTAATATCCTTGAGCAAATGCGTGCGTGAGATAGTATAGAACGCAGGCAGAAATCGAGAATTGATGGAACTGCAATGTTAGGTTCGCCGGTAAGAATAATGAGTACTATCACAAGAAGAAAATGATCGTCGACAGTTCATTGGTTTGCAGCATTTGTGTCGTTTCCGGAAAAGAAGCTTTTCGTTTGCACAATTTTATTCATCTTATGCTTAATTTACGCACGATTAATTTCAATGAGAGCTTTCTGAGTTATTAGATATAAACAAAAGGTGTTAAACGAAGAAGTGTAAGCGGAAACAAATTATAAAATAAGGTATTAGTTAAAAACTGAACCAATTTTCCCGTATTTAAAGAAAATTAAAAGAGATTTATGATACAATTTAAATAAACAAATTGAATTCTTTCGCGTAATTTGATTTCTTAGTACTTCGAAAGGAAAAATTTAACACTGATATTGCTTTTGTAAAACGTTTAGCGATGATTAGGTAATTGTTTACATATTATCTACCACAAAACCTTGACTGTTAATTTCAAATCAACAAAATTATAAAACATTTTATGCACATGAAAGAATGGAAAAGGTTTTCCCAACCACTCAGAATGGAAAATGGCGGAGGGAGCGGATTGTGTCAATCTTCCATTGCGTCATTAGTACTGAAGACATTTGTCATCATCGCTTGGCAGCCAATTAATATTCAACTTTTCTTTGGCTAACCCGGCGGTCCAGTTCCATTAGACGCTTTCATTAATCATCGGAGCTCGTCGTTTGTCCATTAGTTGCTTGGCTCGGCCCTCGAGGGGGTGACAAATGGTAGGTTTTTTTTTTGCTAATCGGTTTGTATTGAAAACTTTCCAACCGATCCGTTTGCTTTATCTCTGGGGACGTTGGTTTTCCTTCGCATCGCACTTATCGGCGTAATCGTGAATATGTTATGAAATTAATTCGATAAGGTACACATGATTTTTTATTTAAATGGATATCTGCTAAAATGAGAATTTTATGTCATATATTTAAAGGGCTTAGTCTATAGCTTACCTGATAAATTCATTCCGTTGTGGTTCGATCCCTAATTAACTAATCTGAAATGATAAAGAAAATAGAAAAATTTGTTAATATTAAAGTTTTTACCGCCATTTATTTGAATTATCTGTCAGCTTTTTCCGTATGTGTATTCTGGCTATTTTTTAATCTTTTCCGTGACAATAGAAAAAAACATAAACCCTTTTAAAGCCGTCGCTTGGTGATTAACCAAAGTGAAGCGATTGAAAAATAATCCATTCCATAAGTAATGCTCAGGTCACCGTCGGACAGTTTAAATGAGACGTAAATTAAATCCCACATTAAATGCACGTAACAAAACCGTCCCGTGTGCTTGTTTGATTAAAAAATAATTTCAATCCCATACCGATTGAATAGCATCGAAACATTCCCAGCTGTATCGGTGTATGTCGGAGGGGAGTGGTTGGCGGAAACATTTTCGTACAGAATTTTCGCCATACTTTACAATCACGCCAGTAGGTTGAATTCGTCAATTAATGTACCGAAATCAGTCGGCCGTATCAACAGTAGCTTAGTGGATGGGAGTGGCGCGGGGGCAGAAAGGATGGAATGGAAAGCACAAACATCTGTACGAACAATTTCAAACATGACCATTGGAATCTCGTGCCATTCATGCCCAGATTCCGGATGATGGGTTAGGAAAGGTGCGAAAAAAAAAACAGGTAAAATGTTCGTTGTACATAACCGTGGGTCAAGTTTCCTCCATGGCACGGCTCAGTAGCGAGCAAATCAATTCTACATTTAATTTTTCAACCCTCAAAAATGAGTACATTCACGCGTACACTGGGGAGGACGAAAGTGAATCAGCTCCACGGGTGTGTTTATATCGTTCGATTGTAAGCTTCATAAATAAAAGATGATTATGTGGCGCCCTCCATACCTTACCATGTCGGATCACAGACCACGGGGTAAAGTCTACCGGAAATATGCTGGGATTTTGTTCCTAAAGCAAAAAAAAGACACCACACTAATAATTAATCCGGCAAAATGTTTACGAACACGAAATGTGGCCAGAATGTTGTGTACTTTTGCTAGCAAATGAACTCTACCCCTCTACCTGTCTGTCTGGTTAAAGCCCTGAAAGCGCTTTGGCCCCACCAAGAGCGAGAGTACGTGCAATCGGCAATAGTTTGTGGCATTTTAGTGCGGCTAGGGGGCAACAAGGTGTTTTGAAATATGTATAGCACACGATGGTGTTGTAGAATCGCACGAAACGGACATCACCACAACGTTGGGGAGGTGAAAGGGCCACCAGTCAATAGGACTTTCGCTGAGTGAACAATTATCATAAATAGCTTCCCACTTCCCATGCTGGTAGGCTGTCAGGTATAGGTGTGCTCCCGGGTGTTTTGCAATTGAATATGCTCAGGGCACGCGTGGAAATTAAACCGTGGAAATTAAACATAGCAAGAAAAACCCCGGCTGAGTACCACATTGAGGCATGAACTCGGCATGACACGCATTCGAGTATCATTGCACGGCACTTGATCTTGTGTGTGGCGCTGGTTAATCTGCCAAACTGGTACTGTTCATTTGTACCACTGTGGTTGTGACATGTTGTGAAGCGGGTCACCATTATTCATACTGCCGGCATCGTTATGATGCATGTAAATTTAACGATGTTGGTTGAATAAAAGCTGCAACCTCTTGCTGCCATAGTGGACCTTTTTGGAAAGCTGAGTATGAGAAGTAGAAATAAAAAAAAAACGCTACTTCCAACTGTGAAAGCTAACAGCTTGTGTGACAGGTGAGTGAACAAACTTTGGCTAAATTAGTTCGCCAGAACTTCGCCAGAAAAACTATAGCACTGCTGCTGTAAAGTTATTTTCCACACTAAAGATACAGCAATTCCAAACAAAAAAAAAACGGCATACTAAATTAGTTCCGCGGGAAAACTCTCTTTCCCTTGTGCAGAAGCGCCAGAACATCTCGCACCCAGATGTAATCGCTTCGTTTAGCATAATTTAAAGTAACAGGCAGCAAGTGGCGCGTGATTCTGCCTGATTCAACATCATAAACATACAGTCGAGCTTGTGCTGCTGAATGAAAATCCAACCCTTTTTTTGTCTTCTTTTTGCTCTGCTCCGGGAGTTGGTGCACTGAACCGTGGAGTACGCGTAGCGTAACGATCAAAACACAATCTCACTGAGAACGCGCGGGAATGTAACGATTCTACCGAAGGGTCTCTCACTACGCATGCACTGAGCATGATTTTCTCGATGCTCCACACAACCGGCATGTAGCTACCGTCACGCTTGAATGGTCCGTTTGCAGTCCGCGGGACGCGATCATCGTTTGGATCAGTAACGGCACTCCGGCTTCAACCTTCCTCATCATCACCGGAGATATTGAAGATCTGGATTGGGAGAGGGGACGGTTTGCGTTTGAAATCCTCCAGCAGATATGCATCCGGCTGCATCATTGATTCAGATGGTTTATGCGTCGCAAAGGGATAGCATACTCCGGGGTTTCATGAGCGTCATGTTTATTTATATAAAAACACAGCGACAAACTGTGACGAAAACCCGTGAAGAAAAAGCGAAAAACCTTTTACGACCCAATGTTTGTCATCTAAGCATAGTTGCGAAACGCCCGACTCCCGCTTAAGTACACTGCTCCACTTTAGAATTGTAAACTAGTTCTGGTTTTGTAAACTCAAATCTTGGAAAAAGTTTCAATTTATGCTTTCATTTCAGCTAAAAGGTACAACCACTGGCCAATAGCTTTTCCGTTTGTGTTGTCTTCTGTTTTTTTCCATAAAGAGACGTTACGACCATTGTTTTGAGAGAGTACCGCATGACCTCGGGTTGTGTAAGTTTTACGACATTCGGAAAGCTAGACGACGCATTGTTTCTCCATAGTGTGAAGGAAAACAAAATGCGTCTACTTTGCACAATGAACTACGGATTGTTTTCTGTCTGGGACGGTCCAGACTGTCTTGAAGCCGGCCATGCTGCCGGTGCTCACAACATAACAATATTTGTGAGATTTAGGTTCTTCAATAACTGGGTTGTTGGACGGTGCTATTATTGTTTCATTTTTTACTCTTTAAGAACAAAAAGTAAATATAGAAAAGAAAAATATCTATTTCAATATAGTTCAACAAAAAACAAAGAGGAGAACATATGCGGTGGCCACTTTTTTACCAACAAAAGGCAGCACTTGTTTTACATTTCTCGTGCTAAACGCTAAAGGGGCCGATGACTTTCGATTACTGAAACAGCAGCACCATAATGAGATAGTTTAGTGAAGACAACCGTTGGCAGTGTGGCGGTACGGAAGTTCCCTTCTTCCGTTTCGCGTGGCGTCATATTTCTTCACATTTTGTTTTTTTGCTGCTTGATGAATGAATGATGGTATTTTCCTTTCGCAATTCATTTCCACGTTTTAGCTGTTTTTTTTTTTGCTCTTTCATCCTCTTCATTTCGGTTTTTTTTCTCCTCCTTGCGCCCAATGTCAGCCATTTATGCTAAGCGATTTTATTTCATCTGCTCATCTTTCTGTGCTTTTCTCTATCAACATTGAACGGTCGGACAGAATGTGGTCCCATTTCGGTGCTGCGGCAACGATGGATTCGATTTTCATTCTGCTTGCTAGAGTGTGTTTTTTGTTGTATTTTGTTTCATGCGGCACAACAGAGTAACGATGCGATCATATTTACGGTGAAACATCACACCAATCGAACGTTCATTGCACTCTTCGGTTGCAGTGTGGCGCAGGGTGTCGTATGCAACTGAAGAAGAGGTTTGGGGGATAAGGGATTTATGAGAGCATACTGATGATGTTTTGATTGAGAACCGTCGAGGTAATGCTGCTTTGCTTCGGTAGAGCGTAACAGACAGAAAAAAGTGCTCCGATGTAAAAAAAAAGTACCGGAGCTAAGCACTCGAACCAATGCTGGAACTGTCAGCTGGTGGATGTTACATAGTATTCTATCGTTTTTTTTGTGGAATTTGTGGAAAAAAGAGATTTATGCTATAAAATGTTTCCGTCGGCTTTAACTTTTATCAGGATTAACTTTTAATACCTTTGCATTGAATAGCAAAATGAGAGAAAAATTGAGATTATGTTTCCTTTATTTTAAAAATTCATCAAGAAAAATCGAAATGTTCAACAGACATAATTTGCGTTTTTGTATGCACAAAACGGTTGTTTTACATGTTGAAAATTTCAAAGTAGTTACGCCTTTTTAACCGATTAGCAAGTAAATTGTTGGAGAAAACATCCAATGGATATATTGGAAATACTCGCCAAACTACTAAAGATTTTATTTTAATCTTAAAAGCAATTAAACCGAAATATTTAGCTCAGGAATCCAACCATAACCATTTGCACGTATAATGGATTAAGAAACTAGTGCACTCTAAAATAGATCACCCGAATATCGTACTGACGTCAATCGCTTATTTCTCTCAAGTATTTCCCACACAATTATGCCCGCAACGTACGTTGCTGCATCTTGTGCACAGTTGCGAATCACCGGACACTACATCAATTCCACTCATCTTTCACCATCACCAACGGCACTCCCAGCTATCCCACCTAGCCAATCCAACCAAAAACTGAGATGCCCACTGAGAAGGATTAAGGCACGGCTTCAAAGCTCGCGCTAGTTGATTGATGAGATTATGGCGTCGAGTGAAAATGTGTGGCATCCAACCGAACATCAGCACATTTTCCTGGCGATTGAGAATAATGTGTATCGCTTCTTTGCTTTTCACACTGACGCAAGCAATGACCCGATGGGGATGGGGATGCTAGTGCACCGGGTGCAAAAATTAATGCCGTAGTGCCGGATGCAGTTTTGCCTTGAAATTACAAATAATTGCATTCATGTGTAAAAATGTTGCTTTCACGGATAAAGATCAAAATTCTTCCGCTCTTTTAAAGTACAAGAAATTATTTTCCGGTCCAAGGTCCTTTTTCTGGAATAAAAATACACGTAGAATACATAAGTTGATGGTAGCCTGAAGCATTGGACGGCGACATCAATCTTCGGCAGCGCGTACAACCAATCAGAAAGCTGCTTGATATGGATCAAGGGATCTGTTGTTGTTGCTGTCGCTGCTCCCGAGTTCTTCTTTATGCTTTGCATCCCCAGGTGCATCATACAAAATCGGATGGATTTGCTTGCGGCCAGAAATTGGTCGAGCCATTGCAGCGATCGTATCGCACATCGTCAGAAGTCAATGCCTCCTGTGAAGTTGCATTCTGCCATGGTGCAAACGGGTTTCCCACGATGCGGAAGAGACGCAAAACACCAAATCTGAGGGCGGGCTGACGCTAAATTATAGTAATCATCGATGCAGAACAGTGCAGCAGGATTTCACAAAGGTAAGATAAAGCACATCTACATGGCTATGACAGGAAGAACCAGGTAAGCATGAATTACCGGCGAACCACCAGATAATTCTTTCACTGTTAAACGCCAAAGTAGTTGGCTGCTGTGTAAGTTGAAACTCGTTTATCGTCATTGCAAATCTATTTTAAAACTATATTTACAGATTAATGACGTTCAAAAGAACAAGCGCATGTCTTTAGGGTTAAATTAAGCGAAATTCCTTTAAATCTTCAAAAGGTATTCTTATCCAAAAGCAAGATACTTTTAAGTAAGCGTGTAATTTTGTGTATCGTTTGCTTCATTAATGTTGCTTAGAAAGAAGTACAATGCAGCAAGCCACAACCTGTTGAAGACCAACGAACTTTGGCAAAAAATGAAGGTAAATTAAGGAACCCAAACACTCTGCTTTGTTGCTGATAGACTTCCATTCAGTGCAAAACGCAACGACAGAAGTTGTCTGCACTAAACCGCACTGGTGAAAATCTTACTACCGGTAACGAAAGCAATAAATTCACCCACCTGCATAAGTTTCACCCGAAAGACAAATGGTAATTTCTCCGACTCAACTCCACACAATGAGATTCTTCGTTCGAATAAGCTCATCGCATACAAAAAAGAGGCAAAAAGGATAGTAGAAGTTCGACTCCGACGGTTACCCTTTTGCTCATGATGTTCGACCACACGCCGTGTACGGAAGGACAGTTCCAGAAAATATCGTTCCGTATAGCACACCCCACATTGCCTGGGTGCACTTGAGCTTAGTTTCATAATTCGAAACAGAAGAGAGCAATAGCACGTGGCGAAGGGTCACGGATGTGGGAACCCACCGGCCAAATAGATCTGGCCGACGTCTGCTAAGATCTACCGAAACCTACACAACCTGTCTGGCGGTTCCAGCTAGCCAAAAACCGCTCGAAACCAAAATCGGAAATCCCGAAAGGGTTACTTCTTGGGATTTCTTCGCCACGGTTGGGCGAAGCTTTTGTACACGATGAGCACTGATGATGACGATGATGATGAAGATGAGGACAATGATGCCGAGTCTTTGGCTCGGGTGGTTTTTCATAATTTTGTCTCCTCCCGGGTAAGTGTCTTTGTTAAATTTGCTAGCAGTCGCTCCTCATCAAACTGCACTTTCGTGTGCGGTGCTCCCGGGCACGCTGGCCTCGTTCGGCAAACAGGTAAAGATGCTGGTAGACCGTCGCAGTATCTTTTGTTTGTTTGGTTTCCGTTCACCGGAGCGTGTAATCCCTGGAACGGTATTATCTTACAGGGTTGAAATAATGAAAGCAGCTTAGCTATGGTTGAAATTAGGAAAGTATTTCAGCCATGGTATGCCGTGTCTCTACACTTGCAAAACAATTAGTTATCAAGGAGTTTGGATGGTTATCGGTAATTTAAATATATTTCCATGTTTTATGTAATGTGGAGAGTTAAAATTTAATGTAAATAGAAGAAGATCGATTATCCGGACAATTACGCTTCAACCGCATGCCGGTGTATCGACTTTCACGTTTATTCGAGGCTTTGTACGTACATAATTGGAAATTTGACAGGAATTGTCATCATGCAAAACATTCAAGATACTTTAAAATATTAAATTTAAGTTGATTATTATCATTACCATCATATTATCATTATCATTATTATTATCATTATCATTCTTTGCACAAAATGCAACACATTAAACTCCCTGAAGAAAACTTGATTTATTTGTATATAAATTTATTTGTTAAAACCTGCTTCAGTACTAATTTTATGCTTTAGTACTACGCAGGCTACGGCAAGTTATAAGATATCTTCAAAACCTAGTTTCTAGGTCTACGTCTGTTAACGAGGACGCAGACTCACAAAGTTGTACCTCAGTAGTAAGTCCTTTTTTGGAAGAACCAGTGAAAAGTTGAAAATCAAAGTATTGAAATCCACGAGTTAAACTGCCTTGCTATAGCTAATATAGGATCATTTAATTTATGACCATTGAGTCTTGTCTCAGTGGTCAATAAAATGCGCGAGCGATTATTATGCGTATGAGCACATATAACATACTTTTCTGTATAAAATTTTAGATAATGATCCAGCCTATGTAACCCTAACAAAACAATTAACCCTAATTAAAACAACCATGGATTATCTGCAGCCGTTTATTAAAACTCCAAATAATCAATGTTCTCCTGTTATCTAACCGGATCTAAACTATCCGTAACTATCCGTATGTTGAATAAAATGCCTATTGATGTTGATTTAAACGCTTATACAATCAATTAAGCTTCAAAGTTGTATGATGAAAGAAATACAACTAATTCGGCATTAGACAAGCGAAATACAAAATGGAGATAACATGCAGACAAATATTATGCTTAGAATAACGATTTCCCTACCAGATTGAGTTTCAGCATAAAATATGTTAACATCTTCATAAATCGTAGACCAACACACATGGCGAAGTAAATCAGTAAACCATTGCTTTTGGGGACAACCGATTGGCTCACTCGGCTCATATCAACATGTCAGCTTTACGGATTACGATTAGTGTTATATGCTGGACAGCACGCAAAACAAGAATGCAAATAATCTCTGGTCAAATGTTTGTTCGCACTTATCCCCCCCCCCCCCTCCCCCGCGCTTTGTGTCAAGTACAAACCGCTACCAAAAGCGATACGGCTAATCTGTATTGCCAAGAACTTAGAAGGTAAGAGTAAGCGTTGAAACAACAGCAAGAAAAACAAAGCTCCAATGTTTGATTGCCAGATCGTACATACCACCGCAAAACCCGCTCGACACCCGGGCGCCTATTAGCGTTACCGACACACACACAATCGTTTCGGATTATTTGATTGGCAGTTAAAATCGCGTTCTCGCTCAGCTTAAACTGTTATTAATTACCACCGCAACTACACCTGGTACACCCGGGCTTAAGTTTGCCACCTTCTTCGGTCTTCTACGATTCCCAAAACGTTCCCCAAAAACAAATAAAAAAACACCGTTGTTATAAACATAAACTCGTCACAACGGAAGCTCATAATGGATAGCTCATTTTCTAACACTCAACTGAACGCGGGGTATCAACACTCACCGCACACCGTGCACAGAACCGAACCACGCGAGGTTTGGCGGCCAGATTAGTGCAGATTAGAGCAGCAAAACTTGAATAGCAAAACAGTTGATACGGTGGTGGAACTCGAAGCTCGATTCGAAATGTGTTCAACTCTTCGTTTAAAGTTGTATTGAAGCGATCCAAACATGAAAAAAATGTGAACCTTCACCGTAACCCAGTAATCTTTTTTTTCTGCAAATGAAGTCCTGTTTTTTAAAACATTCTCCACAAACTCAAGAATGGCATTTGCAAATTCGTGTGTGGAAAGTTGAAGTCACAGTTACACTTTCGGTTTGAGCTTTAGTGTCTTCGTTTCTAGAGTATCTTGTATCTGGTGGCAGCACTTTTTATGCCACGTTTTATAGCAGGAAGCAGTACAAGAAATTCAGATAATATTTTTTTCCAAAAAAACCTTCTCGAACCGGTATCCCGGTTGAAATGGGTGAAAGGTTTTGCAAAAAAATAAAAATACACATACACCAAAAAAACCATTCTTTCCCTTATCCGACGCGGGTTCGGGTGGGTTGCACAGGATTCGGATTGCATTTATCGCCGCTTTACATATGTTTCGTAGCCTGGGTGTTGCGCGTGTGAAGCAAAGGGAATCAGCAACCCCTCGCGCTAAGCGCCCCGTTTTCATGGATGAGTGCGGAAGGAAAGGCCGCGAAACCGAACTTCGGTGGGAGGGTTATGCGGATGAATGCGGAATCATACGAACGAACCTGCTCCGACCGTAAACCGGTTCCGGCCGTCCGGCGTACAATTCGCGGGGAAGCTTAATCGGGCAGCTTTGCCTTGTGTGTGAGAGGGTGTGAAGTTATCTGAGAACGCAACCGCCAGAACGCCGTTGAATGGGGGGCATATGGGGGTGGGTGGAGTTGGTAGCAGAATATTAAGAGCAAACGAAGGTGAAAATATTCCGATCGGTACTGGATTCGATCACGGAGCAACCATCTCCCAAGTGGCAAATATATGATTTAAAAGCGATGAGAAGAAGATGGCCTGCGATGCTGCTTCATACGTGTGTGTGTGTGGGATTATGGGGAGGAGAGAGAGAGAGAGAGGGAGAAGAAGGTGAGAATATAGAAACATAACAAAGATGGGTCGGTGAACTGTGAGGCCGAATAAGCAACTCAGCTGCCAATGGAATGCAATATTCAATATTCCCCGCGGAAGAAACGATTTTTTTCCCCCGGAGTTTGTGTGCTTTTGCAAGATCGGTAAAGCAACAGTCCCATGGGAAGAAGCAGTAGGCTTCGGAGTGGGCAACCGAAAGCTAAGATTGTTCCGTTCTATCTCCCGGCACAGGATTGGACGCCCGCTAATAATAGATTCCGAGCGCTTTCCGAAAGCGGGTGTTCGATCTCGAGATTATGCTTTTTGCAATTTGTGGCCAAGTTGCCGAAGACGTTTCGGGCAGGATCAGGTAAGGTCAGGTGTGTTCCGACCACCCATCTTTTAAAGGTGGTAATATTTGCTACTGCTGCTACCAAACCAGCATGAAAGCGGATGGGAAGCGTTTGTTGAATGACTTGTTTGAACATCTACATTTCTTACAAATAATCTCAGTGAGGAAGATACACATACACACACACCCTTCAACCTCCTACACATCGTACAAAGTGAAACATTCATGATGGTATATTTTGCTAGAAGTTAATCGAGCGTAAACCCTCAGAGCAGCCCCAAATCACGCTAGCGAAGATGGTTCCGCAACCTGGCCGACCCTTCTTGCCAACAAAACTCCTGGATCCCGACCAGGAGAATGGACCAAGATGCAAATGATTGCCAAGAAAAGCTGCAAGAAGGCGCACATAAATGCGGGTTTTTTTTGTCTGTGTGTGTGTGTGTGTTGAAGCAAAAAGGTGTTCGGGAGTGGCGAAACTGTGGACGCCACCCCAAAGAGAGAAAGCTTTCACAAGAAAGTAGAGCTAGGGGGTGGGGCGAAAAAAAAATCTCATTCCTCGCCAAAGGACCTGCTGGTTCAAGTCGATGAAAAGGTCCTTGCCTCACTCGGTGAAGCATGCATCGAGCTATGAGCAGATAATTACGTCGTTAGCATATCCTGCCTTGTCCTGTGGCGCGACTCCATCCGCTGGCCATGGTTTGGCAAGAAGTTTCGGACGGACCGGATGTGAGTATTGGATTCTTCGGTTGATGTTGGGCTGGTCGTTTGTGTGCTATTTGTTGTAGTGAGCTGGTTGTTGCAACCTCCCTCCCCCGTTACCATCGAGATCCCGGCAAAAGGGACCTGATTATGCCTTGAATGCCATCATGGACCAACAGCAACGAAAAAAAAGCAGTTCATGTACACAAGTGTTGGAACGAAGATTGGTTACATTACGTCGTTCCGTGTGAGGAAACCGGATGTCGCACGTGGTTCGTAAGCTTGGGTTAGGGGTGTGCATGTGTATAGGCAAAATAACAACTTTTACTCCTCGGATGCGTTCGAAAGTTCAAAGGAAAAAGATCTGACTCGGTTTGATGTGTTTTCGCTTGCCACCCAACTTCGGTGTGTTCTGGTGAAATGTGAATCTCCAGTGAACTGGATGCTCTACAGGGTCTGGCTTTTATGCAAAGCAGACGTGAGCGAGACGACGCTGGCAGACAAACATGGGGTTATTCCTTTCCACGGGAAGATTATTTCTATATTCTTCGAACTTTGCTGCCTTCCATCATAAAGGAGTATCGTATCGTTACGGCTTTGAATGCAGACACATATTTTATGCACCCACCGTCGACGATTCACCAAGCACCGGGTGAAGAACCAAGACGTCTACAGGCCATCTCCGCAGGAAAGGACGATTCTAGGGCGGACTCCGTTCACACTATCATGCCGGCTCCGGTTACAACAAGCGTTAGCTTATTGCACCAGCATCTCGCACCGGTGTTCGCATTTTCAATGGGCACCTTCCGGACACCTGGGCCGTCGTACCGTCGTGTTCTGTGGCATGTGGTCGATGTACGTCATTAGTAGCTTATTTATAAACATACATGTGAACTGTTGGCGCGAAACACGACACTGCTGCAGTGCGATAAAGGTAGGAATATTTATACAAACGAGAGAACAAAGCAGGCCCTCCTCCTCGTTTTTCTTTCGGTCACATTAAACTCATACCCAAAATGTCACCCACATGCACGGCGCATAGTGATACTAATTAGCGAAAAGGATGCAATGATTAAAATTGCATTCAACATTTTGCACATCATTCGTTGTGCATATTAATTTAAGCAAACAAAATACGGCAGGAAAACAACAAACGCTTTCACTAGCGCGAAACCTTTCCGTCCCGGCGTGTTATCTATTAGCTTTATATTATTTTCATCCTACCGTGCTTTTTTTTGTTCTGACCGGTTGGATGGGCCAAATAATCGGCACCGGCAAGCTATAACGCTGTACAAAACCCCGTACCGGTGCTTTCGCTGATTTGGCTAATAATTAACAAATTAGCTTTCCCATTCATGGGGCTCATTGTGATCACATTGTGTGTCCCGGTTGTCCCGCGCGTGACAGCGGGAGTACTATTACCCGCGGACCGTTCTCGAACCGGTGTACGGTGATGCTAATTATCCAAGGGTATGATAGATCGGCGGCTTTGGCGAACGCTGACAATTATCAAGCAGTCACAACAAAGTGTAATGGTTTTGATGATTTTAATGAATCTATTAGTTTGCTGCATGGTAAAATGTACCACTGTCGGGTTGTTCATAATGAGCAGCTATATTTGTATAGCAACGGTCTGTTGGGTTGCATGGATACCAATATGTCAAGTTGGGCAATGATTTGATGTGGAATTAAGATATAATAGTTTCAACAAATATCACCTTCAACAAATATCACGCATCATTGCGATATGAAATGATCGCTGCAAACAAAATAAACATGGTGAGAGATTTAATTATTAATAAAAACACACATTTTGTAAACAGGTCTGATGTGTTTTAGAGATAGAGTTAATTGACCTTATTTATAGAAGGTTCTGAGAAACGGTTGGTTTAACATATTACGTGCAGTTTCGCGTTTGAAAACCTTTTTTTATAAACATTTTCCCGAACATAACCGGAAAATTTTACATACGATGATAGGAAATGTATGGAAGATTACAAAAATAATATACATTTTGGTCTAACTTGTACAGCTCATACCTCAATGATCTCCGCCGATCAACAACCTTAGTGTCGGGGAGTTGCGAAGCAGTTGCCTATTCTAAGTAAAGAAGAAACTCCTTCAATATCACACTCTTTCTGATTTTTAATGATCAGTTTACATCATAGATATTTATTATAGGTAGGTATATGAATCTGTATAAAAAAGATATTTTTTGCATAATAAATAATAATTCTTGGAAACGGATATCAGATTCTCAAGGAAACCACTGGGGAGCAAGAATGAGTCTAATCCTAGAACTAATGGTTGAGTATATTCGATTATCCTCCAGACGATCAAACATACTATTGACAGACGCGTTAATAATATGCCAGTTCTACATCACTATGCTTCTCACACACAGAGGGCTCGGCAAGATTATGTGGAACAGCATGAATAATTAGAATTCCCCAATGCTTGCACAAGTCGATATGTCGCTTCTAGGAATACCTTCTAATGGTGTCCCCGTAAGACCAATGAAAGGCGACAGTCTTTAGCACATGGCCAGTGTATAAGATATTGGAAGCATTAAGATTTTCATCCTACGAGATGAAACTGTGCAAGGTATACTCGGCGTCCCGGGATAACGAAAAGCTCAATGTTGTGACGCTTTTTCTGGGTGTCATGTAGAACAAAACCACCACAGTGTGGTGGTGCCACCGTACACAGACGTGTTATCGAGATGTATTTTGCTTCGGTGTGAAAAAAAACTCCGATGCGAAAATAAAGAGAACGATTCGGTGGATTACTTGTGTCAGTCGATCGATCGGTATGAACATTATACGCACCCACCACACTGGCAGCTGCGTTCAAATGGGACTCGTTTCGCGTATAATAAAATACGCTACATAATTTCTACGGGTGAAAGTGTCGAAAAGAAAGTGTGGGATGTGGGATCGACAAGTTCATCTTGCACCACCATTTGAACCTTCGACGTCGGGCTGCTGACCTGAATGGTTTGCTTTTTTTTGCAGAGCTACTTCTATGCGAGTGAACACTCGTTATGGACAGATAATCGTTATTAAACGTGACATATCATCCGACGTGTAGGGCGCGCACAAAACGGCAGACGGTCATTGAACGATGGCTCCTTCCATTTGTCGCCATCGCTCCGAAGGATTCGATCGAGCGGTTAGGAAGGGAAATTGAGGTCGCGTATGTGCCTTCCCCTTCCAGCCGTGCACGTGATTTCCACCTTCCCAAAACTCAAATCCTGTTGTTCGATATTACACACCCATATTTCACCGAATGCTTAACGCCATTTTGCTCGGCCAAAGGTGACGAGCCGGAGGAGGAGGAGGAAGCAATGTGCCAGAAAGATTGGAATTTGATGCTTTTCTCGTCGTAATCGCACGTTGTGCAACAGGCATAAGGGATCACACATGCTGCTGCTGGAGAAAACCCAGGCGTTCAAAGTACTAACGAAAACGGGATGCGTTTGGTGCTCCAGAATCAAAACTGAAAGATGGCTGTACGGTGCTAGTCGCTCGCGTACCGATCGTTATCGATAATCGACACCATATTGGTAATGTGAGCTTTGTGGTACACTTGTGCTCCCAAAACTTGACATCGATAGATTTGAACGAGGAGCAACCCCGGAAGCAACGGAAAACAACTCACCACACTGCCAGAACATCGCGAACCAAGAGCTCACTACGAACGGCAACATTGGAACGATACGCAGCTGCAACAAATTGTCATCGGATCGTTGTTTTCGGCATATGTACGATAGAGGATTGTTGCTGATGATGTTTTCGCTTATGAAACGCAGAAGCGCATCTTCGACAGCGTGTAATTGCTGTGCTGGAAGTTATTTGTTTTCGATATGCTATCGATATTGAAACAATTCTACCATCGAGGGAAACAAACAAATCGAACTCTCAGCATGCAAAACATGTTTGTTCTGTTACCACATGTCTACCATACCGTATATTGTTTTTATTAGAGTTTGAGGTGGTTTTGAAACATGAAATTGGCTGAACGACGCACAGAAACGGTTGCACATTAGAACGATGCTATAAGTAAAAATATTGTCTGATAAGCTTTAAAACATTCAATATTATACTTTTGAGTGAAAAAAAAACAAAAATGTTACAAAGTGCACTGAAAGATTGATATATTACCAACCCGGTGTCAGCTGAAGCCGTCTGCCGTGCTTAAAACGAATCAAGCACTAACGAATTCCTTCAAGTCATCAATCGTCCTCGCTATGCGCTTCCATTTTGCTTCTTCAAGCGTATTGCCCGGGTGCGACAACGACTTCATCACCTTTCTTATTTTTCCTGCCATCCTTCGCCAAGAATCGATTCACCAGTTGTGAGGAAAACTGGCAAAACTGGCTGATCATTGAATGTCAATTTGTTGCCGCCGTCAACACAAAATCCACAAACCTCGACTCTTACACGAGGGCGCGCGCGCATCCGGAATAGCAAAATCTCTTAAAGGGTTCGTTCAATTATTACGAAACGCTGGTATGAATAGTTTGTTAAGAGATTTGTCAGATAAATATTTATAATTATATACTATATGTATTACAATTATATACTAGACCTCGACAATACGGCAAAAGCCGTAGTCATGTAATAAAATAAAATATATACTAGACCTCGCAAATTGATTGGGGAACTCCCCGATATATCAGATTAAGAAAATCTCCAATATGACATATCCAAGGAAATTAAAAAACATATAGAAAATCTAGACAATGTGTATTTATGTAGGTTATGTGATAATATATGTCGACTAAACAAATCTCGTCACCAAAATTGATACGTGACGTAAGATTTGAATAATCCCTTATCTCGCAAATCGTTAAAAACAACAAGCAAACCACGATGATGACAGAGTTGGATGCTAGTTTATGTTTTTTTCTTTCCTTTTTTCCTGGTTTGCTGCTTGCAATGCAATCAACCCTCTTTATAGTGTATGGCTAGCTTATCCATCTTTGTACCCGTGCACACCAAAGATGACGAAAGAAATCCTTGACGCGGACAAGAATCGCCCAACACTCCCCAATGCCAAATGGTTGGACGATCCCACGTTTGAAGGCTTTAATTAGATTTCCTTTCTATAGTCTGCTGTGAATTGCAAAGCGAATGCCGCATCCGTTGCTTCCGTGTGATATGACACATTGGAAGACAGAGCCTTTCTGCCTTATGTTGAGCTTCTTATTATAAACCTTGGTTGGCGTTTGTGAAATAATTTCCTGGATAAAGACTTTTAAGGTCCCGACATACAAAACAAAACAGTAGTATTAAAGTTTGTAGCTTAAAGATCAAGAATCATCTATACAACAAGTAATGGGCGAACTTTGGATTGACGAAGGATAAAACCTAATCGCCCTTGAGAGGAGACCTCCCATCATGGAGGTCACGTTGCGACGGTTTAACCTACAATCGACAAGGAAACCATAAAAGCAAACACGTGACAGGTGTTATTATATTGATAAAACATTCCTTAAGAAACTAACCTCTTCTTTCTTCCTAACCTTACACGTTTCCAAAGTTTAGGTTACTAAAGTTTAATGTCCTTTACTTGTGGAGCCACGTCTACTGCAGTAGATAGGAAGCATTGCGAGAGCATAATTAAGTATGAGTGTGAAATCATCAAAACTTTCTTGATTGTCCTGCGTGTCTAATAGGGTGCTATAAGTTTGGAAGTAAACTTTTACGCTGAAGCCGTTTCCAGCAACAAGATTTGACCATTTCTCAGTATGATGAATCGTATGCAATCGAGCAACGAATCAAAGCGGTACCGGAAACTTTTGCAACACAAAGTAGAAACATACAAAACGATATAAACACAAACCCATATCTCAATGGCAATCCTCGGCGACTCATTTTTCAACCGTCCTTGCCAAGATCGCTTGCCAAAGTGCACCGTGTAAGAGGGACAGAGTACCTACAGAAGAAGTAGAGAAAAAAACGATGTACAACTCCAATTTACTTCGATCTTCCATCGCCATGGGGATCATGACTCAAAAGACGTTTCCAGGCGTGTCCTTCTTCCCCATTCCTTCGGATCGAAACCAAAGTGTGGCTGCCGTCCGCGTAGAAGCGTTTTTTTGCTTCATCTCCTCTCCACCCCAAATGCAATATGGGCGAGTGCAACCGAAGTTAATGGTGCTTTTCGTAAAGTCTTTTCTTGCTCAAGTTCGGACCATGGCTTTGTTTGAGGCTGGAGAAGAATTTCAAGAACTCTGCGGGGATTATCTCACCCTAGCCGGTTCCACCCCACCCGATAGTGGGGCAATGGGCACATGGGCTCTTCTCAGTCAGCGTAGTTTTTTTGCTTTCAAAGTATTTTCTCATTCTGGCCGCGCCACGTCAGCAGGCGTTTATTTTTTAGACACTTTTTTTCAGTGTTCACATAAAAGCACTAGAACGCTCATTCTACCGCGAGCAGAATGGTCCCAGTCCGTCGCTGCTAAGGAGACCGCTAGTGTTACTTGACTGGTGCTTGGCGGCGTCTCAGCGTGACGATGAGTGCGCCGGCTGTCAGCTGGAGCAGGAGTTTTGTATCGTGTACGCGTAAAGCATGGAAGACAATCTTCTGTGCATATTATGCTGCCTTTGGTCTATGATCGTGGGGTGGGAAATCACCGTGACAGGGGGGAACAGATGGTGGCGATGGTTGAGGATTAGACTGCTGACACGTCTCGAGCACTTTTGTACAATCTTTCCAGCTGCGTCTACGGGCGTGGATCTGTACTGCATCCATACTGACATCGATTGAGCCGTAAAGAAATTTGAACTCACTACAATCTTTGAGGTTGAAGGAGTTGAAGCATTCCGTTTTGTCGACTTTCTTCTGCAAAGTTACGCTTCGGTTTGTTCCCATTTTCAAATAAGCTTTCCTAGCCAGGCACTTGGACCGAAGCACGGAAACGATGATAAATGAAGAGTCATGAGCTTCCTTCACACAAAACTTTTGCCACCGACAGAAGCGATTTAATGCGATGCCGAAAAGCCGTTCCCTTTGCGTGGCTAGCGCCCCTGTGACCTGGGTGGATGGTGTTTCTGTATGTACATAAATATTCTTACTGCAGCACTACACTCACCCATCGAACCGTCTCCTCAGGCCGTGTCCCAATTGTGACAGTTGCTTAATTAAACTATCGTTTCGAAACGAATCCGCTAAGTTGGTTTGGGGTTTTGACCGTCAGCAGACACACCATCCCATTCGGCTGAAATTGTCATCGGCCGTAGGAACGGCACAAGGAAGAGTTGACATATTTATTGCAAAAGGTCCCATTTATCGCGAGCCAATGGCCCAGAATCGGACCGATCAGAGGGGGTTATAAATTAGAATTTTATCAAGAGCCTATTATCGATAGCACCCTTCTGGATGGTTTCTTTTTGCTGCTTTAATTCTGTTTTTTCTAAGTTTTTGGGCAAAGTATTGGAGTTCCTGAAAGAATGGGCAAAGCCTGGAGAGCACCGAAGTACCAATAAGAAGGTCAACCTTTATCCTGCATAATCATTGGTAAGCTAAAGCTTATCAAACTGTGGATAGGGAATCGGTAAGCTAAGAAGCTTTTAACACGGATAAAACAGAAGTGATTGAAGTGCTTACTAAACATTGCGCTAGAACTTCCACTTCAAGTGCTCAAATCCACGCCCCCTAAAGGTGAAGCCGATTGGGAGTAAAGGGCCAGCTACCATAACGGAAGTACCTAATAATCAGAGCCGATTTTCAGTAGCCAACTCCACTGACCCTTTCATTCGTTCCCTCCCACAATACCCGTATCGCATGTTTCCGTTCGCGGCATCTTAATTAAAATGAATCCACTGAATGGGACAGGCTCAAACACATAAAAACGAAAACTCATTTATAACCAATTTACTGATGCGTCCAATTAACACGACCACGTACATCCGTTCCCTGCCCTGCTCGTCGAACAGACACTACCGTCCAAAGACAATTGTGCGATGGAATTGCAGCGCCTGGCACGGGAGATGGCTTTTCATTGTGCAAACTGTCAGTCGCAAAGGCTGCTCGGAAGCGTTCGGAATTGTGCTTCCGCATCCGGTCGTTGCAGGCGTTTTTGGCTGTACCGAGCACCTAAGCACCAATTCGATCCATTTGTGTACGCGATACGTCAATGATTAATTATGAGTGCGATAAAATCGGGTGACAGAAAGTAAATAAATGAATAACCAACACGCTCATGTCGGTGCCGTACGTGTGGGACTATCTTTATGCAGACTATCGCATAGTACAAAACGCTATCGAAAAGAAATAAAAATTGCGCATGAGGTTAAAAAATTGTGGAGCAAACATTAAAGTAAATGATAAAGTTTGAAGCGAACAATTTCGATACAATTTCCAGTTGTATTACTTGATTATGGATTTTTCCAAATTTGATCCCCAAAATTCTCCAAAATATGCTCTAAATTGTTCAATTAATTTCACTTGTACTTTAGTTCACGTTGCAGTACATACGAACTGCATTGTAACTCTCTCAGAAGTTACAATATATTTCGGAAATAAGTTAAATAAATACTAAAACTAGTGACCAAAGCTTAGGTTGTCAAAGTGGCTAATCCAGATCGAAGATACGGCCCATCTGCAAAAGGTGTGTGCTACTGTTTCAATATCAGAAATGGCTGTAGTCTATAGATCTGGATTCTCCTAAACACGTATTAAAAACCTAAAAAGGTTTCAGCACAGTGAGCAATTGTAGGTTTATTTCTAGTGACATTCCGATGACCAGTGGGATTTGCTATATTCGCCTGGTATTTTTCAACAATGAATAGCTGGACGACGAATTGACGAGGCTAGACGATTCGTTTTGTCTGAGCTTTGCCATTGAAACGACACTTAAAAATACTCCAAAATTAAGAACCCATCCAATCGTCCGACACGGCTCAGGAAAGGTGGATTAGGGTGTGTTTGTTTGGTAAATTGATCGATTCATTTCACATCTTCTCATCGAACTGAGAACGCAGCCACTCTTCGGGAGACACAGTGTATTCACGGCACAGTTCCCTATGCACTATTTCGGTTCGTTTTCCATTCGTTTTTTTGCTTCGCCTAGTCAATCTCGTTATATTCGGTAAGACTAACCAGTCTTTTGCGACAGTTTTACCCCTTGCGGCATCAGTTTTCCCCGGGTCGTTTCCAAAATGCACTTCATCATCCGGCAAGCATAGTAGCTGTGGGTGAAATATGAAACGAGACACAGGCACGTTTAAGCTTCATATTCTCTTGGAGATGAGTTTCTTCCTCGCTTTCCCTGAAAACCCCCAACTCTCCCTCATTGAGGAGGTTCTACTTTGGTCCACTATTAAACGAGGACTTAGCAAAACATGTAGTGGAGGCAAGGGGATGATAGAAGCCGTCTTTGTTCATTTTGCTTCAACCGAAGAAACCGATCCATCACACAGCACACAGCCAGGATGAACAAGGGTGGAAAATTTACCCTAAGCGACCGATCAGCGAAACTCGAACCGGCCAACGATGGGGGAATGAGAACAAATCAATAAAATTGTTGACATTTCGCCATTCGTGTGCCAAAACAGGGTGGAAAAAAAACATAAAATGAAAATATGCACCACCTCAACCAGGGCTGTATGGAGGGATGTAATGGGAAAAAAGGAGAAAAAAGCAGTTCATAGCTTCCGACGAGCTGGATTTTGTGGCGCTCCGTTCGTCGGTAAAATCGATTACAATAGATCGCATGATGAAGGATTATTTTTTATACGGTGAGTGCTTTCATTTTTAGCGCTTCTCCGGATGCAAGTTTCCTTTGTATTTTTTTGTCCACCTTTCAACCGACCGGATGGATCACGGGCAGGACAGCTATAGAGCGAAACGAAATGCGCTTACGGACCACGGCGTGATGTGTAGCATGGTGCAGATGGCGTTAAACCACAAACAACAGGCACGACGGCAACCAACGTCGGGCAGAGTAGTAATCTAACCTGGCTCACAGAGTGTTTGTTGAACAAAAAAAAACACAACTAAAAGCACTAGCGGAAATCGGCTAATGATCATTTCCGGCTAGCCACGATAAGGATCATTGTGGCAGGAGTACGGGAAAGCATTGCAAATTTGTTTATATTTTTGAATCCTGCAACCCAGGTTACATTGGCTGTTTGTGGTAAAAAAACGCGAAAACAAACTGGTTCGCTGACGATTTATCGATCTATTTTCCCACTAGATAAACATGTTTTTTCGTTGTTTAGTAGGTTCTTTACTGATAGAGAGTTGGAAGGATTAAATGCGTGGAAAAATAAAGCCGAAAGAAAGAAAGTCTATGTCTTATCCCACGGTGGAGTTCAACCAGTGTTTTAAAAGGCATTTTGGGGGGGGCTATTTACTTTTCTTATAATTTGTCCACAAAATAGTCGGTTTCTTTCCAAATTCAAGTAAATATAAAGTTTCGACAATTGTCAAAACAAAACAACGACATTTGCTCAATTGTTTGACTGATGCCGTCTATAGTTTTCTAACTCTAAACAACTTATCGTCGTTAATATTTAGTTTCTAAAAGAATTTGTTATTTAACCGAAAATGCTCGGAATAAGGCAAACTATAAAAGGATATGTCTTGCGGATATTCGTCCCAAACTGACTTCGTACTATTGGCAATACGGCGAAACGCAGTCATTGTAAAAGATAAATAAATAAATTATTTTTTTAAATACATATCCAAATATGTCCTATCAATGTTCAAATATAAATGTACATATGTGTAAATTTCAATAGTTGCACAGCAAAATTGGAAATGTTCAAATGTTTATTTGAATGGAGGAGAACATGAAGCACACTAGCATAAGGGTTGTTACAGGGTTATTAGCTCATTTTTAACTGTCAATATAATTTTTTATTTAGGTTGTTAGTAGCGTGTTGGGTTGGTCTGGATTAATCTTTGAACTGAATAAATGACTCCACTGAACCACTATTCTGAAGATTCATGAATTCTCAAAGTTTCAAGAATCCTCATAGATTTGGAGGAGATGCGAAACTGTTAAATAAAATCAAGGAAATCCAGAAAATGGTTGCTCAAGACATGTTAAGACTTTGCAACAAAGGAAGAGGTAATTAGAAAACCAAATTCAGCTCAGCTAGGATTTTATACCGGTCCAATCGTGTATATCCTTGGTGTACTCGGCCGTATAATTCTGTCATCCAAGTCCATGGCCCACTTTCTAGCAAATGTTTCAGTAGTTGTTTGGGTGTCGTTTTTTGCATAGAGTGTCGTGTTCGTCCTTCAACTAACTTCAAACGTTTCTTGTCATTCTGGCGTGTGTTTTAACCATTCTTGCAACATCCAGTCAATGCCTTCATCCAAAACTTCTACGCAACAAAACTGAAATATTCTATTGGCAGTTAGAAATGAGCCGGTAAACCCTGTAACTGCTTTCAGTAAAGTGTTTTCCTTTCTACAACACAAAAGCTGCACTAAAATAACCTCTCTTTGCGCTCATTGTAGCGAAACAAGAGCCACAGGATCACAGTACAAAAGCAGAAAACTTTAGGAAATATTTTAACCATGATCACTTTTTGTTGGCTGCTGCTTTTAAATCGTTGCTGAATGTTCACTTCCACCGTACGAAAATCGCACATTTTCTCAGTGCCGTTTTTCGTACCGCATTATTTGCGCACCATTTCCCATTAATCGTGTCGGTTTATTGGCTGCAGAATTTCCCACCCGCTTGGCCAGAAAACTGTTGGCAAAACTCGTAGAACGAAACTTTGATAAATATCTCGCCCACTCCACAGAAACATGGCGCATGGCGGTGAGCAATTGCACAACCGGCGGCAAAACAATACAGGTCTGAGTGTTAAAAATGGTCGAAACAATCGAACGGAAAGCTTCAGCATTTAACTATCGACCTGGTGCGTTGCGAAGATGCCATTCGCAAAACGCAAATTGATTCCCGAACAGTGTTAATTAATTTATTCCGTCACTATCGGCTTCCACGTGCCCTCAGCCTTAAGCATACTTTTCTTGACATGAACAAAAAAACTGCAAACAGTACAATATGATACCAGCGCTCATGTACTCTGGTGTATTATATTGCCAGCTAGTGTTGGAACGGGAGCAAACTGTTTAAAATGTTCTCGGGACTGAAAAGTTCGCAGCGCGATATCGATACTTCGCGGAAAACTGAACCATCAGTAGGAAAGGTCACAATACCCGTACAATATCATTGCCGAGTGCGTTGGTTTCGGGGGGGCCCCAAGTAGCAATCGCAATAGCACCAATATCTAAACTTTACCGATGCCTAATGCAGGATGGAAATGTAATTGAAATTGAAGTCTACGTTCGTGGCGACGGTTAAACTTGCCGAAGGGTTTTGTTGATTTTCCTACCAGCCTGAAACCCGGCACCAAAGATAGAAGTATTAATCTGCTTGCCGCACTCACTCGCACCAAGTTCACGAGGAAGTCTGGGTCGACGCCTGTTGGGGTGGGATGCTTGGAAGCTTTTCTTGTACAGATTTTCCCTAGACATTTTTGCATCACCCAGACATCGTTGGGATGGTTGAGATACACGAGGAACGGCAGCCACTCAATTAGAAGGAAATTTGTTGCAATTTTATCGCAAGCACAAAATGTAATTTACTCCTGGCTTTTAATAAGCTGGTAACGCGCCGTTGTCTTGGGCTCAGTTTATTTAAACATAAACTGGCACGGAACGGCACTGATATTAGGAAGTTTTTGGTAAAACCAAGGATATCGCTTGTCTTCAATATACTGATTATTGTTTCATTAAGATTTCGTAATGTTGGATGAAATGCTTCGTGTTGGTGAAAGTAATTAATTTAATTAAATTTTAGAACATTTTTTTTAAATATTTTCAAACGTCTGTAAAGCTCAATGTAGATACTTAATAGAAATATTGGTACTAAAATCGAATTTCTATTCCAATATAAAAACTAATTAAGTTTTAACACGAAATCGTAGTAGTGTCGATCATTTAAATGCAGATCGTGTTATTCATCTAGAAGGTAAAGGAGAGAAACATAAACATTTAAAATTAACCTTTTTATTCCAGTTCCTTTGTTCCTTAGAGAATCCTTCGTATAGAAACCTCACGAAGTCATCATTTCGCCATGAACAACGATAGTTGTTCGCTCCGTCGTAGAGCGTAAGTTAGTCGAAAGTCGCACCGAAACTTTCAAACTAAACTTCATTAGTGTTTGGGAAGAAAATTCCTTTCCTTCCACGGTCTGTATCCATTGGTTGGAAAGTTCCTTGCCGAAACCGTACTGCTGCTTGACAAAAGCATACTTATTTCGAAGCAAGAATTCATCTAACAGAGACCAGAGTAAAGTTTGAATCATAGTTCGTCCTGCATAGAAGGGTGGTATTTTCCATTGTGCGGAGAATTGTATAATAGAATTAAAGGAATTTCGTTTACCTGTGGAACAAGTAAATATTGTTTGACAGTTTAGTAATAATTATTGATTAGCTGCACACTACATAAAATTTGAAACAGTTCGATGCATTTAGACATTACTATTTCTTGGTATTACTATATATTGATCGTTTACCATATATTAGACAACTTTCTGAGACTTATCTGTATCGCGGGTAATTGTTTTCCTTTACACAAAAAGCAATTTCCCTTCGAGCTGTGATATTGGAGCGTGACTGTGGTTTTGTGTGAAGCTTGTGTGGAAGCCTAACTTTCTCCTGTGCCTAGCCCATTCGGCATGACACTCTGGTAGTAACCGAAGCCATCTTACACCTCTGTAATTAATCGTTTGTTTACGATACGTTTGATTAGTGCACAGTAAATGATGAAAACACTTAACGTACGGTGTCGTGTTTTGTCCTCCGGTGAATCGCCCAAAGTGTTTGGGTGAGTGTTTAGCCTTTGGCAAACATGCGATCGTAACCCGGTACCAATTACTTCCACACCTACTGTTGGGTAGCTTTCGGGCAGCTCCAGCACACCGAACAATATTTCGACCATATTCACGAAAACCGGCGAAACATTGCCCAAAAAGCGATGAGTACGAAACCGGATGGAAGGTTTGTGCGACCGGAATCTAATTGAAATGCCAATTTCGTCAACCTCATCCAATTAACATCCGACACCGGTGTGACTTCATTCACGGGCAGATTCAAATGCTTCCCGCGCAATTGATGAAGTTCAGCCATTCTGCTCCATTATGCCGATAGTCCACTTTGTCCCATCGATGGTACCGTACCGGTGATAAGTGCTTGATGTTAATTTTGACATTTGAACAACGAACGGTGACAACTCGACAAAATAGACGAGCGTTGAACATGGTGCATTATACTTTTGGGGTAGTTCCGGTTTTTGTTTTAGTGTTTTTTGTTGTTGCTGTTATTTCGACAACTGGAGCAGGGAAAACATAATTGGAAGTAAGTTTCATTTGCATAGCGTATATGTTTTTGGTTCCCTTTTCCATAGCCGACCCAAATACATCCGAAAATATCAGACTCAGTACCGGCGTATGGCGTATTTTCCAATTACTAACGAGTTGAGATAATATTGAAGTATGTTTCCGCTGACGTCTATAATACTCTTACGGAAGCAAAGCTATTGTACATTTTTTTTTTTGCTCGGTTAGAACGGCCTGGCCGTATCAAGACTTATTTTACCACGTAGTAGGATAGTCAGTCCATGTTACGGGGGGACGGTCCGGATGGGATTTGAACCCGGTCCCTGCCGTGTGGACGGGCGCCGTTTTTCACATGCACCACCGGGCCGGCCCAAATTGTACATTTCTATTTAATATTTATGTATTTATCTCACAATATAGATTAATAAGATTTGAACCCAACATAGAATGTTGCATCATGTGTCCAGAGTAATTCATTTGATTCATTATATTTTTGAGAAAGGTATCTAGAGAAATACTGAAATATTTCATACATGTATGTTGAAATATTTCAAATGATCTCGGCGAATAGAGCATAATTGTTGAAGATGAATAAAGTTAATTGTTCTTCACATAATCTTTCCATATTTTTTCCAGATTGAAGTTTTCTTCTCCATCTTTTAGGGGTTGCCATTTTGGAATAAAAATATGTACAAACTAACTTGAAATTTATACCGTTTGTTGATAAGAAATAGACGATCATTTTTGACATGAAGATAACTTTGTTTAATGTAACGGTTTATACTACTATATCTTTACGAGATAATAGAATAAAAACCATAGTGTATGTTCTACCTTCATAGTTTACGCATTTATTTCCTTTTTATTCCAACGATATACGCTTGTTGATTAGAAATCACGCAAAAGGTATATTCACCAACCGTACGCCACTATTGTTTGATGATATTTATTCTTTTCTGTGCACAATTTATTGCATTGTTAGCTAGTAGTAAAATCTGGCATCACTTCCCTTTTCCAAGCAATTAACCTTCAATTCAGGTTGAGGGGTGTTTCAGCTTCACTCACTCTTACCACCATTTTCGCTATGCTGCGAATGCGCATCGTTATGTGCGGGAGCTTCAAACTTCCGGGAAAAGAAATAGCGAAAACAAAAATCTACGGAGGCGAAAAAAACACAACCTAGCTTCCTTCTCCCCAAAAACCTGTTCGTACACAGTTCGCACCCAGCCACCGAAACGAGCAAACGGAACTAATCCCTTTCTGTACGGCATCGCCCAACCTCATGGACATGGAGCGTTCTGTTCGGTGTTAGTAAAGTCGTGACTTTTCACAGTACGTGACTCGCATCGATGATGGCCAAATTTTGATCCCGGCCACTCAGCCCACTCAGCCTGGGCTGGGAAGGATATTGTGGTCCACTTTTCCACGGCCACTACATTTAGATGTCCCGTCGTGTCCAGGTGGGAAAATTGTGCCAAATTACGAGCAAAGCGTCCAACGCAGAGTGAAAGGTTAGGAGATATACAGGAGCATTTACCGACTGCGATTCCGATCATCAGATCAATGTTTCTTTCTTTTTCGTTGCCAAGAAGCTTTTTGCAATGTATGAACGGTTCAGTTTAGCGATAGCGATACACACAGCCACACATTAGAAAACAATTGTACCGAACAATTCGATTTAAGTGCTTCCTGGCACCGCAATTTATTCGGACCGTGCCGAAGAAGCGCAAAGTGAGCTCACCATTTCCATTGACTTTTAAGCAAGCTTTACGAATGTTTTAACTATTTTTAGTACCGTGATGCTGTTGCTTTGCCACTTGGTTTTGCTTACAGACACTTAAGGGCAAACCTAATCGAATCGTGCAAACAATTTGCAACACTATAACACTTTTTCCATTCCAGTGTATGTGATGAATGTCGAGAATTGTTTGTAGATGTGTCACTATCTTTATGAACACGTCAAGAGAGATGGACCAGCAGCGATGCTTCCAGAAGATCATACACAGCAAGGATGTCACACATCTCGGGTTATTGTGCCAGGGTTCTGGTGATATTATGGTTTTGTAACTGTAAAAAATATTCACCATTTGATGTGTGCTGTCTGACGCTAGCACTACATTTTGGGGATGGAGTTGGTCGGAGAAAAAGCTGAAGTAAATTTTAGATGGAAAGCGTCAGGTTTTGCTTGCGAAAGTGATGTGTAGTAGATCTGTTTTTTTCCAGGTCATACGATAAAAGGTTTGTTTCTTTGTTGATCTCATGTGATCTTAACCTTCTTTTCACAGTGAAACCGTGGGAAACACACGCGTTGGATATGTGTGGTACATGAATCTCCCGAGGCACTTAATAATGTTCATACTACGGAAAAAATATAACTAACTTTAGACATAATTAATGAATTGGGGTATATGAAATTAACAAATAGTTGGAAAGCTAAATATTTTTTTGGTTAAATAAAATTTAAATAAAAAAAAACAATGTCTTTTGTACTAGTTCCAAGACTAAATTTGAATGATTTGGTCTAATTTAAACATATTTCAAATGACCGCTCAAATTATATTTCCAATGACAGAAATTTAATACGGTAATTCATTCTTCTGCAAAAAAATAAATAATTTCGAAGTAAAAATTTGAATATATGAATGTAAATATCAAAATTTTAGAAAAATCAAACACAACATGGGATCTTCATTACATGTAATTCTATAATGATGATATTATAGTAGAATTGTTTAACCTAAATATAATTTTCTTATATAAAACAACTATTGAAAAAATAACTTTTTTAAAGCAATTTCAAAGACCGCATTCTTACGCATATTAAAAATCAAGAAAAAAATCTTTTACGATCAATTCTCTGATTCCCTGAAGCATTCCAGCAAACGACAGCAACAAATCCACGGCGACATTGCCAGCAACAGAAAGCAACGCAAAACAGTACCATATCCAGCACATATCCACCGGTTTTTTTGTTGTTGCGAAAGTGGCACGCGAGAGACATAGCGCGGTACGCAAACGGGGCTAGCCGCCCGTCGATCGCGTAACACTTAAGCGCGTGGGGGCAACGAACTCGATGAACTTGAAAAGCGGAAACCGATGGTTGCAGTCTCGGTCGCTCGACAAAACGGAGCCCAAAATGGAGCACCACCACAAGCAGGAAAGCAAGTACGGATTGGTGACTACCGCCAGTGTCAATTTGCCGCCATTGGGATTAACCGTTAATTTCGTACCGTCAAGACGTGAAAGGCACCCAAGCGAAGAACTTGAGCGAACGTACAGTTGCCCTCTATCGAGCCCCCTTGATATTGTTGTTGTTTTTTTTGGGCATTCGTGCGGCCCAACCAACCCAGGTTCAGGTTCTTGGTTTTTCATGCACACATTAGCGTGGTTGGGTGTTCCGAATTGTTGGTGACGCGGTGGAGCTTTTGCCGAGAGCTAGATAATAAAAATACGAATGGTAATGAGCAATCTTGCGTTGCCTTGCTTAAGGGAAGTGTGAAGTGAACCTTTTTTTGTAGCTGTTGTTTACTAGTAGAATGGGCATGGGTGACAATTTCTGCCAGACTGCGAGAATTGAATGCCAAATGAATTTATCTCCCGAGGCTTGGAAAAGCCACGATCGCTTTCAGTGTCGTCGTGCGCGGTAATTTAAATTTTCACTACACTCCGCTGGCAATGGCAATGTTGGGGGAAACCATGAATTCGGAAACCTCGCCCAAAACACCAGCGAACCGAAGCAACGGTGGGACCGGAACAAGCCACCGGAAATCTGTCAATTTATGTCCGCGAAATACGTCGCGCCGCTATTGAGCGTGCACAAATGGTTGACAAAAATGCCCTACCCTGTCGGTCTACGGGTATAGATTATTATGCTCTTTTTTAACTTCCTTTGCTGGTTGTTTTTCTCCACACCGTCGGAAAACTGTGCCACCAAGGTATGGGAGGTACGAGGAACAAAGACCGAGGACGTTACAGCGCACAGTAAGTTTACAGAAAGTAATCCAAAATGGCACAGGTGGGAACCTTCGTTGGACGGCCGTTTGATATTCTGCCAGCGTCGATGGAACTTGTTTTTCCACAATTTTATTTTTACTTTGTTATAATCCAGAACGGCCCACAATGGCTTCCCTGCCTTGCCTTAAGCGTCTTTAGTTGCACAAACGCCACGGCATGGCGAAGGGGAACCTTTTCCCTTCCAAGTGTGCATATGATGTTGTCGTAAGCCACACAACCCGGGGTAGAGTAGTAGTTGGGGGTTTTTGGGGTGTGCTGACAGGCACGTGAGAGCGAAAGAGCTACATGGTTTAGTTATTTAAATATTGCTCGGTCGGTAAGAAAGGCATTGTTATTACGTGATGGTCCTTGGAAGTCGATCTCCATTTCCCTGCCGTCGTCAGCAGTTGTTGGCCGCACGGTACACCGAATTGCATAACCGCCCGGTACAGAACAACTTCCGACTTGGGTGCGCAATAGGACACGGACACTGACACCCGGCACCCGAGGTGGGCAAATAAATGCACACGCTTTCGCTTTAGCGATACAATCATATTTGCAATTGAAACGAACTGGAAGCAATTTGTTCTTTTGGGGTCCCCGTGAATATGATGCGATTGCACAACGATGTTCACACGGTAAGCGTGTGTGTGTGTGTGTGTGTGTGTTCTATGCCATAATGCCTTCCCCGGATGTGGGGTATGTGGTGTTAACGGAACTAGAGAAAGTAATAACATACAACAGTATGAAACAATGCGTAGAAACGTTGAAGAACATCTGAAATTGAATAATGTAATAGTACGGCACGAACTACGCATGAAAAGGTGTATTTCTGTCATTGTTTTGTATGTGTAAATAGCAAAAGGAATGATTTAGAATGGGAAAAGAAGATGTTCGATAGTTGTTCGTTTCTCATAAAGTAACGATTTTGCTTACTCTTTTAACTTATTATGCTTTATATTACTTTATTTTAGGTTTTTTTTTGCTTTTTTATTGGAATTTAGTTAACTTTTTTGTAAATTAAATTAGATTTAAAAGATTTGATTTTGGTTTATTGAAGTTCGTACTAACGAATAAATATGCTTCAGAACTTAATTCCAGAAATGAAAGTAATCCATCAGTTCTAACGCTATTATCAAAGATCGTGGATCGAATCTAATATACATCCAACTCCCCGTGAAATAAACCAAAACTATCCGGCCTTGAGATCTTAACTATCTTGAGATATACGGTATATATGTCAGACATGTAAATCAGTCCACAAGGCAGGACTGGGAATCAAATCCCATCCGGATAGTCTCCCAGTAGCAAGGACTGACTACCCGGCTACTACGCGGTAAAAATAAGTGTAGTAAGACAGAAATGGCCGGCGTGGCCTTAGCGGTCGTTAAAAGTGTACAAGAGAGTGAGACCTGTACATCGCCAAGAAATCAAGAAGACGATCTTTTCGTCTCAACTACACTCGGCAAAATTCAGGGAGTTGCCATTTTCAGTATTCTTTGACTTTTTTAATCGGTTGATGGATAGTTAGTGCCGCGCGTGCGGTACAGATAGGATTTGGTATTGGACTTGTCGTGTAAAACAGTGGTCCCCAACCTATGGTCCGCGGACCACTTGTGGTCCGTGGCTTAAGTAGAAGTGGTCCGCGGAAGAAATTTTCGGTCGTTGGACCAATTATTTTAACACTTTTTGTTTACCATTTCAAGCGTTTTTACGTGACGAAATCATTCTACGCTTCTCGATGTGTCTAATTGTGATTAATTATAATTTTTACTAATGTTTTATTTCAAAAATTGCCTTAACAACGATATGCATACATTACGAGTCCGTTCATAGGCGGCACATGTGGGCCGCGATATACTTATGTCGAACAAAAAGTGGTCCGCGGTACTAAAAAGGTTGGGGAGCACTGGTGTAAAAGATCTACGCCGCGCGTTCTATACCATCGGCAAATTCAAATCAGCAACGTTAGATTGTCACAGATGTCATGCAGGCGTTGTACCTAACACATTACTACATTATAAAAATTAAATTAATTGAATCAAATCGTATGCTTAATTATATTTTTTTATTTGCAAACAAATCGGATTTGAGAAAGCCAAAAAAAAGCTTTAATCGATGTACTGCTGTAAAATATTGATATTTTTTATTAAAATGGAAAGTAAGACGGTGTAAGGAATGAATAAAATAAAGTTAAGTACTTTTGTGCACTTGCATGGAAATTGCATTTCTTTTTTTTGTAAAAGGGGATTCTTTTTTAAACACTTGCACTTCAAAAACAAGCTCTTCTCTAGTGAATTTTTACCTTGTTATGATAAAATTCTTGCGAGCGATCACTTTCGACCAAATCCTCCAATACTTCGGCATCTTGCTGGAGAAGATGAACTGAAGAGGTAAAATACAAACAACCGAGAGGAATGAAAGGAAAACGCAACGCTAATGCTCTAAAGCAGGTTTTTTACTGCATTATTTCCCTTCTATTTGGATTCCATGATGAAACGAAAACATTGCATACACTTCACTTACAGCAAGAAAAGCATGAATATTCGGCAACATAAGAATGGTAAAAGAAAGGTCGTGCCACTTGCAGCATAGAACGGCCAAACAGTTTACCAGACAAGGATGGGGGAAAAAACAGACGGTACAAACAAATGCAGAGAGTCGAACGAAATGCCAATAAATGTATGCAGGATGTTCCATCTCTCTTACTCCTTGCATTGCACACACATCCTTTCGTATCCTTTGGCCGTGGAAGGAAAAATTTTGACAGGAGCGCAAAATGAAACCAACACCACTACAAGGATAGGACAGCATGACAACAGAATGTAAGCAAAAACACACAACCAATTTACCTGTTTTCCGACTAAGCAGCACTTGATGATGCGTTGCAGCAGTGTCAGTGATTATGTTTGTTGCATAAACTACGTTCGTTCACTTTATCTTCTTAACCACCACGTCCAACACTGACCTGTGATGAAATTGATCTCTTTTAATAAACAACACTTTACCGTGCGGCCGCGTTTACACACACACCACGAAACACTTCCGTCAGCATCCGCCACTATTCGCGTTCATCCCACGGAGGTGAACGCATCAAAACAAATTCTCGCTTCTTCGCTTTGGCTACCTTGATTATTCGCTGCGCTTCTCACGCATACACTCCGCTAAATGATAGTTGAATGGCGAAGACGATGCAAAAAAACGCACATTTCCTGCCGTGCCAGTAACCAGGTGAAGCTGCTGACGATGATTTGGGATGATAATGATCGCAATTATCACGGGTCAGGACACACAACAATCGAGATTCCAGCGGCACGATACAACACGGGGAAACACTTTGGCTGTGTGGTTTTCTGCCTTGACGTTGGCCGACTTTTTAGAGTGTATCCTGACGGGTGCTGTGAGTGAAACTGCAAGGATCACATTACGAAACACGGTACACTTGCTTGTGTCGCGCAAAAACAATCGATTTCGCTTTAAATTTCCATGAACCACCCGAACGCGTTGTTCACTGTTTCGATCGACGGGAAGCACAACCGCACGCAACGAAGAAAGAAATAATTTTGAGAGACTGAGCAATCGAACCATCGTTCGACGCATCAAACATGCGGAGAGAGAAATTGTTTTCAGAGAGGTAAGATTTGTAGATGTGAATGTGTGAGCAAGAGCTATTGCGAACGGGATTGAAACATTAAGTCGATTGTAGAATTATGTTCGCAGGATAACATTACAAACTTTTAGGAATTTTTTCTTACGGTGATGTATTTACTAATGCAAAGTGTTGAAAAATAATCTAATTTGTTAGTTAAGTACCACAAAGAAACATTACATACGCATAAATAGATTTATGTTTACATATGCGGAGTTGAACACATTTCTTTTGAGTGAAAATCGCTTTAAAATTTTGACTCCAAGGTTTCCATCGCATCTGGAAAACCTATACAAACTTGTTTAATTTATTGAAAATTAATTTTTTTTGCTTAAAATGTTTACATTCGTTAAATGTGTTCGATAACTTGGAAATAACGCACAACACGAACTAGCACATTCGTTAAGCATTTGATCCGTGTAGACTGGGCTTAAGCGTTGCATTAAATCTCCGAGAGATGAACGTATGCTCTCTCATTGTTTTCATTCCGTTTCATAAAGTTAGATGTTTGTCTCTTTTGCTTAAAGGTGCGTGAAGACTTGTGGGATTTGCGTATTTCTTTTGTTTTTCGATTAAATTATTTTATTATTTAATATTTTTAATATGAAATATTGAATTAAAACATGTTTTGGCTAATTTCCAACACATCAACCAAATACACGTAAAATATTAAAAGCAAATATAGTAAAAGATGCAGTTTTTCAAGTGCATTTCGGAATATGAGCGAGAAGGAGAGAGATGCAATGCATTCGAGCACATCTGCACGAATTTAGGCACAATAGGAAAAATGTTTCGACTACAATTTTAATTTGTTCCTTTATGTTAAATTACAATTATTCAGAAGTTAGAAATTTTTAAATAGGTAATCAAATCCACCCCTCCATCCTTCACTCCTCCACCTAAAATTCCAGATACGGATTTGAGACAGTTTTTGAGTAGTTTTCCGCCACCAGATATTAAGCACTTTTCTTAGGATTTTTCCGTAGTTTTCCACCGGAGTATAAAAAGTTCTTTTCAAATGTTACAGCAATTATCGAAAGACTATTCCGTAGAATTCCTAAAGTTTTAATTTTTAACAGGTTTTTCACAGGTTTTCCACTTAGATTTTAACATTTTTCACTTTGAACACTTCCAGTATTAGGTTTTTCCAGATTGTTTAACGACTAATTTAGCAGTATTTCTCGAAAAAAAAAACACAATTTTTTATTCGGACCAGGTATCAAACTAACAATACTTATGATTAAAAAAATTAAAATAAAAAAACTCTATAGATAAAGATTATGTAAGAATTGCTGAAATGATATTTTTCATTCAAAACTTGTTGATATGCTCGTTAAGCTGATATGATTTATGTGACCAAACATAACATTTCAATAATGGAATAGAATAGAAAAATCCTCTACAAAAAACGTGTCTTATCGATACAGTCCCAAAATTTGATTAAGCATGTGCTAAGCTGTATTTCTCTTCCGAACATCCAGCTTAACCTTTCGTACGAGAATCTGTTGCTTTTAAACTTAATTAAAACGTTAATAATTGTTCCCGGTTTTGATTCGTTACGTGTTGTTACGGTGCCTTATAAATGCACAAGAAATGAGGCAATAAATTCAATATTTAACGTTTCACCTTTACATATCCGCCAGTGGTTTTTGTGGTACCAACCGTCATTTGCAACCCCGAACCATGTAAATCATCGTCCCCTTATGCTTCGCAGGTGATTTAGCAACAAAACCCCATATCTGCGTAGCTCTTCAAATGGCACGAGCATGTAATTGAAACAGTGAACGACCCTCGGTGTTTCGAGTTTTCCCTGGTGCATCGGGGACAGCGAGTAGTTCAACCCTCATTTTCAAAAAGCGTTAATCTCCGTTCCGTTGCGGGTGGGGTTCGAATTTGGTATTTCGCTTCCCCTGTCGGGCGAAGGAAAAATCCAACCAGCCGGCGAAACTGTCACTGTGAGGAAAAGTCCTTTCAGCGTATAGTTTGTGTCAACCGGTATATCCATGGAACGTGACAGTTTACACCCATATTCTCGCAAAACAACACCACTACCGATGGCACTAGAAGCCTAAACCAATCGCAACAGGGAAGGACTCTCCCATTTCGGCTTCATGTTTTGCGCAATAATAAATGCGCCCGGTGGAAAAACGGTGGAAAGCGCGAGAATGCGTGAGAGCCCGCGAGCAACCGAGAAAGGAGCGAACGGTGAGAGCGAGAGAGCGCTCCTAGCGTTTGTAGCATGAAACGTCAATTTTCCCGAGGATACACCGCAGACAGGACATACGGTTGGAAAATTCTCCATCGTCATTACTCTCGGTGTGCAGCTACAGTCCGCAGCGCAATCGAGCATCCGTGTGGTCCGTACACACTTTAGGTTCTCCCCTCCTTGTAACAGGTTCAGAACAGGAAGGTGTTTCCTAACGTTGTGGAAAAAAAGTGAGTTCCTCATCCTCATCAGCACGGGCTGTAGGCCTGATAGCCTGTTTTCTTCCCTACAACGGGTGTCTGCTTTCCGTCTAGTCCGTAGTGCAAATCGATCGGGGCCCCTACTTGACAGCTTCCAGTGCGTATCAGAATTATGTTGTAACGCGGATTAGTAGAAGTAGAACATTTCTTACCTAATTGTCCTTCCCCATTTTCCTTTTGTTCGCATCAATATCTGCAATTCGATGAGCAAAAAAATGCATACCTGCGAATGTGTGAGTGTGTGAAGTGAAAAGTTCGAAAACGTACTTTTGTGTGATGTGAAGAAAAGCGAAGAAAAATCAATCAGACTGACAATTATCGATTTCAGTGCAAAACCCTTATAAAGGCACGATTGAGTCAGACCCCTTTTTGCCATCGCCGCTATGTCGTCGCTTTCCTAGTTCAGTATAGCGCCTCTGGAATGGTCACGATTTTCACACTTTCTTGGCAATGTCTTCGTGTTTCTTTTTTTTTTTGTTAATGCCAACTTCGCAATACTAGCAGCTCATTGTTCCCATTTCTTTTCGCGTCAGTCTGTCTTCTTCCGGAAAAATGAGAGTGTAAAAATGAGGGAGAGCAAGAGCGTAAGGAATCGAAAGATTTGCAGACTGTTACAGATATTGCTCTCACACTTGGCTCATCTGCTGGTCATCATCATCTGTTGGCAAGATTTCACTTTCGTACGGTGACAGAGATGTGGTTTTTTTCCTGGTTTTTGCTGATTTTTCCTAACGCCTAGTTTGCGACATTCGAGTTTGATGGACGGAGAGTGTTGATTTGTGTCCTTTATTACCCACACGCTTGCACACATACAAACAAGTACTAAAAAAAAAATACGTAATGAGCGAACACGTCCCAACAATGGTCCCACGGGGATATCGGTGGACGGTTGGTGTTGTCCGTGTAATTAATTTAATGTACTGTTTGCTTTACTTTCCACAGTTTCTGCGCCTTTGCGTGAGTGCGTGCGATCCCTTCCGGTTTTAGTGATCGAGCCGCAGTGTGACAGTGTTTTTTTGTGTCCGTTCGTGTGTGTGTGTGTGTATGTGTCCTTTGAAGGTGTGAGTGTAGGTGTGCGTTTGTGTTTGAAGTGTTCAGCGGGTCTCACCTATCCTATTTCCCAAAACGTCTCTCTCTCACAAAGATTCCTACACCCATTTGGCCCATCTTTAGGCCAGCTGTTCGGAACCGTACCGGAGAAGTCGTGCAGTAGTTGAGTCGCAAATGGGAAAATGTGTGGCCCACTGAATCGTACCCCGGTGTACACCCGTTTCGGTGTCTGATTGACGATTTTGGAACAACCGACCGACCGACCGACCGACCGACCAACCAATCGAGACCGAACCGAGAGTCACCCGAGTTGCCGCAGGAAAATCGATACGGATCCGAAGTGTGAACCGTGTCCAAACCATCGACCAGGCAGGAAACGGCGGTACTACAAACGTCCAGCAAAGAAAAAAGAAGTAAAACGTAAAACCGAGCCAAAGGCTTTTGGCAGCCTTTACGACTCCCGATCCCTGCCACCTTGGAGTCGAGCACTCGATTAGGCTGTGTTTGGGTTACATGCGAACCAAAGTAAATTAGACGACGACAACGACGACGACGACGACGACGACGGTGGTCAAAAGTGAAGTGATCCAAACGTGTGCAGTGAAGGGTGCTTTCGCGTCTTCACTCCCATTCTCACTACTTTCTCCGTATCAGTGAAATCCGACGGTGGAAAGCAATACTCAATTCCCGGCTTTGCCACGTTTCGTTTGTTTACCGCTATCCGCTACGTGCTAGCCGTTGGGTTTACCCGGCAGGGACCAACGTACAGTAAGTATGGCACTCTTCTTTTCCTTCCATACCCCAAAAGGGCTCCGTAGATTGAAGTTACCGGTGGAACGTTTCTTTGCTTACTTTTCCTTTTTGTTTTTCCAGGTTTTAATACTCCTTCTGTGTCTCTACGGTCATCCAGCAAACACCCGGCTTCATGATCGGCTCATTTTGGAACCTTTGTAGAGCGTGCCCATCAATGCCTGTAGATAAGGTAGGTGAAATGGGTTTTCTGTTGAGGTTGAACGAGGCGTTTTTATTTCTAGGAAGCGCTAGGCACCGCATTGAGGAGTGGGTTTAGGTTTCCGTTCAAGACGCTTGATGTATACTGGGTCCGGATTATAAGGGTATATAAGACACGGCTAGTGAACAAGAAGGTTTATGAGGTTTAAGAATGCATAGAGAAGAAGTATTAAGAATAGTTGAATGTTCGAAGCGCGACATTAATTCGAAGAAATTGGAGAACGCAATGTTGGAAATCATCTAGACGACTATTCTTCATACGAGAAAGGAGTTAAGATAAATGAAGAATAATATTAGATAGCTTTTTGTTATACCCTCTTACAACATCTTGCTTCAGGAGAAGCAGATAACTTTACAAGTTAATAAGACCTAGAAATAGTTTTTGCCACAACAATATCAATAGTATCAATGTACCCCAGGAAATTCCCTAATGATAATTCGATACCCATTTTTTTCCAAGATATTACACGAATTCCTCTAATTGTAAATTCTTTTCAACATTGAAGATTTGGATTGCGATAGCTTCACTTATCTGCTATTAATTAAAACTTCCAGTGCTTTCGATTGTACTCAAACGGAGAAACTTTAAAATTTTCGATAAGCTCCAGAGACTATAAATAACCGTCAGGTATTCAGTACATTGGTAGTGGATAGACGATGAAGCATCCATCAATCAATGTCTAGGATGGTTTCCTTATGTCATCGATCAGTTTCCCGTTTCCCTTCGGTGTGTGGTAGCAGTAAGGAAAATAAAAATTCCCAAGTTTCTACTTTTTGTTTGGGTGTGTTTTCTGTTAAACCACCCAGTTCCGATTTAGCCGTGAGTCATCCGAGGTGGCATGAGGGATCATCTTCCCATGAACAGGACTGTAGACAGTCTAGGTTCGCAAGTCTAGAAAGTTTTCCAGCAACCCTGTCCCGGGGTTTAGCTTGTACACAATTATTGATCGTGTACAACCATGCACTATAAACTTATTATTATTTGGAGGACAGGAGGCCAGGAACATCTCGAGAAATGGTTGACTGAAAATAAATCGCACACATGGTTACTTACAGGAAGAAAAAAAACGCTGCCGCCGGTACATTGGCACCGATGCCGCAGTTGATTGAAGATGATGGAAACGATGATTATTCATGCACACGGTGGATGCCTAGACAAGGATGCCTAACGTTTCGATCAGTCCGGGCGTGTCCTTGTGGTGACATTTACGGGCAAATCTGTAGCCTTTTTCTGCAGACGACCGAGATTGTGCGAATTGGACATTTACCTTCCTAAGAGTGTGTGGGCGAATTGTGCCGTTCCGTATTTTTCCACTGGTACACTTTGGTGAACACCATCGCCATCTCGACACATGTTGAATTTCGTTTGATACACCCATGCAAAAAGGACTTCTCCGTGTGTGAGTGTGTGCTTGCTGTTTCCAATTTTTCGATGACGTAAGCCATAGTCTGGACACAGGCGGGAAATGTGGGCGTGTGGACTTGTCGGCGGTAATGTGGTGGCTATGCTCGTTTCGATGGTATCCTTTTTTTCCTTCGCGCTGTATGTATTATCGATTCAGGCAGCGGCAAGCTCTGAGTCTGGTTACAACAAGCCACAAGGCAGGACAGTTGGTTTCTCGGTTTCACCATCGACCGCTCAATAAAGCAATTACGCTCACACAAACATCTGTTAGGAGAAGGAAACATAAATTCCAACGATATCCTTCCTGGTGGAAGTGTGCAACCGAATGACGGTTGGCGACCGTACTAGATGGTGAGTGTGGAAAGTGCTCACGAAAGGACGGTTGAAGCGGGAAACACATAGACACACAAAAAAAATAATATGAACGAAGAAACACACGCTCACAGCAAACAAATTTCATGAAATAGTTGCATGCTTTCAAAAGTCATCTACCACCACCGGTTCAGTGGTAGAATGGGAAGTTTGACTGCAGCAAAGCGTTTCGGTCGTGGGTTGCAATTCGTCCGGCTGCTCCCATTGAGTAATACGCGCGCGGTTCGCCGGCGTTCGTTTGCCGACGAAAATATCCGCATTGAAAGGTGAAAATGCAGGCACGACTATCGTGCCGTGCCCGGCGTGTTTTATGAGCATGAAGAGTTTGCCGAAGGGAGAGCTTTGGCAGGTGGGGTTTGGCCCCGAAGGCTCATATGGTGGTACGTTCGCCGGTTTCTTACAGGTGCATACGCAAAAGCGGAACAGAAAATGAGGCTAACGGTTTGTTAGCATGCTGGTATGTTGTATGTGTGGAAAATAGTGGATTACGAAACGTTCGAAACGCTTGGCACATGCCGCTGCTGACGCCAGCTGCTTTTTCTGTGTGAAGCAACTGCCCATTTTTGGTTGGTAGTAAATTTAGGAGTGAAAAAAGGATACGAGCAGAATTTTATATGCGATAGGGTACCGTTTTATGTGTTTAGTTCATTATGTTTGCTGTTACAGTTACGCTTATGGATACATACAATGGGTTCTTTTTTTAATTGATCAATGGATTTTGTAATAGTGAAAAACTAATCAATGACGATAAAATTATTTGTGAATGGAAATTTGAACTAATTTTTGCTAAAATGTTACGTATTTATTGGAAAAAATCATGTTATCTTACTTACCTTGTACTAACCGAGTATGCCCGGGATAAGGTAAAATACAAGGAGGAAATGCCTTGTGAAAAATGTACTTCTTCAGCTTCAGAGGCTGACAATACGGCCGAAGCCGTAATAATTAATTATAAATAAATAAATAAATAACTTACCTTGTTATTTTTTTTTTGCAAAGCTTAGCGTTGGAAAATGTCGAGGAAATTCCCTTATCCCTTTCATTTATTAGGGACAAAATATTGTCTTGGTCAAACTTCCTCTCGAACATGGTTTTAACTGTTCAATATCACGTCCTTGTACAGAAAAAGTGTATCAATAACAGTCTTTATATGTCAATACAAACTTTCAGTACTTTGAGACGATCATGGCGAAATATCGAAGTTAGCTACTTTAGGTCCCTTTTCATTCTCCCTTAACTGAAGAGTCTTGAAACCTTCAGACGGATGAGATCTTGAAATGGCGTTAATAACTTTGAAGGGTTCGATTGTCTGGTGTTATTCTTATAACGTGATTAGGTGTCAAGAGACCAGATGTGTTTGAGAGCCCCTTTATTACCCTCTTGAAGACAAACATTGGAAAGGAAGTTTCTTTAGGTTTTTCTCTGGAAAATTCCTCCAGGGTCCAAGTGTCAAACGCATGTGGAACTCTTTATCTTGGCCTATTGACCTACTAGATAATGTCTGCAGGTAATGGCTTACTTGAAGTATGTTTCAGCATTTAGCCTTATGTACTGTCCTTATTACGAAGATTTGCTCCAGAAGATATTAGATTTAAGTCCTTCTTAAGCGTTTTAGCCCTGATCGATTGTTCCGTTAGCTCGTAATAAACCCTGCGACTCTGGTTCTCATGTATCATACTCAACGCAACGCTGGCAAAAAGTTTGGACTTTGACGAAGATTTTTTAAATATTCAAGTAACAAACTGTCAGAAGAAAGAATCTAAAATCTCTAGACCTAGACGATATCTTGTTTCATTTTGTAAATTTGTTGGAACCGAAGAACATTTTTAAAGAAACTCCAATATTGTTGAGTTGGAATACATTCTTTAGAATTTCTTTTTCCTTTCAAACTTGAGCTACTCTTAAATGTTTCATACTCCCGGTGGAATGGACCCAACTGGTTTCCATAATAATAATTGCACATCTTAAGCTTACGGGCTTGTTGGTTTAATGAACTTGCACAACAAAACTAATTTTCCGGTCACCGTTTGCCGACTGCAACTTTAGCAATTGCACCGATCGGGAAGATTTCCAAACCGGAAAGGGGAAAACAAACTTTTCAAATTGCCGTGCAAGTTTGAAGCGCCTCCAAGAAGGTGTTTGCGTCAGAAAAACTCCAATTTATGTTCATCGTTATGACCCAATTAGCGCGTGTTGCGCAAGTGTTTATGGTGAAGTCAGTTTTTTTTTATATCATTTTATATCATCATTCACGTTGATCGTTAAAACCTTTTTTTCTAATATTTATCCCTTTTTTATTCACAGCTCCATTCGGAATATAGAAGTACGTATCGATGGCACGAATATACCGGCGGTCCCGATGTCGTAAGAAAACCACCTGTGCCAAATCAATTCGGTAATTATGAAACGTTTTCCATTACTCACAAACACTATACACACTTACCATCATTAGCCGACACCACCAGTTTCTTCAATTCTTCGTTGATGTTTTGTCTTTTATTTAAACCCATAAGAACAAAAAAAAATCCCACGTCACGGGAATAGATGATTTCATTTTCTTGCAGCTTTTCATTTGAACAACAATTGAAGTAGCTGATTAGAAAGCATAATAGACCTCAACAACAACAAAAATGAACACATCCACGCTTTGATACGTAACAAGTACACATCTAGCTGCAGGGGAGGGTGGTGGAAAAGAAAACATGAGAAAAAGCGTATCAAACAATTTTTGAGCAGAAACTTTTCTCTTTATCTTTACCGTTCTATCTAACCGGTTTCTTAGCCTAGTTCACTTTTTGTTTTCTATGGCACAGAACAAAACAAAAAAAAACTCGTTCAGGACATAGACGCCATTTGGGACGTATCAAAAAAGCCAACAAACCAACACAGAGGCCACAACCATTTGTTCATGAGCAGGCACACACACACACACGCGCGCACAAATTTCTAATGTCAGTTGCGCACGTACAAGCCCGCCGGGTGACACCGGGGAGGGGGCTGGAAAAGTTTAATGGGAAAGTTTAAGCGAAAGATAATTTTATGCGTAACCGCAAAAGCACCGGTTCGTCATCGTTGCTGATAATGGATGCTTCCGACAAACATTTTTTGACCGACCGTACACGGTGTGTTACCGATAAGTTTTATATGGCAAAATTGTGCGCTCGAGTGCGCTTAACACTGTATTGCCAAATGTTGCTGAAGTTTGGTAGCAAATGGTCAAAACGTTTTACTTTTTCTTTTCTTGGGAACTTTAATGTGAAAATGTGCGTACAAAAGGAAAGGTAAATCACCGAATTTTTTAACACAGCTGTAAAACAATCATTCAAACTGAGCCTTTTTCTAGTGGACTGATATTCATCATTGTCCTTATTTTTACATTCAAACGAACAAAATCGATCCGGGTACGGTGGTGGTTCGGGTGACATTTCCATCAAATGCCTTTTAACTGCGTGTTTCGTGTGTTGGTTTTGATTTTGAGTTTTGCGACGGAATGTCCTAGCGGTCATTTTAACATGCGCGTTGCATGTTTCGATCGGGATTTGGTCTGAGTCCACACCCAACATATGGAGGCCGGCCTCTAGCAACGACAAACAGCTGTATGTTGTGATTCAAATTTCGAATTACTACCTATGCGTTTCGCTTTATTTTCACATTGATTGTTTCCTGGTTTGTGTTATCCTTGGACTGTGTGCTGTTCCAATTCCCTGGTCACGACATGGTTTCGATGTTCTGCGTTGTGGAGAGAAAATAATTAATATTTTTTTCCTATTACTACACCGCGGCACATGCTCTTTCATGAAGTTGGTCTGTATTGATTTGTTAGTTTATTTAACTTTTGTGTTTTTTAGCATGATAGAATGTTTTATAGTCAAACGGCAGCAACAAAAACAAAAAGCTCGGGGTTAATTACCCGGACCATTTCGGAAGGGGGAAAAAGAAACTTTTCAAAACGAAGCAAATAAAGCACGATACTTTTCAATTTGTTTGGAAGGATAATAACCCTACAAGGTCACCTTCACGATACACCACTTCCCAAGAAACCGCATTTAAGCTTTTGCTGTGCTTTCGTTTGTGTGTGTCCGCTTGTGAATTACAGTGATAATGTGCGCGCGCGTGTGTGTGTGAAGGGGTTTAAGTAATTGAGTGATTATAAATCGTGGACGTTCATTCAATATTCGAAACTAAGCTCTCAGGTCTAGAAAATTGTGTTAAATCGGCCCTCAGAAAAATAAGAAACATCCAGAACAAACATAAATAATTGATTGAAATGGGTCCGTAACACGAACGAGGAATCCGAGGTGGTGTAAGATTGTAACCATTTCTTGAAAGGCATTCCAGGCATATCTGGTTCGGTAGCTCATTATCCTGATTAGGTGCCATAATCCGTGTCGCGCAATGTAAACGTCCCATTCGGCAGGATTCGGGCCGGTTTTTTTGTACCGCTCATTAGCTACAGTCGACAACAAAACAAATGTCTTACATCCGAAAATAAACCCCCCCAAAAAAGCTCCGGCTCATCTCTTACACCTGTGTATCTATTTTTCAAGCAGCCAGCTCGAAGGCGGATCACTTTTTCTCGAAATCAACGGAGGATGAAAAGTTTATCGAAGGTGATTCCGCTTGCCGCCTGCCGGTCTAACCGAACCGGTATCGGCCATTATACTGGCCACACACACAGACATATAGCAACACACAAAACACACATACAACACACGTACACATGGTCAACTGTTCGGGAATGGTGTGGCTTACCCTGTTCCCGATGTTGCGCGTACCTTTGTGCCAATGTTTGCTGCTGATGATGATGATATTTGCTCGTTGTATCTTAGTTTGTTTTTTTTTGTTTCATTTTATTGTATTCGCTTGCGCAGTTTGGAAATTTTGAGTCGAAAAAAAAGAACAAAAATCTAGTTTCACTAAATTATCAGAAACACACACACAGCTCACGCAAGATGCCACAGTTCCGCTTCACATGTGCTTTTTTCGGTAAAAACTCTTTGAGGGAAAGAAAGATTTTGCACCGAAAAATGGGTTTTGCTGCAAATGAATCCGACAGCACACTGATTGGCTAGTGGCCAATCGAAGGGCATTTCAACGGCTGCAAAATGGGACCGTTTTATAATTATTTCCACGCTAGGAAAAAGCATCAAACAATGCGAAGAAATTAAAGTGGATCAATGGGATTAAGGTGGCAAAACGGAGGCATAGAAGTATCGAGCCGATCAGCTTGGATTTGGATTTTTAACTGTTTCAAAAATATGTACGTGTGCACTGACCTCAATTCTAAGCAATTGCAGTTTTTTTTTTCGCCTTCCCTCCCTTTTATTGGTTATGCCTGGTGGCATTTTCTTCATTCGTTACGGCCATAAAATAATCCCCTTTGCATTGCTTGCAAAACAGAGTTTTTTTTATCACTCACGTAGAATTTCATCAATTATGCGGTGGTTGTTCCGATTAAAATTAATGGCCACCCTTGGGTACTGGTGGATCGATCGAAACTTACCCGGGTACAAGGATCGTGTACGTTCCGCAATACTTTCGCTTTCATGTATGTGTGCTTTCCGGGTGCTTCGCGTGCATACGGAACTGCCAGCGTCGAACAAAAACTGCCCGTCAATTGATCATAAAACATGCATGCGTAATTGTTTCGATTTTTTTTACCAATCCTTTTTGTGTTCTGAGGTTGGCCCCGGTATCGTGTTTGCCAACGTCCAGGTCGGTTTCCGGTTCCGGATTGCGTGTTCGGATAAATTTCCGAAGTGGATTTCATCGCAAAACGATGCTTTCGCATTGCAAAATGTTTGTTGACGTAACATTGGTTGTGAAGATGTTCATACTGAGTAAGAAAAATCACCATAAAAAGTTTTTATTAATCTCACTCGGTCACTCACTCACTCATTTGGTCAACTAGCGACTCACTCTTTTGCGATTTCACTCATTCAATAAGAGTGAAGAAGTATTTTGTAACTTTTTTGCGATTCAAATCACTCAATAGGAGTGAGTGACTCACTCTCATTGAGTCAGTTATAACGTAAAAGAGTGAGTGAGTGAGAGTGAGTCGGAACAGAGAATGAGTAAGTTGAACCGCAAAAGAGTGAGTCGCTACTCGGGCAGAGAGAATGAGCGATTAAAAGCGCAAAAGAGCGAATAAAAGAATCAAATCTTCATAACCAATCTTTCACTCTTCTTCAACTCTCTGAAAAGAGTGATTATTGTATAATTCGGCTGCATCGAAAAAAAATTAAAATAAATTAAAAAATAATCTCTGTAACAGTTGTGTGCAAAAAAAAAACAAAGTTATTTCGCGAGTTAATTGAATGTTAAGCGTACGCTTTGGTCGTTTTGCATTATGCATTCAATCGTTGCGAACAACGCGAATTCTCCAGAGAATCACGTACGATAGCACCATCTGGAGAAAAGCAATTTTTTCCGCCATATCAACAGCGATTATATTCGATGCAGTTACAGGTTTAACGGTGTGCTTACAGCATCAATTTTGTTCGGGGTTTTTTGTGTTGATACTCAGGCTTTTGAGTCCCGGAAGAGTATGACCTTCAGTTCGTTTGAAAGGTTCTCTTGAGCTACCGCACCGAATGATGTAACTTGGAAAGACGAAACATCAAATTGTCTGTGGCCTTTGTATCGGAGATGAACCGGCAAACCATAGCCATAAACCGATTGATCGATTCAATCGATCGTCGAGATGATGTTCCGATTGAAGAAGGGGGTAGTTTATCCTCCTCTTTTTTGGGGAGGGCAAAATATGCAAACCCTTTTTTATATTAACCAGCATTATTTGCCGTCAGGCCGTGTTTAGAAGAATGTAATGCATGAGTTGTATTTTTCCGTCCAGCTACGTATTTGGATACGTTCGTTAGGAATTTAATATTCGCTCTCGCGTGTGATGAATTTACTTTTCCACCGAAAGCGATGATGAAATCGTTACCATTGATTTTATGTTTACCGAGCATACTTCAGCGTCGTCTGAGATGACAAACGATGGGCGGCGGTAAGCTTATTTTGGCAACAAAAGGAACGAAAGACGATATTTGCCCTTTAGGCCTTTTGTAGTCTCGTAGCGAACATTGATCTGTCGAAAGACAATAACCAGTTTCTCCGAAGCGTAAGTACATGGGAAGCCAGGAGCTGTGTGGTGTGTTTGCGTAAAATTTGGACAGCGTGTGCGTGTTTGGTTCGTTGTACAAATATGGTTCGCAAAACGTATAATATATTGTGCCATTCGGATAAAAGCATCCTTTTAATGCATGGCAAACAGCGCATAACAATCGTGTTAGCCTTCAACCTCATACCCATTGTTTCATCACACATACAGACAGACACACACAGACACAGACAAACATACACACATAAATCATAATTCAGCATGACTGTGGTTGTGTGACGGGTGGGGAAAAAAAGCGGTCGCAGAGCATTACGATAGCGCGAGCTTTCCACTCGGGCAAACGCTTATATCATGCCATGTGGAAAGATAAGTTCGAAATTTTCCGATCCGGTTCGATTTAGCGATGACTGCTCATTGGCACGAAACTGCTTTCGTAATGCTTTTTGGCTGAACAAGGCTTTTGTGAGCTTGCTTTGTTGCTTGCCGGGGGTAGTGATTAGAAGACCGCATACTTCTTCCACACATTCTCTATCGAACTCTCATAGCTGACTAGGCCTTGAAAAATAAAAAAATAAAAAAACACCCCATCAAAAACCCATTCGCGTCTCACAGCCTCACAGGCCATATCATGCTGGCGTCTCCTCTCACGCCTCACGTCTGTCACGCCGTGCGATGTTAGTGTCATCATAAATTATTTCATATTTGACATTGACTGCACGGGACGGGTCTCCGGTCCTGTGTAAGGTGTTTGGTGTTTGCATTGTTCAATGGTTTGTGATGGATGAAAATTGAATTAGACTACCGGGTCGTCGGTACGTCGGTCGAGCAAAGCATTTCTCCAAGAAGAGAAGGAAACAATTGCACCCATCACTTTACAGCTCTGTTCCAGTGACAGTGGCGTGAGTGAGGAAGGAGACGAGCCGGGGTTTTGATCGTGATTGGAACCGAAGTTTATAAGTAGAGCAACTTTGTACGATTTAGTTTTAGCTGTGCGAGATTTACGATGTTCTGGAAATTTGGGTGGGTCATTTTATTTGTAATGCTAGCGATAAATCTGTACATAATTTCATATTAGCTAACGTTCTATTTGCATGTGCAATCGTTGTCGTGCTGGTAGGTGATTCGGTACTGTAGTGAAACATTTTTAAAAACATAGTGTTATCTGATAATATCCGTACTACAATGACTGTTTCGCTGTAGCTACTAGCCATTATGTTGTAACAAACAATAGTTTTTAAAATTTATCTACATTGTGCTTTTATTTTAACCAGTATACTGTTCTTCTTTCTTCTCATCCTTTTGTATTTTCTCTGTCTCGTTTTTTTTTTTTTTTGAAACATTACCAACCGTAGCCTCGATCAACGAGCCGCCCTTGCCGAGAAGGAAAAAGTGCCCCGAGCTAGCGTATCGAACGAACGAGTTTTTGGCAGCACGGGTCAAATCTGAAGCTATCGGGCATGATCGTACCGATGCTGGAGCAACGACTCACACTAGAGCAAGGGTAAGTAGGACGAACGGTGAAGGATGCAGAGTTGTCCCTAAGGTGTACGTGTGTGTTATGGAACCGGATGGTGGTTAGGAATAATTCTATCATGTATTCGCTTTCTTTCCATTCTCTTCTTACGTTTTATTTTTCGCTTTCAATTCATTGTTTGATTTATTTTTTGGAAAAAATGAAGAAGAGAAATAAACGATGCACAAAACTATTAGAAAGAATGGGCAAACATGTTCTGTTGGGTGTTTCTCTTTGTTTTTGACTACCAATTAAAAATGAAATGAAAATAGGTGTTTGCTTTTTCGATGTTTTATGATAGTCGGAAGAGATACAGTTAAATGTTTTACAAAAAAAATCAAACAAAATAAGCAAAAACTACAGCACGTGTAGTTCCTTTGGGCCAAAAGACTTCTACAGCTAAATACAAAAGGAAGCTGCCAAATATTGGCGCTAGCAGAACAGATGCAGCGTCGAAAACATTCAGCTTTTTGCTTGTGAATTTTTTGTGTATGATAAATACAACCTACATTAAAGCTTAGTTTTATTTCGCAGACTTTTGGAACAATATGTTGAAATAGATTTAACACATTGTAAACATTGTAAGAATGTTTTTTTTTCCGAATTAAAGGTATGTTGGGCATGGAGATTAGAAAAATAGTATTTTTATATTGAAATTCTACAAATGACCAGGCGTCTCCATGTAGCTCTATTCTATTTTAATTTCCTTTTTAAATGTTTTTAAGCTAAGCTTTCTAGGTGAAAATGAAAACCAAATGAAAGCACTATGTTTTAAAAGAATGCTGATACTCTTTTTTAACTTAATCACTGTTAAACATAAAATGTTTAGACCTGATTCTATAGACGACCAGGCGTCTCCATGTAGATTTGTTCTACATTAATTTCTCTTTAAATATGGTTTTATGCTGAGCTGGCATGGCAAAATATAAACAAAATCCTAATGAAAACACTTTTTTATAAAAATGCTTATAATGTTTATCACCTTAAGCATTGTTAAAATAAAAATATGAACGATTATCATGATTCTACAAACGACCAGGCGTCCCCATCCAATTTGGTCCTGCTTGAAATTCCAATTAAATCACTTTTAAGCAGACCTGTATGTGACAAATCAAAACAAAACCGACTGCACGCACTCTTTGCACCAAACTGAATATAAACACATCCTCCCTTGGCGTTGTATATCCAATCTGGAAACAAACCAAACGCTATGTATGGTTGCTAGCACAAGCTTTTGCAGCACATTGACCTCTCACGAAGAAGACAAGCACGGGCACTAATGTATTTACCTGCTACTTTCTGCTTTAACCTACTGAATGTAACAAATGCTCCAATAGTAGCGTTAGTTATCGATTGTTGTATCATTTTTCGCTCCCGTATGGCTTTTTGCTATCTATTATTTAGGAAAGTGTGTTATTTGTTTTCCTTTTTTTTTATCGCGTGTGTATTGTGTGTGTGACTGAAGTATCTAGTTTAACGTGCGCTTTCCCGTAGTGGTGGATAGCAGCCCGTTGTGCGACCATATAGATTAGTGCTTTCTAGCAATATGCCTAGAGTTATAGAGTGTGCCATAGGAAGACGATCGAATAGAAGCGTTGTGCAGTAGAAGCAGTAGTGGCTACGTCGACCTGTTTAAAGATTTTAATTAAAATGAATACGTTACGTTAAGTGATTGCGATTGGATTTTGTGCTTGGCAAAAAAATCCGTAAGCACTAGGCATCATCTGACGAGGAGCAACTCCTTCCAACAACCCCCTTTTCTCCACAAGGCAGGTTTCCACATTTACGTGCACGTGACTTTAGATACAGAAAGAGAAAAATGTAACTTTCACTGTTGATGAAGTAATGAGTCGCGTGATGAAATTTAACCAAAAAAAAAAAACAAATTCTTTTCATGTAATGCATGTGAAACATTGGTATAATTTCCTGTCCTTAACGTGCATACTCTAGCTTACTTCCGTTCAATTGAACTAGTAACCCCTGCGTCCCTTCTAGCCAGATTATCGTTAGTGTTGTTGCTTTTTGAACGAGTACGTTTAATTTCAGCTTAACGCAGTATGAGTTCCGTCTTCACTTATCGTCTCTATAATGCGAGATTGAATCAAATGTATTTGTTGATAAACATCAAAACTATATACGCTACACGCAAAAGCTTTTATCTCTTGTCGTAAAAGGAGTCACTCTTGTCTACACGCTTAGAGGTGGCGCTTTGAGATGCAAAAGCGTTTAAAATTAATATTCTTACACAATGACTCTGTCTCGTCCCCATGCTTAAAAATGCTATTCATTTATACTTTCTTACGTAACTGCTATTGCAATGGATTCAAATCGAGTAAGAGTGTAGTAAATTGTAATGAGTTTCCTTCGCGTTTTACAAACTCCTTAATGTTCAACTACCCCAAAAGAAGTGAAAAGGAACAGGATATTCCACTCGATGATAATTAATTCCTTTAAAGACGAATTCTGAAAAACAAAAAAACCTTTACGTAGAACTCAGCTATCTGTATCTGAACAAATGGCCAAGCGAGAAACAATGTATTCATTTTAATTACAGTCTGAAGAGCGTGGAACACCGTCGCGCCGCAGTAAATCGGAAGGACCGCCGGCTGGTGTCGCTAACGGAAGGCTACCAACCGGGACCGGATATGCGAACGGAACGATCGAGCCGCCGCCGGTTTCGAACGCGGGCCGGGCACTGGAACAGGTAACGTGCCGCTTTCATATCGTGCGTGTGGCTTTGTTTGAACGATAAACGTACCGTCATTTCTGGATTTGGGTTTTTTTTTCTTTTCCCTGGTTTTTCTGTTTTCTTCTTTTTTTGTTTTGCTGCCGATTGTTTTTTTTATCTTCTAAAGGAGCGTGCGCGTGTGTGTGTGGCTTTGTGTGCTTTTATTGCTCTATGAATGTGCGAGTGTGCTTGCGTATATATGTGTGTTTGCGTGCGTGTGTTTTGTTTTAAAAAAAGCTCTAATGATTAAACCTACTCCTACCAAGTGGGGTGTTTTTTTCTGTTCTAAGTAATGCGTTGTGTAGCTACGAATTGTGTCATCACTTATTGTCCTCACTTCATTAGGCTAGGACCACTCATCAGCAACCCATTTTCTCTCGTTTTGTTTACATCAGTTTTTTTGCCGTGCGACTGCACTATGTGTAAATATTTCATGCTAGCAAAGCATGAAATGATGTACATATGCTGTAATTTTATCACTCAAGACTCCATCCATACTGAACACAAAAGAAAAAAAAACGAAAAACATCATGAACAACAACATTCGCTCTCATCTTAAGATGTTTTAGACATAATGACATACTTTTCACTGTGCATACGTAGCGCATGTAGAGTCGCCTATCACAAGCACAAGCAAGAAAAGCAAGAAAATACGAACATTCGTCATCGTTACTTTCTTTTTTTTGTTTCGTTTTTTATTCATGTTTTGTGTTTATTTCTGTACGCCTCTCTGTCCGTGAAATGTATTCTTTTTTGTATCGTTCTGTTTTTTTCTCTCTTTCTCTCTCATAAAATTTTGTTTAAACTGTCATTTTCCTTCTTTTCTGATGATTTAAAACTCTGATTCTTAAACCTAAGCGTGTACTTACTATGCCGCACCGGACGGCATACAGCCGGACCGGATCGATTGCGTAACCACTGTACTAACGCAAGTTTTTTTTCTTCCTCCTCTTTCTCAACCTCCACTTTTCACCCCAAAAAAAACCCTTCCCACCCTCCTTGCCCATATTTTCCTACCGTACCACCACCACCATCTGGATTGTCCTTTTCTTTACAGGCGGGTGAGTCTTCTACTAGTGGACTATTCAAAAAAACCATTACCAAACTGAGCACGGAGTATCGGCTCCAGTTCGTGTGGCCACACGTGCGGCGTGCGATCAAGGGCGGCCCCGGGGCTGGTGCGCACGGCGCTGGCGACGGTGACGGTGCGGACACTATCGATGCACCCCCGCGCAAGTCCCTCTCCATGGGTGCACTGAAGGCGGCCCAGATCGGAGCCGCCGCCGGTGGCGGCACCATCGCTTCCGTACACAAAAAACGAACGACTAACGAGCGAGAAGGTGCGATCGCGTGGGCGCGCGCTTTTTTAAAAAAACCATTCCGATCCTTTTTCAACCAACCATCGTTTCTCTTCCGTTTCGCTCTTACCTTTGGTGCTTTTAAAACGGCCGTTTTTGGCACACTAGCCCGCTAGTAACGCTGATGCTTTCCTCAACCCTTCTCTTGCTCTTTGTAAGCCCTTTTCACTCCCCGCCCCCCCACCAGGCCTTTACGAAAGCTGTTTAATTTCTATTTCTTTCATGTTTTTCCGGTTTTTGCGTGTTTTTTTTGTTACACTATCTCGTTGATGTATCCCAACTCGTTCTGCATCCTTGAGCGTAGATCTTCACTTCATTCGGTTCCTTTCCGTAGCTTCTTATATATAGTGGTTCTTCAAAAGTTATGATCTTTCTTCTGAACTGGTTTCGAGCATGGTCGGTTTTTTGACTGTACTGCTCTACAACCTGCAACACTATTTTTTCATCTGTGCCGTAATACTATCCTTTACCTTTTATGGTATTATACATCAATTTATCTACTCTAAGATGTCATGTTTTGCAATGCTTTGATGTACAATTATAATTCGGTCTCTATCCTTACTCGACTTTTCATTCCTTTTGCTTTGTATAACAAAAAACGAACTTAGCTAATCTTCTAACACTTCTCTAAACAAATATATTAAACATTGCAATAACTCAAAAATTATTTGAAATGGCGGTATTTACTAACAAAAATGAAGATATATAAGATCTGAACTGGATCATTGGTGAATTCATGCTTTTGTCTTCCTTGTTCTTGTGCAATTGGTATTTTTAACAAAGTCTTATTTTATAATGAAGGACCAATGAAGGTTTAAAAAATTAAATTTAAACCTTAAATTCTAGGATATTCTAGTAGAGGAACATTTGTTTGCTCAAAGCTTCGTTAAATGAGTTATTTGTTAACGCGTTTAAAGAAAGCCATATATATATCTTACAATAGAATAGAACAAATACTACAACAAAACGTAGCCAGCACCCAATAGTTTTTGTCTTCCTGGTGAGCAAAGCAATATAGCCTATTTGTATGTGTGTGTGTTTCTGTTTTCTTTTTCGTTTTGTAGCATTACGAAGTGACATTTTTGTTTTTGATTTTCGAATTCAATTCCATTCGTATGAAAAAAACCCCGTTGGCCGCTCGTATCTTCTCAATCGTTTGTTTATTTTGAACAAGATTTCGAATAATATCGACATACATCAATATCCGTTTTTCCTTTTGCCGCATAACCCATCACTGGTGGTACATATCTGTGCTGAATAACGATGCCCCTTTCAGTTTTTGGTGCAGTTTCGTTTTTGTAAGGGATGAAGGATTAATTTTTTAATGAAACGTGTTTTTTGCTTTGACTTTTCTAAATCGACTTCAGAAGACATCCAAATTGAAACATAAAAAAAGTTTTTAATATAAAAAATGTAAAAAACTGCAACATAAAGTTTCATAAGATATGTACTACATCTCTTTCCTTTCTCGCAGAAACTAACTCATAAATCCTTGTATAATGCCTTTTTTCCCGTTTTCCTTTTCAAAATTCCTCGTACGAAACAAAGAATCCCTTCATATGCGCATCATTCCAACATCTTCTGCTCCATTTTATACCATGCTAAGCTCCCCAACTATGATGTTCCGAATGGAGAGTTCATGCCACCGGTTTTTGGGTGTGCTGAGAGCGCTAAAAAAAAAAACCGATATTTATCGCCAAAAAAAACTAAAAAATAAAAAAAGGATAACCGTTCCCGCCGAGTAATGATGTTCTGTTATCTTTTTTTTTCTCTTTTTCTCTTCTTTCTTCATTTGTACTTTTATCCCGTTTTAACTTTTCCTCGCCATGTCCCCTCTTTCTTAACCGTATGCATCTGAATGAATTTCCATTTCATGCCACTGTGGGTAAAAATAACCAGCCACGGCCACGGAACTCGAACCACTGGTCAACGATTGTGAACCGTCGATGGAAAAATCGTCGCAGCAGCCGAATGAAAAGTAATATGTGTGGAAATATTAAAAAAAAAAACGATTGGCGTTTTTCTTTCCATTTTTCTTTATCTCGATTGAATGCCGCAAAGCAACGACGGATTGAGAGATGGTGCTAATCTGCATGTTTTCTTTTCTCCCTGTCACGCCGCAATCAGACGAGGCGAGATGGCACGTGTTGTGGAGCAAAAAATAAAGGCACTGCGCGTGGAGAAGGAAAAGTTTGGTTTCGAGCCGGAGGCAAATGATGCATCACGGGCACAGGCAAGCTCCGGTATTGACAATGCCTGGTACAAGGAGGTGCTGGAGCTGCGGAAGAAGGCGGGCGAGTACCGGGTGGGTATTTGAATGGTTGCAAGCCATCTGGTGGATGCTTTCGTCTCATTTATGGTGTCGATTCGCTTTTACAGAACCGGGGCTGGGGAGTGGAAATGAATCCCGATCTCTTTAACAAGCAGGTTGAGCTGTGGGACCAAGTGTCCCGCCGCAGTTCGCTGAGTGCACTTTCGTTGGCATCAAGCGTACGGTACGTAGCACACTGTACTGTATGAATGGTTTGGCCAAGTTATGCGGCAACAGCATTGATTCATTTCTATTTCCACTTCACTTCGCCCACAACAGGCCAATTACGAAAGAGGAAAAGGAGAAGGAAAATAACAAGAAAAGCTCTCCAACGAAACCGTTTGCACGGGGTGCACGGGTACCGGGTGGTGCTCGACCGGTAGAAATTAGTAAGGCACCACTGCCGGATGGGTTGAACTTCTCGGCCGCTGCCCGTAGCCGCAAGGATGCTATTCGTCATCATCTGGAGCGTACGACTGGTCCGGATGTCGAGGAGGGTGCGCTGTTACCTTCACCAACACGCGAAAAGCTAATGCCGGCAATACCACGCTCGAAGGCAGACAGTCCACAGCGTGGCAGTCCTCAGAAGACGGCACTGTCACGCCACGGTAGTCCGCAGAAGGGAAGCCCACAGAAGATTAGCCCGAAGAAAATGTCCAGCAAGGGTAAGTAATTCATGATAGGCTTTGCGTCGTCATCGGAAAGGATTATCGGAAAGTAATAACAAACAGAGATTCGGATGGCTTCCTGGGTGGAGTACTGATTAGTTGGATTTGATGTCGTACGAGACGTCAGCTAGAATAAGTATTGGAAGAAATAGCAAATTTGCCAGGCACTGGAACGTGGTATTAGGCTAATTTATATTAATTCTTACTTAACTGGTGCGAAAAGCTCGTCGTAAGCTAAGATATTTTACTTCCAGCCTAGTATTAGAGTATATCTAAGGCATAATTTCATCCCGTTAGGGGTCAGCTACGCCTCCTCTGTCCTTGTGGACGACTTAAGAAGGCTTTACGAATTTGGTCCTTATACGGGAGCCTTTGGAGCGACTCCAAGAATTCCCAAATTCCTACTGAACATATTGCTCTCAAACCCGATAAACAGGTTTCGGTCAACTTTGGAAAGAATTCGTGTCTCAGAGGTGTATAAGGACTGAGACAATATAAGTTTTAGGTAATCTCAGCTTCGTCTATCTCGATAGATATTTTGAGTGGAGAAGTTATCTCAGAATGCAGAAAGACCAGTTCTCAGAGTTTCGGACATTTGAGGATTTTTGCTCTCGAGATGAGTAAAATATTGGACTTCAAAAGTACGATTACCTATCAGGATATAACCACTGCCCAAGTCAGGATATGTTGGCAAGGTGATGTCTTCTTTATAGAGGTCGTATAATAAAGAATTCCCTATTCATGAAGTTTGAGCAACTACAGACAAGTCAAACAGTGTCCATTTAGTGGAGTCCGTTAAAATTTAATTTGAAGATACGTGATCTAAGCTTTTCAGCTGTCTTGTGACATGATTTTTAACAATCTAATGCTCTACTTCACTTGTAGGACGTTCGCAATCCGTTGGACCGGCAGTCGCCACCGATGGTAGCGCACCTGTCGTTACGGGCGGTTCACCGAAGCGTCAGATCCGTTCCGGCAGCACGGTCGCTGCCTCGACGGCTTCATCGGCGGCCAAAACGCACAAGAAAACGCCGACCTCGGCAACGGCGCCAACCATCGCGCAAAACCAGCAGCCACAGCAACCGGAACGAAGACCACGGCCGAGTGAGTACCGGTAGCGGATGTTCGTTCGCGGACGGACAACCGATTCTGTGCTAGGTTTACGTTACGTTCTTCAGTTTACGTTTACTTCTGCTAGCTACGTTCCTTCCGTTTGCAATCGTTCAGTCAGATTTTGGTACTAGCAAGCCCCCCTCCCGCTCTTTAGGTTTGTTTTATACCCTCTTTAACCTCCTACCCTTTTTGCTGTTTCTCCGTTGGATTTCTTGTACCTGTTTGACCTATCTTTCTGTGCCATATTTTATATTCGTATTCGTTTCAAACTAGAAACTAACATCTGTAATCGTTCCGATGGATTAGATGTGAAGGTGATTTGTGTACTCAAATTAGTTGCTTATATATTACGAGACTATTCCACTTTCCAATAAGAATCGAAGAATGCGAAAATAGTTATGTCGGTGCTACAAAATTATTAGAGTTCTTTTCCGTTTCACTAATAGTGACAGTTGGTAAACTTGTGAATTATTTTTCTATTTGAGTACGTAAAATTACTATACAGAAAATGCTAAATTAATCATTTTTTAACTGTTTTTATGAAATATTGTTAGTTAGTATCCAAAAGGAATGAAATAGCATACTTAGAATAGAAAACAAAACAAAAAAAAATTGCCGCATAACAGAATCGGCACTAAAATCGCTTAAAGTGAGCTCTTAAAGTGAGAAGCATGCAAAGGAAACCCGTTCACAGCTAGTTTGCAAGCTGCAGTGTAAAGGTACATTTCGGTTCATGTTGCCGAATTTGTATCCACTTGAGAAGCGGGTTTTCTTTGGCCACTTATTCTAACACTCACAGCGCGAATTGGATGGTTAAAATGAAAATTGGTGGAGAAAAAAGCCTGAACAACGATGAATGTTGTTGAACCCTCGGTGGTTGTATAGTATTTATAGTTACTACTAAAGTGGCATTAGAAAGGATCTAGGTAAAAGCTTTCAATTAGCTCTAGAACAGAGAAACAAAAAATCTTATCATGTAGATGGTACTGGGACGTTTCTTTTTTTCTGTGGTTTTAGTGTTTTTTTATGTGTGTAAAGTAGTGAAACAGCTGACAATAGTCATACATAGAATAGAAAAAAATAACAAAATGTTAGTTAAAGGAATGGTAAAAACATAAAACAATAACAGATAAAAGAAATAATTTACTAAAATATCTGTTTTTGTAAGAATTTGTTGCAAAACGATATTTTGTTACTTTACGTAAAAGCTCTGTTATTTAAATGTACAAATGACCAAGCGTCTCCATCGTTCCGCTGAGAAGGATTATGTACAAAGCATAAATTGCATATTTCCTTTTGCAAAGAGGGATTCCATATGATACATTGGCGGACTGTGTCATGTTACTTCCATTCTGCACAGACAGGTCGGTCTTAACTTTCTACTCTTTGACCATGATACCCTCAGTCATCAACATCCTTTGCCTTCGTCTTCCTTTCCGTTTCGCCCCCACCAATATGGTATTACCTTTTGTTAGCTGGGTTTAAGCACCAACATCTACATCGGACCGGATGATTTCGATTATCGTTTCGTTTGACATGCCCACACGAATACACACACCAAAAAAGGGGCACACACCAAAGAGGCCCCAACACAATTTATTCATAATGCAAAAATATGGACAAGCGTGCGGTATGACAGCCATACTCATTAATCTTTCGATATTCATTCTTTTCTTTCTCTTCCACACCCACCCACACATAAACACCCACGCGTTGTGGTATCCTTGTTTGATGCGCATCGTTGGTGATGCTCGTACATTCGACATAAACACACCTCAATCAATGACTGTTTCGGTGCTTTCGTTACAACCGTTTGGCGGAAAACCTTGATCCCTGTTTCCCATTTCTTGACCTTGTTTTTACTGGTCGTGTGTTTTCGGTTTTGTCACCTTCGCCCCATTCACTGACGGTCACTTTCACTCACGCTCTTTCTCTCTCTCTCTTTCTTTCTATCAAAACTATCTCTCTGTTTTTCTCTTTGAATATCCCCCAGCATCCCTTTCCACCACCACCAATCACTCCCGCTCGAAGAGCAGCACCCTGCCCGCGGGCCGACTCCATCCTCCGCATTCCAGTAATCTCACGAACCTCACCAACAACAATCATCTTCCCAATGCATCACCATCATCATCCGCCGCGACAATGGCCGCGTCCATGATCGCGTCCAACACCGGCACCCCAGCCGTCGCTAATACCGCTGCCGCTCGCGCAAAGCTTACGCTCGCGACCGGTACCAGGCGGCAGGGTCGATCCGTTAAACCGCCGACCAGTTTGGCGAGCGATTCCTCTGCCCCTTCGTCAGCGTCCAGCACGCTGAGGAAGAAGCAGAGGATGGTATCCGAGGGGGGTGTCGGTGGTGCCGGCGGTCGGGGTAGTAGCAGCGCCAGATCGGTTGAATCGGACAAAAAATTACCCATCGGAAGTAAGTAACCCTCGAACATCGTGAGGGAGGTCGTGCCATTCAACCATTATTTTGCCATTTTTCGTCACGTACCTCTATTCGCTCTCGCTCTCTCGCTCTCTGTCTTTCTATCTGTCTCACTCTCTCTCTCTGCCTTCCATTTAGAAAATGTTCTATCTAATACAAAATTAAACTCTATTAAACTCTATACTATTGCATTGATTCCGTAAACAAATGTCCCAATTCAAAATACAAAAACGGGTCTTACCCCGACAATCTTTTTGGATTTTTTTTAAAATTCTTTTGGAAACAAATATACACACATACAAACGCGAAATAAATTATCCTAACCGAGCGAGTCCCTCTGTGTGTGTATGTATTTTTTTCTATATAAAGTAATGCGATCTCCTTGATCTCTTCGTATCCCTCCATGCGTGAGCTGTATGGTTGCTTAGCAACAAACGTTACCTGTACGGCTCACGTTCACATGTGTGTGTGAATGCGTATTAGTGTTAGTGTGTTAGTGTGCGTGTGTTTATGTGCCATTAATCGTATTAGCGTGTGTTTTTCCTATCGTTGCTGTAAATACGTTTCTCGAAATGCCACTAGCTCTCTCTCGCTCTCTTACTCTACTGATTTGTAGCTAACTGTAGTCGATACGCTCTGGAAGGGTGTATTACTTCTTTATCTAATGTTCTTTCTTTCTCTCTTTCGATCCACTCCCTAGATGTGATTATATGTGTGTACTTTCATTTGTTGTTTTCTCTGTAGACAATTGTTTAGTTTTAATATGGTTAGCTCACCGTTACTTATGTGTTATTTAGTTTACCACTTTTTGCTTCGAGAATATAGGAGCTCGTTTTTTTAGTTCTTACTTTACTAATCCTTCCTCCCCTCTTCATTAGTGTTGTTGTTCCCTTTGTGTGATAGTGTGAAGTGCTTCGTTGTTTTTGTTTTGTTTTTGTATTTTTCTTTCCATCTTCGGTTCCGTGCCGTCTTACGTTCATGATCACACAACGTCTTGTGTTGGTGCTCTATTTTAAGTTAGAGATTTGTGATTGTGCGTGTAGATGTAGTACGTACCTGTGTCCGTAGTGAGCGTTACTAATGTTCTCTGGACGTTTTTTGTCACTTCCGTGTATTTCTTCTTCCGTACCGACCTGCAAAACTGTTGCACCACATGCACACATACACACGCACGCACGCAAACTTGAAGGTGTTGAAGATGCGGACAAGGAAAGTGCCCCAACGGTGGTTCCAACCATGGCTCCACCTCCGGAGATACTGGAGCAGATCATCAAATCACCGCCGGAACCTACGCGGGTTAAGTCACCGGAGCAAATCATTATGCGCTCACCGGATCCTGTCAACTGGACGGTTCCGTTGGACACCGGGAAAACGTTCACCGTGACGCAGAATGTACGAGAGGGTAAGCACGTCTTCATCATTGTTAAGCTTTTTACCAGTGTTGTGGTTAATTAATCTCATGAAAAGAATCATTCCTATGAATCTCCAGTGAAGATTCATTCAAATTATGAGTCGACTCTCAAAAGATTTATGAATCCTCAAAGATTCACGAGGTTCCCAAGTTTCTTTTCTTGTTCAAGCCAAACTTGTAAAAATTACGTAAAATTATGATTTCCTAATTAGTAATGAATCTTTGAAGATTCGTGAATCTTCAGCATAGAGATTCAGATTGATTCATTCAGTTACAAGATTCATGAATCGGAATCAGCTTAATCTAACACTAATCTTCGCCACTTGCAGGTGATCCAATGATTCGTCCGCACAGTGAAATTAAAGCATCCACTCCAGTAGAACAACCGCCGCCACCACCACAGTCGGCACCACCAGAGCTTTCTGAACAATCGAAAATGCCTAGTAAGAGTGAAGATACCGATGATCTATTTAATTTTGATTGTGAACCAACTTTTCTGCACTCATTACAGATACGAAACTAGAACCGAGCTCGATTAAGGAGTCGGAAGATGAAGACGATGATTTGCCACGGTCGAAATCATCCGTTGCTTCGTCGGTAAATCCTACATCGATAGCGATCTCGGAACCGATGACGGTTGCGCAACCACCACCATCCTCATCCCAACTATCCGCTCAACCATCGGCCGCACCGTCGACTGTCGGCGATGCTAAGGATGAGTTGGCGGGCTCGGGTACGGCACCAACTTCTGCTCCGGAACCGGTGCGCTATGATAAACCGGTCGCCGGTTCGACGCTCCGCTGTCTAGATGATCCGACATTTGAGTCGGACATTAACTCACCGCTAGCGAACCGGAACGTAGCTACGGAGGTGCTCGATAAGGCACGCGACCGTTTCGATCGTTTCTGGGGCAACCCGAACGAAAAGCCGGACGAGTCATAAGCACCGCACCGGATCGGGTATTGATTTTGCTTCTGCTCGTACCTAGCAGGCCGCGTTAGCATCGAGCAGATGGTGTTTAGAGTTGATTTGCTGCTGCCGTGTGATTGTGATTGTTTGTGGTGCTGGAGGGAAGGGTCGTCGAAGGGAGTTGACCACACGAAGGTGAATACAAAATGCAATGAGCATCGAAAACCACTCAAGATAGGGACGCAGTGGGACGACCTACAAACGGCAGCAGCCGGTTAGAAACACGCAACAGTTGACAGGGTAGTCAGGAAACACTAGTAAAAACAAATCACTTATCAAAAACTCTCAGCGTTCTCGTGGACTGTTTCTGTGTGTTTATGTGCTTTTTCGAACCGGCAACCGAATTCCCTTCGGTTGTTTCGGTGTTTAGTATTAGTCGCGCGCGAACCTTTTGGGCAGGTCAGCATATAGTAGTATTGTTATTTAATGTATAGTGGGTATAGCGAGCCGTGAATCGATCCGTGAGGATGGAGGGTCCAATTGCGGACGTTCATTATTTAGGTTATTTCAGAGGTGATTGGTTTTTTTTTTGGGTTTCCGCTTCATCACCTATCACAACTCTCATCACAACTCTCGCACATTTCTCTAGGCTAGCCAGTCCGTGATCTTATAAACCAGCACACCAAGCAGCATCTCATACACATTCAGATAAACATTCACTCTCACTATCTCTCTCAGGGAAGCCGTAAGAGTACGTTGAAGCAGCGTGTTCAGGAGGTTTCTCGTTTGGTGTAGACAGCTGAAGAAAGGACGAAACATTAAGGGGTGAGATACGAATTTCAGGAAAGCAACATTTAAGCAGCTGCTCCTGATCTGGTAGACTGATACAATTGAAGACCGGTTGGAAGTGATATGAGTTTTTGGGTTTAGCGAATTCCACTATAATATCAATACAAGCTCGAAACTGCGTTTCAAGTAGGTGAGTCAGCATGTACTACGTGATCATACACAGACACACAGCACAGCAACAATAATAGTTGAAGCTAAATGCCACTTCGGGTGGAATTTAATTGCAACCCGTAAGGTAAACATTGGCGAGCGCGCTTTACTGCTGCTAACGAGCTGGCTAAACAAACAGAATGCACCTTCGGTGGGAGGGGAGATATATTTTACGCCACCTTCGTCCAACAACGTTCCATATAGTAGGGCGGAAAAGGTACAAAGTAAAATAACAAAAAAAAAAAAAAACAAAATAAGTCACAGCCAGACACCACAGCAAAACACCATTAGCTAAAGGGTGACGCCATTGCACCTCTTAAACACCTACAGTTGACGGAGTGTCCGATCGAACAAATCATCATCCGTCTGCAGTTTACGAAAAAGGGGAGGGAGGATGAGAAGCTCGAAAGCGAATCTTTCGCAAGACATTTGGTTAATTTTTTTCCGATTTGGACATACTTTGTCGCGCTTTTTCTGGGCCATATTTAGATTGTGTGTCCGATCGCATCGGGTTTGCGCTTTGCCGTTTGGCTTAGTGTTCTTGTAGGTCTGTTTAGTAGCCAAATTAAGGCTAAAAACCAAACAACAAACATTAAGGTTCTAAAGCAAAGAAAATGAATTCCATTCAAGCGTACAATGCAGCTACTACATAACGAGCCAAAAATAATAACAAAAAAACTCGACGCTTACATTTTCGTCGGGATGGCCCGTCCATAGTATTTGGTTTTCTTTTTCTGAATCACAATTACAAAACTGCACGCCACGCTAGATCTAGCTAGGATGAGATAGAGAAATTGCCACAACAAAAAACAGGTTTTGGAAGAGACATTTTTTGGGAATACATACATACATCCGCACCAGAATATTGCCGTACCGCATAAAAAAGCAAGAAATAAACATAGAACCGAAACATGCCGTGCCATCAGCTAGTTTTTTTGTTTGTCCGGGAAGGAGGGGAAAAACGTGTCCAAAAACACGGAAACATTTGTACGAGATGATTCTCTCTGTAGCGAAGCAATAGAACAAAAAAAATCTAGCAGCAAACATTCAAAACAAAACGAAAACAAATCGAAAAGCCTACATAGAAACGAACGAAGCAGATGATAAAATACGGGAAAAATTTCACGTCCGGTTCGAAAAAAACGAAACCTCTGCAAACCTTGATGATAGTACGAATGAGCAGGAAAATAAAAACGGAATTACACTATTTTTGCAGCTCCCATTTAAATTTAACCCAGAGCCGACCCAGGGTTTTTGCATAACTTCAGACTAGTTAAATTTCATACCAAAAACTCGTATCTAATGTAAGCATAAGACGAAAAGAAAATAATAATTCACCCATTTAATGAAAAAACAAAAAACCGAAATAGAAAAATCGAAATGACATTTGAACGACGACAAACCGGCGTAATATTGACCAGCACCATTAAAGAAGAAAACAAGTAAAAAGGAAAAACAGAAGTAGAAAACTGAGCGGGCAATAATTTTTGTTGTTGCCGCCCCACTTCAAAAAATGTTTGTATCGTACGTGCTGAGCTTAGGTAACTTTCACCAATGCCCATGGGTAAATAAAGGTTGCAAGGTTGAGTAAAATGTTGTTTTTTTTAGGTTGCATGACGCAATTGTAATCGCGACTCAAGTGAAATGCAATTATAATACATGAACAATTAAAAAGCAAGAACAACAAAAAAGAAGAAAAAAAAACGGATAAACCAAAAACCTACTGAAAATGTATCGCAAAAGCTGCAACTATTATATATACATATATATGTAAGCTCTCTATTTATCCTCCACTGTTGCTATGTTGCACTACACTTGTGTTTTTGCCCGTTTGTTTGTTTTGTTTTAACCCCCCTACGCAACTAATCATTGAACGTGTACGCCACTCTGTATCATTGATAACGATTTTTCATTAGCGTACATCTGTGTTGCTGAGCTTTGTAATGGTTAAGGCAGTGCGTAATACCTACGTTAGTGTGTGTTATAGATGCGCAAATGCTTTGTTACTATGCACGATCGTTATAGGGTGCAAAAGAAAAAGAAAAATGGAGATGGTATGATGGGAAGGATGGTCACACGGAAGAATTGAAAGGCTAAAGAGGTGAATAATAAAGCATAAATGCAATTTACATAAACACATAAACACAAACACAGCCACACACACACACACTAACACGAAATTGAAATGTTAGGAAGAAATGAATAAGAAACGAATGTGATTTTGTGGTGGGAAATTTATACGAAAATTTTATAATTGGGAAAGCGCGTTTTTCTGTTTTCTCTTGAAGTGATAAGTTGCGTTGTAAGAGACTCTGACTGGAGTGTGGCCTGTTAACGGTAGGGTTAACTTCTGTTTTTTGGGCCAGCCAGTTCGAGGGATGATGGTGGCCATCCGCAGTACGGCACGGGGTTGTGGGACGAAGCGTAACAGTACTTTATGTATGTGTTTGATTTTTCATTTTCTATACATATATAAATATTGCTTCGATAGGTCGATCGGGCGATAGGGTTTACCGTGTTAAAAAAGAAACCGTGTAATGCAAGTTATGCAATGTAACGAATGAACAAAAAAAAGAAAAACACAACATAATATTGATTACAACAAATACTCTCTTTACGATGCTTAATGATTAGAGTGACACGATACCGTGGGTTAGTGCAACGACAGGGACTGTAGTGATGTATCGCGTATCTGCCGGTGTGGTATGTTGCAGACACACACAAAACAACAACAAAAAACACGTAACGAAGGAAGGTAACGCGCAATGGTTTTGGGAACGTTACGGTGGTTCGCACGATCGTCAATAGTATTCTCTCTTGTTTGTTTGTGGAATGTGAGCAGTATAGTTACCCGTGAGCAGTATTCACTGCCTTTTGCAGAGCAAGATGTGCAGATCGAATAAGAAATTAAAACAAAACAAAAATCGCTATTGATTATGACACTTACAATACCACAATACCACAAGCAAAACAGCATGCTAGCCGATTAACGAAGGGAGGAAATAATAAACGATGAAGCAACAGAAGAAGACATCTCCTAAACGTTCAACACAAAAAAAAAACCGAATAATTATCGAAAAATCGCATTCAGCCAACTGCACTCCAAACTATACACAAACGAACCGTAAATAAAAAAAGGACGATAAACAGGAAATGGGGTAGGGGAGGTAGGGGTGACGGGGAAGCAGGAGAAGACTTAGACACGATTACAATGGCCGCTGGTGCAGCACATGAATCATCCATTAGGAGTGATGCAAAAATAATGAAAACACACACACACATACAGTGTCACAGCCGAACAGGAGTTACGATTACGTCAAGTCTAGATTTTAAAAATTCCATACAAAATATTAAAGGAAAAAAGGAAAAACCACATATGAATATGATGGTTAAACAATAGATTGTTCCGGCGTTGTGCTTTTTGTTTTTGCGTATCCGAAAACTTTCAACTTTTTCTTTGTTTTTTTTTGCACCTGAGGGGTTTTTCTCTTTCTTTTAGAAATTTTCTCAAGGTTTGTTGTTGAAGTTGGTGCTCGAGATCAAAACTGGCTGTACGTCATAAAACAAATCTCTCGATAATTTAGAACCTTTTGCAAGTGGATTAGGGAGTTAAAAAGGGAAGCGCGAGGAGGCCCAAGAGAAAGTGTGTGTGCGAGAGAGAGGAGAGAGAGAGAGAGAGAGAAATCTTTTCTATTCTGACACGAAACAAAACTGACCGTTGCTGGGCGTTTGCATTTGACAGCTCTCGTGGGTATTGTAGAGTTTTGTCTTTACGGCGAGAATCGTAGACAAGCGGGCGTTTATCTAATACACCAAGAACTTTAAAAGCAGTGGAGCTTTTCGTTGCCTTGTTAGGCTAGAGAAATTGTTACAATTACTACGAATCCATCATACCATGAAATGGGACACACAAAAGAACAACGAGACAAAACCACGCATTTTACTAAGCCATACAACCCGCAACGTTTGATCACGATTCGAGACCAGCTTCCTAAACAGGCAACAGTAATCGAAAACCGCCAACGAGCTGTTTCTTCAGAAAGCCACAACAACATAGAAAAATCCCGCAAAAAAAAATAAACCCTTCTCGATGTTACCCGATTTCAAAGGAAACCTCCTTCAATCGTGCACGGTTTATTTAACGTTTCCCTGGAAAGCAGTTAACCAAGCACCGGCGTCAAAACCGGCTCGGGAGTCTCACGTTCGCACGGACTGAGATATCGTAGCGGGGGCTGTGAACCGTGCGTTATTGGTTAGTCGCTTTATTTTATTTTATTCCTCATGAAAAGTGATCGCTGACGTGGTCGAGACTCTGCGGTGGTTGCACATTTATCAAGTGTGCCCGCAGCAACATTCCATATACGGGTATATACGCACGTGTCGAAACATTCTTGAATAGCACATTCTGTCTTGTATAGATACCGCTGATCGGTAAGCTTTTAGGGGGCGCGCGGGAGAGCTATAAAGCGAACGAGGACGAAATCGTGTGTTAACAAAAAAGTTTGCTTTATGTTACACGGCTTATGTTACCGGTGCCGCCGGTGTAGATCAAACACTGGGGGAGGTACATTTGTTTGGTACGTTTGAATGTGTAAAAAAATTACCTTTATCCATCTTGTTTCACTGTAGGGGAAAATTTGTTACAGAGGTAAAATAGGATTTCAATAAAAATTTGTAAATTGAGTTGGATTATTAAGACTAGATCTGTTGGTGGAATGAAATTCCAGCGGTTTGAAACTCGAAACATCAAAGCATAATATGAGTTTTTGTTAAATTAATGCTTCATACCTTCAATTGCAAATTAATAATTTTGTTTATTGTTTTTTATTCTAATTTGTATCAATTTCAATTCGAATATCAATTTTAACTTTTTCATAAATCATCTTTGAAAACCAACTGATTGAGATGACTTTTTTTTGTTTTAAAATTAAATATTGTTTTTTCAGTTTTTTATGAAATATTGTACATTAATTTATCAATTGCCTTTGATTCTTCTAGATATCTTGTATTAAATGAATTAATTAACCACTTTTTGCGACAATCCTCACAATTATTAGCTGAAGCATGGCCTTACAAAGAATTTGGTTTTTTTGAAGAGTTAACACTCTACCAATTTTTTATATGTACTTGTACTGCCCGGTTATGAATATAAATAGTTTAAGTTTTTAACTATTTTTCCATTTGATGAAAAGTATTACTTTCTGGAGACATCATCGCCATCATTCTATCCCGAAGGATGTCTGTCCTTGAGGACAGCTTACAATACCTTCACAGACTGGTTCGTCCAGTGTCTTTCTTATGACAGGACCAGCCTGCCGAGTGCAAACTTCCAAGATTTATCATTTCAATGGATTTTCAAATGCCGATTCTAAATTTTCCAAATAGCCTCTTCAATGTTTTCCTTTCGCCAAAAACGGTTTTTGTCAATTTTAGACAACTCTCCTGCCTTTATGGTGCGTTATTTTAAATGTTTAAAGGTAATATTGTGAAACTCTTCTTTCACTGAAAAAACTCCTAATCCCACTGTTAATATTTTCTGCTGTAAATCAAAACAGAAACTGCACAAAAATAGGGTTGTGAAAAATAATATTTCTACCATATCATCCAATACGTAATAAATCGAACCGATTGCGTCTGTAGGTGATGTAAGTATAATTCACCTTACCTTACGCAACGCTCACGCATTCATCGATTTCTACACAAAACCGTGATGATCTTGCCGATTTTTCTTGTCCAGTGTGGGTATCCTTCACCATCGCTACGAAGCGATGCTGATAAGCGTCCGCTAGTGGATAAGATTCGCCCGACTGTTTAATGGGACTAACTTTCTTCCCACCCGCAAAAGGTCGGTACGATGATTGACTGTTGATGCCGCGAATAATATCTTGCCGCATCAGCGGGTGGAAATGGTTTTTCCGTATGGGTTTCCATCGAGTTAGTTTTTTTTAGTCTACCTTTTGTTTTTGTAAGCAAAAAAAAAAATCATCCCCGCCACCCAATCCAATGGTGGAATAAACGTGCCTGACTGGGCGTGATACTGGTGAAATGACGCAAACTTTCCGATACGCGACCAACAGCAACAGACGGCGGATATTTGGCGCATGCAGGTGAAAGGTGTAAGGCAATGGAAAAACTTTGTCCATAATTGAATGCGGTGTGTCGTGAATGGGTAGCCAAGGTATGCGGTTTTGATTAAGAACGATCCGTGAATTCTTGTGAGGGGTGAGCGTGCGGCTGAGAATTGATGACGACACGCGCCCGTTCGCGGAAGCACTGCGAAAGAATGTTAAGCTTTGTTTCTTCACAGCGACTGAGTTTCAATTTGCGCGTAATTATAAACGGACCGCTGTGTTTGAAATTTAATCTCACCTTGTCCGCTAGTTGCTTTCCCGGGGGCTTGAATGGGGTGTGACGAACCGCATTGTGTGAAATCAAATAAGCGTAGCACCTTCAACGACCGTTTCCCAAGGTTTGTCTTTGGGGGAAAGTTTTCTTGAAAGCTTGTTAGACAGTTGGTGATTGAACTGAAGGATCTCTTTCTCTCTCTCTCTCTCTCTCTCTCTCTCTCTCTCTAAATTTCTTTCTGGAATAAAGCAAACAGATTGCACAACATGACAACCAAATCATTGATTTCTCGTTTGCTGGATGAAACTCTTTTAAATATTAACGATATCCAGACCATGTCGAACCCTTTTTGCTTATCTCATCCCTACCATGTTTGATTTTTGTTTTTGCAAAACTATCACATTTCAACAAACATGTATAAGTGCAAAAATTGGGACAAATGCACAAAAGGCAAATAAAAACAACAAAGCGAAAAGAAAATCACCAACATCTTGGTGGAAGCAAATTTCGTAAAGTGCTCCCTACCATTTGTTCCCTGGTGTATAGTGGGCCGGTCTAAAAATAAACTGTCCTTCCCTACTTTAAGCGCTAAGCTTCAACGCACCTTTCACTCGTTTCTTGAGTTCCTGGGAAATAACAAGTATCCGCCGTAACTCTCAGCTGCTTCCGATGATGCCGGGTTTTTTGAAGATCAATTATTAATAAGCTACCGGCTGTTTAGCATTTCCTTTTCTCACAACAAGCAACAACAAAAAAAAGGTGGGGAAAAGTTTACGCCTTCCCTTAAGGAGATGGCGAACAGTGTTCGCCAAAATCTTTTGAAACTTTTAAACAACATCTTCACCCTATTCCTCCCATACCACCGTTTTATCGAGTCCCTCTGATGCCTGAGTGAGGATGAAAGCTGATTGAAATTTAATTAATGACTATTTATCGCCCCAAATAGCTCAATATTTCGTCAATCGGTGGTCCCCACGCGTTTTTTTGGGAAAGATCATATTTCCACCGAACGATGAAAGATGAAGTGGGAGAAAGAAAAAAAGGATAAAACATCTTCAGGAGTCAATCCCCTTATGCGTGTCTGTGGGAGGAATCCGACGTGAATAGAAGGACGAATACCTAGGATAACGTTCACCTCAAAAAGGAAGGTATATTCAAGAAACGCTAAACCATTGAGAAACAGTGGTAATGAATGAACGGTTGTTATGATTTTTCACACATTTAAAACGGACCAAACCGAGCTGTTGGATGTTATACCGGTCGATTCGATGGGGAATCGCGGTTGAAGCAGCAGCTACTAGCGGAACGGTACAAACTGCGCAAGCTTTGAATGTCGCGCTTTGGTCCGAAACCGATGCGATTCGAGCACGAACCTGCTCAACAACTGCTCGAATGTGTGTTTGGCGCGCGGACAAATTTCGCTCCACCGCCGGCAGTCGAACTGTATCCGTACTGCCGTACGGTCGTTAGCGCATCTGGGCCCGGTACAATTTGGTTTGCATTAAAGCCTTCCGGTGTGGTTCCGGTCCGGTGCTTTGGAGTTGTGATCGTAAGCACCTCAAAACAGGTGGAAAGAAAAAAACAAAATCTCCCAAAAAAGTCCTTGCTCAAAGCCCGGAATTATAGTGCAAATCGAAAATCATGTCACCGTTCCGATGATAGTGCGCTGATCGTGTTGGATGCGTTTCTCGCGGCGGATGAAGAAGCTCATTATATCGGCATCAAATGAGACCGGGTCGTCAGATTTAATGACCGTGCATGTGCGTTGTATGAACAGTGGGAACCATTTTAAGGCCAGGATCTGTGGCGAACGTTGCTGCAGTAAAGTAAATGAACGACATTGTTAGTCAGGTTAATGTGACCGCCCCCGGGTTGTGCCACAAACCATCGGAACGGAACTTCCCTCTTGCAGCCACAATTCGTGACATCATTTTCCGTTAGGGGCAGCATTTTTGCCGGTGTTCAGAGAGAAAAAAAACAAGTGTCACTCGATTGTCTCCTGGACCGCGGGTTTTTGATGAAGCTGTAAACGATAACGGCACCCCCAAAAACGCCGATGTGGATTATGTGCGTTACGGTGTTACGGGCGCAAACCAGATGCTTCATAAACTAATTACTTTGCACGGGTTGGCAAAAGGTTAAGCAGAACAAATGGTAGAAAATCTGTTCGTGGTTTCGCTGGGTTTGAATGCAGGTTTAAGCTGAACGGTGATGCAGCTCGGCTAAGGTAACGGGGGAAAATTAATTATTTTTTATCGCATAATGAGTTGTACTTTGTTATTGTTTGTTTGCTTCTTTTGTTGTGACATTTAGTAAGTTGTTTATTAATGTTTTATTGATCATTAGCATAATGCCAGAGTTTATTGAATTTATAGTTTAAACTAGCATTTTTGGTGAATAATTTAACATGGAATAAGCATAATTAATTGATTTATTCTTGTCCGGGAAAATTCACGGTTTACATCGGGGAGGATATTTAAATGTTTCACAAAAAAGACACTCAGTTTTGAATTTGAAAATTAATAAAAATCTTTTAACTGACAGACGGTGTTCCACAAAAATTATTTACCATGAAATCTTTATCTTTTATATTAAAATTTTTAAATAAACATTTTTTTATTTTAATTTGTGTTTAAGATGATTATTACAAGAAAAGGCTTTATTTACAAGGAAAAAACTTATTTTCTTAATGGGGAAAAATTTAAACATGAATTTTGTTATACAAAATTAAAGTTTTTCAAAGTTTCGCTACTATAAAAAGAGGGCAGTTTAAAAAAAATACACAAAAGAGTAAAATATAATTTACAAAACTGTGCGTAATTTAAAAGTAAAATACATTTTCCTTTGAAACACTTACAAAGAACGTTTACTGAGAAGTTTAAAGAAAGTTTATGATTGTTTGCTGCTCACTTTTCTTCATGCTCAATGCAGCGGGTTTGGCAGTAAATGTAACAAGGAGCAGAAGTAATTTTGTCAACTTTATATCAACTCATAGCAAACAGATATTATTTTGCATCCATTACCATGAACTTCCCACTGACCAGTGCCAAGCTGTAGAAAAAAAAACTAAAACGACAAAATTGAGTTACGTTTGAGTTACGCAAAAATGTCTGCAAATTGAAAATTATTGCATGCTCGTTTTGATGTTGCCATTGTTTGGAAGGTATCGGCATTATTGTGTAACTACAATTGTTGTCATTTTATAAATAGTGTCTTGCGATAAAATTTGATTATTTTGCTTCTGTTTAGTTGGAGCTCAAACAAATCAGAATATAAAAAAAAACATTAATTGTTTGTCGAACAAACATTTTGTTGCATAAAATAGACATTACATGATAGTTTCATTTGACGTTTGACTGTTATAACCACCAATTGGTCGATGATCTTTTCTCAAAGAATAAAGTTGTTCATTTAGAACCAAGAGAAGAGAATAAGAAAGAACTTAATTTCGATTATACCACTCCTGAAGTATTTGGAATGTAAGTTGATGTATTTGTGGCAGATTGAATATTCTTAGAATTCAATTAAATTTAATCATTTTCCAAGAAGTAATTGCCGTTGATCGACTTTGACTCTTTTCGGGGAACTATGTTTTCTTGTATTTAAGGAGTATGTATGGAGGAGGATTTATTTTCCTTTCCATGAAATTAATTAACGAAGATGATTTTTGCCTATGCTTATGCTAAATAATTTGGAATGGAATTGTAGATTAGCAGATATTAATAATAGTTACACATGTACGCTAATCACAACGATAGCTCTACGAATTACCGATAATAAAGGAGTTGAATATATGAATGAAGGTCGTTCTTCAACCCTCGGAATGATTCGTGTATATTATTAGATACAATCTAGAAAGGTTAAAAGCAAACGATTCAACGTCTTCAAAGTGGAAATATTTGCATGAACAGTTCCGAATTCACATCGGTACTTTTGGATTCGAGCTTAACCATCCGTAGAGAATGTTTCAGAATGCTCGTTGCTAAGAAATGGAAAAGCTTCTTAATGGATAATTCAATCTGCTACGGTATCCATTACCACCCCATGGTGTAAAACAAGTGCCGAAAAGGTATCAATGTAAATTGTATTCGATCCATAAGTATGGTAATGGTTTCTAAAGTTATATTTCTGTGATGTGTGACAAATGCTCATGAAGCAGTTGAATAAAATTACCGTGAAGTTTAGCTCACATCACCTTCAATGTAATTCCCTACTCTACCGAAAAGCAAAGTTTCAAACCATTAAAAGAGAAAATTTCTTGGAAGGTTTTTGGTCTAAAATTATGTTAACAAAGTGATCAAAATTAATGCGAAACATTTATTTATTTCATACCGATAAACCTCTATGGACTGTTTTTAGTCTATTATTCCATTTAGCTTTGGCACAAACCTTTGACATATAAATGTCACTGTCTTGGTATAAGAAGCAAGACAGCTTTAAGAAAGAGTTTACGTCATTGGACCAAAATAAAGGAATAAAAAAAACCCGACCTGCCGGAAGTGTGGACGTGATTTAAGAGCTTCCACTACTATTAGGCCATCTCGCAAACAAGATTCAATAAATCGACCTTCACCTGGATCGGCCGGCCGGCCAAACATACCTAAACGTTCTACCACCCCTCCCTTGTCCCTTTCCTTGAGTGACCTTCTCCCCCACGGGTCGTAGGGAAGAAATATTCGTTGCACATGCGACCTGGACAGGAAATAGCCCCGCTGGTGGTAGTGGTTTGATGAATGGTTACACTGAGTATCGTTTATAGTTGGGCATTTGTTTCCATTAATCCCTCTCTGTAGAGGGTGATTTGATTATAGTTTTGTTGCTATTATTAGGGAGAAAGCAATACCTTTTTGTTTATAACACTGCACCACCTTAAAATAGCACCGTGTCATTACGTTTAATAGTAGAAGGAGTATGACTACATCTTCATTTTATGTAAGCGGCTGGTTTATTAAACATAAAATTGAAGTTTTATTATATTTGTACTTTTCAGTAAAATAAAAATCACCGTCTACAAAGTACTTTTAGTCTTCCTTAAAATTTAATCCAGAAAATGTGAAAATATAAAGGGGAAACGTATCTTAGCAGTAACATTAGCAAAACCACTAAAAGAGATCCCATAAAGTCCTATTATTACCGAGTCAACCATTAAGCTGCTTTGGTTAGAATTTATAGAATTTTTCCTAACGTTTTCTACGAGTTAGTTGGGTTAGAAGGACATTCCCATTACAGTGTTTCCAGTTTCATGAATATCAGCCCTAAGGTCACCATTGGACAATGGAGAGTTTTGAGGGCATGACGATGATACCTCCCGAACTATCATTGTATTATGAGAATGGTTTCCAATTTTTCTAGTGCATTTACCAACACCGGCCCTTCGTAACGATCGAACAGCTTAAGTATTAGTAGCCCACATTTGATTGCCATCTATTGAATTGCAAAATGGCTACCGATTCCCCTTATTATGTGGAAAGCACAAGGGCGATGTGCGTCCTCGTGAAAACCCCCATATCACTTCTTTTCTGGATGTGATGGTGGAACAAATATTTTCCACTCAATTCACTGCCAAAGGTACTAATGTTCGGTCAGCATCGTTCCAGAGTCTCGAACTCGATTGAAATTGAAATCATCAACCTTGGTAAGGGAGTGACAGGTTTTCACTGTTTGCGCTCGGTCAAAACCATTGGCGCCATTACGCATTACAATTGTTTTCTCCCCCTACTTGAGAAGGGAGCGGGAAAAAAAAGAAACGCAAATAAAGAAGCTTTCAACGCGACAATGGTCATGGACAGAATGGTCAAGTTTAATGGGGAAAAGTCCCGATTCTTCCGCCTGCATGATCATTGGTACAATTCAGATTCTGAAACTTTTTAAGTACAATCTGTTGGTAGTGCGCACTTCCCATGGTTGTAAAGTTTCTTCACAACGGTCGATAAGATAAACTTGTTTTGCTTCTGTTATGTACATGTCTTGTGCTTTTTTTCTCTATTGCGAAATGCCATTCACTTGCGTCCTCTGCCGTTGCTGTTAGTAATTATTTTACAGACTTTTGACAGGAAATTAAGTCACAGCGAGTCGAGCGGTGGATTTACTGCCCGTTGACCGTATGGTGCAATAATACACCGGATCACCACCACGATGGTCGATGGGATGGGTACGCATAGACATAAACCGACGCCCGGAGCAATGGTGGAATGGTTCGAGCCGGTGATGGTTCGTTCAAGGTCTAGTTTTAATTAAAGCCAACCATGCTCAAGCTATCATCCATTCGTTACGATGCGTTTAACGTGTGATGAATGTGAAATTATTTACCATCATCATAATTAGCATTTTAATCTATCGCGTACCAGGCGCCTCCATCGATTTCTTTGAAGTGCGCAAAGAAATTCATCTAAACAAAAAAAGTATTCATATTTCCACTATACAGTACCATATTTTTTCGGTGCCATCTGTTGTTTTTTGCATCTAAAGTGAATTTTTATTCGTATCATTTCGTCATTTCAACTAGTGTAAAAATACGATAAAGCAAATTATTTTCTCACGGTTGCATGAATACTGCGTTAAGTGAGCCCTTTTTCTTTTACCAGAAGCAATCAGGCATGCGTTATAAGAAACGGGCTAGTTTTTGGGAATAAAGTTGGGCCAATCGAAAAGGACAGCTGAAGGGGAAAGTAGGGATAAGCTTTCAATTTCAAAAAAAAAAAAAACGGACACGAGCATCAAATATATTATCGCATTCTTCTACCTACCAGAACAAGGTTCGTTAAACCCTTATGCGTAGCTTTCACGTTGAAATTATTTTGCGATAGAAAAAGGTTAACCCAAAAAAAAGGGATGTCAAAGAAAACCGACCCACTGATCACCACCGTAAGGAAGGAAGATTTGTTTTGTCCTTTAACCAACAATGCTGCCTTGGCATGGGGAAAGCCTAATGCGAGTGGAACGCTTCATACGGAACAGCAGTAATGGGTTAAGTGATTTTTTGTCCCCGTTTTTCATTCGATTAGTTACTGGCAGTCTTTAATATAACAATAAAAATACTTTTTTTTTCGCTCTCTCTCTCTCTCTCTCTTTCTGTCTTCTACTACTCAATATATAATTTTTTTTTTGTAATCTTTTCGCTTCATCACTCAACTTCAAATCAGCCGAAAATTGGGACAGAAAACCGTCTTCCTAGCCATGGCCATAAAACCGTCTTCACGGAAGGACGAAATTAATTATCCTGATTTTTCCTTCAGATGATAAGATCATTAGCCTGATTTTCCTAGGTCTGCAAGGTGTCAAAACGATGCCGAAATAGAGTCGTGTCAACGTGTAGGTCAATTTTCCGCCACTTCTACGCCATTGCCAGACCGAAGGGAAACGTTTTTGGGCTTCGTTGATTGATGAATATGGACGTAATTATTTTTCGTTTTTCGGTTACTTAGTGTGTCTTGCAAGGAGGATTTTTTTTGTGCGTTTAAATGTTAAATTGTTAATAGATGTAAAAATCAATTCGTCCTTTATTAAAGTGTTTTGTTAATTAAACCATCACGCCTCTAAATGAACAGTATTCTAGTTAATTAACACGCTCGATTTCCTCTATTAGATCATCCAGTGGAAAACACACTGCATTCCAGCGCAAACATTCATATCGTATGAGAATAACAACTGAACCGCCAGCGATATTGTGCCCCACGAAATATTGCTAATCGATTCGGACGGCTCGAGGCACATTTCCCTAAAAGTACGACCAGCTGTAGCTAATTTTTTCTCCCCTCATTTTCCTGGAAAACTAGATCCACTGCGCTAGATAGTTCGGTTCCGGCAGCAGTCATGATAAGTTAGGTGAAGGCAGTTCGATACGATGCCGTCGTTAATTGATGAGCCAACCGGTTCGATGTGCGGAACTGTTTCCCTCGAACTGCCTCCGGGGCGCGGTGTCAAGAATGGTCCATAATGTTTTGTTACACACTGCCAAAGTGTGGGTTGGGGGCGGAAACAGCGCAAAGGTGAGCATGGAGATGGTGTCCATATTTTACATCCATCCGTTGCGTTGGTGGTGCCAGGTGCGCTTTTCTAGGTTTGTCAAACAGAAACGTTGATGTCACACCTTGTTGTGACGAGCTTTTGCTACAAACGAATGTTTCCACACCAACACTCCTTTATGGCAGGATTTGTGTTATGTTGTTTTTTTCCACCTTTTAGATTATCCTTGCTCCGTAGGAATGTGGCGAGGTACGTTTTTATGAGGCAAAATAAATTTATCTGTGGTCGACACCTTGACGGCACTCCCGAGAAATCAATGGTAACGGTAGGTTGGGTGGTAATTAGATAAACGTAACATTTGTCATTGTACAGTAAGTTAAGCCATCATAATATGTTTTGTTACTATTTTGAAATGTGTAGACAACTAGAAGAAGAGTGCACCTAAGTAAAAGTTTGTAAATGGAACTTCATTCCATTCTGAATATAGTGCTTCGAAAAGGTTAGACTATTGGAATTGCTTTAATTATCGGTTTCTACGTGTTTGTAGTTGTTCTAAGGGGGCGTCCATTTATTACGTAAAGTTAAAATTGTCATTTTTCGACCCAACCCCCCCTATCGTAACAAAATGTAACGTTGGCAAAGACCCCCCTCTAATGTTATGTAACGCAACACCAAACACCCCTTCCCCCATTTTTTTAAATATAAATAAAATATATATCAGACTGGTTTGATTCTTACTTAACCTCCCGTTCTAAACAAATAAAAATTGATGATTTCCATTGAGATTGATTTATAGCGTCATCGGGTGTAACTCAAGGTAGTGTTTTAAATCCACTTCTATAATTCTATAATACGAAAGTATTATTTATTAATCACACTTGCAATTTTCTTCCATCCAAAATGTTCCTGTGTTATGTTGACGATCTTAAGATATTTTGCTCATCCTCCTCTATTGACGATTGTAACTCTCTACAGATTCATCTTGACAATTTTTGTATGTGGTGTTCATTGAAAAACTTTTTGCTTTGCAATGAAAAATGCTTTGTTTTAACTTGGCCTCGAAGCTCGTTAAGCCAAGAAGAAGAAGAATATGACGCGTAAATCAAAAGTTATAAGCTTTACAATCCAAAAAAAAGCTCACACGCATAAAAAAAGGAATGCATATTCGGTATATATAAAAGGTATTCATCGAAAAATTCGAAAAAAATATTTCAAAAATGCACGAAATGGTGAAAAACATATTTGTCCTGGCATTATATAAATTAAAAGTTTGTACGACTTCCATATCAAAATATATAAAGAAATAAATGCGCAATACTCACCCAGGTTGGTGGTCATTGACAATATGATTAATTTATGTTACGTAACACAAAGTGGACGCTTTCCCCTCTGTAACAAATCGTAACGCTAGAGGGAACCCCCTCCCTCCACCTGCGAGCGTTACGTTATAAATGGACACCGCCTAATGATAAACCATATATCGAAATACAACGGTTTTATAATAAATTTTGCATAATAAAACACTCACATGACAATTAACTTCAACTTGAATAATTTTTATGGGTTTTTATGGGTTCAGAAGATGGCGTGCCAATAGATGTATTTAATTGATTCAACTCAAAACAACAGCCAGGAAATATGGGGATATTTTTTTGGTTCTACATTTTTCTATGCTTTATCAATATTTATTCATTTGATTTCAAAAACTTCTCGAAGGACACTTTAAACTTTCAATGTTTAAATTTCAACCCTGCTTAAAAAATAAGAAGTATAAATAATGAATGGAAAAGAAGATGTTTATAAGTATTCCATAAGAGTCGCTAAAATCTTTTCAATTATTTCAACAAGACCTTATGTCCTAAGGTACGTAATAAAAAGCACAACATGAAAACGTCTGAACAACAAAATTCAATTCAATAGCTTTGTTCAAAGGAAAACATGTACAATCTGCAACAAAAAAGCTGCCCCGTAAAAAGTGATGTACACGCAAAACGCAACAAAACTTTATCGTTCCGACAGATTCTTCGGGCCATGTTCGTTTTCGTGAACATGGTCGAGAAAAATGATCACTCGCTAATTTGCTTCCTGGTGTCACATGCCTGTACAATGGTTAAACAAGTTCCAAAAACGCACACAGCAGCACATTGAGACGGTGTGACTCTTATCATCATTAACAGTCATCTGACAATTGCTCTGATTGCTGCCACCATGCCTGCTTCCGTCCCAACGGTACAAATCCGTCAGGAGTTTTTTGTACTTAACGTACCGCCACCACTGTCAGGCGGAAGGTGAAAGTGTCTCGCCTTGGCGTTTGGTATGTAAATTTATCATGTCTACCATTCTGCGAAAGCGTACTTTTGCAGGGATAACATACTCTTGAGAATAAGAGGTTTCCTTTGCTGGTGGAGCCGGATGGTACCACAACCATTGGGCGAACAAACTTGCCGACAGCAGCATCATGTCTCGCGTAGCTCCAAAGCACATCACAAACCGAGGTGCAGCACGTGGAACAAATGAAACTGTCCACAATTTGAGCCATTAATGGCATGCCGTGGGAAGATTGGCTGTGCACAGAAGGTGCGATAAAAACGGTTCGTTTCCTATCGGGAATTAACGGTGGCATTTTATCTTCACCGAACCGTGGTCGTTAGTGTTTCGGCTAAGCTTCTTTTTTTGAGGTGTGCTCCGCTACAATGGGTGTCTTGTCGACAAGATTAATCTACCCTACGGACGGTTAGCTATTAATAGGCTTCGTGTGAATTGGGGTTTAGCTATTATTATTGTCTCAACCGTCCGAACCGTTTGCAGGGGAATGGTCGAAGAAAGCATTTGCGCGAACATTCACCGTGTCGTGTGTTGTAAATCCTACAAGCTTTGCTAGAGTTGATCTATTTTTTTTTGGTACAAACCTTAAGCAAAACGTTCTGATGAAATGGTTAAAGTTGGTGGAAAACAGAGGAAAATTATTTCACCACTACCACCGAGGATGGTAATTATGAATCAATTATGCATTAATTCTTGGTTGGTACGAATAATTAATTATGAAGCCGAAGCGCCTACGTTTGAAAGTACATTTTACAAAGTAATCTTCGGTAAGGTGAAAGCCAACGAAGACAATACGCGAAGTAAGGAGTGAGAGAAATGACGGACCAACCAGAGTGATTAATTAACTTTTTTAGCCATAAGAACAAAAAATTTGATTACTTAGTTGTTTAAATGGTTTTGAGGAAAAAAGAACAGTTTAATAATTAAAACGCCCACAATAAAAATTAATTTAGCTTGTTTAAAACAAAATTCTGCATAAATAGACAGATTATGTTTAAAACATTTTAAACAACTTTTCATATAATAAAAAAGCAATTTATTTGGTGGAGGCGCCTAGTACTTCACTAAAAAAGTAATAAAATTCAGCTTTTATGGTATTTTTTTTTTAATTAATTTTTTTATGTTACTCGCATTGAAAGTAAAATATTTAGAGATGTTTTACATTGAAGAAAACAATTTCCTCTCAACAGAAAAAACCATACAAAAATAAGAAACCATTAGACATTCACTAAAATATTTAGTTCTTGGTAGAGGATCTTCTCGGAAACATTAGACCCATTTAGCTCTCTATGGTTAATTGATGAGTTTTTATAGCTGCACAAAAAAAACGAAAAGAAAATCTCCCAAAAACATCTTCGAGGAACTGTGCATAATTCATGTACGTTAAATACAAATGAATGGTCAGTGAAACAATTTCTCACTGGTGAAACTTGCTTCAGTATTTACGTTGCATGTGCTTCAAATTGTCATAATTGACATAAACACATTCCATTACAGAATGGAAAAGAATGTTTCAGTATTTATTGAATAAATCAAATGCTTCCCTTTATTATGCTTATCAAGTGTTTCATCACTTTTATCGTTCGTCAGCATTCGTTTCTTGGAATAAATATATCTTACCCAAACAATTTGTTGCAGCTTTTCCAAATGTATCAATACGGTCGTTTGTTTTTACTCTTGGCACAAGATAGGTAGCGCTTGGTAGAAAAACCGCACAGAAGAAGTTTGAATTTCCTCGAATCAATACACGTACATCGAATGTTCCATCGATAGCATTGTTTTGTAAACTTTTATGCTCTGCGCTGGTTGGGAAATTTTGGTACCACATTTCTTCGAAAACGATCCCTCATGGCCCCCTCATGCCAACATGTAGCAGTTTAGTTATTTGATTTAATGTAAATGTTTTAAACAAATTTAATTTACTATTTTTAAAGCTTGCATCGTTACCATCCAGCACATGAGAAAATATTTCACATTAAAATTTGTTTACTCCCCTCTGACACATTTTACGTTCTGTTTTGCTAATTTTCCAGCCTGCCCAGCACACTGACCGCGCTCCGGATGCAATCAGCGGTGCCGTAAAAAGCGGATGTCCTTCACAAACGCTGAAAGCCTCACTGGGCAACTATCCGAACTATAACTAGCCAGCGTCGATCGGTAGCAAATAATTTCCGGCACATCAATTCCAACCAGTCCCCATCCCAGAAGTGCCCCATCCCACGCCAAAAAAGGGTGTGCAAATAACCTTTCCATCACAAGCGATACTTCACTCTGCCAACCTCAACAGGAGTTACGGGTGGGGTCGTTGGTTTGCTATTGAATTATAACATTCCCATACTTCTGTTCTGTGGTGTGATCTAGAAAAAGTGTAGGGACATCGTTTGTGGGTGTATGTGTGAACGCTTTGATGATGTAGCATGGTTTATGGTGTAGAATTTGTTTAATGAAATTGAAACCAGTCCCCAAAAGTGTGTTTGCTGTCCGTCCCGACGAAGGAACAGTCTTTGCATAGCAAGGAAATGGGTACAGGACAGCTACCTAACATTCCAAGACTGATGATTGCAAGTAAATAGGAAGTAAAAAATCCTTCTCCTAACCCGTTCAAAAGAAAAAACCGAAGCCGAAATATGTGGTTATGAGTGAGTGAGTGAAATAAAACAGAATCACCGTATTAAGCGGTACAGTGAGATGAGTCCACATACCAACGGCAGTGGTTAAGTGATATAGTCTGTGAGCAAAATAGACCGCATGATGGCCATCAATGGAACCACCATCACCACCAGTGCGTCGGTCATCATCAACTATACGGCGGCCCTGTCGACCACCTACCAGGAGCTGTTTGTCAATCTGCACGAGACCGGCCTCGGGACGGTGTTTGACGAACGGCATCGGGTCAACGGGACGATCGGATGCAGCCGGGCTTGCCTATCGTGGAAGAAGCTCGTTCTGGTAGCGCTGTTCTGTCTGCTGATAGTGATCACGGTCGTCGGCAATACGCTGGTGATCCTGTCCGTGCTGACCACGAGACGGTTGCGCACCGTCACGAACTGCTTCGTAATGAGTTTGGCCGTTGCCGACTGGCTCGTCGGTATCTTCGTGATGCCACCCGCCGTCATCGTGTTCGTCGTCGGTACGTGTTTTTCCCTTTATATTTCGTTCATATCTTTTCGCCCGTGTGTGAGGACCGTTTTTTCCCCTTTCCTGTTCAGTTCCGCTTGGTAGCTCATTTTTGTATTAATCTCAAAACCTTCCCGGATCAGTTACGGTGGTCCACGTCGTACCGTGCCGTGCGTGTTCACGTCGTACCAACTTGTTGCCCTTCAAATTTCACAACCGCTTTTTTCCGTACGCTTCTGAGGATTAATTCTACGCGTTTCGCAACCTCTAGAGACGCATCCGGGCTGGTCCGTCTGGCATGATATTGATAGGCGTCGGCTTACACGCGTACGCCTGTCAGTAATCTCGGGTGCCTCCATGTTTTTTTTGTTTTTCCTCCATTTTTTTTTGGGCAACCTTTTATCATATTCTCCCCGTACTTAGCGCTTAGCAAATCTTGATCGGGAGCTCGGGAAAATTATTCCATATGTATGATTTCGTTGTACATTTATCTTTTCTGTTTTTTTGGCCAAATCCCTCCCAGAATTTCAAGGCCGGGACGGGTTCGCTTGGTACAGTTTTCTGCCTCGTTGCCAATGAAAGATGATACGAGCGCATAGCATACCGGCTTATGCTTGCCAGAGCGTACAGGTACGAGTGTGTAAGCACGCATCATGTTAATGCTGATTGAGCTTGCCAGAAAGCGTAACAAGTGGTGGCAGATGACACAGATAGCACACTGGCAGACAGTGCGCTGTAAAGCTGTTTGTCATCGAAACTTCATTAAAGCTCCATTAGGTAAAGGTTGCATTACTCGAGCGGGAAATCTGCTACAAAACATAATACCAATGTAACAAATGAAAAATCTTCGCTCGCAAAAGAAATAGCTAATAAATCCACAAAACAACCGGAATGAAATCATTTTGCAGATTATGCTTTTCGCCTACTCGCTGTACGACAACAACAAATGACAGGAGCGATCGTCAAAACACCGATAAAACACTTCAAGTCAATTGTTGGCAAAAGTATGCCGGAAAGACAAACAAGCTTTAGAAGCATCCGTTCGGTACCCCCTGCCGGTGCAAGAAATCAAAAGAAAAAGTGCACACGAGGGACCACGAGTTGGAAGGAAAATACATTTTTATTCTTCTTCCCGTGCTTTGCCGAACACTTTACCAAAACCATTTCGCAGGGCAACTCTGGTGAAGAAAGCGCGAAGAAAGTTCATTATCGTCCGCACGGAGCTGCTGAGTAAATAAAATTAACACAAATTTCTGCTACTATAGCATGGCAGATTGGCTCACTGGCGTGGCGCTTGTTTGCGTACGCGTAACCGAATCCGGCGAACTTTTGCGGATGAAAGTGAAAGTAATCCTTTGAATCTACAAACCAAAAAAAAAACCCCTACGATATTGCTGTTTTCGTCTGATCGTGTGTCTCCCACCCTTATTTCCCGGTGGTTCTTCCTCTTATTTCCCGCACTACCACAATTTTGCTTCCAAGCTGGGAAAGCTGCTGTACTTTAGCTCTTGCGTGTGTGTGTGTTAGAACTTTTTGTTAACCTCATCTGTGTTCGCGTTTCTTTATTATCCTGCGTTTTTTTCTCATCCTTTCCCTCCTCGTTCACAGAATCATGGCAGCTTGGGTGGATACTGTGCGACATTTGGATATCGCTTGACGTGCTGCTCTGTACGGCCTCCATCCTTAGTCTCTGTGCAATCAGCGTTGATAGGTATATAGGGGAGGGTGGCGCACGGTTAAAGCAAAAGATTGTTTTTAATGCGTTAGTTCGGTTGGCGGTGGTATATTTGGCTTTTCTTCCTGACAGATATCTGGCTGTAACGCGACCGCTCACCTACTCGAAACGAAGACGCTCCAAGCGGTTAGCACTGTTGATGATATTCGTCGTGTGGTTGGTAGCACTAGCGATCACCTGTCCTCCCATCCTTGGCTGGTAAGTACGTCAATGGCAAAGTCGAGTAGTCGGCAAATACTGCTTAACACATAGACACATCTCACCTTACGATGGAGGCGGTTTTTTTTTGTTTTTGTTTCGGGGGTTGTTGCGATTGGATTAGATGCTCAATTCACGGCTATCATCCTAGCGACATTTTATCTCTACAGCTTCTATCCGAATAGGACGCAGCATCGTTACGAGTGTGCAAGTCGTACTATTTTTATTCCATTCCACCCACGTACCACGTGAGTGAAAATACTGTGAGATTCCCAACAGCTGCCTAGTGAACGACGTGTAGCGGATCCGTTAACCCTTACAGGGTTTTTCGATTTTTGTCCGTACTGGAGATGAGAATAATAAGTGCTCTAGGTGGTGAGTTAACTCCTAGTGAGTGACTCACACGAAAGAGTTGATTCTTCGAGTGATTCTTAAATTTAACATTGTTGACGAAGTGGAGTGGTGTGGTGAAGTTAGCCTAGCCTCAAGGATTGATATCACTCATGAAAGATTGATTTGAATCATAGAGCTGTTATTTGACTCTTGAAAGAGTTATGACGATTTGACCTTTGACTCACTCACATGAACGACTCATATCACTCGTGAGTTAAATAATTCGTAAAAATGTAATTTGAAATATCAAATTTTCAACCAGATTGGTTGGGATTCAATCTAATTGGCCAGAGATATTGTAGCGATTAGTGATGCATGGACAAAATGTAGGCACAAGTGTCATTTAGCCAAATCAGAAGACAGATTGGCGATCCGTTGCATGCCGACCGAATTTTGAGGCAAAGTTGGGCCAAAAATTAGGAAAATGTTACGGTTTCACAAACAGGGTATGTAACTTGGTTCCTCGATTAATAAATCACTTTTCACTATGCGAAAACCCCCTTACAATGTATTTGTAACTATAAAAAAAATCAAATTCTTTCCACATTGCATAGCCTCCGAACCACCCTGTACAAAAAATTGACACGCAGATGAGTGACCGTGAGAGGGAGGGTCCTTCTTTCAGACTTTAGCCAAATCAAGTGCGCGGAAAAGGAAAAAATTGCAGATCCAGTCCGAACTGAATCGAAAAACCCTGCAAAATGTCATCGACCAATTGAAACGGACGGTCGCGTATGGTCCGTTGCAGTCATAAAACTCTGTGTGTCCCATACACTCACAATGAGATGAATGCCTGGTGTGTTTTCAAATATTGATTCCGAAAACATTCGCTAAAGTACATGGTTTGTGGCTTTGATGACCATTAACAGTCGATCGAAAGCTGAAGGATATCTTCAATTTCCTCTCCACGAACCAGTAGCGTTTGGCTAAATTGCTTTTACGATGGCAAATAGTTAAACCATGCCTTGTTTCCCACGGATGCTACCATCTCATCACGTGCCACATTCCATTCGGTTCGGTTTGTTCGCAAAAAAAGCTTTTCTGCTTTCACTACCAACCCTTGTCACATTTTCCTTCTCGCCGCATTGGAAAATTGTCCTTCACGTCATTTTCCACGATTTGACTTTTTAACCAAGAGATTAATATGATCGTTCAAGTGACAGACAAAAAAAGAGGGTTTTAGTTTTTTCGACATTTTTTTTTTATTTTTACTTTCGCTCGTTGTTATTGAAAATAAAAATAAATCAACGTTACATTGGAATGAAAGATCCCACACAGGGTGCAAGTAACCGTACCGTAACGGTAAGGTAACCGACAATGAATGACCTTTTTAGCAAAATTAGCTTGAACAAATCGGTAGCAGCTTCAGTATGAAAGGTAGCGTCGAAGTCCGATGCATACCTTCGGAGAAATCCGTCCAACTCCAGGCGGTTGCTGTTTTCATCGGTACTTGAAAGACAGCATTGCAAAGCCGCAGTCGCTAAAGCTAGCGAAAGATGTCAAGGATACAGGGACAAAGATGAAACCAACGGCAGCAAACAACACGCATCCATCATATGGTTAAGGTTTCACAATTTTTTTGAACGAACTCTTAAGGACGGGTTTGGTCACCAACGCCAGCATTGGTCAGCCTTTTCCCAGAACAAGGACTGTTCTTTGCCAGCCGGTACAATGAACGCCGTATAGTGTAGCTGAATGATAGCTCGTGAAGCGTAAATATCCCAATTTATGTTAAGCTTAAGTTCTTTTTTTTCTTTTAAGGGAATGGTTTTGTTGTGTTACTGAAAAGACTTTTTTTCATCGGGAAATTCTTTTTAAGATACACAAACGATGTGCTTTCTTCATCGAACAGTTGGAACCATTTTTGTTTTTTTTTTTTTTGGGGGCAGTTCGCATTTTGCCTTCCATCGTTCCGGCAGGGAAACCGTGTAGGTTTTTCCCGGTCGAGGTTAAATTCAATTCCGAATGTTTATTCAAAAGTTCACAAGTCACTACCGGCCGGTGCTTAATCTCGCGTACACCGGTAAGCTGTCTGACAGATACACTCGAGCTGTCCGTAAGTGGATTCACTTGCAAAAAATTTTAATCTCCACAAAATCAATTACCCCGTACGCTGCAAACTTTAGCAAGCGATTCCATACGGTGTACGAACCCGAAAACTTTCATGTTTCACCATGCACATGATCTCGGATGGAGCCCGGCGGATATATTATGGCCCTCGAAATGGTTTCTAACTGACTTTTTTTTCTTCTTCATTCTTTTTTTTCTTTCTGTCCCCATCAACGTACACTCTTGCACGGTGCGCACAGGTACGATCAGGATCGAAGGACACTACAAAGCTATGAGTGCCACTACAACCAGAACAAGGGCTACGTCGTGTTTTCCGCCATGGGTTCCTTCTTCATCCCGATGACGGTGATGCTGTACGTTTACTCGAAGATATGTTGTGTGCTTACGTCGCGCCAAAACCGGATGACCAAAACGGAGGTAGGTACGAATGACAGCGAAATCGACAATCGGATCCAAAATGGTGCGAGTGAGAATCATTTTTGACAGTAAGCCCGTACTCCGGCTTCACACCTTCGGCGATACGAGGAAGGATGACTTTTCCGCCCAAAAACTGAAGTATCTCTTCTGGGGATGTTTCTTCCCCCAATCTCCACCCTCACCCACCCTCTCCCCAAGGGGTGTGAAACAAGCCCGTTTGGTTTCGTTTCGAGCGAGAAATGTATGTGTGTTGTGGGATTTAATTTGAAGTTTGTCCGTTGTTATGCTAATGAGTCGCCCACGGCGCAACGTTGGGACGCTTGTTTAGGGATTGTTTTTTTTTTTTGGTTTGGGGTAGGGATGTACTTAAAATTCCGCAATCATAGATTTTTACGTAATGGAAATTACATCGTCAGCGGTAAGCGTTTTAATTGCCTGAATGCTTTTGTTGCAGAAAATTTATCAAACGTTTGCTGCGGTAAAGTAGCATAAAGGGACTTAATTATTTCCACGCAAGCGAAATAATAATTCAATGCATCGTACTGTAATAATTAGGGGGGTTTTCAGATTGTGACGGATTAGGTAGAAATAGTAGAAAAAAATTATTCAATTTCATTAGAAGAAAAAATCATATCATCAATCATCATTGAAATAAAATTTAAAATATTTCAAGGTTTATTTAAATTAATAAAATTAAGGCTATAAATATCACTTACCTTAAGCAGAAGTTACTTAGAGAAAGTGTTCAGCATCATTGTTTTTCTTCCCTTTTTTGTTTGCGGTCAATTTCCATGAACCTTCTCCAGCCAGCCAGAACCTGTTAGGAAGGGATTTCGTTAAATATTAGTCTAGGGTTTTTAGATTCGTTTATCTTTTAGGTACGCAACTAGACGAACTCAAGTCTCTCTGTGGCCCATCCCGTGCGTAATGTTTAAATGTAAAGCGAAGCCAAATTTGGATACTTATTGTCTGTTTACTTTTTGACCTTTTCCTTTTCTCGTTTCTAACTTCTGCTTCGTTTTCTATCCTTTACGGTAGGCAACGGAAAAGAACTGCGATATCGAGGTGGATAACTGCACCTCGGATGCGGACACCAGCCCGCGACAGATGGTGAGTGGAGCGTACGGTGGACGACACGCACTTCCCGCCGGCCACTATCCGAATGGAAGCAGCAGCAACAACACTTCGCATCAAACGTTGTACGAATTTTTAAGCTCCACACGCACAACACCGAACGTGGCGTCACGTGGCACACAAAGCACTACCACCCGGAACGGTAGCAATGCGAGCGGCATGTCAAAGTTTTCGGGCGCCACATTTGAATTGCGACCGATTAACACCGTGCAGTTTAGTGCAAGTCAAATTTCGCTCTCGGAATCGTGCGCTTCGAATGTCACAAACAATGCGACCAAGATACGGCTGCACGGGAAACGTATCCCGATCCGCATTTCCTCGCTGAAGCGTGAAACGAAGACCGCCCAAACGCTCAGCATGGTTGTGGGTGGGTTCATTGCCTGCTGGTTGCCATTCTTCGTGTACTACCTGCTGATGCCATTCCTGCCGGACGATTCGAAAAGTGACGATCTGATGGAGTTCCTAACCTGGCTCGGGTGGATTAACAGCGCCATCAATCCGTTCATTTACGCGTTCTACAACGTTGACTTTCGGGTAGCGTTTTGGCGCCTCACACTACGGAAGTTCTTCAAAAACAAGCACAACCTCACCTTTTACAAATCATAATGCGGATCGAGCCGAGCAAGAAAAAAGACAGTGTGTCGTCAGTGTTTCGTTACTTATTACATAGAATGGAAATAAATAAATAAAAAAAAACGAATTAACTAGAAGTTTGTGTTGCCTGTTTTGATCCCGTTTTGCCGATATGCCCGCCGGAGATGAAGCGGCTTTTAAGGATTCGCAATAAATTGTAAATCAATTAAGGTGCTGTACATGCTACGTTTTCAAAGGATCAAACAACAGGTTCCCAGAAGTATGAGGGTTGGTAGGTAGCTGGTGTATTTTTTTGTTTTTTTTTCCTGCGATTGAATTCGCATCGTTGAAAATGAAAAATAATTTTCTCTGCCCGAGGGCTGCGGCGTACAAAAACACAAAGTCAATAGTAGTGGTCTTTTATGTTTTGTGTGCAATTTAAACTAATTGTTTTCGCGAATATTGCATTCTATCGTTTAATGTAAGAGAGTAACGATATATGTTTGAATAATTAGTTTAGCTTATTAAATTAGTGGTAAATAAATAAAAGTTTCTATTTGATATATTTTAACTAATGAATTTAAAAAAAACATATCATTTTAAAATAGCATTTCAAAAGCGATTAATATCGAGAACAATATACTTACAGACTTAAAGTATATTTTTGTTCTAAGTTATAAGCTGCCTCATTGTCTCTTCTCTCTTTTGTTCTACAAGAATTATTTTTACCATTTTGTTATTTTCGCTTGCATATTTTACAGCCCATCACCCCCGTTTACGATCACATCAAATGCCAATGGGTCAAATGTTGGTTAATTAATCATTTAAAAAATAATCATTTTAATTCAAATTTTAAATTTAAAAAAAAAAATTCTTGTCATGTAGTGGGTATATTCCATAAAAGCTTACCATTTTGAGAAAGCTCATGTAAATTTTATTTTCTTGTGTGCAATGTTGCATGCCAGAAAGGATATTTGGACACGAAAGCTTTTGAATGAATATTTTCCTTCGCCTTTAACACAATGGAGACGCCTGGTCGTTCATGAAATAAATGCCTCGACCAGACAGGTTCATTTTATCTCAAACAATTAAATGTGACAATTATTCAAATAATATGTTGTTCTAATTAATATGTGTCTGTTTATAGCTTTTTGTTTTTTTTATTCATAAAGAACGGCCTGGCCGTATTGCTTGTTTATAGCAATTGAATGTGAAAAAAATATTCCAAAACAAAGTTTGAACGAAGAGTAACATAAATAATTATCTAACAAAGAAAAGAACAAAATGGTTGCAGATGTTCAACCCATGCACACCATTACGAATAGACCCAAAAGCTTTGGAACTGTGTTTTTTGTTGAAAACTAATTCACTTGTTATCGAAGCAGTGGTCATACTAGCGATTGAAATAGAAAAAGTTTCTTGTCAACACAATAACACTGGCATCCGGCATGTTGTGAATAGAATTCTGGGTATTTAAATGTCCATAACAGCAAACTTTAAGAAGCTTGTAAAGTTTCAAGGTTGTTTTTTTTTTGTATTGAGAATATCTAAACTCGTATCGATCGACGAAAAAAATAATAAAGCTTGACCAAGAATGTGCTTGAAGCAGGTCAACAGTCATGATGATATGCAGAAAGGTTAAACAGTTGACCGAGATCCAGCATACGATGTGAAACTCAAGGTAAGGACAGAAAAAGCATTCCAAAGGTCGATGATCTGTCAAGCTGACGAAAGTTTTTAAAATTTAATTTGAAAACAAAAAAAACGAATGATCACTTGCCTTTCTTTATGTTTCATCTTTAGCTAATTAAAGTTTGCTTCGAAAGCGTAAAAGGTATGAAATCTTTACAAAAGAATAATTGGATGAAACGATTACAAAGTCCTTAAAAGTGCGCTTGTAAAGCTAGTGTTGTGTAAAATTTGTTTTGAAAACTGTTTTCTTCTTTGTTGCATGGTGTAACGCAAGCTGAAGTTAATTGTAAGTGAAGATGAAGTGTTCGCTACAGTTTCTCGGTAGACTTTTAAATGGCGTTGAACACCAACTTCCACCTCTTTTTGCTGGTCATCTGCTGCTGACCGGTAAATTTTTATTAAAGTTCACAGCGAACGGTACACAACTCATCGGGCGGGAGTTTTCTTTTGCTGCCGTTTTAATTCTCCCACTGCAACCAGGTGCTAGTAGCAAGGTTGGGGGCGCGAGTTCGGGCACCATCAAATGCAGCAAAGTTCTGCAGCTATGACCCGGTCCCGATGAGTTCAGCCAGTGCGTTCGTCCGTTTGATTTGAATGAAAAGCAAGACAGCGCTATAATCTCATTACAGTTTTATTGCATTAGTTTGTTTGCCGTCGTTAAAAGGTCGAATCGACCTGTGCCGGAAGTGGGGTTCTCCTGAGGGTTAAAAACGAAACGGATGCCTCGGTTCTTACCGGCAACGGTTCGGGCACGGATGGACGGAAAGATTGTGGCCAATGTGTGTGCGCACCCAGCAGTGACCGGGCGCAGACCAGGAGGGTCGAAAGGAAAACTCAGCGCACGATAATCAATCATCATAAAGTTCTCTACCTTTGCTCTCTCTACGGTACGATGCAATACGGCATTATCGGTCGGCATTTCTTCATCGTCACGGTTGGAGGGTAATGAAAACAAAAAGGCAAAATTAAAAAAAAAGCAACAAGGAAATGTTTCTTGCTATCCACACTAGTGCACAGGTAGCCCTGCAATTAGACGATCAAGAAGGTTGAACCTGCATGAGTGTACAGAAATACTGCTTTCAACCGGCTACCAATTACAGAGTGGCCGATGGGAGTGGATATGAAAACAGAATATTGTGTGCTGTGCTGTTTATCGTGCGGATAGAACTATTCATAAAGATGTGCGACCGCAAGAATCGTACGATGTTGATGGTGATGCGTTACAATGTTACTACACCTTCACCATTCGGTGTGGCTCTGGGCTAGTTTGGATGGACTCTTTGGAAAGATGGGTGGTGTTAATTTTAATTTTCCCTCCTTATATTAATCATTATTGTTTCTATACTTTCTTATAATTTTGATAATAAATATTACGAAAAAATATTCACTCCGAAGCTTACAAAAAGATCATTTTTTGAGACATTAAATAATAGTTTAATACATTTTTCACAAGAATTTTTTTACCCATTTTACCCAAGACAACATTTTTCAAAGCCGATATTCTATGTAATTTTTTTTTAAATACTCCGAGAAATTCTTATGGTATATTCGAAAGAAAAAAATCATTCAAAAATATGTGACAATCTGTTGACAAACTATACCAAACCATGTAGGAAAATGCCACTAAATATAAAATAAATTGCAAGACAACTTTAGAAAACTAATTTAAAAACGGTTTGAAAACCCGAGCTACAATTAAAAAAATCATCGTTTATTCCAGTGTCGACTCCGGAGTCTAAATCGGAGTAAACACATAAGACACCGGAGTCTATATGATTCAACTCAGGCGACGATTCCGGTTTAACACGGAGTTGACTCAGGAATAAAATTCGGAGATGACTCAGGAATAAAGTTCGCAGTTGATTTGACTCGGAGTTGTGTCCGGACTTTTTTTTAACTCCGTAGTCGGATGATTCCACTTTGGAGTTCCAATCATTACTTACAACATTGAACAATACGCCTTTTCGCTAGGAGATTAGTTTACTATTTGGAATGATACTTCCTTATTGATCGAGTTTTTGAAAATATATATGATTTTCTCGTACCAACCAAAGCCAGGACAATAAGGAACTTTCCCAAATCTAATCCATTTTCTTACTAAGGTTTAAGCTCTTGCTCTTGGTTTCAAAAACCTTATCATCACACCATAAGCCCTTTGATGGAATAAAAGAAAATATCAACATTCAACCCTGTTGAGAAAAGAACAATAGTCTTCGTATTAGAATTCATACCAGCCACCAAAAACGCTAAAATAGCCTGATTTCACTTAACATATCATGATAGCTGCTGACTAACCCATTCCGATGATGGCTAAAGTTGCTTTGCTGGCTGTACGGATAATTTTGCAAAACTTGTTAAAAAAAAAACCAAACAAAACAAAAACGAAACAAAACACTCAACGATGCTCGACAAAATGGAACCACATTCCGTTTTCTTACCTGTGCTTATTACATACACTGCGCCAAAAACTTTTGCGCCACCAGCAAAGGCGAACCAAAGCGGCAGGCATGTAGCGAACCTTGTTTGACAAAAAGCGGGTGATATGAGCAATCATGGCGTACATGTACATGGCTTGTGTTAAGGGTATGTAATTTTTTATCGTACAACAGATGTTTTTTTCTGCTTACACACACCCCATTGTAACGTAATGTGAGAAAAAGTTTTAGCTCGGTACGTTGATTTTGATCATTTGTGCTGCACATCGCTAAGATTGCATTTTGTGTAAATAGCTTTTCTTTCATTACCTTAAAGAAAGACAAAAAACAATAGAACAATTATTTTAATAGCATAATAAACAGCACAATAAAGCGATTCCCCTTTAAAAAAAGATACTAATTATGAACAATAGTTAAATTTCATAATTATCCCACTTTTGCGATTTCTCTTTGAAATAAACAACAAATAATTGTTCTGATTGTTTAACATGTCCTTTCATCGCTTCCTTTCCCTTTCGGGTTGCAAATGGATGTGAACAAAAGGTTGTGTTAAACCACACTGCGGGTAACCTTCCATATCTTGCACTGATAATAACAATAAAAAACCATCGAGCCACCGAGCACGTTCGAGGGCTGGAGTTTTGCTTCTTGTTTTGATTATTTTTTTTGTCTTCTCTCTGTTCTGTTCGTTTAGTCTCGTTTTAACATTCCGCTTGCTAGTTATATGGGAGACCCTCATAAAATATGCTTCATGCTGTTTCTACCATATCCCTAGCTTCCTCCGTTATTATCTTCCATTTAATCTCTTGCACCACTCAGCGTACAAACCGCGTATCGTCTGATGGTTGGGGAGCTTTTTTTTTGCAAAAATGATTTACGTTTAATGTCGTTCCGCATGCCAAGATGCTACCCCCGGTGGTAGATATGATTCCTTGCAAAAGAGAAAACCTAAATCCACCACATTTAAGCTTCATCATGTCTGATAAAAACGTTTTATTCTCCACTGCAACACAAAATAAAACAAAAAAAAAAATGAGAAAAACATGGAAAAAAAAGGTTGAAAAAGAAGTGGAGAAGGTGAGTGGACCAAGCCGTGCCTACAGTCATCCAACTCCGATGCACCGATAGCCATACATTTCCTCCATTTTTGTCTGTATATTGTAGTGATGTGTAATCCGGAGTGGAATCGTGGATCCACTCCGACTCCGACTAAAAATCAAAATTGACTCCAACGAGTCCGGTCGAGTCCGGACGACACCGAGTTCGATCGAGTCCGAATGAATCCGAATGGTTAAAATCGATTCCCGATGAATCCGGATGAGTCCAGATGAGTCCGATTGGAGTTGATCGGACTTGAGCAGATTCAACAGGAGTCGATTCCCCCTCCCTCCTCCTCCCTCCTCACTTCTGCCGGAGTCATTCCGACTCCGACTCCAGCTGACGTCGGAGTCGGACCCATCCAACTCCGGCAAACAATTTATAATTTACCCATCACTACATAAAATATTGCAATGGATGAGTCGCTTTCATTAGTGCAACGGAAAGACATTCACCAAATTTCAGGTAAAGCATATTTTTTCCAAAAAAATAACTCCGTTCAAGAGCTTAAGTCTAGCCGAAGGCGTTAGACATCACACATGGATAACATAACATAACTCTTCTTCCCGTTTTAGCACTTTACCGTTCAATGAGAGCAATTAACATTTTGACCAGCGTTACAAGCACTCTTTAACTTCCATTGATGTGCCAGGACACGCCATTCGGACGCCTTCGCAAGCCATAAAATAGTGTTTGCTTGATGGTCTATTCAGGAAAAGCTGTTCCGTCTTACCGGTGGAATTGCCAACGTTTATCGTGCAGGTGATCCGAGCCATTCCGAAGACTAGCTCCGAGAGAGCTTTCCGCCGGTCGAAAGTTGGAAGCATTTTTATAGCAGCAATCAAAGCGTGTGCTGCATTCGCTTAATGATGCACATTATGTTTTACCTTCCATCGAACGTCCGTATGACGTTGAGTCCACCTTTTTTTAAAGGTGACTTTTATTGGTGAAAGGTTTTGTAACGGTGTGCGAAGGAAACAACGCTGCCTATCCCCAGGAGGTATAGGGGGTTTTACGCTGTGTCAACAAAAGCATTGGCTTACACAAATGGTACATTTAACCCATCACACTCCTGTAAACGATCGCACGGTAATTCATATTTCAGCTCCAGGTGAAACCGCACGAAACGTGATTGTGAACAGCCATCTTCAAGATCGTCTACCAGTCTGTTAGTTTTGCTTGAGCGAAGGAAATCGTAATCAACCGCACGCACACAGGGAAGAGAATGAGAGACAAAGTGAGAGCGTGAGTACGAATGAGAAGGAGACTGCTTCAAAAGGAAGCATTCGAGCCGCCGCAAAAGGAAAAACATTTATCGTTTTGTCTTGGGAGGAAAGCTTACAAGCCACTAAGCGCCTCCATCGGGTAGCGAAACGGAGCACGAATCTTACGCTTCGTGCAGAAGACGCTTTACCACCAAACCCCGGTGCCGATAGGGCTGAAAGCAGTTAAAGGCAGGTGCGGCACGACTACTTACAGGTGGAACTGGCACAAGGAAGTAGGAAAAAGGGGCAAAACAAGGTAGCTTTTATGCCAAGCGCAATCGAATTAACTGAGATTCAATTACGCTGCAGCATGCGATGGCGTCTTCTGTAGTAGGCCACTTGCCACATCATCCACTGCACCCCGGAACACTGCCACGATGCCACGGTTGAATGTGATGCATCTCCTTGCAGTACTGCATCACTTCACGGTACAAGTTGCCCGAGTTTCTTTGGCTTGGTGTGTGTGTGTGCGTTGTGATATCATTCAATTTCGCCTACAACCCAAAGAAGAAGCGTGATGTCGATCGAATCGCAACGCAAAACATCTCGGCTATCGGCTTGCCGAAGGAAGTACACGCTACAAAAAAAATGATGAAATATTGTGTGTATTTGTGAGGTTTTTTTTTTCTTTCGTCTTGGACATCGGCGCTCTGGTGGGCGAAAAAAAAAACCTTGAACACAAGCCATTTGAAACAATTTTACAAGCGAAACTGGAACGTGGTTGGATTCGAAACCGTAAAATGCTATCTTTGCATGATACCCATTTAAAGGAAAATGCAATTTCCGACCGATGGATGGTAGCGCTTTCCTTATGTTATAAATCGCTTGGTTTTTTTTCCGCCAGGCGAAGACGAAGAGCAATTGCAACTCGGAAAATGCTTTAACCTGCAACAGCGTAACGATTCTTTCGTCAGGTGTGTTGATTAAATGTGGCCCTCCCCAAAAGCAAATGAACCCACCCGCATTTCGGACCCTTTTTAATCTACACTTAATGAAGTTTTCAACATTTTGCCCTAATATTGTAGACCAGAGTTTTATGAGGCTTATGAGGGAATGAAGGATTTTTTTTTTGGTTTTTGTTAGCACAAATTACGTTTTCTTCACTGAATTCACCTTCTATCTTTATCGTTGGTAGAAATATGGTCTGTGGTCAAGCATAACTTTGAATAGCGCAATAAAATAAACTTCTGGTCTGTTTGGCCAAGACGGTTACAAACCATGCAAGCAGACTTTAGGGGGGAAAAAACCAACGGTACGGAATTGGATAGCAAAGCAAAGATTTTCCACGCTTAATGTGGAACTTTGAAGGTAGAAATTAAAAGCATGACAAATTCAAATACATAAATGCCACGCATCCCTGCCACTCAATGGGAACTGCACTAATGTGAAACCATTTTGGGAAAACTGAAGTGGAACTTTTTGGATTTTTTTTTTTGAAGGGAAGGAAGTTGACATACTTTTGTTCGCTCTCTCTGTGTTTAATAATCTCTTGATGCTGGACCAAATTTCATGCTAAAATGAAGCCAAATAAAAACTCGCGGGGGAAAGAAAGTAAAACGCGCGTCGAAGAAATAAGTTTCCCAATTTACAATTGCACTACAACTTCCTGATACACGGTACAGAGGAATTCCGCTTTTAAATTGAGGAAAAATATGTTTCTGGTTGATTTTCGTACAGTGTCTCATTCGATTCGAGTTGAAGTTTACAACGAGTCTGTCTCGTTCTTTGAGTTCATTAAAATAATAAACTTTAAGTTATACTGAAAGAGCACAAACATTTTGTAGCACTTGTTAGAATAAAGATAAAATTCGAATAAAATCTACTTAATGCACAAATTAATTGAACTGCTTTATTCATTTTCATTCCCGTACCGTAAGAAAGTATTCCACGAAATAGAAACATTTGATTAAAGCAACGTTAATGGTTGTTTTGTTTTCTCCGTACCAGTAAAAGCAGCAAAAGTTTCTTGAAAAATCCAATAAGCAATGTTTGCCCAACTTTCTCTCACTTTCTCTCTCTCTCTGTCTCCCCGTTAACGTAGGCTTTTGATAATCGAATCATTGACTACCGCGTGCTGGCGTCTCGATCCCTTCATCCGGCACCAGACCAAACAACTAATCCTGGGTGGCGAAAAATTTCCCCAGAGAAGTGATTCCACACATTGAATAAAGCGCACACGAAAGCCCCAGCAGTAGCAATGAAAACAAAGCACAGAACGGCCGTTACAGAAATCGTTACGGACGAATCATCATCACCCAAACACGGTACGCATGTTTCGCATTCGTGTCTATTTGACACAGCTGTCGCTACCGCTTACTAAAACACACACAAAAAACCGTTTCGACTCCATTTGATCTGGCGTTGGGGCCCGTATCCTCACATCTGCCACTTGGCTGGTTTCGTTCTCTACAGACTCTACACTGAGAACGATCGACCTTTTCACCGCACACACACACATTGATAGCGGACAGTAAGCAACACAAAAGGGATATTCATTCGTGCGTGTTTGTTGTGTTTATGCTGGTTTTTATCGTACCCTTCCGGCAGCATAACAATGGCGTTGAGAGAATAGTTCATCAATGGGCATGGGCAGACATCAACTGGTGGTAGAAATTATTGATTTTCCATTAACTTTGCGATCGGTTTTTGCAGGAATTCTCGTCATTGGAATGGGTATTTCTTAATGATATTAATTATATCGTGTTTTTTTTTGTTGGGAAATTTGAATGCATCAAAAGATGCTCCTTCTGAGCGGAAAATATTTCCTTATTCTTAAAAATTATTATGTGTACGAAATTTTGATTTAATTAACGAACGAAAGTTGTTGTAGGTTGATTCATCGTTCTGGATATGCAAACCACAACCTTTTCATATCAATCAAAGAATTTGATTAAATTCTTTGAAGTTTATACTTAGCTTTTTTGATAAACGTTTTCTCCAACTTATATGTGTGTGTGTATGCATGTGTGTATTAGTTTTAGTTTATAATGAATTGAAAGGTTCGGTAGAAATTATATTTGAGAAGAGGGTTGTCGACAAGCACGATGAGGGTTAGGGGAGTACAGGGGTTGATGAGAGGGGAATTTTACACTGGAAATGGAACCATTCACCAGAACAAATACACAACCTAAGACTGCCAGAAAACACCCCTTCGCCCCCCATTCTACTGATCATTCAAAAGCGTATGAATACCGTCTCATTTGTCTAAGCAATGGAGACGCCCATCCCTTACACACACGATATCTTCCCATCCTCAGTTCCTGGGCCGATTCCCATCTTACGGCCACTCGTGCATTTCAGGATGCGAGATTATTCGCAAAACCTTCGTTAGGCGGTCCGCATCAATGTTGTACGCTATCTCGACTGTTCGTCTAAAGGGCTCGAAAGCCCAACATTGGAAACACCATAAGCGAGCCGCGTGACGAACTGATATCAGCCGCGGCAAACCTCAGCTGGTTTGCTAAATTGAGTCGCAACCACACCCGCACATACACAGTTCCACCTGCGCTTGTGTGGAACGCCGTTCCATCCGAGAGCTACTTTACATTCGACGCTCATCTAGATCGCATACGAACGTAGGCCGATATGGTGGAAGGTTAAAGTGAAGTAACGCTTAAGCAGAGTGTTTAAAATTCCTAGAATTCTTCACCAGTGGAAAAACCATGGGCCTTGCCCGAGAATGGTGGACGCGTGTAAAATGCTTCCAATACGCAGACGGCTAAACACGTCAGAAATCTGATGTCGCCCATTTTCACATCTGGCTATTGTGGAAAAATGTGGAAATTTTGCCTTTGGTGTGTCTACCATTATTTTTTTACGCCATCTTACCATCTCCAAACTATCGAACAACGAAACACGTGCCAAACGTGTTTGGTATGCTTTTGGCGAACGCTCGGAATGACAAACAGGTGACACTGCTGTTCTTTCTTCGACGTTTGGCGTTGAAAATATTCGGCTGTTGTAATCACCTTTTGGGAGCAGTTTGTGTGCAAAAATAGAATCACAGTTTAAGGAGGGTTGAATGTATGATTATTTTATCAGAACTTTGTCTGCCTCATTAAAACTGACAGAAAATTAAATTAATTCGGAATTTATATTCAAATCAAACAATTTTATTCTGTTAGCAAAAATGACACTTTGGGGGAATTTTTATATTTTTTCAACGACTCCCTTCAACCTCTCCAACATACAAAAACAAACAAATTGTGTTTTTCATTTCATTATAGGAAATGTGATTGGCGCAATGAAGCTCTGAAGACTGACTTAGCGATTCTTCGTGATTCGGTTCGAAAATTCAAATGAATATCAATTACCTTTTTGCTATTTGATGTTTAAATTTCCGTTGAAATCGGAGCTGATAAATTATCAATAATTTTATCAAACCAAAATTAACACATCGGTCCTTGCTGTGTTTAGAATTTTGAAACATTGTGTCATCATTTGACAAATTACCTTTTTTCAGCTTAACAATTCAGCCAAAGTTTTTCCTGTGAAATGTATTCAATTTTAATAAATGTTTATGCTTTCATGGAGGAGCTGAATAAATATCGATAAAATAGATATTCAATTTGCACCTGATTTTTATCGATCACTTATAAAGAATTTAAATCCTTTTAGAGCTATTAAAGTAATTCTGAAATAAAATCTTATTGTTTTAATATAAAACTTAATGAAACTTCAACTAAATAAAAATAATAATAAGGATACAATATAATTGAAATCAAATTAAATATTGCTTGTTCTTAGTATTGATGTTTGGATCAGTTCAGAAATCGTGGATAGTATTTTGTAGAAGACATACAAAATGCGATGCGGAAAACTATACAAAAACAAACATTATTCGCAACACAATACTGTTTTCAATCATCTATAAAGTTCGATCTGAAGGTGTTTTTGTTTAGCAAAGTGTTTTTTAAGTATGGTTGATTGTTAGTATACACAGTCACACACTCCCAGATGACAGCAAACTATAACCCCTTTGTGATCATATCTGTTGAACTTTCTCGTATGCATTATTCAAGCTGCTCCAAGGGATGAAAAACATCGATGCAACGCTGCACAGGATACGAGCTTAAATATCGCAAACACAAAACAAAAACCGAACAATGTAAAAAAAATCATAAAACACGATGAATATCCTTCCTGCGTTCGACTCACCACACCAAACCGAACCTTGTGGCAGCGTCCGCAACTGTGTGTCCCTCCCAACCCCACGCCACGCCGACAGCACGCTGTTGCTCGCAGCACCAAACGCGACTCGGTGGAGAAGATGTTGTGCGTTCTCTCCGAGCGTGTGGCAACCGGTCGCATTGCACCGAATACGACCAACCGATCTCGGCTCTCGCACCGATCTCGGACCGAAAGCAGCGTACCCGAGCGTTTTGGCTTTCCCCCCGTTTGGCAAAGGTATCCGGGAACGTACATCCGTTACAAGCAGTGATCCATCGGCGTCAGTTCTAACCGAACGCTCGCACGCTTCACTCGTTCATTTTGTGCCCAGGGCAGAACCCGTTCGTGCATTCAAATATCGCGCCATCTGCGTTACAAAACGCCATCACTCGCTTTTGCACCGGTTTGGAGTGTCATCCGGTCTCGGTTTCGCATCATTTAATTGCTGGCCGTCTTCCAGATAGCAAGGTGCCCAGGTGAACGAGTGATAGGGTCGGCTCGAGGCCAACGAGATCACCCTTGCGAGTGTGCGAGTGTCCCCATCCGGAACAGAACCCGGGTCGTGGACACAGCGGACGTGAAGCTGCGTGTGACAACGATTCGCTCATAAGGCAAACAAAACCGAACAAGGCAGACGACGACAACAACAACAAAAAGGTGCGAATCTTACAGACCTATCCCACTTCCAGGCCGGTTCGAACGGTCCAGTGATGCTTGTAGTGATTAAATGTGACGAAGGGCAGTGAGCGGTGAAAAAAGACGCTGGAACGCACGGTACGGATGATGGGTTTAGATCAATAAACAAACAGACGCCATACACACACAGAGTCCAGCCGTTGCGGATCACCGTCAGAAACGCGTTTACTCTTTTTATCGCACAAATGACTGCATCGTTGTGTTCGATATGATCGTTTGCAGTGGGTTTTCCTATTCGCGTGTGCTATTGTGATTAAGTTTCTATCAAAACCGATCGTGCCACGAACGCATTCAAGCGCACTACTGCGATCGCGAATATTCCCGGTAAGAAAGTGCATCATTGCACCCGATCCGAGCCAAGTTTTGCATCAAAACCTTTAAACACACCGGTTACTTGAGTGAATGTGCAAAAGTTGTCCGGGGGGTTTTTTTTTGTTGTTGTGTGTTACAAAACTTCCGAAAAGAAAAGCAACCAATCATCCTGAGACCGGTGCACGAGGCAGTGCCCACTTCCCCAGCGGAGTGAAGCTGTCAGCCCTTACGGAAAAGCTTACCGTTACGGGTTGAAAAGTTGATAAAATATGACCGAGCGAGAAGTTTTGCAGCGATGTCGAGGTACATTCTACGCCTGCCAGCACTGAGGGAACGAATTCGGTAAGTGTTCGGAAGCGAAAGTGCATCAATTAGAATTTGGAGAGAGCATTTTAATGGACGCGTAATGCTATTTGCTTTGTTTTGATCAATTTTACCGCATTTCCACGAGTTGGGTTTCAAGGCCACTGGTGGAGGGCACACAATGTAAGGGGAGAGGATTTTGTGTACTGTGTGGAAATTGAAAATTAAATGAGTTAATTGCATTTTTCATCATGATATTAAGTATTTCTTTTTTTTTTGTTATTAGATGATACTAAAAAAACATTTTAAATTAAATAGTTTTTTTTTAATTTTCGATAATATTGCATAACTCGAAAAGCGGCCTGAGCAAATTATATCCATCTTAAAAATAATTGGATCTCTCTTCAAAAATTAACGTCAAAACTGTTATACAAAGTTTGAAGGCTATTTTTGAATGTGTCGATGGAGTTACTGTAGTCAAAATATATGAGTGAAGATACGAGTGTATCTTCATTAGAAATATTTAAAATTCGCTAATCCTGGTAATTGTGTAAGGGCACTATAACATGGAACCATACTCGAGTTTTGTTACACCTAATTTCATTAGGCTAATTTAAACAAATGCTTCACCTGATGCGTTTGAAGCTACATCCCCGAATTACAATCCAAATTTGAATAATTAAGGGGTTTTCCATTCAAAATTAACCATCATCAGCAATTGATTAAAAACATTCTATTTGAAGTTTCAACCGAATCGTTACCGTTTAGTGAACATTGCAACAGCAATGTGCTTTCCCATACAGTTCAATATTCAATCTGGTGGCCCCACCTTGTCACCTTTCGGCGAACTGATTATCTTTCAAGCCACTTTGCTTTTCAATAATGCAACATTCGTTCAACGCAACGTGCCCGCGCGAAAGTCTTCTTCCGTTCTGTGGTTTTTGTTGCTACAAGCTAACACAAAAGCTTTTCTTTAATTAGCTTCGTGGGATTTGTAGACTATCCTAGACAAAATAATTTATTTTCCACCGAAACCGTGTGTAGTGTTGCCGCTGTCTAACGTTGGTTTATTTGAATTCGCGAAGTTTTTTTTCGCTCCTTCAAAGGGAAACGTTTCCCAGCATACAGATTTAAACGCTGGGTATTGTCACCGGAATTTAGCAAAAATGGGAAGGAGAAAAATAACGGAACCCTGAAGAATGATGAAGCTTTCCTAATCTCTTTCCCTTTAGACGTAGCTTACAGTCTCGGCGAACGGTTGCCTTTGCTAATTGCTGGCGCTGGATCAAAGACGTGGCCCAAAATTTGATCATCAACATAAATTAAAAGTCCTTTGGTTTTTGGTGATTTGCAAGGCTCACTCTAGCATGGGGACCGCGATTGGGAAGGGGGCTGATTGAAAGTGATATTCTAATTAAAAACCATGGTAATGAAAAAGTTCAACAGCAAAAGGATCGTTTGTGCTGTGGAGATAATAGTATTCGCTTTGATACAGTCATAAACGTGGCTTAGTATTTATCTGAAAGATACTAAGATAAGTATGTAAAGTTAAACTTCAACAACACAAGAGAAAGAGTTTTTGTGTTCTTCTTTAAATGTAACTGTCTATTCAACGTGTTCTATCTTGCTACAAGTGGTCAAACCTTGAGAGGATGGAAAAGGGCTAAAAAAGCTGGTTTAAATTTGTAGTCCCTTAAGCACGTAACGAGCGGGAAAATAAAATGTTAATTTTTGTCCCAGAAAGCAGGCCCTTGTTGTTTGGGGGTAGCATCTGGCCTGGTACAAAAGATTTCCTATCGGTTAGCTCAATCAGGCAGCAATGAATAGAAGAAACGCAAAAAAAACGCAAGCTTTCTCCTTTTTAGAAACCTTGACCGTCAGATCATTTTCCTCGTTTGGAAAACCTCTGCCCCCTACCCCCTACTTACGAAACAAAAGCTTCGAGAGTTGTCCATTTCCATTATTGCGCCTTGTTTTTATTTCCCTTGGGAGAAAGGATTTGTTTTTCTTCTGAAAGGCCACGCACTCCATGCTGCATAATGAAGATGTGATCTGAGGGTTGATTGTTGTGTTGCGTAAATTCTAGCCTTGTCACCTGATTGTGCCAGTTGTGCGTGTAGTTGAAAGTATCATTCTGCAGTTTTCCCTTCTTACGTTCTGTGAATTACACTCGAATATTGCGCTTTTCTGTAATTCAAAAATGTTTGAAAGTTTTTATAAACTTGCCACCTAAAGAACCACCCTGTATATTTTATATCCCTACTACCAAGATGGTCACGATCGTTGAAGAAACGCGGCTAGAAATGTCAATTGTGTCTGGTAGGATATGCAAAGCGAAAAACAGCTAACAAACGCGAACAATGGTTTAATTAAGTTTTACTGAATTGCGCGGTCCGGTCGGATGGATTTGCCCGTGTTGAAGTGGTTCCATCACTAAACAGGCACCACGTGGCCCGGATGTAAATGTTGTATTGTTCCGCAGGAGCGAGCTAAACGTGGTTGAAAGGCGAAGCGCACAATCGAATAACCTTACTTTTCTATAATCTAATCAACCGCAGCACATCTTGCTCCCGGATGCTTCATTCTCATCCGCCTTAGCAAAAGGGCCAATGATGGGTGGTAACAGCAACGAAAAAAACTGAAACTCATAACGAATCAGGGCTGTCGTTCGGAGGCATCAGCGGAAGATTGGTAAGGTGCAAATGTCTCACCCTCGGCTGAGCTGATCTCCGGCTAGGTTCATCACAAAACTGGAGCACATCAACACATCGGAGAAATTTGTTAGTACGCAGAGAAGCAGCAATAAAAAAAACCCAACAACATAATCTAAACAAAGACACTCCAAGTAACCATAAGGAGTACCATACTGCAAGATCGACAACAGCAAAAAACCACACACGCAACCACAGCTTTAGCAAAAGGGGTCACAACCCTCAGGTCTCTGTGGCTCAGTAAACTTTCTTACCATTTGGTTGTGGATTTTGCTCAGGGAAGAAACAATCCCAAGGACATGAGGGAAGTCCCCAACGACCCGGAAGTTGAATCCACACACACACAGAGAAGTGTCTATGGCAAAGAAGCTTTTAAATCTGCCTAGAGTAACACTGATTTCAACTCACTCCCGAACAATGGCCGCTAGGGCGAAGTGGCGATGTATTTGTTGAGGAATCTGCTGACTACGCCCGGCTATAAATTCTAAACCCTACTCCGTTCCAACCTACTTGGCCTGTGGGTCCGAAAGTCAACCGCAAGCTTTGTAACAACCAAGCCTAAACCGCATGCTGCCCATCCTCGTCGCGATCTCCTAGAGCGTAGACTCCCTTTAAAAGGTTTTTGTTTCCGTGTCTCCGGCGTGGAGCTGCCACCCGGAGGATGTTGCTGCGGATGAGCAAATAGCAATCATGGCCTGTCATGTTTTCATCATTGACTCTGTATGACGGATTGTACGGTAGGACATGCGAATAGGGATAGTAAAGAGAGAGAGAGAGAGAGAGAGAGAGAAAGCGAAAAAAAAGAAACCCGTCACACAAGAACACATCAGTCACATTGTGTTATGTCGTTCAGGTTTTGGATACCGTCGCTGTTCATCGCAGACACACCTGCTCCAAACGCCTGATGGCGCCAGGGCAAGTATGCGGGAGCAATCGCTGAATGCCATTATTCCTGTAGTTACCTTGGCAATGGTGGCACCTTTCGGTATCGGGTTCCTGGTGCCGTTTGCAGTTGACAGTGTAATAAATTGAGCGTGGTTTAAACGGTACCACAGCAAGCACGCACCGTAAACTCCCGGCACTAATTGCTTCGGTTAATCAAATCAGCTTTTCAATTTTATGCAACCCAATCCCCAAAAAACCGTTGGCGCCACGGTGTCCCGTTGCAGTGTGGAAGAATTTGTTACGCTAGCGCTTCGAACACGAAACGCTTCACGCACTTGCCCGCTTGAGTCTTTTGTGTGGAAGCGCGTGGAATTAGCTGAATAGATGAGTGCTTAAATTAATCATTAAAAATGAGACATCGCGACGACCATTTGTGGATGGAGATGGAGTGATGGGTACCCTGACATCATCATCGGGAGGAGACGTGATGCTTCGCGATGTCCCGATGGGTGGGCCATTTCCCTTCACTGGCGTCAATCAAACGATATCCAATACACGCACCAATATCAAGTTGCCCAATACTGCTACCACGAATGACAAACTGCGTCAGTGTAACCATTGTGTCATTGTATATTAGTGCGTGTGTAGTGTGTAAAAGCTTCCCTTTCCTTCATTCGGTTTCTCTCCAACACCGGCCATCAGCGCCTGACAATGTGGATGAGTTCTTCCTTAAAAGGTGCCTACGAATGATGCACGACCGCGTTATCGGTTCCTGCCCGGCACACCACAAATGGAAACAAGTAGCATTAGTGACATCGGCAGCAATTTTCCTACGTCACGCGCTTTGGTCGTGCAATCAACCTGTACGTTATCGCTACACAACACATCGAATGGCGTAATTCACGCGAGAAACCGATTACGCTGTGAACGGTATATCGTGGTTGAGGATTTTTTGGTTTTATTTATTTATTTTTTTGTTAAGTAAATCTTACTTTCTCTGATAGTGAAGATGTGATTGTATACCATCACGGTAATAGTTTGTCAATAGTAAATAATGACCATTGTTGATTTGTCAATACAGCTAATTGTTAAGGAACGCAAGAACCTCATTAGTTGGGTAATGCCTTTTTTGTTGAACATTTCGTTACAATTTCCATATCCAGGTTTGAACGTTTTCCAGCATAAAAGTGAATATTATTCGTCTTTATAGCCTCCGTTGTCCTATTACAAATACGGAGCCAAAAACCCTGCTGAGTATCTTCCTCTCGAAGTACTAAGGCGGGCGACTTAGAGGGTTTCTTCAGTTTTGGACAGAGTCCAAGTCTCAGATTCGTTTGTGCGTACTGGAACACATCGTCACAGTAAAATGACTGATTGGTGGCACCCTACCGCGAAACTCAACCACATTGTTTTTGCCGATATTGACCTTTAACACAAGATTGGTGACATTTTGGAAATCTTCAAAAGTTCGATTAGTACGTCATCTCTGTACATCAAGAATTAATAGCAGAGCCACTGGTAATCATTTTATCGATTAGGTTTTAGCCTCATGAACCAATGGAGTCTATGTCTTGAACGTATGCCGGGATTTGAAATGACTTATAGCAATTGGTCTCCGAAGACTTCATCTCAGCCATCTCCTGGGCGTTGACCCAGGTCTGGTAAGCCCACCAAAATCTTCCAAAAAGGGATTCCAAAAGTGCTCTTTACGTCGTATAGTTTTACTCTGGTTATGCTATCATCTCCCTCATTGAAATCTATGAAGAGCTGGAATGAGTGGATCTGTTGGAAGTGGACCGCCATCTTCTCCAAGAACTTCCCCATTCATCGTACAGATGGTAAATAATTATTTCCAAGTAAATTTTAAACTTTCCAATCATATTGAGATTCAATGCAAATCCCAACTTTTCCATGCTTTATTATAAAAAAGTACAAAGAAAACAGCTCATCTTTGCGGTTTGTAAAGCTGACGAGAACAGTAGTTCATCACCACTGAATGATTCGATGACCGCAGCCATTTGTTTACTCTATTCTTCCAATGCAAACCAGTTCGCTTTTTCATCAACCAAAAAGGTCAATCCATTATACCATCCCACGAATGAAGCCAATGAACGTTTAGCTAAAGGCAACTCCACTAACGTTGTTCCTTACGCCCCAGCGCAATATTTCCGCGGGCCAACAGTTGAGGAGGTAATTTGATAATTCTAATTTATTACTGTCTCCGGAGGGTGATGCGACGGGTGCATTAAGTGGGTTTCTCAAATGTGTAGAAAGATCCCATTCACATCCATTTCCTTGGTGCCACAAAGCTGTGTTGGAATGAAAGGCGTGAAACTTTTCCTTAAACCAAAAAACACTTTGCTCCTAATACACTCGGTTCGATGGGTTCGGTGCAGTTATATTGTGCGAAGTAGATCGGATAAACAAACCCAAATTACACCGCAAGGAATACGTGGAAGTCTTTTGGTCCGATTACGCACTCTGCGTTCCGTTGTCCCATCATTCGATTAGGACAATAATTTGACCCGCGGCACCGAGGCACGGCACGACACTAAATAGTAATTAACTGTTACCACCTACAAGCATTTGGCCGTGCCCGAAGAACCGAACCGGTGGCCGGGAGGGTAAAACTATTCATCACGTTAATTTATGTTTGCCCTGGACAAATAAAAGCAGCTAGACTGTGAACTGTGAACTTTGTGTAGAGAGCTTTCTTGGAGAGGAAACATGGTAATGGGCGACTCCGCTGGGCGATCGTTTTAGACGTTATCTCAAACTTACGGCAAGCTTCGCTTTGCTTCCTATTGCACGTAACTGGCCGTCAGCAACATGGTCCGAGCGATGGGAAAGAATGGAAATAACAAATCCATTACCATGATGACAAACGGTATTCCATTTCTTTGCATCCCAAAACCAGCTTCGCCTGGTGCTTTTGTACTGCAAAGAGCAGTGAGGACGTCCATGCTAGGACCAGAAAAAGGATGTACATGGTTGGCTTCTCTCCACATGGGTTTCGTGCATCACCAACACCAACGAACCGTATTATGACCGTTTGATACGACAAGATTAATGTGCCCTATTTGGTTCCGATGATCAAAAGTCAGGCATCCTGAGCGTTACTTTCGAACCGGAACTCCGGTTTGCTTCTATCCGAGCATCGCAAGATGCAGTTCGCTTCACTACCAGTGTACCAGTGTGTTACTTCCGTCGAAATGACATCGTGTCACTAACAAAAGCGTGCACAAGCACGATTGAAGAGCGACTCAATCTTGTGGACGAATTCTATGGAAAAGTTGCACGCTGCAAGTATGCTCCACATTCCGGGAGACAATCTGTTCGACTGTAAACCTTCGTTACCGGGTCTCACCGGTGTGTTTGTGTGTGTGGTTTCGTGTGAATGGTAGAAGGAAATAGGTTGTGCTTTCTTGGATGGGATTACTTGCAGTTTGCGTGTTTCTTCCTTTAACCACAGCCATTAAATCACTCGCACCGATGTATAAGGTAAGAGCGTCCGAAATTTTCCCCCGAGGCGGTAGGACAAAACTAGCAAACTAGCGATGCCCGTTCGACTGTCGGACAGATTTGTTTCGGGCTTTTGGCCGTCCTTTACACACTCGTATACCTTCTCCCTCTCCATAAGGCAGGGGACGGTAAATTTTAATGATGTCTGCAATTTCGCTCGCTTACCATCGGTTCAGCAGCAGCAGCAGCACACCGGATGTTTGGCGATGGCTTTGTTAGGCAAAGCTTTCAAACGGACCAGCACTGACAGGATGGGATTGAGCCTTTGCTCGAGCAAAACCATAACAGTACGTGCTAAACTTTCACCCTAACCACACACACATACTCACACACATGCAGATTGCCTGACATGCAACATAAACAGAGCGTGGTACCGTGAGAGGCATGGCGACCGTGCTGCATGTGTGTGTGTGTAAGAAAGGCTCACCAAAACCGGGGGACCGTTCTTGTGATGAGATGCCCAAACAGGGCCATGAGTTTCATTATCTCGAGCAGGGTGTTTACATTGTCTAATTAACGAACGACTGCACTCCACACATGCTGGCACTGCACTATGACACATTTCGTTCCGGATGTTTTCAAATTGGTTTCCTTTTTTAGAACACATTCGTTTGTAGTACAATAATAGTTGCTTAGGTTGTAAGGATTCAAAAGAACTGAGGACATGAACTATGATTTTGAATAAGATTTAATTAAATTTGTCTAAAAGATCCTCTAAGCATTCTTTAAAATAGTGTTGGAACTGATTGCAATACACATGTTTCCTTTATGGCTTAACGTGTTTTTTTAATTAACTGAATAAAATGAATTAGGGTTTCAGATTTATTAATCTTTTAACGGTTAGCAACAACCGGCAAAATGAAAAAAAAAATACATAATGTTTGAGGTTATGGTTCTACGTAGGGTAACAAATCCCGGGGTCATTAAAATGTTTTATTTATTAAGGTTTCGTATATTGCCATAAACCCCTGGGGGGGTCTTTTTTTGCAGACCAGACACCGACTCCCACGTCATTGAGTATTTGTTAAAGGACGAAAAGGATTTCTTTTTTACGCTTGTTAGGATCGGTCAGGCTGTATCAAGAGTTATTTTTTGTATAATTTTGGGATTTGATACACGGTCCTGTCATGTGGAACCGGTGCCGTTATCAGATATACCACCAGGTTGTCCAGGAGGTTGAATGCTATCAGTAGACAAATTGTTTGCGATATTGAAGATAATTAGCAAACTTAATTGCTTTTGGGGCAGCCCGGTGGTGCATGTGATAAATGGTGCCGGTCCACACGGCAGGAGCGGGTTCAAATCCCATCCGGACCGTTCCTCCGTAGCAAGGACTGACTATCCGGCTACGTGGTAAAAATAAGTCTAGTAAGCCAGATATGGCCGGCGTGACCTGTAAGGTCGTTAAAAGCCAAGAAGAAGAATTGCTTTTATCAAATATTACATAAATATTATTTTAATGAAATTAATAATAAATAATACTTTGATAATTTGGAATGCTGTAATAAATATTTGCAGAAAAAGCTTGGTGTAAAAATAATTTTTGCAAAAAAAAATATTATACTATCAATAATTTGATTACTTTGTTTGATTTAGTACTAAACATAGATTAAAGGAAAATAGAGTTTAGTCTAGCATCTCTTTACATTCAGATCCACTTCGGAGGGAACAAACTAATGAAACCGAACTTTATGGATTCATCACACGAAACCCTCCCCGGGCACTGAATAGCACCATTTTGTCCCATAGTTCCGCCTAATGTCGTGCCATGCAGTCTGCATGTGTACCGTTGGTGGCGTGTACTCTCAATCAAGCACCACTCTCGCACCACAATGTGAAGCACCAGTACGGTAAACTTTTGAACGCTGACAGGGTTTTATCTTCCATCAGTGTTCCGCCACCGATGCGCTGCCCACCAACATGCACCATTTCTCTATCGCTCGGCCGATCGTAACGATGGCTAATGGTATCAATATTCGAACAATAAAAGCAACGTTTCAGCAATAGGCCACGCGCGCAATGAGCGCCGCAGGGATGCGGAAAATTTGAAAACAATCCACTAAACCTCGTCCTAAGCTCGGGCGAGACGTGGCAAAAGGACACAAACCCGTGCACTGGGATGATCGTTTCTGCTTGTTTGTTTCAAAAACGGGTAATTAATTCGTTTTTCTCTTATTTTACGCTTTGAATATTTACCATTTAAGGTGTGGATCATAACAAAAAAAGGACCAAATATTCATTCAGGTATTCGGATGCGTTATTCAGGCAGAGTGGAATGACTATTTCGAACTGCTTCCCATGCCCGAATGGATTCATTGGAACAAAAAAGGAAACAATGCAAATTTAATTCAAACATCAGCTTCACTCAATCCAACTGATACAAAAGTCCTAAATGGGTGTGAATACTTAGCATGACGCAGAGAGTGCCAATTGTTAGACAACTACTTTGTTTGCTACATCCTTACTCACAGTAGAAATGTTTCGAATGGGGATTTTTTTATAATTCCCTTTATTGATAACGCATGTTACTGATGAAAGACTCCCACGTGGGGGTTTGCAAAGAGCTATTTAAAATGGCCCTTTTATCCACCCTGCCGACTGACGCGAGTCTTTCGTTTAATCTTTCACTTCGACTTGCTTGCTTTTCCTACACAATAAACCCGAAGCAAAGTGCGTTTGTCGAACCAGACCCTTCAGGGTAGGGAGAACGGCTTGACATAAAGCTCAGGACAACGACATTGGGACAAGATTTAATCGTCGTTGCCGTCATCGTGTTCCGAGAAGGATGAACATGGTATAGACGGGTTTTTTGTTGTTTAATTTATTCGCTCTCAGACGACGCGGTATCAGGTTCGAAGCCAATTTCACTGCAAACAAAGTCCAATGCAATATTTCCCGAAAAAAAACCCATGATCAAGGAGCGTCATGCACGGGTTTTTTTTCTCGTCAGTGAACCTCTTTTTGGCGAAACATGAGATGATGTGGATAGCGCCTGACGGCACTACAAGCACGAACAATGGCTATGGAATATTTTGCAAACGTTGGAGAACCTTCGATGGAGCTCTATTCGTAAAGCCTATTTTTAGTAATACATGTCCATTATTGGATGTCCGTTTTGGCAAAGTTGGAGCATGAATGCAACGAGATTACGGCAAAAAAATGGTTCGTTTTCTTGAAGATTGTACTGCTCTTGGCCAGTGGCTATTTGTCTGTTTCTAAATTTTTACCTGCAGCTATACACATTGCTAAGCTTCGTCATTCTTTTGATATGACCGGTACAGTTGAGACACGTACTACACGATCTTTGGTTCAGTTTTAGACACACAATTTGCTTATCCGATGAAACATTAGACCGTAACTCAAAGTAGAAAATAATATTCATATTTCCAAATGGCTTCTTCAACAGGACTACGTGACAGGACTAGTTTGCCGTAGTTTCCAACGAAGCCTGTTGATGCATTCAAAAATAAAAAAAGAGTCAAACATCAGAACCCTACTCGCCAAACCATGAAAATGGAAGGATATTTTCCCTTTAGCCACGTATTACCAAGTTTGCAAAAGTTTTCCACCCCGGGGGGCATTGGGCCTGAAAGCTCTCAACTGGGAAGGTGCTGTAACATTATCAAGACACATTTAGAAATGGAATCAGAAGAAAAGTAAGAAAATTCCAATAAACCCTTCAATCGAATGAAGACAGCCATATTGCATATTGGAGCGAGCAGACGAAGTGAAAAGGGTAAAAAGCACATGCAAACTTCACCTGGCAAAAGCGCTCGAGCACTTTCGCGCCGCATTAGTTCGTGATTGAGTTTCCGATTGGGGAAACCATTCCGATACTATCCAATGTGAGTTCTGTACTGGTAAGCATATCCGAGATCGAGATCCATATCGCGCTAGTAGTATGTTTGTCTATTTTACATTCGATAAGGACCCGGGTTCAATCTACACTGTAACTCATGTTCTCGTAGCAATCGTACTGAATGGGGTATTTTTTTTATTTGCCTCCCTGTTCAAAGGAAACGATAACACCGAAGCGTTAAGATACTAATGGGGGATCAGGTATGACTAGAGATGGTGGAGGTAATCGGAGCAAAAAAAATATTGCAAATACCAACTCCACCAGCGGATACAACTTGACCTACGTAAAGCAGGGATTATATCAGTTTTTTTTCCTCGTGATTGTAATATAAAGTGGGTGTACCATATCTGAATTGAAAAATGAATATCGTGCAGAAAATCGCTAGTAATCCATCGTGTACGGTAATATATCAGTAAAGCTTTATCATGGAAGAATTTTAGTTTTTCGCCCCAAAAACTTGTTTCTCAGTTTTTGCCAAGTACAAGCACAAGCAACTGATAAAGTACTTCGCGTTTTTACTATAGTTTGATTTTATTTATTATAACTTTGTAGCTAACAGGAACCATCGGATGGTAAACCCGGGACCCGATAAATTGATTGGCTTTGTGTGAGGCGTAAAATTATGCAAATCTTTTGTACCGTATGCTACCAGCTCACGGCTAAAGGAAGGACAATTGATAGCCAATCGAATGGGGCTGGTTTGAAACCCATCTTTGACCCAACTATGCAGCACGTGCACCTGATAGGATACGTGGTGAGCCTGAGGTTTTTATGGGACCTCTTGTGGGTTCTTCCCGTTCACCACTATTGAATCATTCGTATCCTTACAAAGCCGCCAAAAGCGTACCTTTTTTTTTGGTTATCAGTACCAACGGTTTGTAGCCGGGTGGAAAAAAGCGATATTTATTCAAGCGGATTACACTGCCCAAGCACTCGTAAGCCCTGGTAACTGAGATTGGAATTTTTGTACCACTGGCGGAGTGGATCAGTTCCCGAAGTGATCCCATTTTATGTGGTACGAGCTGTACAAGGCACATGTGCTCCATCCTTGCTGGAGGATAAATGCATAAAATGGAGTTTGCCGTTGACGACCTTTCCCGGTGGGAGAAGGAAAGAAAACAGATGCAAACATGTAGATATTTCAATATTGGAACTAACCATTCTCCATCACCAAAAACCTTGGGCTGGTTTAACGTGGAATGAAAACTTATCACAATGGTTAACGGTTCACACAATTCTGCTGGGGATACGCAAATTCAAATAAATGTTAGTTCACACCTTCATTTATTCGGTTGTCTTCCCAAAATGTTCCACCCAACAGCTGATAGTTTCAATCACAGCACAAAACACTCTCGCTTTCATTCGTACTGTTCTTGGCAAACATTGAAACTTTGACCCGAAAGTACAGTAAAACCCCTTCCATGCCGGGATCTTGGCTAGAAAGGTAACATTTAATCCTCGCACACTGCCAACAACTTGCAGCACAATCCGGAAGTTTTGCACCATTTATTAACTCCTCAAGACACTCCGCCGCACCGTCTCGGCGGACACTGTCAGCTTGCGGCTGTCAGTTCTGTAGAAGAGATTTGGCGGACGGAATTGATGAAAAAAGTTGGACTTCTTATCAACTGCAACTACGGTATGCTGGGCACTAACTAATCTTCGGCACGGTTTCATTAATCTGCATTCAAAGTTACTCCATCATCACCATCGGTGCGTGGCCACAACTTTTCCCATGGGATGGTGGCTTAGTTTTGGGTATTGGTGTTGTGAGAATCTTAAAGGTAAGAAAAAAAGTAAGCCGTCCATTTTATTTAAGTCACGTTACTGCCCAGATTTTGGGGCGGGAAGTAATGATGTAGAGGTTTTGTTTTTTTGCTCACAACATCAAAGAAATTCTTTTGAGGCAATTATCGGAATTTTGTTAAAAAACTTGGTTAATTATTATTATCTTTAACATTCATTAAATATGAAATGTTTATTTATTTTTTAACGATAGAACGGCCTGGCCGTATTGATTAATCTTCTTCTTCTTCTTCTTCTTCTTGGCGTAACGTCCTCTGAGATCTTGCCGGTCATTTACGGCTTATGAGACTTATTTTTTCCGCATAGCCAGATAGTCAGTCCTTGCTACGGTGGTACACGGTCCTGATGGGATTTGATCCCCGGTCCTGCCGGGTGGACCTTTGCCACCACCGGGCCGCCCTCATTGATTAATCCTAACTTACACATAGAAACACCTTTCACCTTAGCTGGGAGGCTTTTCTTCCTCCGAGCCGTGAAAGGGCACCTTATCCCGGGTGTGCTCGGTATATTAAACGTTTATGTTATACAATTTTTTTTTGTTATAAGTAGTACACTGCGTAACTTTTTGCCTTAAGAATAAGACATTTAATGTGTATCCATACTGTGACCTCTACTAACAAATTCAAATTTATAAATTTTCATTAAAAATTAAAAGAAAATGATTTTGATAACATTTTTATAAACTTTTTCGATTGCCAATCCCTGATTAGATTGCGTCAGTATTTTTTTCCGATTTAATATTCACTCCATTTATACCTTTGTTTCCAGCCGTCACTCATCACCTCGCCTTATATCTATCGTTCCAGTATCACCATATACGCATCTATCAAACGATCCGGTAGCGATCCGATTTATGAGTTCGCTTGTTTGAGAGCTGTTGAACACGATGATGCGTACCCCTAACTACCACTACTACCACCTTCGTCTTCACACCAGCGAAACATGAGCCACACGCAATCGTTAGATGATCGTGGCACCAAGCGACAGCAGCACACGAAACCATACGCACCAATACCGCTTAGTTTCGCCACAGCATCAACGCTACCGGCCACGGTAACGGGAGCGACCGGGCACTTTGTGACGACACTCAAGCGCACGGTAACGGGGCCCTCTACTACATCTACAACCTTCAATCTGACCGAGCTGCTCGATCGCACCACGCGTTCCCGAAGCGTCCCGAGTCTAGCGGCCAGTGCTGCCAGCATTGGCCGGGCCGCATCCCATGTGGTCGTCCGCCGAAGCCGTACGCTAGCGGCCCCACCGACGGCAAACGTCAGTGAGCTGTTGGATGCCGGTAGCGGACGTGAGTACGATCCAGCGCTGGACGATGGGCGATCGCTGTACGATCCCCTGGCAACTACGATTGCGATTGTTAACCGTGCGGCGGAGCAAACGTTCTTCAGCACCATCTATCCAGCATCGTCCCTTACCGACGGTAGTGTCCTGTTCGAAGGCAGCACCTTGGTGTTCGATCCTGTCCCCAGTGCTACCAGTGCGATCGCGACGGTTGCGCCGGTCGATACGACCGCACGCTCGATCGAAGCACCAAAAGCGATGGACGAACACTTTCTGATCGCGAACTGGCAGGATTGTGTCGTGGTGATACTGTTCTGTCTGCTGATCGTAGTGACTGTGATCGGTAACACGCTCGTCATACTGTCGGTCATCACGACACGCCGGCTGCGCACCGTTACCAACTGCTTCGTGATGAGTCTGGCCGTGGCCGACTGGCTCGTCGGTATCTTCGTCATGCCTCCAGCCGTAGCGGTCCATCTGATAGGTAAGTAGGGGATGGAAGCAGACCAAGAAACGCACCGGAAACGTCACACCGTACGGTTCCCGGCTGTTTTAATCGTTCGCTTTATCGTTACGCCGACCGTAAATTGTTTGTTTGCATTGCCAACCATTTGCCAATTCAAGCTCAAGTGTCATCTCCACCACTCGTGACCCTTCTCCCTCCAACAAGGGGCAACACTGGCAACAGCGATTCTTCTGATCAGGCACGCACACAAATCGAGCACATACGATACAATTATGGTGCCGTTCGATTGCCGTTGCGAATGGAATGTACGATAAACATTCCACGCGTTACAAGTGTAAATAAACAACAAAACTCTTATGATACACAAATACTGAAACAGCCGGAACAAATCACTTGCATTCGATATCGAAATCTTCTCCGAAATCGATCGATCTGCACCTCGTTTCGGATGACCGTAACGGCACCAGAAGACGGCACCGTTTGGCAAAAAAAAGTTGACAAAGTTCGTTTGGAAGTTTCCCGTGATCCGAATGTTTCAAGGGTAGTTGGTGAATTTGTCCCTTATAACCACCATCAGCACAACCAGTGACCGGCCTTCCAACCGGTGGCCTTGATTGTTTGCCTTGAATGTCGTTGACGGTTGCCGTTTCTACACCGTGATCAGTTTTTGGCAAGTGGAACCCATGTTGTATCCCACCGTTAAGCGTCCCCGAGTGGGTAAACTTTTCCGTCTCGATGGTACGCCAGTGGACGACCGTGTGGCCAAACCTTTGGCCATCGGAAGTAAGAAAAAGTAATAATAAAAAAGGAAAAAAAAACAACGTCTTCCTGCTAGCAGCTTGAACACAACATGAAGAAACGAACATTTCTATTTACAATCCACCGTCCATGATTGGAAAGAATCGTCCTTGTAGACGAGACGCTACTCGGTTGAGTTGTTTTGTTCTTGGTTGGTAATATGTGTTGCTGTTGTGGTTTTCTGTGTCCTTTTTTTTTGGGTGTTGTTGTTTGCAACATCATGGCAAAGACATCTTGGTGACCCTTTTTCAATGTGAAGTTGATAAATTGATTTACGATTCTTTTTCAAATTTACGACGTTGTCAAATTGGTATTCAGCTGTCACAGCAATTGTTACGATGTGCTTATCAGAGCGATTTTTACACGAAAGCTATACGAAAGGGATGTTATTACGTTTAGGTAATTATCGCTTTAAAGCCGATAATAAATAGATAAATTGAGATGTATTAGCGTTAAATCAAATTATAGCACAATCGATGTGATTGTCAGTGATTGATTTCCTTAACTCATCAAGTGAGACTTTTCAAACTAAACTGTCCCATTTTTATATGAATGTATCATGTTAGATTGTGTGAAAATTGCTGACCGCGAGAGAGCGTAATTTACTTGAGCTTTGAAGAAAACTTTTGTTTTTGAGTCTTACATAAAATACACGTCTTTTGCACCATCGCCTAAACTACCACAAACATTTTGTGAAAATCTGATATTTCTAATTGAATGTGGTATACTTACCCGGATAAACGATATTCGTACGCAGAACACTTCACTTTCATAAACCGCAGGAAAGCATTTACTTCGTGGAAACTATTTCTTCGCGGCATTTTGCTTTTATACACTGACATTTTCTTCTATCACTTTAACGCACATTTAAAACACCATTGACACTTTTAAAACACCATGCAATAAGCTCATAACTAACTTTCAGTATGAACTCATATTAAAATAACTTAACTTAACTAACTAGGCAGATATAATTTTTTAATCACGAACAAGTAACTAACATTTGCATTTTTTCTAAGCTCAAAAGCACATACACACTTTAATGCGCTCTGGCACATTTCAAACAGCACACACACATATAGTGGCCACATTTTGTATAAACGATTAAGATATAAGAAGAAATAAGAAATAATCTCACTGATTAATAGATAACACTTTATTTTGTAATCTATCACTTTTATCAGTTTAAGTTTTTTTTTATTAATTTCAAATTTTATTAACTGGCCGAAGCTAATATCACGCGATTATGGCACGGCATAACACAAATGCAAGCTTAGTACACGCATAGATCACAAATCTTCTTATCGATCACGATTACCAGGATACTGTTTGAACCGAAACTGTATTGATGAGTTATAAAATGTCAAAAGAATTAATCAGGAGGCAAACGCACTACCTCAACACTCCATCTTTAATGGCGTCTTTACTTCACAATTTTTAAACTTTACGCGCTTTTTGTACATTATTTGCATTCACTTCGACAGTACTGTTTGTGATTTTGGGCCGCTTAACGCACTGCCGTTCTTCCTTCACTTACACACACTAACAAGAATCACGCGATCACACGCAGGCACAACGGAAGATGACGCTTAGAACAGTTCGAACATGTGCTAAGTAAATCTTCACTGTTTTACATCAAATGAACACACTAATTGATGTAATAACTATTCTTTTAATAAAATACGATCCTCAGGGATATAGGACATCAGTTTTTACCAGCGAAGAACTAAATTTTCAAAGCGTTTTATAAATGCTTTTTCTTCATTACTGTGACGTACTGCTGTCCGATCGGTACTGATCACACTTTCACTTTATCTCATTATCATGATCTATTCGGCTTCGTTATCACGATACACTCACACAACTATAATTGGCGAAGCTGCAGACTCTCGATTTCTCTCATTCTTTCACACACACTTCGCTCCTCGTTGGGAGATTAACGAATAAAGCCTCGTAAAAAATGCTCTCGAACAAATCCGTTCTTAAATTTATGGTATGGTAAATGTAGGCATAGAAATAATTTTTAATAACACAAAACACAGTTGTTGTGATTAGTAGAAAAATGCGAGTGTGCCGTGGCTAGAAGAAAGGTTTTCTTCTCCTATCAACATTCATTCACAATTTCCGTTCTTCGAAGCACTCTTAACGTTAAATCCGCGACTGATTTCACCATAGATTTTCACCACCAAAATGTGGCTACCGACAGACAGCCGACATGTCTGGGCACGATCGTAAACATTATACGAGCCAACCAGCACGATTGATTTTATTTCCCGAGTATTCGCAGGTTCCAACATACCCTTTTCCGGCACAGATATTTAACTGAATCATTAATTTTAGCAACAAACCATTTTAGGCTGACTGACATAAACTGAACGATAAACGATCCGTTTTAAGATGAAGCAGTAAACCACAAAAAAATGGAGGAAAATATATGACATCTTACAAGTGCGGTTATCCAGCAGTTTGAAGGCTAAGAACGGCAATAAAAGTAGTCACGTTCCTGGTGGGGAAAAAAGGAATCAGTCAGCATCATTTTCATTTTCAGCACAAAGTGCTTTATGGCTGTGAAAAGCCAAAGCATTAAATTTTCCTAATGCTCCAATCCTTTTTATACAGTCAACAAAAGGGACGCTTTTCCAAAAAAAAAAACGGAAATGGATTTTTTTTTCCATAATCCACATCTCCATAACTGTGCCGCCTGGTATTCGGTTTCATGCAAATTATAGCTGCATTTCGATTGGATGTTTCACCCATACATTCACCTGTATGCAGCAAATGCTATTCGTTTAATTTACTCTCGACATTCCAATTTCTTCTAATTATATAACCGCTAATTCTCGTCCTGGTAAGTGGCTTTGGTCGGGTGCAAAAAAAACCGTAAGTGCATTACGGTGCTAAATTACTTCGCGGTGAGCGTGGGCGCAATTCTATCACTCTGGGCCAGCTTTTCCTCCTCTCGCCCACGCGCGAGGACACCCAGGTGCTATTAAACTTGGCTTCGTTTCAAACACAACACAACAACACATCGAGAAAAATAACATTCCCGAAGGGATTAACCATGATGGGGGACGGTACAAGTACGATGGAAATGGATGACACAAAAAGGTCAAACCCGCTTCATTGATGCGCTTCGCTTTTAATCTGCCCTACGGGCGATGCAGTCACGTTCTGCAACCGAGCTAAAAGGGTTTTTTTCTTCTTCTCTGTTTTACACTGGTACACTTTCATTGTTGCTCCTTTTAATTTCAGCTCCTATTTCCCATACCGTTTAGAGAATTTTTCCATTCTTGCTCGTCCCACCGGTGATCGGTGGGAAATCGGTAACTGTGCACTTGTGCTTCGGCACATCCTTCAAGGATATTCGTTTACGGAGCGTTACTCACGTCTCACATGAGTCTTCCACCGGGGGACAGGCAACATTTCATTCCCATTTCAGATTCCACAACAATCACACTGCGAATGGAACCCATTGGCAGCCCTTTTTTTACCAGAGTTTCACCCAGTAAGACATGATTGAGTGATATTACTTTTAAAGACAAACATGGCTGTTGCGCCTGGTAAGATGGTTGCCATCCGCTAAACAGCTTCGACTCATTCCACTCATTTGGCGTTGGCATTAATGGTACGAATTGCCGTTGTCGTACCTAGTGACGCCCTTGGCCTCCAACTCCCCTCTCCTTGCCCACCCAAAAGCCCAGGACATTTTTCACTGCTTCGTAGTATTTTCTTTGTACGATTTTTATTCATTTTACTGCTTTGTTTTCTCCTTACAGGGTCCTGGCCGCTCGGATGGATTCTGTGTGATATATGGATCTCATTAGACGTACTTCTATGTACAGCATCAATTCTCAGCCTTTGTGCCATTAGTATAGATAGGTATGTACTTGAGGGTAGCACGTGTTTGAATGTGTTTTCCTCTCTCTTCCTTTTTTCTTTTTCTTGCTTTTCAATGTTCTCTTGCCGCACTGTTAATCTAACCTTTTCATTCCATACATTCCGAACACACACACATCCAGTGGCAGTGGTGCGTTATGGGATCGCTAATGCTGTGTGGAAAACGCGGCCTATACACATACGAACAAGCAGGTAACGCTTGTTAGTGACTACCTTTCTCCTGGGTAATGGTGACGAAAAATTTTCACCGAACGGTTTCCAACGATATCGGAAGCTTTTTCTTTTATGCGCTTCCTCTTGCTTCCACACCGTGACACAAGGCGTGACGTAGCAGAGTGGAAAATTGCTCTGGGTGCGGCCAGTTTTGACGTTGACGTTTTTTTTTATTTTTGCACTTCCAATAGGTGACGCCGCTGATGGTTTGCCGTTTAACGGTGTACGTGCTCTATATCGTTGCTATAGGGACTGGTAAATTATTACACGCCTGGGCCACCCGGGTGTGTTCCATTTAATCGCGAAACAAAACAGCGTAACGTGCCAATAGAAGTTGCATTGAATTTTCCTCCGCCGTACGGTGGGAAATATTTTGCACTGTGGCTGTTAAATAGCGCAATAGTCATATCGTGAATTGGGTACTAAAAATGAATAAGTTTTGTCGCTTTTTTGTTCGGTCGTTTATGTTCGGCAAATTGTTATCAGCATTAATGGTACATCACAAAACCCGACAACATATCTCGGAATCACACAGCCAGATGGGTTTGTGTACTGGAGGCATCGCATATACACCCATCGTATCTACACAATCGGGTCTACCAATGAAGCTGAGTCGCTGTATAAACAAACAACAGTCGGTCGGCAGTGATAAAGCTCGATTGGAAAATTGCTGAGCCCATTATGATGTTACCGGTACCGGCTATATACGACCTTGCCACAACTAGGCCGAATTCTTCCTTTCTTTGTGTTGGACAAATTGGTACATCAGCAAAATGGTCCCAGTTTGAGAATTTGGTCGACTAAGCCCGCACGAACGATTTCCGCACTATCCGATAAGGTCTGTGTGTGTGTGACTTTCTTCCCGATACGGTTCTGTATGCGGTGAATGGATGATGACCAAGTATGCTGGGTTCGTTTATAGATTCACGTGTTCCGGTTTGGTGGACGAAGCATGATGGGTGGACGCGTTTGGGTGTGGAGTAGGAAGTCCAATCATGGAATTTGTTGCTAGTTTTTGTTTTTGCTATATTAACACAATATTAATGCGCACCATATGACTGAGATTGCGAGTGAATAAATAAGCGTCCATGTCACGAAATGGGCTATAATCGATAGGAATGTAATGTTGCCTCCAATCAAACCAAACTTGCATGAAGGCCCTTTCGGATGGGTTTTCCGGCGAATCAGACTTCTTTAGCAAACATTGCTTAGTTGTTTTTTTTTATTTTGGGCCTGGTGACTTCATCTTATAGTTGTGCTGCATAAAGATCGCATCGTCACAATTAATTGAGTTATTGGATTAGAGCCTTCGTCATATCACAGGATGATTAGACAAGCTATAATGGTAAGCGGTTTAGTGGATCTAATTTACTGATTGAATCAGTGAACGAAGGGATCTTTAAATCTTTTGATTTAATTATTTATATTTAATTATTACGGTAATTTAACCACATTGTCAGCCTCGAAAGGCTGAAGTGTGTACAATTTTCACAAGGCATTTCCTCCTTGTGCTTGTGCCTTATCCCGGGCATACTCGGTAGATCTGTAAATCTATCATCCATTTTTTTGTGATTGTTGAGTGTACAAGTAAATGTCCATTAAATTCGATATATTAGGGGCACGAATGTCAGTACTTTAGAGTTATATTTATTGATTGAATTGGAGTCATATTTTGATTGGTGTATTATCATTTTTACATGGGTTTCATCCAAGATTCATCCAAAAATTTTGAAGTCATAGTTGGACTAATGCAAGAAGTTCCTTCTTTTTGGTCGAAAGAAGCACAATTAACTCAATCCTCAAAACTCATTTCAAAATTAGAAAAAAAAACTTTGGAAACTTACTTAGGCACCCAATACATTAGACACTAGCGCATTTTTAACATATTTTTTTGCATAATTCCTGATTTGTTTTTATTTCCTGAAGAACGACAAGGCATTCATTCAACTGTAAATGAATTCATCTTTCGCGAATATCTGCTCTCAGTGAAAGGCAGTCATCCGTTCGTCCTGCTTAAATCATGTCGATTTCCACTTAACGTTCAGCCACGTTTACTTCTAGCAAACAGCGAGCGTTAAGCACAGAATACATTATACGGCCATATTATACCACCAAAACTACCGTGCCGCACTGCTGAATAATGGCTATGAATAATTTCCATCCAGCATTACAGCCCTTTACATTCGCCATTCGAATGAATACCAAACACCAAACGGCAAAGCAATGATGGTTCGGAAATGAGCCAAGAATTGAGGTGAAAATGAGATCTCGGCTCATTTTGAGTGAGTTAAGCAATGGTGTTTGAAGCACACACACACACCCACACCCATACAAACCCTGCAGCTTTGGAGGCGTGGTACAGTGGCAACACCTTCTGTACAGGGATGCAAATGCCAGCAGTACCTGGCCTGGTTCCGTCTCAAGATTGGCCGGATGCCAAGGAGCGTGTAGCATCATTGCACGGATGAGTTAAGATGAGCCAACGTCACCGAGGCTAACGATGATAACGAGCGCGATAATGTGCGTCCTGGAGAATGGGAAAGATACCACAAATTGATTTACATCGCACCGTTATATCGTTTACGTTCTCATCATATTTACGCCTGCTTCCTGCGCTGCAAGGCATCTTCAGCAAGGCCGTAAGGTCAAAGAAGAAGAAGAAAAAAAACGGACCGAAAACTAATTCCATGCTCTAAAATCCAAGTTCCTCCAAGATGGAGGGACGCACTATAATGTAGGTGAGAAAATTAAGGACTATTTTTCCGGAACCTTTTTCACCACTAATGGCGAAATAAATTAAGCTGTGCAACAAGAATTTAGGACCTTTTCGTGTACTGCCCTCAGTACACGGCGGTCCTCCTCTTAGTCACATTTCATCCACATTGCCGAGCGACCCCAAACAGGACGAAACACTCAGTGAAATAGTTGGCAAACTTCGTTACAACTTTTGTACACGGGGCCAATTGAACATCTAATTCAATTAAAAGTGCGCTCCGGAACGCTGTGGACGCTGTTGACAGCGGGCATACTTCGTGGTAATGATGATGGAACTCCTGAACTCATTTAGTCGAAAGTTGTTTTCCCACCTTTTGGAAATTCTGCAGACAATATACAATATATATGGTGAAACTTTCGTGCAGCAAAATTTATGTCTGATAAGGCGAATGCATTGTTTTGCTGCGATGTGCGCCCAAAGCGCTTAAATGTGACATGTAACGGCATCACCAGTTTTTTTTCTCGCTGGCATGTTGTGTACTAAATGAAGATAGTCTCTTCTGGTAAAATTCTCGTTTGCGCTAGGAAGAATTCTTATTGCGACCGGAAGAATTTGTGAATGTCAGCGCGCCACGTGGTGGTGTGCAGCTCGCACCGCAAGCAGACTAATTAATCAGCTTATCCGTTGTATTTAAAAGCTCCACCAGCAGGCGTACGACAGATTACACGTATGCATGCCACATTGTTATCGTGGAAAACCCGGCAAAATTTACACCAACCAGCCCGGGAGCAATTGTTTGCCACCCTCATTAGACGACGTCCGGGAGGAAGCGATTCAATCGTGTAGCGCCTTAAGCTGTGCTGTAGTGGTTTTCCGAAACAAGACATTCCCGCAACCATGGTACGATGGACCCCGGTATTCCATGCCGTGCGAATCCTTGAAACAGAGGAGTACTTTTAAAAGTGGGCAAAAAATGGAAACGCTTCATGGCAGTAAGCTTCGCGGTAATACTACGGATGAATGTTGCAATGGACGATTTAGCAGCTTTGCTACGCGCGGTTAAATGCTTTCCTGAGGATTCGAGGGCAAAAAAACGATAAATCCCAAATGAGTCGATCGAAAGCAGCGAACAGAATTATTCAATACGCATTTGCTGAATACACGGTACAGTAAGTCAACAAGAATGACCCCGTTTTTGGGGTACACCGAGTTCGGTGCTAAAACTTCAAAGCGGTGGTGTTATCGCGGAATTGAGTGATACAAATTAACAGCCCGTAATCTGTAGCGTTAATGTTCTTTCATTCACTGGAAGCAGAGCGTAAAATTGTTTGCAAAAACAGTATTACTCCATGAAAAGTTTTAATGTCTAACCACAAACTGATTAGCCACTCAGACCGTTGGAAAACGTATAAAAAGCAGTTATTCAAAGGATTTATCAAGAACTGTTTTTAAATTAAAGTAAAATACTTGAAGAGTATTTAGGTTTTGTTGGGCCAGTCCAGTTGCAGGTTTAAACGAATTCGTTGGATCACTCTACACGCGGGGAAATTCACACTTCGCAAAGATTTATTCGTCCCTTCTGTTGTTTACATATTTATGATCCTTGTTCGTGAATCCTAAACAAGCTCCTAAGGAAATGATTAATGCTGCTAGCGTTTCCCCGTATGAGTCCCAAATGACGGGAATTTGCACATCCATTTTCTCCATGTTTTCATTTTTTTATTGTAATTCTCTATTATTGTGATTTGCTAGAATTTTTTTAGAACTTCACACATTCATGCTTTTTTACACTTTTTCTGGATATACAATCAGCATGTTCGAAGAAAACGGCTTTTTATTTTTTATCATTTTCGTGAATCTCAACGTTTCAACAACATATTGTGAAAATTTCATATCAGTGTTCCGAGAAATAACGAAATTATAACTCAAATCTTGCATGTCCTTGTAAAACATTCATACAATGCTCAAAATTCTAAAGCGTGCCAGGTTGCTCAAATCGGTATCCAAAATTTCTTGGATATTTTTGAATCGGTAAAAAAATCGATGAATAATCACTTTCTTAAATCTTTAACATATTGTCGAAGAATAAAATATTGAATAATATCAACAATTGCAAGAGAAAGCTTGTAAATACTAGTTGGAAAGCCCTGTAAAAACATTAATTTTGGTATTTTGTTTAAAACTTCATATGGACAAGTAAGCCATTCAATAAATGAAGAAGGATTTTTTCTGTTAAATAATCCCAAAAAAGTCCCTTTTTCGTGTTTTAGAGGGTGTATCCCTGCTTAAGACTGAGACGTTTAAGATTATCTTTTAAATTTTATTTTAAGCTTAAACATGACCGTTGATGATAGAGTTTGTTTTATTTATGCTAAAATTAATTATAAATTGCCAATTTTCTTTGTTAAAACAATTAGATACTTAACAATGTATGTATGCTATCGACTGTTTATAAATTCTATTGTATCACTTGCTTGCGACAGTGACCGTATCAATTATTCTGATTGAAGCCTACCCTGTTCGCTATACACAATATGTACACATGTTATGCAAACACTGACACGTTGGTACGTTTTGTAATCCTGTACATCCACAGATATCTAGCCGTAACGCAACCATTAAATTATTCCCGCCGTCGACGCTCGAAACGGTTGGCGCTGCTGATGATCCTTGTCGTATGGGTGCTGGCACTGGCCATCACATGTCCCCCAATACTCGGATGGTAAGCGTTGAAAAGATGTCCACAGCAACGGTAACACATGCTTTCCCATTTCCCACCCAAAAAAAAAAAAAAACACAGGTACGAACCGGGCCGACGGGAGCTGAACCAGTGTCGCTACAACCAGAACGAAGGCTACGTCGTCTTCTCGGCCATGGGCTCATTCTTCATCCCGATGACGGTGATGGTGTACGTGTACGTACGGATATCATGTGTTGTCGCCTCCCGGCACGATAAGATGACGGAAATCGAAGTCCACAAGGTACGTTGCGCCGGAACGCTCTTGTTGTCTTCGGGTCGGATTAGGGGACCATTTGGACCTTAAGACCACGTGGACAGCTGTTGAATACTAATAGAATAACGCGTTTTGCTCCCGGGAAACAGTGGCCCACCGTACGGGTTCGGAGCCTGCGGAAGGCACGTGCCTGGCATGAGAGTTAGGAACGCTGAGCGTCCTTCTTTCGGGACGGGAAACACACCATCGGCCTTCCAAACAAACATTCAAATTTATTCAGCAGCAATTGTTTGTGTTTGAAAAGAAATCATGATTTATGAAACGAGCCGTTTGCCACGTCTCGTGCGTACAAACAAATTTCATGTTTACATGCCATTTGTTGCGAGGGATTTTGCCGAAGAAGTGTACCGAGTCTATCGTCCAATTTTATCCCGCCGTCGAATGGGGTGTTTGCTTTGTTTACTTTCGATCCTAAACATCCTTATCACGGACGGTCCTTTTGTGAAGACGGACTATTTATCTAGGCGTAGCTCATTTATGTTGAAGCAAGTATATATTGTTTTTATTTTTAAATAATCCTTTTTCAATTTACATTTGAATGCTTACGAAGTAAAAAAAAGGTTATAAAGAAACAATAAAAATCCGCAATGTAAACGATATTATAACCCCAGGCCACCATGGGGGGTCAGAACTAATATAATTCATTAGACAGAAAATATGACGCAACAGTAAAGTCCTGATTGTCTATAACAACATTCATTATCTCACCAGTGTATTAAGCTGGTTTTTGTTTCGGTCAAATCACTAATTAATTGCTAATGAAACATACCATATACAACTGGGTTGAATCGTGGTTCAACTGATACGGACCAGCATAAATAATACGGTTTTTCGGGGATGACAATGTCCATTTCGCCCTCACAGGTTCGGCCATGTCGTCGACTTTGCTACCGCACCAAATTTGTGCAATCTCATTCTGCTTAATTATGCGGCAGACTGCAGACGGTACATAAATTTCGGTGCTTTTTCTCTCTTTTCTGTTTTACCACCGATTCACGCTAATTATCCGAAAAATGGTTCGTTTTTGCTTATCCATTTTCGTGCCGGATTCTATCATTTGCCGATTGGCTGAAGCTTAACCATTTGCTTTTCTTGTTCATTACCGGGCTTTTTTGATTTACAGAAAAGTCACCGCATTCGTGAACCCGAGGAAGATGGCTATCAGTCCGAGCTGGATCCGATCCCATTGAGTCCGAAGCGTAAGCGTTCCTCGTCGCAGCTTTCTACCGCCACCACCACGTACGTCGCCCAGCTCGGACCGATGCTGGACGATAGTGGACCACTGAAACCGGCTACCAAACGGAACAACCACAAACATGGACCGTACGAATTGATGGACATGAGTACGGGCAGCGGTGGTACGCTGAACAAAACCGCAATCCTCTCAACGACCGGCAATGGGACGGGGGGTGGTGTGGGTGCGGGTGCTACGGAAGGACATCAGGAGCAGCAGCAGCAGCAGCGAAGAACGTGCGATGATGGAACGACTGGCCTTGACGCGATTGTCGATGATCCTGTCGTCGATCCGGTTCGTCCCGGCAGTGGTAACAGCCCGGAGAGTGTGACAAGCGCTAGCGTTACAGCACCAACGGCCGGTACTGTCTCGCCCAATTACAACCAACTTTCGACGGCCACCTCCGAACGCTGGTCGACGGGCAATAACGTTTTCAATCAACCAAGCCACAAACCACAATCCCATTCGATGGCAAGCTTCGTACCGAGCGGTACATCGTCACCACCGCCCAACCATGGGCAGCAACATTTCCACCATCATCATCACCATCACCATCATCACCATCATCATCATCACGAGGGTCGGCCAACGGCAGCGCTGGCAGCGGCGGGTGGTCTTAGACGGAACAATACGGTCAACACCTCCATCACGACCTCGACCTGCAGCACGGTACAGCTGGTCGGGGGTGGCCGATCCGCTGGCAACAACATACGCATCCACCAGAAATCCCTCTCGTCCCGCATCTCGTCGATGAAGCGCGAAAACAAGACAACGCAAACGCTCAGCATCGTGGTCGGGGGCTTCATTGCCTGCTGGTTGCCATTCTTTATACACTACATCATTACGCCGTTCCTGCCAAAGGACTGGACCGTACCGAAGCTGAGCGAGTTCTTTACCTGGCTCGGCTGGATCAACAGTGCCATCAATCCGTTCATCTACGCCTTCTACAGTGTTGACTTTCGGGCTGCCTTCTGGCGCTTAACGTTACGACGATTCTTCCGCAACAGCGAGAAGGCCCCGTTCGCCAACATACACAACCTTTCAATGCGTGCACGATGAACGGGTGCCTCAGAGCATCCTTTCCGCTTTCCAAGTTCGCTACCGGTGCCTTCCCCTTCGTTACATCCAGCGCTAGTAACACCAGCGAGAAAGATGTTGATGATTGATGAAGCAATCGAGCGACTGTTGGGCATCGGCATTTTGTGTTCAATCGAGGCGAATTCGAATTCGAGGTTGAATTCTCCCGACTGGACACCCGAATCGCCCTGATGCGATCTGCGTATCCGATTTGGTCAAATGGGCAATGACCAACGCGGGTTACGCCCCTGTGGTACGATAAGCGATCGAAGACCGCTGGAGGTGACGTTATACGGTGGTAGTACGGTTCCGGTGCAAATGTGGAACCACTTTCTGTGTGTTGTTGTTTTGATATGTTTGTTTTTACGGAATTAATCTCACATTTTTCTCGTCACTGCGTACGAAAGTATTGTAAGATATAGTTAGCTAAAAAAGTAGCTTTTATGTAGCTTAGTTGCACATTGTTAATATTGTGGGAGAAAAGTCAATTTTCTTGTTTTGTTAATATTATGGAAGAAAATTCAATTTTCTTGTTTTGTTGTTTCTCTTCACTTCCAAAACCTCATTTACTTCCCCGCGTACAGCAATGATTATGTTCCACGGGCACAATAAATGGAAGTTTTTTAATACACTTTTGCGGTATTATGGTCACGCTTTTTGTCAATCATTTGCCAGCTGGGAACCCTTACGACACGTACATCCAATTATAAATTGTGTGATTTTTTATGCCAAAACGAAAAAACGTCGCTCGTTAGTTTTTGATATCGTTGAAGAATGATTTAGTGTCGGAGTAACGAAATCAATTTTTTTTACCTTATTTACAACAAAGAGCCTTTTTTACCACAAAGGAAAAACCGGATCGATGGATGGACCAGAAACGTTTCAGCAGGACAACAATTGTCCTCCTTTTGAAGCTGAGTCATGGAAATTGAAAACACTTTAAAATGGAACTTTAACAAGGTGACGTACCTGGTGAATATCCTTCACGGAGGCGATCTTCATTCAGTTGCCTTCCATGACTGGTCACATTCAACATTGTACACGCCGTTGCTTTTGAGCCGCAACACTCTCACACGGTCAAGCACACATACACGTGAGCCGTGCCATCATTGCGCCACTCGTAAGTGTTGAGAGCTCTTCTCACCTTACTTAAACAGCTCTACACACACATACAAAAAAACGTGATGAAAGGTGGCACCAATGCCAGCAGCACCAACAACATGGCGGGAATGAAAATGAAGTGTCATCGTTCACATTTGCCACCATTTCGTTACAAACCTATTGTGTAGGATTTTATTATGCTGCCGGGTGAGCTTTTTCCCCCCTTTGTTTGGGCACATAATAGAATAAAGTGAATGAATGGGTAAAGAAACGTTCGTACAATGTCCGTGATGATGATACCGTTGTGGGGGAAAAAAATGGAAGAAACGGGACAGAGAAACGGCACAGACACAAGTGAACAATTAAATAAAATGTGAATAAAAAGAAGTCATTCAGTCATGGTAGCATTATGTACATGAACGTGGTTGTTGTGATTTATTCGAACTATTTCACAACAAAAAGGACGAATCTAGAAGTCAGATGTCAATACACATACACACGCAAAAAAAAAACGGTGAATGTTGTGATTTCAATAATGGTGTCGACGAGTTATTTTGCATTTTTTGTTTCGTTTTGTTGTCCATCCATCATCTGGAGTTATTATTTTATAATTTTTCTTTCACCAAAAAAACGCCGGATGGTTTCGATGACCCGTGAAAATGCGACATGCATTTGCAGCATGTGGGAAAACCTGCGATCCAGAAGAGGCTTACAATGGAGCAGTAAATTTTAAGCTTTGATGGATTCAATTGTTTACTTTAGGGCCAAAAAGGGAAGGAGAAAATAGCTGGTGGCACAAAGTAGATTAAAAATTATCCTCCATTAAAATTGCTCCAAAACAACAACGACAAACATAACAAAATGCTTTCACTGAAAAATTTCCTTTGCTAGGAAAATTATCCACGGAAATTCAATAAAATATTACTTCTCCTTTATGATTTATGTGTTTTATTGGTTTCCTTTTTTTGGTTTGATTAAAAATGTGTAAAACGGAAACAGATTTTAACGGATTTGAAAATGAAAAAAGGAACTAAAAAAAATTCTGTTACAAAAAGAAGAGAAAACAAACACACACACGCGCCGAAATTGTCCCTCTCGTTGATTATCGAAAAGCACGCGTCAAAGCTCATTTCCGGTCAAAACCGTTCCCGCTGTTCTGATGAAGGTTGAAACTGGACGCGAAGGTTCCCCCCCGCCCGGTAGCGAATGTCCTAACGCATTGAAAGTGATCGTGTGATAGAAAGGGAAATAAAAAAAAACAAAACAGCAATTTAAAAACTCCCTAGAGATAACTAGAGTGTTCAGCTACGAATAAAAAAAAATCGAATTGAACAGCATGATGAAAACGATGCAATGAGGTGGAAAATTAAATAAAATAAAAACCTTAAAATGACGTAAACGAATCGGCACACAGTCAGCCCGTGCTGATCGGTCAGCTAAGCAAAAGGGCTGCTGACATTAAAAAAAGAGTGATGATAGAAAGCGGAATAAGCGAACCGGTTGCTAGAAATAAAAGTAGCTTTTCCATCACAACAGACACACACACACGCACACGTTCAACAACCGGTAAACAGCGTGAGGAAAATAATTTTCCGAACGCAAACAGCTTTTGTTTTTGTTCGAGCTATAGAAACCATCTACCGTCGTCTGGTTTGAATTGAATAAAGAGGATTACTATGCCTAGACCTAGACCAAGTGGTGTTTTGTGTGTCGATGTTTTATCCTTTTTTTTTCTTTCCCTTCCATTGCACTTATTCACTTCCGGTACTCCGGCCAGACAATCCAAAAAATTCTTCGCATACTTCTGCACCGCCATTATCTGACGCTATTCTTCGCTGTTTTGTCCCGCCCGTCATATTAACATCGATAAAATTGATATTTCCGCAAACCGAGAAAAAGAATGTGACAATCAAGCCAGCGAGTAAGCGGCGAACAAATGGAACGCGCTGAGCACCGTTCACGGTTTGGCTTGTCGTTGGTCTGCCTGATGGCAATCTTACGTTCTTACGCCGAACATTGTCCTTTCCCGTGTGCCCGGGACATATCGACGGAGATGACTTCGACAGCGATTGGCTGTAAAACCTACATCAACAGTCAACGGGAACCCTCTTTTGCGGGTAAAGTGCGCCAGTATGGTCCTTCAAATAGGGCATGATTGGAATGGAAGTGGAACCGCTAATTTGACAACTGCTAGCACTTCTGCTCAATCGAACATGGCACACGCTTAAGGGGCGTTAGAAAAAAAGGATGTGATGTGAAAGATGGCGGGGGTTTGTTTCGTCCCTAAAATTGTTCCATGAAGGTATTACCGATTGCAATTGAACGATGGATGTAGTGTGAATAGCTTGATTTATATTGCTTGTGCTTATTTGAGGAAATTTAGTAAGAAAAAAGGAATCTTCTTTACTTATGTGCATAATTTTAATTAAACCAAATGATTTAATTTATATCGTTAAAATAATCATTAAAACTTTTAGTTCTTACCTTTAGATAAACATTTCAATTTATCTATTTTTATAAAAAGTTTCATACAGATGTCGCTTGAACATGACCACCCATACGTATGCTTTTCCCCACTTACAACCAGCGAAAGGTTTATATTCACCACGTGTTGCGGTACTGCGCCGACGTCGTAATGCGCCGCTTTTTGCTGGTTGGGTTCATGTCTCGGTAATATAGCTTTCATTCGAAGCTTTGTTAAGCTTTTGATTTTATATTTAGTACAACGCTTGTAGGCACAAACCGAAACACAAGTTTGTCTTAGAAGCTGATACTGAAATTATACACAGCACCAGGCGTCTCCACCGGTCGGGAGCTTTTTTGTTGAACGGTTGAACATATTTTTAAATTTAATTACGTAAATTTTCATCGGTAATTTTTAACGTAATTCATTTATTTTAAATTGACAGAAAAAAATAAAACAAACAATTAATTTTCTTTATTTATGTTTAATTATTTCGGCCTTTAGCCGTATTGTCAACCTCGAAAGGCCTCAAACTATGTACAATTTTCACAAGGCATTTCCTCCTTGTGTTCGTGCCTTATCCCGGGCATACTCGGTTAAAATAAACATTTTACAATATTTTTTCTTTACTTCACCAATTCAGTGTCAGAATAAAACGATAGTTTTATATATTTTCATATCAGTACATGTTTTATTTTACACATCAATTGTTTGAAAAGCAATGGAATATGACGGTAAAGTTAATTTAACGTACATAAAATGTAAGTACCACGTACCACAAATGTTCTGTTGTAATATTGTAATTTTAAATTAGCCAGCAATAAACATGAACCTGCATTTATCTGCATGTATCTGTCTGTGAGTTTTAAATTGTCGATATTTCTTTACAATACGAATAAATGAAATTTTGTGCAATTTTCTCACCGCCCTGCTTGGCACGGATGGTAGATTTAATCACGTCTATAATATTTTTTACAACTCATTTAACTCTTTTACTGAGCATGTCTTTTTCAATAGCAGCCTTTTCGTATAAAAATAATTACCACTCTGATCAGTTTTTTCAGAAAAATATCCGTTACATGTTTGAGTTACATTATTTCTTTTCTTATCTAATTTCTTTCGTTTTTTTTTGTTTGCCACATATTTGTTTGGAACACAGCATACACATCCTCACACAAACACATATACATACATAGTCGTACATGCAATATTCAATTCTTTCAATTCTTGTTTCACTATTGTCCCCAGTGATTCTCTGTACGAATCAGCTTTATATGGATAAGAAGCTCAACTTCTTACCTTGGCTAAATCCTTCCACACTCGGACTCGGACCGACTGTAACAGATAAAGAGAGAGAGAGAGCACACACGTTGGTTGAGAACGCGAACCGTTCGGTATTGTCAATTACAGCAACGCCACTCAGAGAAATGTTTCGTCCTCCACGACACTGGATCTGACGTTCGTCCCGTTCGCGTTCGTCCCATTGGTTGTGCTTGCTCCACCGGTCGCAGCCCCATTGGCAGGGTTACCGTTCGAGCTCAGTACCACACTGCCGCACGTAATGGTGGTGGTGATCGTGTCCGTATTGATGGTGCTGGCCAATGCCATGCCGGCCGCCGACGTCAGAGTTCCATTGTTGCTGCTGTTGTAGTTCACGGAACCTCGTGCTGGTGCAACCTGGAATGTGTTGGTGGGCATCGAATAGGTCATTTTGTACTGTTGTGCCCGTTGCGTGCAGAGACCGTAGCTGTGCGAAGGAACGGGAAAATGGGAATTGGTGGGTAGACCAAAAGAAAAACAAACCAGACAGGATATTAATGAGGAGAGTGGGCTAGTTAAGCTAGGAGTTACGATCGCGCATACTCACTTTGCGAGCAGGGAAAAGAGATCTTTCCGATATTGGACAGTTAAGATAGCGTAAAGGTACGGGTTGGCACACGAGTTGAGGGGATAGAAAAATACTAGCAAAATTTTCGACTTGCTAACACCAATCAGTGGATAGCCGGCGATCGCTGTTAGTCCAAAGAATGCAATCGGTGCCCAGCAGGCAAAGTTGGTAAACACCAACAAGGCCATCTTTTTCGCAACCGTCATCTCACCGCTGTGTGCGGTACGAGCTGCCTGACGCGTTTCCTTGCCCAGAGACAAATAAATCTGGGCGTAGCAAACAACGATCACGACAAAACCACAACCATTCACGACCAGCACCGTAAGCAGATAGGCAATGTCCAAACTATCCCGTGCCTCCATCGGCAGACAGATCGAGGTGGACGAATAGTTACTGATGCCAAACAGTGGCATCGATGCCATCGTGATTGCATACATCCAGCCAACGATCATGATGTACATGGCCGCTGACAGTTTGATGCGCCGATTCAAATAGATCGCATGGGTGATCGCAAACCATCGCTCGAGCGTAACGATCGTGAGCGTAAAGATCGACAAGTGGCTGGCGAAGACGGTCAGAAAACCGGCCACCTTACACCCAACACCGTACTGCCAATCGAACGCATAGTTAAAGTATTCACCCATAGAGTGTGCATCGATCGAAGCGATCAAGAGCAAGTATAGACCCATGCAAAGGTCAGCAAATGCTAAATTGCAGATCAGGAACTTTGGCACTGTCAGATCGCTACGGTTGGAGAATAGAACGACAACCACTGCCACGTTGCCAAATACGGCTAGCAGCACCACCACCCACACCGATCCCCGTAGCCAATGGGATCCCATGACGTCTTCGCATGGGTTTAATGCGTCCGGCATTGGATAACACTTTACATCCAAGATCCTGTGGAATGGTAAAAGAAATACATTAATAAAGCTGTCATATTTAAGTTAGAGAAATAAATAAACAGAATTACATATTTATACAGAGTTTTTTTTAGTTTAACTTTCAAATTTGTAGGCATTCTTGGATTCTTCCAAAGTAACCTGGAATATGAGGAGGTAGATGTGGGATTCTTTCGATCTTCTTCAAGAAGTTATCAATTTTGTTCTAAGCTTTCTCATCTTTCAAAATTTGTTTAGCTATTCGACATGACGGGTATGTCAATGGAGCAAGTTTTGAATAGAATCAGCTTCATTTTTAAGAAGATCCAGGAAGTGGAGAAAATCGCCCACATCAACCTCAAGAAAATCTTGTTCGACTTAAAACTTCAACTTAAAAAATAATAAATAAACTTTTGAACATGGATGACGATGCAACATTGCATTAAGACAGATACCTTAAAGTAGTACTTACATTGGCGTTAAATTACCACACAATGCCTCCATCGAAGAAATTTGTGCTACCGTCTCGTGGAACTCGCCCAAAAGTGGATTTTCCGTGTACAGTCCACCGCCCATCGTTTGATCGCCCGCATCATCCACCGGATGCCCAGTAATAGGCAGCAGGTAGGAATCGTCCACTATCTCACCCATCCTTTTATCCGACAAATCGATACCCTTCTGCAACAATTCCGTTCTAGCCGGCCGTTCCTCGGTCTCATCACTCGCCGTCAGCCGGAACCAGCTGCGAAAGTCTGGCGAACGACGATTACGATTGCTTCGCTCTAACCCACTGTCGGCACCATCACCATCGAGCACGAGCGGTGTTTCCGCACTGGATGGTACCTCCAGCTTGAAGTGTGGCGTTGAATATCCGTTCGCGATGCACCGATGCTGCACTTCGTAGAACTTCTTCAGATTGCGCTCGTGGGCGTCCGGGTCGTGACGGGCCGGGAACTTAAATGCACAGCAGTGAAACGAATGTGTCAGGTAGGCGGTCCGCAGGTTCTGCAACACATTAACGCGCAAAACAGAAACTTTAGAAGTCATAATTTGACGTTCTAATGAACCGTCTGCACAAAGCAGCGGGAAACTTTTGACGGATCGTTGCGAGAGTACTTTGGAAAGGAAAATCCCTTTTTGAGATTGTTTCATACAAGTCATTCAGCTTGCTGTTCCATTTAGTTTACAAGTTTACAAGATTGCTGACATGGTATGCTGGACCCTTGTCACAAGCATGTGGTTCATTAGATGACTGAGAAATCATTTAACTGTTCTATTGTTCAATTGTTACTATTGTCTTCAATTTAATTTCTTTACGTAAGTATTTTAAAATTATCTTATAAAAAAGAACTTTTTTTTTTTTTTTTTTGCTCGGTTAGAACGGCCTGGCCGTATCAAGACTTATTTTACCACGTAGCAGGATAGTCAGTCCATGCTACGGGGAGACGGTCCGCATGGGATTTGAACCCGGTCCCTGCCGTGTGGACGGGCGCCGTTTTTCACATGCACCACCGGGCCGCCCCGCATAAAAAAAAAAAGAACTTATTGTTTGCATTAATAATAACTCACCTTAAAGTTGTACACCGATGGAATAGTTTTCAGTGAGTGTGTATGCTGTATGCGTAGTGTTTCCAGCTCTGACAAACCCTCCGTAGGTAGTTCTTCAATAGCAGTCCCGGACAGATCGCTACAAGCAAATGTTACGAATTAAAGTTCGTTCGAAAAGTAATTTCAACTGTTTCTACTTACAGCTCTCTTATGTTATTTATACCCACGAACGCTTTTTCATGGATTTCTTTCAACTTGTAGTTCATTTTAATACTCCTGCCAAAGAAAGAAGAAGCAAAATAGCCATTGGCACATTGACTAGACACACACACGCACCGCAACAGCTGAAACATTACTCACAGTTTCGCTATTTCCGATCCGTGGAATGCCGATCCGTGTATTTCCGTCAGGGCATTATTGTCGAGAATTCTGCAAAATGTATCAAAACCATTCAAGTCACATCGCTTCTTACACTATTCCGCCCTAAAGTCGTAATCCGATAAACTTACAGCTCGTCAGTCTTCAGTTGTATCGATCGTTCGTAAATTTCGCGAATCTGATTTCCATCCAAATCACTACGGGAGGCAAACACGGCAAGCATAAATACATAAATACATGTGGTTTACAGTAGGCGTAGGCGCACTTGTACATCAATATGTTACTGACTCGGTACGATGGAAAGCATTAGGGAACGGCTTGATGGGCATGTGTGTGTGTGTGTTGTCTGTACCAACAAACAACAAGCGTGAACAGATGATGATGATGATGATGATGTGGATGCTAACGATGACGGTGGCGATGATGGAAGAGTTGATGGAAAAGAAAGCGTTCGAAATAGTACCATTCTTAAAATAGTTCCCCTGGACAGCTCCGTTAACCTTGGGCTGACGATTTGAAGAAGAAAAAAAAAGGCATGATCGACCGAGATGAATGGTGATGAGGTGGTTCTAAAGCCAATGCTACCGTTAATGCGTTGCCCCATTGGAAACATTTTGTACCATAAATAATACACGCATGCAACACAGTTCGCACGGAAGCATAACACAAGTTTGTAATCCGAGTTTCACCATGCTACTCACACCATATGCATGATTATGTGGTCGGAGAGAACGCGCAGGTCAGGCACGGCGAGCAGTCCGCTGTGTATAATCCTCCTAGTTCCCGAACGACGTCCATCACCATGGATTCAATTGTGAAAATTGGAAAACAATAGGAGAATAAGAGAGGGAGAGACATAGAGAGAGAGAGAGAGAGTTAATAAATCAGTTCAACTTTGGGAAGTGCATTACCGGACAGACAACAAAAACCAGGACGCGGAATCAATATCTAGCGGTTACAGATATAAAATGGGAATTTCTGTCTATAAGAGCACAATAATATGGGAATTATTGTTTGGAATTTAATTACCGTACACCACAATAGGGAGCGAATAAAACCATACTTTCATACCTTTCCAACCGAATGATTGATGTTATATAGTTAAGTAAAAACCCATCTATAATTGAGAAAGACCTAAGAGCATTCGAGTTCTGATTATTGAACAAAAATATTCTAAGAACATAAAATGAAATATGGTAATATGGTAATTCAAATCTAATCTTCCAATGTAATTCAAATTTAGCTTCCATTTTTCAAAAAGCACGTAGTTATAACGAATCATACCAGGAACAACGCCCGGAAATGGTCTCATCTGTCCTAATTAGGTTCAATTTTGATTTATAACGAATTGCTGAAATATTGCTTTAGACAGCTTCATTATCGCCAAGGGAAACAACATAATCTCCACAATTTGTCCAAATTGAATCGCTTCGCTGGTTTAATTGATTTTAGTTATTAAGAACAATGCGTTCCCATCTTTGTTATCATTCTACCGTTAAATTAAGTTAGTGACCATTAAACTTAACTAAACTTGACTTGACTTAACTAACTTTGACACGGATTTTAATTGCTATCGAGGTTTGTAGAGATGTTTCCCGAAAACAAAAAACCAATCTGTGATGTGAAAGACACCTTCAAGATTGTTCTATCTTTAACTTCAATCAAACTAAAATAACTCATAAGCTGTGAAACTTGTTTCTAACCATCCTACGGACATTCTTTCGATTTTTCCGTCGCTTTATTTCGCTTGCCCACCGCCCATCCATTGGTAGGAATTTATCAATTTTAGATTTTAGCCCTAAAACTTTCCAAGTGGAAAAAGTTATAAAAATCACAAAAGTTAATTTTTTTTGCTAACCAAACATTCTGCCGTCAGACATTCGGAAGGAAAATGGCTTTCATTCCTCATAAACCGCTCACGCTGAAATAAGTGACCCTGTGCCAGCGAAAAGCTTCACCTGTTTGGGCTTTAAAGAATTAAATTTTGCACACAACAGCAACATTTCCAGCAAAACAAACTCCAAATTAGGTTTTGTTTTTATTGGATAGAGTAGAAAGAAAAAAACTATGAACCGGTCCGGGGGTTTTTTACTGGAACGGTCTCGGCGAAATGGAACCTCGTAGAAGGGAGATGTGGATGATATTTATATTCTTTGGAAATTATATCAAAATCATATCAGGCGTTTGTTTGGACAAAATGGAAAGCGAAATCGTTTACTTTCGTGAAACGTCTCAACGTAGCTTAAAACGTTTGTCATGGCCAGAGTAATCGCATTTTCTTATCCAAAGAAAAGGGAAAACCATTGGAATCCATATTTGTTACTTTAACCAGAGAGAAAAAATGCCATTGTTTTTGTGTCGGTTTGAAAAGAAATCTTTAAAAAGAATTCAACCTCTCCCCCCTGATACAATTTAATAATACTTACAACGTTTTCAGCTTCATCGAAATTCCTTCAAACACATCCGCGGGTAGAAATTCGAGCTTTGGTGCGTGTGCAATGTAGAGCGTACGAAGGTGGCGTAACCGTGAGAAGGCGGCCGGTTCGATGCGATGAAATTCCCGCAGGTAGATGAAGAACAGATCCTGCAACGTGTCCGCATACACCGTCAGCGCGTTGGTACGCAACCGCTTGATGCCAACCTTTTCCAGCGTCAACCGTTGCATGCCGGTCAGCTTCTGTGGCACACGCACTATCGATTGCCCGAGGCAACGGCACTGTACCTCACCCAACGCTTCCTCGGTCGAATTCCAGCAACGGCATTGGCCCCGTTTCAGCTCTATCACCGGCACCGTGCCCGTTTCCAACCCATCCGGTGCCGGTTCTTCACGCGCCTGTTGCCTGTACGTGCCATTGCCGATGTCCAGCAGGACTGACGCATTGTTGTTACTAGCGTCACCGGTTCCGTCCGGCATCACCGATACCAGCTTTCCGCCGACCGGGATGATCACATTGGCGTGCGTCGTAACCGCAACACTTGCGGTAGTTTCCACCACCGCCAGTAGGCGACTTCCTGCCAGCAGGATACCGACTGACCACAACCAAACACCCACCGTACGGTGATACTGTCTCCCAGCACGGTCCAAGCGCACTGTCATTATTTTCTTTTACACTTTCAAAATAGCTCCGAGTGCCGGATGTTGGCCGGAAACGTTTACTTTCCGCCCGTGTATACACTGTGTTCACTTTCAACCTTCACCAACGGTTTGGTGGTTTGCACGCACCCAAAAAAAGCTCAAGGGATTTGTAAGCGGAAATCGGCTACCATTGTCGGGCAAGAAAGAAAAACAGCGTGGACAACCAACAACGCGGTTGCGGTTGATCGAAGGCAATCGCTTCACGTGATTTCGTTCTCAAATACACCGACCAGCAAGCCGGCCGTCTGTCGATAACTTTGCGCGTTTACACCAGCGTCGAACCAGAAGCGGTCAAATTTGATTGTCATAGTTTTTTTTTTGTTGTTTTGTGTTGGTTGGTGCGTTACACCGGCACACACCGGAAGGGATCCGTACCGAGGCGCAATTCCGTGCGTCCTGCAATACCTGTAGAAAAGGGGGAAAAATGTTGAAAGTAACTTTTTTGCTTAACTTTTCAGTATAATTTAAACTTCACGTATATTTTCTATGAATGAAAGTTTAATTTTTTTTAAGAAAAAAAAATCAAACCCTCCATGGTGGAATGTTTCCATTTGAAAGACTGACACATCAAAGAGCACGTGAATATTTTTTTTTGTATAAAAATTGAAATTTTCACTGAAGAAAATCAGAGTACTTTAAACAGCAGCAGCAGCTCAAATCATGTGCTTGTTGTAGGAAAATTAAAAATAAAATGGCAGACGATTAAAATTGGAAGAACGGACGATTTAATAATTGAAAATTTAATATACTTGCCTGTTTGTTGAAAAGAAATTTATTTAAAAACGAAAACTCCTGCTAAATGAGAAAATAGTACGTCAGGAAGTTCTGGGTAAGGATTTAATAAAAGTTGTTTCAATAAAAATGCGTTTGATGATTTTTTGTACATCGCTGGGGTTTTCTCTTTGATTAGAAATTGATTTCCATTTTTGAATCAAACATTCCAGCAATTCTAATCATTGAGAGAATTCAATAAAAAAAATTGATTACTTTTTAAAACATTAACTTCCAACCAAGCATGAATCATTCATTGACAATTATTTGCAAAAGGGAAGCGAAAAATCGCAACAACAAATCGGCTAACACTTCAATCTAAATTAAACCGATTGTCTGATGAGCATAAATTAGTCCAATGTTTTTTTCCTTAATCAATCACAAGAAAAAGGTTTACGCTTAACTGTACAAGCTTTCCAAATCATTGGCTCCACGGCATAGCAAAATGCTTGCGCTGAACTAATGAAAAAAGTATTTCCATCAAGCTCAATCTTATTTTCGCAGAAAAAATGGAGGCCACCTTTTGGCCAATGGTGGTAGGATTATTGTGCTGCAAGATGTTTTATTTGCTTTTTTTTTGCTCCCCATATTAGGACGCAACCCTGAGAAGCTTGATAAGGGTATATCCGGTCTCGCACAAGGTCTATCCTATCGCTCTGGTATTCATGGAACAATATAGCTTCAAATTAAATTTATTGTGTGAGGAGAAAAAAAGTATTAACTATTCATGCAAGGACGAGGCACATGGAGCACATGTGTTTAGGCAAACAATTCCGTACATACATTACTATTATTAGCTTAAGGGAATGTTTAGGGCTAACAACAGCAAAAGCTTGTAAATATGTCTTTTCATGAAGTTTGTTTAGTAAATCTAATTGATTACAATAGCTTCTACGCATTGTGAGTGATATTTAATAATTAAAGTAATCTTCTTAAGCATAACAAACAACCGCATGTAGAGTGAAAGCTCTAACGCACATAGAATCTGACTCATTTCAATTGAAATCTGGCCACAAATTTCTTCACACGCTGACAGAATTATTTCCTGCGATAAAACCATTAATTACGCTCGCTTACAGGAAACGGCACGCGTCTCGTATCCGTGGTCACGATCGCTGCGTTTGTTCTAGGAAATTCGCCTACAATCTTTCAAGAGCAAGAAAGTTCCCAATTAACGTACACTTTTTCTGTTACCTGACGCTTAAGCCTGCCCTCTGATAGCCAGGCCTTCCTCTGAGATTGACTTTATTTTCGAGAGAGAGAGAGAGTGTGGGGAAGATTTTCTTTCGACACATTTTTTCTGATATCATGAATAAACATAAATTCTCCTAATGGCCGCCGAAACTTGAGCCGATCGAGTGTTCGCAATGAAGATAAATCTCATTAACGCATCTTAACTAAGAAACGAGCAACATTCGAAGCTGTGAGTAAGAAAGGAGAAGAAAAAAGGAGAATCGGTCCTCAAATATTTTCCTCCCCACTCAGGCATAGTGAAAATGAAAAAGAAAAAAAATCTCTTGTTGAGGAAGAAAACAAAAAAACCACTCCACATAACTGAACTGCCACATCGAAAAAACGAAGCATAAAAATATGTTCGTTATTATGTTACTCTTTATCGACAGCATTTTTAAGGCACAAGAGAGGTTTGCAGAAATTCGTGGAACCGAAAGAAATGCTTTTCCTCTGCATCTTTCAGGCATGCAGAATAAAAGACCAATTCAAGGGTTTTTGCTGTTTTCTGCTGGTTTCTTAGCACGTGCTACTCGTGAAGGGATCCATGCTTGATGGCTCGTAAATTTTTACTATCCAACTGTCGGTGTCCAACTCTTCCTTCCAATTCTTTATCTCCCGTTCAGCCTGGTGGTCCAATTTGCCCTAAATCCGTAAGCTCCAAATTGATCGGACCTGGGTAGCATCTTCCAATATAAAACCACTTCTTATCAATTTAACACTACCGGCGAACGATTTGGAATGGAATGCGATAGCTTTGTGCGTCTGGTCGGTGCAATTATTTCTAACCGATACACTGAAGTACGTCATCGTCTTGGTTCGTGGGTCACCTTTTACTACGTCTCCGACTTTATCTCCGTAGCTTATCTGCAAGCAAGTATCTGCTTTATGAAATAATCTTCAATAATTTCAGTTCTTCCCGATCGTTTGCTTTGGATGTTTGGATCAAAATATAAACAAACAAATCCAAAACAATCTGCTAAATGAAGTGCAATGTGGACGATTTGCTCATTTATTCCTTCTCAACCAGGTGTTTCCATAATCTGGGCGAAACGAAAGACGTTCATCATGGGCAATTGCTTCGCATCTCATCGCTTTTATGCAAATCGTTGCTTTCTCCTTCATAAAATATAGTGCGCTATTGACTATTTTCCTCCCATGGGTGCCCTTTGTCTGGGTTTGATATTAATTGAAAATTTCACTCATCTGCAAAACGCTTCTCCGGAAATTGCGCTTCAGTTAGCCCAGGTTCAAAAATCCCCCAGCGGGACCACGTCAGATTTCATTGCGATCCTTTTCTATTGGTCCATTTGTACCCTGCTTGAAGCAATATTTTCAGCAAAATTTCCGAGTCAGTACATTTTGGGAATGCTTTTTTCCTCGGAGCAGAAGAAAAAGAGTTACATGAGAATACAGCAAAAAAGCAGATGAATAATGCGTTCATTATTCTGACCATCCTAATAGGGGATGCAAACAGGGTGCAGATTTATCTGTGTTTGTCAGATAAGTGTGTGCGTGTTTTGCAGCTTTTTGCGTGCTGGTAAAGCTGATGAAAAGCATTGAAGTGGTAAATATAAATACCTACACAGGGTACACCCCGATTTAATATTGTATTACATTCCGTACGTCGACTAAATCTCTCATATGTGATTATGGCACCATGGTGAAGAAAATTAATAATAGTTGCGAGTTTTTTTGCACACAATCAACATTGTAAAGCTTCATTTCAATTAACATATTAATTTGGTGAAGCCGTTAAAGATCAAAGAACGATCTAAAGCGAAATCAAAGCGAAATAATTAAGTTTTTTTTTAAACAAACACCAATCAATATTCGATTGAATTACTCTTTTACGCACGTAACATGAGTTTCGTGTGAAAATTGTTAATATCAAAAGGTAACATATTCATTTCCCAGGTTTTCATTGTGGTTATAACTGAAAAATGAGTTTACATTGTTAGAATGTAATTTGTTTTTTTAATTAATTTAGAAAAACAATATATATTTCTTCATAACTAAAGCAAACATTTTAACCTTTGAATGCCAGTGTTTCAAGTAATCAAGAAAGAACAATTTATTACAAACAAAAATATTAAAGAAAATGCATTAAATTATTCTTTTCGCTATTTAAAATTCGTACTACTGATTGGCGTAGCCTTTCTTGACAAATAAAAAAAAATATTATTAAAAAAAACCTGTCTTTATAAAGTTTATTGTTTCTTAAATTAAATTACCCCTATGGAGCAAAACCTATCAATTATAATCAATTAAATTAATTTCTATGTACCAACTGCTAATTATGCTTTTATTTGACAATTTATTTTCATACGACAACCCCCATACATTGCACAGTTTAATATGTCTGTATCCCATCTGTACGTTCAAATGCGATGTTCCCACACATTTGCATACATTTCCATCCATTAGCCATTTGCCCACGAACCATGCAACCCGCTTATCCCTCTGTACTGCCGTAGGAATGGCCTCCAGCGAATGAACTTTTGGAGCAGCCAACGCTCAACCAAATGCATATCACCGTTAACTAGGTTTTTGCGATGCGCAACCATTATTGAGATGGCGAAACCATGAAACCATGGTGCATTTCAGCAAATGTCCCTCTTTCATTTTGTTACTGATTGCATTTCCTTCACGGTTTTTCATCAAATTAGCAACCACACTCGGTTTTGCACCCGGGTTTTGTCTGGTCAGTCTTTCTCAGGATGGTGTTTTACATTGCAAATGTTATAATTTTATCTGTGGTGAATATTATGATGGGTTTTACGAGCTCGACCACACGTTTTACTGGACGTGTAGTGCTTCATCCTTCCATGCTTTTTGCGAAATGATACATCTTGATTGCTATCTTGTATACGTTTCCTCCATGATGGTGTGAAAGAAAATTTTTATGCATTCTTATGAAACATTTATTGCAATATAAATGTAACCTCTGCTTACCTGTGAAGACTGCAGCCAACGCGTTGTCCATCAGTTCGCGCCTTGCTGTGGTCGCGCGTAACACAATAAAAAAACCTTCTAAATTACACCAAAAAAACCATCTGAAGATGTGTATGGGTTTTTATTTACTTATTTCATGTCAAGTGGCTCGTGTTTCGCGGTGGCCCGCACCGCTTTGGCAGACGATTTGCAAACCTTAAATTAGATCATGATCGCACGATACGTGCAAACAAAAACCCCAGCACCGGGGGCCCAGTCTGAGCCGATGTTTGCTTTCGCTTGTGTCGAAGGACAAATGTTCGCGCCAAACACCAAGCCTCGTATCAACGGGGCACAATCACGACTTAAGCACACGCATTTACATCCACATTTACAGTGCTGGAAACACACTTAGCTGCTAGCCACGACGACAGACACCAGTGGAACAATAGAGACGTCGATCTAGATGCTGCTCGCGAAGAAGACTACGCCCGGAGGAAATATTTGTGACATTTTTTTTTGTCGTATTCAATTTCATCTATAAAAAACTCACTCCGCTGGCACTGTAAATTAGCATCGGGGTGATAATTTGGCTCTGTACCGGACCAACCATCTCGCTCTATGCTAGCGGACACACAGCCCGTATCCAACCGGTAGTAGTAGTCTCACAAAAGCCCAATCGTCGTTGTTTTGGGACGTGTGCAGGCAGAGGAAACCTTGTACATTACTACAGCAGCACATATGGCCACATACACCCACACACACACACACCCACGCCCACACACGCACAAATATTACACTGAAGCAACTGATCTTCAACTGAGCAGTGGCACTGCAGCAGAACCAGCCAAGGCTCTAACCGAATCACCCGATGAGGGTTAAGTGAACACCGAGCGCACTGGCACTGGCCGTCTCCAGCTGCCTTATTACACACGCTTATGGGTACGGGCCCCGTTACACCATTTCCCAACCGGACACGATTTCATTAATTAAGCCCGCCAATTGATATTGAACTGCCTCCACCTCGCTGTTTAGTATGAGGGATTGCCTCCTTTCGAACAATTATCGCACCACAGTGAAATTCTATACCCGCACCCGGACAGTAAACGAGTTACCGTAGACCGGCACTGTGCCATGGAACGGCCGGAACCGTAGCAAAGTCACTTTATCGTTTGGTTCGACTATCGGATTGAACCTGGAAAAGTCCGTCCGGGTGCAAAGTCACGAGCACACTAAACGGACAAACATCAACCGCAGCAGCCAAACCGACCAGCGAGTATACTGAACCTCGAATACGAACGATAAATTCGGGGACGGTGTGTTCATCGCGATCGGAATGAACTTCGATAACTGCCGCCGTTGGTGCGGGAAAATTGTTTTCCTTTGGTCGCTTAGTACGTTGGCCTTTTGATTGCAATTTCTTTTACATCTAAAAAAAATTACCTTTTAATTTCTTTTTTTTTTGTCATTTACTTAGGTAAATCATTAATTTAATTTCAATGAAATGAGCAATGAACAACTACGAATACGAATAGAATCCGATTAGGCATCTGGCGGCTGTCTATGACGGGCAAACAGATTTATGTACATGACAACCAAATTTTTTTTCATTTTTATCAAACATTTCAAGCCGAAAATGACCAAACAAATCCACTAAGATGACTTTGCAAGCACATCCTGCTTACACACCCACCAGAGTGCTATTTTGTTTGCAATTGAAATGTACATCGGTTTTCTGTTGCTCGCTTTTGTACGAAATTGATCGCACGTAAACATCGAATTGACGCATGTTTACCTTTAGCATGATACAGGAATCAAATCATTAGGACAACATTCACGGGAGATTCGGCCATCAAAGCCATCCTCACAGCTTGTTTTTCGGAGGAATTTTTATTCCAATGAAAGTGACCAAATGTTCGATGTTTGTGGGATTTAGACCTTTTTTTGCGAAATATCAATACGTCAAGGTGGTGGTTTTTATGTACATAAATTTGATTAAAAATAAAATGTGAAATAGTGAACGAAGAACGAGAATTATGTACTTACCTTAGATGCTGTGTGATATGTCAGGGTGTTCTAGAATAGAATAGACATCAAATAATGAGTTAAGAACTGTAAACAGGACAAAGGATTAAGGTTGTAAAATATGTAATATTCATTGGATGTATGTAATGTGTAATATTCACAGTTCTTTATTAAACTATATATGTATTTATTGAGAATTACAACCAGTCGGAAAGGCCTCAAACTAGTTACAGTTTCCAAGGCCCATTACCCAAGTTGCGGTAGTTATTCCACGGGATCAGCTCTCAGATGCACATGAGAGAGCAGCGGATAAATTATATCTATTTTAACATACACCACGACCTAGTTAATTGCATATAGATTATAGGTTACTAAGCAGCTTATCTCGCTACAACGCTTTGTCTATTCACTGATCATACGAGACTTGACTATAATTCTATAGTCTGGCCGTTTTTAACAATCAAAATGTCATAACACTTTTGAGATGCAAATTTTCTTCACTTTGAATGTAATTTCGAAACTATAATATAATGTATGTATAATCATATTTAATCACTTCTATGTATAATTTCTTGGAAAATCATTTCCAATCACATTTTGCCGTATCCATAGAAAATTCAAAACAAAAACATGTAACTGTGCTTTCAATAGATTTTCCCAATTTTTTCATGTAAATATGGAAATGGAACTTCATTTTTGTTGCTTGTACAATCGTGTCCATAACATATTGCACAGTTCTAGTAAAATGTATTCGCATGTCTAAAAATATGTTATTCACGCAAAATGATGTATCCATCGGTAGAAGCAAACGAAAACTAGTTCAATCTAGTCTGAAAGCATCGTTCCACACGTAGGTGCATCAATTAGCGAAATTCAATACATTAACCATTCCCAGCTGTCGATGTTCAGCAATCTGTTCCGACAAATCTCCTCCAACGGACAAACACACTGCCACATGCTAAAGACGTGTGTTCGATCCTCTAATTCGCAATGTCTATTTTACTCACACATCAACCAAACAAAACCCATACACACCAACAGTCCAATAAAGCGAATGTATAAAATCTGGTGCTACTGAAAAATAATTAACGCCATCATGGTTCGAAAACAATCCGAATGCTGGAATGTTTCCGCCGAAATGCTCTCCAAAAACTCGAGCGCAATTAAAGGCTCGCGAACTCGCCACCGTTGTTTGTGTTTGGTGATGCGTGATTTTTCCTTCATCTCCAGGTGGATGGTTAAATCTACCTGGATTACCCCCTTTCATTATAATGCAGGTGACCATAAGCACCTGTCCATCAACACCGCTTAGAGTGGCTTTTCTTTATTTTTGACCTACGTTTTGCCAGCTGGATTAAGCGGTTGAGTACGTAAAAATGGACGGTATTAAAGATGAAAGCCGTTGGTATGCTCGCCTGTTGGTCGTATACAGCTCCATCTGCTGCCCTGCTCCATCTTGCCATTTACTGTGGCATTCTTCAAAATATTCAGACAGGTGACAATGGAACAGATAAACAATCGTGTTCATCCCGAAGTATGCGTCACGATTCCGTTCGGCTGCAACTGCCTCGGATGAACGTTGTTTCTGCTACGAACATAACGTGCATGTGTACATAGTGGCTAGGCTTATGTTTTATCTGCCTGCGTATGACCACTTGTTGCTCACTACCAAACGAAAGGTACTCTCAGCACATTCATTAGCTACCTACGTGTACAGGCTGCATCTTTGAACAAGGGATTGCATTTCAATTAGAAATGCTCTTTTACTATGGTTTCCGGTACTATATAAACTAGGCACCGGACAAGCCTACTAAACTGAGTGCCTCAGGGCTTCAAAAACACACAATACGTAGTGTCTGTGAAGCACAATAGTCCCTGTCAGAGCTGTTACCACCCAATACCGGAAACGTTCGCTTTAACACAAGTTAAATGTTACGAACAGATTGTGCCACCTCCAACACCAGAGTGTCCTCGCGAAAACAGGAAATGTTAGAGATCGCCCCGCGTTTTTTTTTTTTGTTGCAAATACCATTCGAGCCCGGGCAAAGCAAATCATTTCCCAGGGTAAACAGAACGTGTCCCACCCGCGCCCGGCCGAACCGGGCCAACGCTGAGATGTTCGACTGCTTGGACACGCGAGACGGTTCACCAGTCCACTGTTTCCACTACCGTAGCGCGCTGAATGCAAACAATACCCTTTTTGCAACGAGCTCAAACACCACCACGGAAAACCGACGCCATTTACGATGGCTTGCATAGGGACGAAAGATAAATAATATTTGACTTGAAGATGCGTGACTTTGAGCAGTAAAAACTAATGATGGGCCGGGAAAACAGCACCATTAAATGATGAAGATGAACCACCAATCTGTCCATCAAATAAGTGCTTGGAGATACGCTGTTGAAATTAGCATTCGGCTTAGGAGAGATGTGATTTTTGTGCTGATTCACTACTTATAAAGTGATGGGAAAGATCACTCAATCAGTGACGGAGCAAACCAAGGTATGAAGCGACTAAATTTTGGATGAGTTTTCTTGGAAAATTTAGGTAACAGAAATAGGATATCCTTGCAGTAAGTGTTCTTGGAATTTACAATTGAACTCTCACGTCCTATTCCACGAACATTTTGCAAGAAAGTGTAGAGTTGTTTCAAATCAATTCACAATTAATTTCATTTTTTAAAAAAGAATTCTATTTTTTGCTTTACATAAAATATTTTGTACATTCTTTTAACTATTTTAATTCAAAATGAGTAACATTGCTTGAGTAGCATAACATTTAAAGATGCATTATTGTGGTTTCTTTAACATTAAACAAAGAACATCGCATTTCAAAATTGAAATTCCAACAAGTGAAACGAAATGCAACTATATTTCAAACAATATAGCAAAAAAAAAAAAAACAAACGAACGAACAAACATGCACAGCAACGCAATAAAACAAATCATACATCATGCGGAAACGTATACTCAAATGCCAAAAACGCCTAACATAAACTAATCCCTCCACCAGCTCAGGTCCAGCCTGGGAATCTCGTGTGCCGTACAATCCACCGGCCGATTGCCATCGTGCGGAAGACCAAATGCATCCGGCAACACGTGCATCCGATGTGGATCGCCTGCATTAGCACATATCAACGAGGCCATAGTCACGCGCTGAATTTCCTTCAGCTGGGGTAACGTAAAATGGCCCGGATTGGTTTCGGGTCCGTTGCTATAAAAGTACCGATCACCATGCTGAAACTTTGAGAATTGATCGGCGATCAGTTCGGCAAATGTTTCCCCAACAACACCCCCGTCAACCGGAGGTTCTAGAACACCGCCCACGTACAGATCCACATCGTCCGGGTGGGAGTAGAGTGAGCGTAACTTCTTACCCAACTCGGTTCCAAAATCATCGAACGAGCTGGCACTTACTTTACCTCCCAAGCGGCGATAATCATTGTACGGTCGAACGGCATGATCCCGTCCGCGCTGAATGTTTATGGCGGCCAAATCGACACCATACTGTTTGCCCGGCTTAACATCAAGAAAGCGTGTCAAACTGGTAGAAAATAGTTCATCCACGGACTGCATCGGTTGGTGTTGTAGCGCCTCAAGAAGATCATCGTAGAAGTGTTTCTCGCGAAATCTCGTCGGGTTGAGAAAGGTACGCCACGTATCGACAGGACCATCCTTTAGTCTGGAAGAAGCGTTTGAGTGATCATTAGGAACTCCATACCGTCGGTGGCGAATCTTCACTTACTCCAGCTTGGAAGGTACCGTAGAGTGTCCGAACCGGAATGCTGCTACAGTAAACTCGCTCGATACGGCAGGATTCGTGTGATGGTTGTAGAACTCACTGTATGTTCCATAATCGGGCAAATGTAAGCGATAAAGCGATGTATACCGTGGTCCAATAACTTTGGGCAGATATTCACCAAAAGCGATGTGCTGTAACTGGGCGACAACTATTCGTCGAGCCTCCTGGAACACCGTACCATCACTCCAGTGTGGATTCAATTGCTGCAAACGCCTTGCCAGTCGGTTATGTTCACGCAGAAATAGTGTGTGAACGGCGACAAGTGAGATCAGCTGGTTTGAACGGCCATCCCCCGTTAAGAAGCACATCTCTGCACCCGGATCACAAGAATCCTTCGATCGATCGGGCGGTGGCAGCTCGTTGTGAAACCGTTTGTGAAACAGGGACTTTAAACGGCCACCTTCGTGAGCCCGCAGTTCGTGTGCTTGCTTGCTGCTGGTACCATATATAGGTGAACCATCGATGAAGTGACTTACGCCGGACATTTGTCTACCGTGACCTACGGCACCACAGTCTCGCATCGGTGCCACAGCTGATCGCATGAAGTGTATACAACGAACCCCGTGCTGAGAGTAGAAATCATCTCCACTGGACACCGGAATTGGCATACACCCGGGGGGAGCATTCTTTACCCGGCCCGTCCCATCCTCCGTGCAGCACTTGGCCTTTATTTCGATCGCTTTATTGCGCGAAAAATCGTGTGCCAGAAACTGTCCAAACTGCATGAACAGTACGTTACGGGACGCGTGCGGATGGTTCAGATCGGCAAACAGTGTGGACGACAGTTTGCGAGCCGACGGTAGATAACGCCCGGTGTGGGAGACAATGCGTGGCGCCCAGATCCCATCACCGTACGCTGGCGGAAGTAAACGTTCCATCGGATATCCTGCCGAACCCCAAAGACTTCCGCCCGGTTCAACATTATTGCAGCGTCCATCAAAGCGACGGTAGCGTGAGTGTCCCTTCTCACATGGTGGCCCCACCAGACAACGCTTCGGTCGTTGGAAATGTTGTACTGTTGCCGTTCCGTTCGTGCTGCAAAAAAGGGAATGAAACAGAGCAAAAGCCTTCAATCAAAACTCCACACTGGCTTCCCACACTTTTGCCAACGCTTTTGTAACGATCTCATTTACATCTTCTCGAGAGTCTGCCATGTCAGCACCTCCTGCAACCCTTCCTGTACCAGCTCCGGTGAAAGTACATCGTCCGGTAAGGACAATCCACCGTGGCCGTGTGTAACCGGGGACATGTCGTCGAGCAAATCAACTTCGGTGAAGAATTTTTCCATTTCTTGGTATGCAATTTTCTGTGCGCGTTGTAAAAGTTGTTCTCGTTCGTGGTATGACATGTTCGACACTGAAGGCGATCCGTTGGTGCTATTTTGAATAGCTGGTGTTGACGGACAACAAATGCCATTAAATTCTCCATTCAGTAGCGTACATCGACGCCAAACCGAATTTTCCCAGCGACGTTCGGTTGGTGGACGTAAGTGCGGTGGACGTGAGAGGTAGCGGACGATGGCCATTCGATCGACTTCCGGACATTGCAACAAACGCACACAGAAGCTGTGCGGTGGACAAGAGACCTGTGACTGAGTAGCTGCGTGTATGACGAAAAATAGATTTTATAATGAGATAATTATGGAACGGAAATTAAATTACATTACAATAAGTAGCGCTTGTAATGTTTTGATCGCAATTCTATTTTTAAAATGGCATCGATAGGTTTGTTTTTTTTTTAAGTATATCATTTCAATTATGTTTAACTGTACCTTTTTTCAGCAAAAAAAAAGTTTAAAATTAATCATCTTTGTCATAAAATTACTACTTGCATTAGAATATATTTTTAATATTAAAAACTGAAGGTCACTTTTCCTACGATTTCAATATCATACTTTTGTTCTAGGATATGTAAAAAAAATACATTTCAAGCACAAAAACAAGTTAAAATAATCAAAAGAAATGTTTTGACAATGACAAAAAACACGGTCATTGCACCATTCGATCGAATTACTAACACAAGTGGACGTGTTGGTGCAAACATCTCCAAAAAGGCACGTGCTGCCGTACGTTGCAACAGATTTTTCTCCGGAATAAATTTTGTACATGGAACGAGGTTATCTAAATTTATCTCAGCTGGCAGCTAAAGCAAACACTAGCTACAGCTACTAAACAAATTTACCAGCTGCCGCAATAATCAGTTGATTTTGCAAGTAAATAATTTGCTGCTATCGAGCGTCCGCTTACTCACCGTTGGCTTCGGACTGGGTGTGTAAATCATTCGCACGCATACCATCGATCGTGGCCAGCGTTTCGGAAATGCAAAGTACTATCGTTACACCGAGCGCTAGTATGGAGTGTTTCATCTTTCGGTCGTTCGCTTCTGCCAGTATGGTGTTCGATAATTGACCGAACATGATTAAATTAAAGTTTGCGTAAAAAATAACACTAGCAAGTAAAAGCCATTATTTGGGGTACAATAAAAAACCGAACGTCACTAACCACAGGAACATTAAACTAGGCGACCGATACGGTTTGAAGGGCGTACTGTAAATGAGACTAAACGAAGTGGTGCCTAAGTTAGTGGCAGATTTGCTATCCTTTTTTGGCCAGTTTCGTCGGATATAGGAGTCGGATTATCACATCGGAAGATGAGAAAACATCGCACCAAAACGGTCAAACGGTGCGTATTGCTTGATTCGTTTTGCATAATATTTTAGATATTTTTCATAAAATTCTATGAAAATTATTTGAACAATAATTAATAATTATTTGTTTATGTTTCAAGCTTTACTTACCTAGAAAAAAATATAACTTGAAGACGAAAATATAAAAGTTGATCTTTGATTGGGTTCTGTCACTTTGAGAATTCTGCGTTGGTAAGTTTCCGGCTTTTGCAAAGACTGGCACACTTCCGGTTGTCAATTATAGCCAGTGCATCGACCACTTTAGCCACGAGCGCATCGTTACCGTACATCGTTACGATGCTAACCAAAAGTGTGCTTTCGTTTTTAGTGATAGTTTTAGTACATTCCGTCGTAACGATCGACGTTGTAGAACGATCTTCATCCGGATTCGCTCACCAATGTGCTGCGTCAAACGAAAGATGCATGACACGGGTGATGTGTGATGTGGAACCACGTGCACGTGACCAACTCGTATCATGCCTTACCGCTGATGGACTTGATGGATTGTGCTGTAGCTTCAAGAGCGAATTAAGCCGCAAGAAACGTTCTCTGCCGTACGAACTGACCGAGGAACTGTTCAATAATGCCGTTGGAGATGGACATCGTGTCTACACCCGGAAGTTGGAAAACATCGATCGCTACCGAGAGGTTATGACGAGCGATTCCGCCATGGAGTCGCTAGCGCACCGATTCCACGGCTCATCTTTCCCCGGTGAACTGAGCGCGGAAGATCAGGCAGCTTACGAAGACGTATTCGTAGCACGATCCTTTGCCGATGCGCTTAATCTTACCATCGATGAGCGGCTCGATCTTGATGAGATGAACCTGGAAAGCGTACAGCGAAGAAAGCGATGTCTTCCTCCAAGACCCTGCGATCCTCACGCAAAGTATCGATCGTTCGATGGTACTTGTAACAATCCTGTTCCGTCCCGAAGTACCTGGGGTGCAGCTGGTTACCCCTTCGAGCGTTTACTACCGCCGGCATATGAAGATGGTGTGTGGGCTCCAAGAGTGCATTCGAGAGTATCCGGACGTCCCCTGGCCAGTGCACGAGACATCTCGGTAGCGGTTTTCCCGGATAATGATCATCGCGATCGCAAGTTTAATCTTTTGCTGGTGCTTTTCGGACAGTTTATGTCGCACGACTTTACACGTAGTGCTAGTGTGCGGATGGGTAAGAGATCTTCACTTAGGTTATTTTTATCCGTTAATTAAGGTTAACCCTTCATGTTTATCCACATGCAGGCAAGCAAGAAGTTCAATGTTGCAATGAGGAACACTCAGGAGCTTTGCAGGGTGATCAGGCTCACTTCGCCTGTATGCCAATCGCCGTCAGTCCGTCCGATCCCTTTTATTCTCGTTTCGGCATCAAATGTCTGAACTTTGTGAGGTTATCCCTTGCCCGGCATGGTAAGTGTAAGTTGGGATACGGTAAGCAGGTGAACAGAATCACCCACTTCATCGATGGTTCCGTTGTGTATGGTTCGAGTGATGCAACGGCCGCTTCCTTGCGTACATTCAACGGTGGGGGCTTGTTAAGTACCTTCCCGTCAGGCGAGGAACTTCTACCATTCACCAAAAATCGGGACGCCTGTGAACCTTGGGCCGAAGCATGCTTCCGTGCCGGAGATGATCGGGCAAACCAGATTGTTTCGCTCACGGAAATACATACTCTATTCCTGCGGGAACATAACCGAGTGGCAACACGCTTAGCGGCACTGAATCGTCACTGGGATGATGAGCAGCTGTATCAAGAAGCTCGTCGCATCGTTGGTGCGGAATTGCAGAAAATTTTCTACAACGAATATTTGCCCACTATCGTGGGCCACAACAAGGCACGGCAGTATGGGCTGCTGGATAGTCACAAAGGGCACACGGAATTCTACAGCCCAGAAGTGAAACCGGCCATCTTCAATGAGCTTTCGGGAGCAGCATATCGATTTGGGCATTCTACCGTCGATGGAGCGTTTTTGTAAGATTTGTCGCATCTTGTTCTTAGGTATTCTTAAACTTTATTGTTGTTAATTTTTATTTAGGGTTCAACATCGTCATCGCCGTTCGGAACTGGTTCCAATTCAGGAAGTGTTTCTCAACCCATCCCGTCTGCTGGAACGATCGTTTTTCGACGATTTTCTGTTTTCGGTTATGGATCAACCGCAACAACAGGTTGACGATTCCATCACATTTGGGCTGACGAGACTTCTGTTTGCGGGACGCAACCCGTTCGGATCGGATCTGGCCTCGCTAAACATACAGCGTGGTCGTGATCATGCACTGCGCCCGTACAACGACTATCGCAAATGGGCCGGTCTGGGTCGTGTCGCTAGTTTCGAACAGTTTGGCCCTGTCGGTGCACGGTTGGCCAGTGTGTACGACTCTCCGGATGATGTGGATCTTTGGGTGGGTGGATTGCTCGAACCTCTGGCAGAGGATGGAGCATTAATCGGTGAAACGTTCTCCACCATCATCAGCGAGCAGTTTGCTCGGCTTAAGTTTGGCGATCGTTACTACTACACAAATGGGCCGAAACAGAATCCTGGCCATTTTACCGGTGAGCAGTTGAATGAATTGCATAAAGTATCGCTCGCGTCAGTTATTTGTGCAAACATCGACCATCCGGAAGGGTTTTCAGTACCGCCAAATGCGTTTAAGCAGCCGAGTGAACACAATCCGCCCGTTCCCTGCCATGCGATGGTTTCGATGGATCTGACTGCCTGGAGCAGTCACTAGGTTTGATGTTTTACGTACTATTTGTAGTATGAGCCGTCTATTTATGTTCGTATCGTATTTTAAATGTGTTTATTTAACACTGTTTCAATTTGTTGTGTTTGTTTAAATAAAAAATGTGCCAGTGAAGCACAAAATGTTATTGCAAAAGTGATGCAGACTATTTCTTTAATAGAGCAGAAGGAAGAAATATAAAAAATACTTCCCGCATACAAATTAAAAATTAAGTTCGATGTTATAAGAATGCTCCGAATTATGTAACGGCCATTTTAAATGATACGAAATGTGAAGAAACACACTACGTGTTCTAAACGACACGCTTACTCTGCTACGTTTATACCCACCCGAGTTCAATACTTTGTTTGATGAAAAGTTGCGATCTGCGCTGTCCGCTTAATTTCACGAGCAGATTGAAGCGCAGAAGGAGTTTGTGATTGTTTGCGAACTTAAAAAATAACGTAAAGCATTTAAACATATCGTGAATGCGTAAATGGAAGCCGGTGAATAGGTGAGTGTGTAAAAAGTGTTTGCCAATAAATTCGTCATTGCTCGCGAAAGGCTTTGACTGCACATTTAGCATTCTGCGTTGATCCATCTTCAACCCTGTGGGTTGTTTTCGTTTGATAGGGAAGAATTTCGTATCGCAAATTTCTGTACAATCCGATTAAAACAAAGTAATAAAGTTATCGCTGTTAAGTGCAATACAAGCTGCATGGTGTTGTGTTTAATTTTTGGATAAAAAAAAAGGTTGCTCATTGGGGGTGGAAAACGGTGAAAACAGCTTTCGCAAAATCGATGTCACCCGTGGCAACTGCAGCGGATTGGCATAGCTTCAGTGTTGGTGACGATGGGCGCTGCGCGCGTGTGTGTGCGTGCTATCGCATCCTTCCCTGAAGGAATCGTACGCGCGCGTTAGGTAGCGTAGTGTTGGTGTTGTTTGCTACGGTCGACGGTTATGCGAGTCGTACGGATTCCGTTTACATTCCCTTGTATTTATGTTTCAACCCCGCGCCGTACAAGAGACAAGGTGTGCCACGACGGAAAGCGCCGTTTGTTTATCGTGTGGTGATCAATGAAGTGCTTCATGGTTCCGGGAAATGTGCTGAAAAGTGCATTTTAATGCAATTTTTGTCTGTTTTTCCCCCCCAAATCGAATACAATATCGAGAAAAGAAGGGTGTTTCTTTTTTGTTTGTGTGTGCCTTAAGTGATCGTGCGTAGAGGAGAAAAAAATGTAGCAAATGGTGCATTTTCTGCGACCTAAACCGTGTATGTGTGCGTGTGTGTGAGTGTATTTACAAGAATGAAAAATTGATGTTACTAGTGCAGCATCGCAAGTGAAAAAAAGTTCAGTTTAAGAATTGAAAGAAATTCCCCTACGATTCTCGTTCGTCGCGAAGGTGAACAGCTCAACGTGTACTGCGATATCTCGCTGGATAAAGAGATTGCTTTGTCCGTAGCTGGAAACGTTGTGATCAATCATCTACCCCGACACGACACGATCGTTGCTGCTGTATTGGTACAGTGTTGCCACTGTGTACGAGATTCCTGCCAGCAGTTAATTTACATTCCATCGCACATTCCAGCTGCCAATGCCATCGCGGCCGTTAACCATTATCTAACAGGTAAAGACATTAAATATCCACCCTGAATCAACGCATCTAGCAGACAGCAAAGGTCATTTCGATCATGAGCCGGAATGTACCATCGAATCGGGGGAAACTCATCGCTTGGACAGTGTAAATATTCCGCGTTATGCATTTGCCCGTAGTGAAACATCACGCTCACGAGTTGGCCTTGCTCACTCAGGGAGCTTAATTCTATTCCAAATACGATATTATGAATGCGATAGGAAGGGAAAAAAGCAACAAAACACAGGTTGCAAACAGGTTTTTATGTTGTGTTTCGGCCAGCTTCAAACTCATATATTGCGACCTGGTTGGTGGCACCTGCAGCAGATCCGAAGGGTGTCGCTTGCCCCGGAGTATGGGTTTTAGGTCACCGATTTACGTGTTTGTTTTTCGACCATCGGTTTCAAGGGCAACCTGTGTGTATTTAAATTTTTGTGCTACATTCTTGTACTTCCCCCCCTTGTCTAGAAACGTTTGTCAATGGGTTTAAAAAAATGTTTGTTGATATTAAAATAAATGAAAGACACATTCCTAAAACCTACTTACATAAAATAATTTTTGAATTAAATAAATTTTAATTTATGTAAAATTATATAAAATTTTGCTTGATTTGCTTTGAGATCTTTTATGTGCTGCTTTGTATTTAGAAAGTCTTTTTGACTCCTTAAAAAAGGTTTAAAATATTTCGAAACATTGATAAGAGTCGGTCAAACAGCAAGTCTTTGACAGCAGTGCATAAAGTGCAGCCTTGTATCTAATTGATTGTAGCAACACAGCTCTAATGTCTGAGCATTAAACTTGTTAGTTGTCTGATTAGCACCCTCCCGGGGGTGGTGGCGCAAATTGAGGCAAACCTCCCCCCCCCCCCCCCATTTCGCCCATCTGCTCCCGGCAACCATTGCATCAGCACCGAACAGCAACAACCTGCGCGGCATTTCCTCGTTCACGTACACCAACGAACGATAGGGGAGATGCATTGCCCAAGAACCCAAGAGGGTTGAGCTGTAGGAATAGAATAGAGAATTGGCAAACAGAGTACAACAACCTTTACTGCTTTTTGTTTCTCCTCGCTAACTGACTGACTGACTGACTGTCTGCCCCGTTCACCGGAATGGCATCGCCCACTTGCAGCACTGGACCGGAACCCCGAAGCAAAAAGCACTCATCCCTCTCCCCCACCCCCGATCTCTCCCATCCCGGCAGAAGGTGAAAAAAGGGGGAAAGAAAACTGTGGATAATGTTGCGGTTTTTGTGGCCACCGTACCCGAACTTCCCTGACCCATTCACCCCCATTCTGCATTGGTAGAAAAGATGGAAAAGCTTAGCACGTTTCGTTAGGCAAGACGTTTTTAGGAGATGATCGAGAGATCGAGAAAAGTTAGCTCCCGATCAGTCACAAGATCAGTCGAAAGTGGAATAAAAGAAGAGAGGAAAATACCGCTGCGCAATTCTGCTTGCGAAGCCGAAAGGGCTTAAGGGGGTGGTGGGGGTGACTTAGGGGGTGATGGGGTTGCCTGGTCCAGGCTTTTTAAAAACGCATTGAAAGCATAAAAAAACAAAGCAAACCACACACTAGCGAGAGAGAGTGTGTGAGTGAGACAGAAACATAACGGTTGCCGTTTATGGTATGTGTGTGTGTGCGTGTGCGTGGCTACAAACACGCACACTTGGCTGGGAGGCGAATACGATGGGTTCCCAGTGGTGGAATGCGTGTGTAAGTGCACGTTGGTGTGAATGTAGTGGTTGAGCTGCACACAACTCTAACGCGATCATCATCATCATCATCATCGTGAGTGACTCGATAGTTTGGGGTGAGTGACGGGCTTCACACACTGCTGTCGTGCCACTTGTTTGGTTGCTATGGACGTTGCCAGCACGCACACTTGTTCGTACACACGCTCTCGCTGAAGGGTGTGCGCAGGTATGCGTGAACGCGAACGGTCGTCAACGTGCCCCGCAGCGTTGCGTTCACAACGGGTGTTGTTTGGGAACCCAAACGCGAGGCAGGCTCCGGCAGACGGTGCGAGTGTGTCTGTCGCTCAGTTTCAGTTAAGCGACCATCGACGTAAGGTAAAGGCGCCACCGGAGTCCGTGCTGTGCTGCTGCTTTACGGTCCGATCTTCGGATGTCCCACAACGTGCTTCGGTAGTGGTGTACAGTGTGTGACGAAGTGCGTACGTCCTGCCATCTATTGGCTAAAGTTTGCAATCGAAGCAACAAAGGCACACCACCTATATCGTCCTCCAGACGCAATCAGCCCATCCGGGGTTGCAGTGCACGAGGATCGTAAAATGGCTACGCTGGGTATTTGATTCGCGCGATCTTGCGTACCGAGTACCTGCGGGTTTGGTTTGTTGCTTTTGAAAATTGCAGTGTATTTTTTTTATTTATTTCGGGGTAAAATATGTCCCCTGTGTTGAAGTGTTTCGGTGTTGCTGCAATGTGCATTCCCGCTCAAAAAAAAAGAGGGTTCGTGGAATGAAATAAAGAGAAATATTTTGGAAGGTTACATTATTGTCCTCCGAGACAGAATGCGTACCTCGTTGTGTAAAGAAGGGCGGTTCATTCTTCTTGCTTTTGCTTTTGCTGAAATTACAGTACAGAGTGGCGACGTGTGTGTTGTGTTGTATGGCGATCGTAAAACCGTGTCCGCGCGGAGATGCTGTGCCTGTAATGGATCTTTTTTTTTAATATGTTTTGTTAATAGTGGCTCGCTTTTGTATGTATTCGCGAATCGTAAGCAAACGAAGAAGAGGTCCCTTGTAAAAAGTGGCCTCTGTGTGTGCGCCGGTGCGTCGTGTGTACGTGTCTGTTTGTCTGATGAAATTATTTTTTTTTTCATTTTCTTTATCTCCCTTCTATCTCTCTCTCTCTTTCCCTTCCCTTTTGTCTTGCACGTGTGTTTCGTTCTTACCGTCAGTGCAAAGGGGTATCCTTTTTCAGGCTATAAAAGATTAGGCAAAACCTTAAGCCTCTCTCTCTCTCTCCTCCACACCAAGGTGTGGTGGCATTTTATTTTGCGAATCGCAAAACCGGTGCGAGGAAAAGTGGCCACCGCTATGAAGACCGCTATAAAGCGAAAAAGCATGCAATGAAGAAAGGAAAATCGTTGCGAAAATAACAGTTGCGAAAAAAGAAAGAAGGAAAGCAAAACGAAAGAAACGAAATACGTCAAAAGACTCGCACTGGCTAAGAGCGAGAAACCTTCAGGCTTCAAGTGTAGTAGTAGTAGTAGTAGTGGTGGCAAAAGCAATGGCCATCGGTCACCGCATGCTGTGACGTAGTGTAGTGTGTGCAGTTTTTTTTTGTGAATCGTTTTGCTTTTTGAAATTGTGAGTGAAAACTAGACGGCGAGAAAGAAGCAGAAAACGGCCACAAAACAAGTTACAACCCGTCACTCACCCGCTGCCGCCGCGACTCTTCTGCATTCCAGCGAAATAGTGAGGAGCAGAAGAAGAAAAATACTGCGTCTGATCGTAGTGTGGCGATCAAAACCCCGCGAGTACGTCATCGTTCGCAATCATCATCATCAACATCATCGTGTTGGGGATCGCGTTTTTTTTTGGGGTGAGTCCACCATTTTCGCACCACTACACGGAACCGCCAGTGAGTGTGCGAATTCGGCTTACACTACGACAGAAATCGATCGGTCAGCGGGTGTGTTGAGCACATATTTAGCCGTTTCAAACATAAAATACGCGGAAGAAAAGGGCAATGAAAGCATGACTCACGTAGGTGACCGCAGCTCCCTGTACAGCTCGTCTCCTATTGACTGACGGTTGTACTTCGTTGGTGTTTTCTTTCTGTTTAGCATGTGTGGCACTGACAACCCCCAGTTGTAACCCCCCTAAAATCCACCCTTCGGTCTGGAACAGATGGTTGCGTTGATGAGGAAGGGTGTTTAAATCGAAAAACCATCGAAGAACCTCGTGGCTAAATGCGGGAACGAATGTGACTTTTTTTCACGTAGACACACACACGTTGCCACCCAGTGTCTTTCGTTTTTTTTGTGCGCGTGGTCCATAGTTGCTGAGCTATTAATTGGATTAAGGGCAGAAATGTACGTTTTGTTGGTTTTGTTTTGTTGTTTACTGTCGTCATGCAGCCTTGGTACATTCTATCGATGCAGGGGATGGGATTTGCTAAAAATCGAAGTTGTTTCTTTTGGGGTTTTTATGTAGGAAATGATTCATATTGTACTAAGGCTTCATATTTAGACATTGAATTGGTTAGAACCAAGGTTAATAGTATTGCTTAGTTCGATTAGTTTTTTCGAGTTCATTGCTACAGAATTTGTTGAAGTTAATAACAAAAGAATTTTTTTAACGTTTGGACAAAATTTAACTCAAATATTAAATTCAATTTAATCAATTCTTCCCTATGTTTGAAGGAGGTGAAGTACACCTTCTTAGTTTTCAAGGATTTTTATTCTTGAAAATCCGAATCTAATTTACTGTAAACTTTACACAAAGTTCATAAGACTCTTCGTTCCCAAGTTATAAACCTCAAAATGCTGATCTCTGTCGCAGGATTCCAAGAACTAGGACTCAAAACTCCAAACGCGAATTTCTCGAAATCTTGTTACCAAAGTTCATGGACATCATAACTCAAAACCTATTTGTACGATTTAAGCACAAAGTTTGAATATTAATATTTATCTTCAGAAAAATATCTCACAAAATCCCCTTTATTTTAGGTCACCAGAGGGTGTATCATCAACCTCTTAATGATAATGTTGATCATCACAAGAACTCTTGAGTTTGTAGCGCTAAAAACAAACAGAAAAACATTCAAGACATTCAAGACATTCCTTGTGGTGCTTAGAAGAAATATCTCATAATGAAAAGATGAAGTACACATACTTGGGCGTCTTTACTTTACATTTAAAAAAATAGTTCACCCTTGTGGCTAAAGTGTCTATTGGTTGACAAATAAGATAACTTTGCAGGTAATTGTTCCTGCAAGATAACGCATGTTGAGATAACATCCTCTTAAGACCGAGCTTGTAACAAGTTGTATTTCCCTGCCAAGCGTAATACTTGGCGCTAGCCACTTCGGGTAACCATATCGAACTTAACGTCTCGGGGAAAAAACCGGATCATATCTGTGGTTGGAATGTCGCCCACCGGAAGTGGTACGCCGTTACCGTTGCATTCAGGTGGATAGTGCTCAGGCGAGGGCCTAATGGAATCGAGAAGTTGGAAATAAGATATGCGTTTGCACCTGATAATGATGATGATGGAAAGTTGGCACAAGCACCACCGTTTGCCGATGAAAGAGATACAACGGCAAAGGATATCCGTTCGGTTGCGTTTGTAAGGGTGTGTGCTGGAAGGCAATTGAGTTTTCCGTTTTCAAACAGGGAAGCAAACAGGCCGGTCCCGATGGAGTGCGTCCCATTTGTCCCATTTGATGCACACATCGTACGGAAGAGAGAAAATGGAGAGAGGGAGAGAGAGACAGGTACTTCCCCATGCACCCCTAGATAATACCGTTTGCTTCAGTTTCCGGTGCGTTCTCTTGCACACCAGCAAAAGTACATGGCTGAATGCGCACGTGGATGTGCAATGTCATGCGATAATGCGTGAACTGGTTAGTTCACCACAGAGGGAAAGAAACACCAGACGCACAAGAGATAAAAAAAAAACCATCGAGCAGTCCCGCTGTAGAGATCTTCTGCCATTCCCTTTCCCTAAGCGTACCGGTGCGTGTCCAAAAAATGCAGCGTCAAACAAGATTAAAAGTAAAAAAAAAACATCAAACAAACGATGAAGCAACTTAGCGCGCGCTTCGACACCTTTTGAATGATGGATGATATTTCAACTTGGGGGGATAATTTTTCAATTTTACAAATGCACACAGAGATGGTTTTGGTCGAACAAAAACGTTTTACTTTGTGTGAATTATTTTGAGAAATATTAAAATATTTTTTAATTTTTTTTTAATATTTTAATAATAATTTTTTAGTCTTTTCTCAAGACAAGAATCTTGACAAAAAGTTGCAAACTTGTGTATTTGGCTGTATTTGCTAACCGCCGTCGCCTGGTGTGGCATCAAATTATCATAACAGATGTGTGCTGACTGACCTCACAAGCGACCTGATGCTCGACTTGGGGGCCACAAGGAATTATGCAACGGACGGAATAGCGATCGCTTTCATTTTATATGTACACACAGCAACGGTTTCTCCTCCACTTCTTCGTTGCTGGTGAAAGATGATCGCGTGAGAAAAACGATGAAGAAACACCAACATTTGATGTGCGGTGTGTGGTAGTGTAGCGTACGCACACTACCCTTGAATGTGTGGACAGTGGCAAACATCGCTGGGGACTTGGGGAGGTCCAAGTGGTTCCATATGCACACCCAGTCCAGTATTCGGTGGATGATAAACGGGCCATTAATTTGATGAGGTAATTATAATATTACCGATCGCGTAGCGATACTGCGTCATTGAGGAGATAATGAGCGTCCGCAGAGAGAAGTAGAAGTTCGGTTACAAGATACTTTTCTACCGCTACTGGTAAACTGCAAAACTACTTGCGGAATTTCAGCCCAGGCAGCTGTCGATCATGTTGTGGAAAAGTAAGGAGGGTCAGGTGCTGGCTCTGGTGGACGCTCCTTTATTCAGAACGGTTCAACGGTGAGTGACAGTGACGGAAGTGAAAGTTTACGATGACCGTTAACCTACGACGCTATTTCGTTGTGGTGTGACACATGGGACTTTAAATTAAATTTATACGAAATGTATTTAAATTATTTGTAGCAATACTGATATTAAGGTTAGAATTGTTATTTAAGTTATTCTTCAAATATTCGTTATATGCAAGTTATCAAGAAATGACTGAATTAATAGATATACATGCCCAAGACCCGAGCAGGTCGCGTGGTGTATGTGATAAACGGCGCCAGTTTCTCACGGCAGGACCAGGGATCAAATCCCGTCCGGACCGTCCACCTTGCAAAATTTGACTATCCCGCTACGCGGTAAAAAAATAAGTCTAGTAAGTCAGAAATGGCCTGCGTGACCTTCGAGGTCGTTAAAAGCCAACAAGAGAGAGAGAGAGAGTGAGAGAGATAGAGAGAGAGAGAGAGAGAGAGAGATAAAGAGAGAGATAGACCAAATTTCTTAAATACAGAGGTTTTGAGTTCTGATGGCAAAGTTGGAGACAATTCTGGATATGATTGAAATTGATCTGGGACCAGGTGTCGAACTCCATGTCTAAATGGAAATCTTGTCAAATTTCTCGAAATGTAGGTGCAATATGTTCTGCTCGAAACATTCCCAATTTCCAATGCTTTTAGTGTGTGAAACAAGATGGCAACGAAAAGATTCTATTTCTGCTTGCAAAAGTTCCAGAAATTGGTAAGAATTTCGGATATATCTTAGCACATTCTAGCTCAACTTGAACGGAATACTGAAATGGATGTAAACGTTGCCGCTTAAAATCAAAATCACTGCAATGCGACAGGTTTTGGGATTTTTTAAAAACGATATGATGTCATTATAACGTGCTATTTTAAATTCCAACAGGAAGTAAGACATGGCTGTCCTAACGTAGAGAACCTCCTCATATTTGTAAAATTGTGTTGCAGTGGAGAAATGGCCATCGTTACACGCACATGCATGTTCGGAAATAAATTAATCTGTTCCCAAGAAATTGGCAAGATATGCCTTTGGGGTCAACCAAGATGAGACAACAAAACAAGAAACGTTATTTGATATTGAACCTAGCTGTCCACCCTGTGACGCCGCCATGTATTGTGCGTGTCGCCCCGTGGAACAGCGCGGTCTGTCTTATTTAAGGATTCAGAATAACGAAATACGAAGAAACGGCTATATTCAATTTGTTTTGCACGAAATTGATTTCCTTTTTATTTTGGCCAAAGCAAGAAAAAAAAGGTCAAATATCGAAATCAAAATGATTGATTTTTATGTCAGCTACATGGTTCGGGTGTCCATTGACATTTTGTCGCATCATATTCCACCTTGTCTGGCGTCCACCTTTCCCCCTCCCCATTTGGTGGTGATGGTAGTGGTCATTTAAAAGCGAAGAAAGTGAACTCGGATTCGGGTGTCGTAATATTCACCTTTGGTTTACTTTCCCTTTTTTTCACAACATGTTCCGGCATCATGTGCTCCCGCGCCACATGGCACACGAACACACGAACTTTGAAACGTAAACTGTAAAGGAAAATACTCTCCATTACACCGTTTGCCATTGCCGTCTTGCTGAGCTAAGCCTTTTTTTTGCTATTTTTTGCTGCTTCGTTTCGTCAACGAACAGGTTGTAAATGTTTGATGGTTCATTTCGTTGACATTTGTTGCTCCAGCAGGAAGGATGTCACTTTGTCGTTGAAAATGAAACGAAAAAAAACGCCCCCTCTCTGGACTGTAATCTGGGCACAGTATCGGATTGCTCGGTTTTGGGATTAGTGAAGATGTCGTGGTGATATTCGAAGAAAAGACTTTCTCGATTATTTCGCGGTGTACGCTTCCGGCGCAAGGGAGTAGAGCAATAGGATTATTATGAAGACAAGTGATGGAAGTTCAACTCAAACGGATTTCGATAGTGTGAATTAACGTGCTTAGGGGAATAGGTCTTTAAATATTTTCCAAAAAAAAAAAATTCGGTAACATTAAAGGAGATATTTGGATTACGATGTCTTCATTTTTTGAATTAATTCTGGAGATTAAATTTTATTGTAGACTATAGACATTAAATCTCTGGAATATGTGTGCTCCTGTGGAAAGTGTAATGAATCAAGAACTCACTGTAATTCGTCAAGTTGTGATAAAATTCCAACATCTTCATAAAAAGTGATGATAGAATGTATAAAATATCCATTACGTGTTTTTTTTAAACTAAACTTTTACAAACAATCCAGCCTCTCGTGTTCGTTTCGATCCGTCAGCAAATATGTCATCAGCAGAACGCGAGTGCATCACCACCACCACAACGCCCCATCTGTGTTGCATTGTACATCATGTCCGCAGATAGGTGTGTTATGATCACAGCTTGCGGTGAATTCTCTACCAGTCAGAAGACTCACGGCAAAAGCTTCCATTAGCGCAATATTTCATTTCGCAGTGAAGAACAGAAACTTTTATTGCACATTGTTTACCTATCGTACACTTGAACCTATCACGAACTGAGGGTTTTTTTTAAACTATTTTGTGTCTTGGTTTTCGTTTTTGTGATGCGTTATTTCACCTGACCGTGTGAGTCCACGATACAAAATCGTTATTATTCATGTCACGAGTAGATTTGCGGAGAGTTCTGTTTTTTCCCCTGGAGATTTCTCGCTAGTTCGATAGATAAACTCCATCCATTTTTTGATTTGCAAGTTGTCACAAGAATATCATTTTCAATATTATAAAAAGGAGGTTTTTTATGTGTTTGATAAATATAATATTACGTCAACAAGACATTCAAAGTCGTTATGGATAGACTTTATTTTGAACATGTGTGATTTGACACTAGAACTAAGCGTTTTAAGCGTTTTTCATTATTAAATAATTAGTAAACAATTTTGAAAGGCTGGATTATTTTGAAAGGCCTCAACTACTTTAGGATGGTTTAAACCTAAAACTAAATGTGATGAAAATGAAACGTTTCGGTCAAAATTACTGATTGTCATGAAGCGTTTATTATTAATAACTACTTCACAAACAATTCTAATTTCAGATAATATTGTTTAGTTTCAAAAATTCAATATATTTCAAATATAGAGTCCCAGTCAAAATGACTCATTCGGTAGTTTTAGTGTCAATTATTTGAATGATGAAATTTGTTTGAATATTACGTTTCCTGAACTGTTTTTTTTTTGTTCATGAAATATGAAATGAAATAAAATATCTTCAACATAATATTAGTTTGTGATAGTATAATAATTTATATCATTGCTTTCATGATCATCATCGTCTAAAGTGTGTCATCGCTCGTCAGACTCAGGCATCGATTGTTTGAACGCCTTTCGCTTATAAAACACCATGTGTGTGAATTGATTTTCCATAAATAACTACAACAACCGACACGCACACACCTCGTTCCCCATCATTTTGCATCAATATGCAGAACGACGTTACATGATTGTGGAATGTTTTGTACGGTGAAGCGGTTGAGAATGAATCCGGTTTTTGTTTGATTTCTCACTTTCAACCGTTTGTTTCATTTGCTCCTCTTTGCTGTTAGTTTTCCCACTTTTTTTCTGTTCTTCAAACTATTCGCGTGATGTCAGCCTTTTTTTGCATATGCAGCGAATGCATTGCTATGACATTGAATGGAATTACGATGAGGGAATGCAGCTCTCTCAACGCTTGCAGCATATGCACGTATGGCTTCCACCATTGCAGTGTAGTTCAAGTTCGCTTGCCCTCGGTGAATAATTGTGTTGTTGCGAATGACGTCTCGACATGGTTTTCAAGAGTTTGTCAGTCACTGACCAATTTTGGTGTTTGCGTGCATATGTTTTAATGTTGAAAAAAAACACCCCTAAAACCCCTTTCAACAAAATAACCCCGCGGGCTACGCGAATAAACGCTTGTTCCTGTCGGTAAATGCTGTCCAAACGGATTAACCGCAACGGATTCTGCGTGTATACCGTGTTGGGTGTGTGAGTTCCTTACGGGAGTGCGGAAGTAATGCGTCGTTGATTTTTTTAACGCTCTTCTTCTACAATTCTTTAGCCTTTCTTCCGCACCCTAGTTGGACTAGTGCCCGCCCTGCCTTTGTTTACCCTGTGCGGCCATCGCGAACTCTGGCGTTCAAATTTCTCACGTTTCCGTGTGGCTCCGGTTCATCTCCGATGAATGACTCCGGGGCGGAAGGAAGGGAGGAAATAGTTGACTTAGAGAGAAGCAAAAAAAAAGAAACAAACCCATCCCAGTCACATAAAAACCGATCCTGGTAAAGAAACAGTGACGGAAAAACGATGCCAAGCCCCAGCGATTTAAAACGGGTGCACACAACATAAGTGAAAAGGGGTGCCGAACACCGAATGTTGGGGAAGGGGGGGAGGCTTTGGGAAAGGGGGTGCGCGCGGCGAAGTTTACAAACATTTCTTAAACGGTTGGCTCTGCTTTTTTCCCTCGATTGAACTAACACTGGGTTGGGGACGGGGTGGGGTAAACAGGCGCATCCCAAAAGAAAAATGCATTCGTGTGCGCCGCGCGGATGTGTGTGCGCTCGAATGCGTGCTGTAATGGTAGCGTGATTTATGCCCCTCGGTATGCGCCTGATGTTGTCTGTTTCGGAGCTGCTCGGACTGAGTGTCTTTGGTCTCAGGTTGGGTATGAAAACCACCACCCCTTTTTCGGGCGGGAAACGCTCAAGATTGTTTGGAAAAATCACGATGAATCGAAAGGAAATAGAGCGATGCACACAGGCACAGTATTTAGCAAAGATACAGGCGGGTGCAGCCTTTTTTTGGGGTGTAGTTTAGGGTCAGAAAGAAGGTATGGCAATTGGACCAATGGTCTCTCACCGAGGACAAGTTTCCCAGTCTAGTTAAGTTGCTGGCATCCAAACATAGAAACGTGGTTCGAACAATTGTTTTGTCTGCGTTTACCATCGGGCGTCTCACCATCGGTGCTACTCAGGAATGATTTACATTGGATAATATTGTTACCCATTTATGTCGGTTTTGTTTTCCGAGTGCATCCAAGTGTGCAGTAAAACTGATCTTCGTTTGCACGTAAAGCTTACTTAATGTTCCCCGTTTGTCTAGTTACGCGGTGGAAATGTGCTTCACTTTTTTGCTACAAATATGGGTGGAAGAGATGCGTGACGTAATTTGATTTTTGAAGGAGAATTGAACCGCATTTCTTTTTAACTTATGACAATTATATAAAACTCTTCCAATGATCTTTAAAAAAAAATATTTCTTGTTTCAAACTAAATAAATTGTTTGTTTGTATTCTTCTATGATCATCAAGAAAACAAGTTTTCTTGGTCACGCTTCCCTGGACCGTTGTCCGGCCGTACTCAGTGAACCGATAAGGCGGAAATGACCCGTTGTTAAGAAAGAAAAAAAAGGCACGCAAAAGAACATGACACAAAAATAGCTACGAATGAGTTTTACATGATCAGCGACCTGTAATGCTAGGTTTGAATAAATGTTGTGTGAAATTGCTAGTTTTGCTGCACGATATCTTAATACCATTTAGCAAACGTAAAAAAATACTGTGATGCTTCACTCAGTGTATGGAACTCCTTTCGAAGCATCAGACCAGAGTGGTCTAGACAGTTGTCGAAGTTGGCTAGCCTTGGATTTTGTTACGCTACCTGTGGCAGACCAGGTCCAAAATCTATTGGCACCAGGTGGATCAACGAAGGGTAGCTTTGGCAACGGCTCAAATAACTAGGTGTAGCATCTAATGAGATGTCTCATCATCAGTGACGGAATCCGTCAGACACGAGACGTTTTGAACAAGAAGAAGAAGCGGATGATGGGTGTCGTCTATGCAAACGTTCGCAAAACAGTAACATCAATTCGTTCATTGAAGAAAAACCGATCCATCTGTAACTGGATAGGAAGCTAATTACGGCCCGGACTTTTCTTTTTCACATCCTGAAGAATATGTATGTGTGGGAGGAATTAGTAAGTTTCTGGAAAGGTTGAGACATGTATTAGTCATGGACGACAGGCGACCCTGTAGCACCTTGACCGTGTATTGACAGGAAAAATTCACAACGCCCGAAGTCGAGCCCGTCATTGTTTACATTTTCTCTTCCAAAATTAACCCTTACTACGAGGGACCTGACCATTCCGTCTTCAAAATCGGAAACAAAATCCCAGTCAAGACCGGGAAGGCAAATATTGTGCGTCCATACGTTTAGGTGTTTTTAGATAAAATCTCTACAATATCCATTAACCACAAATGCCGCAAATATCTTAATAAAAGGATCAGATGATAACACAATTTTAGCACAAAATATTGAAAACTGAATGGTGAAGCAGTGAATCTCTCTTGACGATATCTTTTACGATACATTTTGTAAAAGTATAGTGTAACCCCGATTATCCGTGCTCATCGAGACTCGGCCCCTGCCGGATAAGCGAATATCACGGATAATAGGAACAATTCTTTTCATTGATAAATATTAGTGTTTAGTGGATTTGGGTGGATTGGGTGGATTTTTGTTCTTCTAAAGCTTACTGTAAATATTTTCAGGTGCACTTTGCAAAATAAATCTGCTCTATTTGGTCGAACTTGATAATTTCTTGTATCATTTCTTCATCTGCATCATCTTTATCAGATCTTCATCATCATCATCTTGTATCATTTCTTATTAAGGCTTTTATTTCTTGCCATCACCGGTTTTCAATTAATATGTCAATTCGCCTTTGGAACTGTCATTTCCGAACTGCACGGATAATGGGACAGCCGGATAAAAGGTATCTTGATAATAGGCTATCCACTGTATGACCATTATGAGAATATCTCGGATGCTATCCTGATGTCGTCAATGAAATATTGCATGCAACTAATTTTTAAATAATCCCTGCAATCTATTTCATAAAACTTCTTATTTTTTAACTAATTATATGTATGATTTAAATCTAATTAACGAGAACACATTTGATTTCACATATATTCTCCAGCTATACAAACTTCAAACATATTTTTTCTACCTTAATTGGTTATTTATTTGACCGTAAATTACACCAGTTTCGCCTGGTGCATACTCAAATTCGAAAAGCTTCATTTTATGATGCAGATTCTATATTCGAGCTCAGGAACGGATTCGGAACCAACATTGCGTTTGATAGAACAAGTTAATTAGCATAGCATTTGCTGATCACCCCGAACTCAAGCCCAATTTGTGTGGAAATACAGTATCTATGCCATTGCGCACAAGGAGGGACCCAGTGTGAACCCCAATCATCAATTTGATCTTTTGCCTTGACAAATCATTTTACAGCGTTGCAGCGAATGAATCATTCGTGGTAATAAATTTTGCTATCAATCTACGGCGCCGGGTGACCATGGCAATCAGGAGTCTGACCTAACGGATGACGACGACCTGGCCGTCGACCGTTGTACAGCTGTGTATACACGAAAGCGGGGCGGTTGGATTAAACATTCCCGGCAGTCTTTTACGGACGCACAACAGTAGTCGAGGTCAATTAAATTCTTCACCGAGCAAAGCTCTGATTGCATTTGAGTGGAGGAAGAAAAAACAAAGACCCTAGCGGAAGGAATCAATCTCCTTGTGTAAAGAGGAGTGTTTTTCGCTATTTGTGGTTGAGTGGTGCGTTGAGATTTCCTTTTCAACTAAACAAACGATGATGAACCTTATCGTGCTGTAGATAGCGGTGAGTGTTGTCTAGTTTGTTGAGCAGCAAACTTTTTCTCCCTGATTTATATGGTAAAGCTACTTTAAAAAGTTTTTCAACATTGTATTTTACAACAAAGTAAAACAATAAAAAAGGTATATGTGTAGATAAAGTAAAACAATATAAATAAACTCGATGTACTGCTTTAATTAATCGATGCTCTTTCGATTCACCGCATCGGTGAAATATTGTTGGACACCTACACGACTGATGGTCCCATTCACTTATTTGCTTCAATGTGCATGGGAGAAATAAACTTTACCAGTTACGCTAGTTGCCCATCCATTCTGTCCTATTTGAGCAAAGTTGATGAACACAAAAATTCCAGAATATAGTACAGCTTGCATGCAAAATGTCAAAGTGCATCCGTATACCGTTCAACTTTGTATTTCTGTGTGGGCATCTGTGTCAACTTGGAAAATATTCCAGGATCCGGGCGAATAAACAGGCAATGGAAAGTTTTGATTAATTTCACTTAACAAATAAATTCCTGGCTCTATAAAATACAGTTCCTGCTTTTGCTGCTTAACCATTATCGGATCAGCTTGAACCGGCAAAGGTGCAGAATTTCGTTCATAATTAGTGGCAAAATGACTTTTTCGCACAAAACTCATCTTTGTATGCGATCCGTTTGAAAGCGTTCGAAAGAAACAATCGAACCACAGTGTGTATTAAAAAATATAAACCTACAAAGCATGTGGAAAACCGGTCCATAAACACAACGCTGGGAAATTGCACGCCTGAATGACCGCGGCTGAGTGCGCCAGTTGTCTGCGTTGGCTGAATGAACCCACGCACACACCTTGCCCCTGAAGGGTTCTTCAAATGTTTAGCGAGTCCCTTACCAGCATCGTTGCCATCCCATCCATCCCCTACGCTTATCTTTCCACGCCGCACAGTATCATTAAATGTAGTCCACGGGTTGAGCGGAAATGGCGGGATAAATGTCGGAAGTTGGGGGACCATTTTTTGGAACCCTCCCCTCCCTCCTCTTCGCGTGGTTTCAAAGCTTTCGATGTTTTTTTTTGTTCCGAGTGCAGCGAAGCCGAACATTCCCACACTTACAGCCCTGTACAATTCTGGTTTATCTTGTGAGCCTTTTTTTTTGTTTGGTTTGTTTTGTTTGAAAAGCATGGTACGTATGCACTTGAATTGCAGGATAAGACACTGTTTTGAAGTTACGGTTCAACCTCTTCAATGTGGTTGTTTTGTTGGGGAAATGTTGGGTTACGTTAAAATCTGATTAATGTACACAATTTTAAGGTAAATCACACAGTGACTCCATGAGAATAATAACTCCGACTCACTTCAATGAGTTAATTTGAGTGATTCACTTTAATGAGTGAATTCTAATTCTTCGACTGACTCGTTGAAGATTCCTAAATATTAAATTGGAAAGAATCGCTAGTATTGGATGTTAATATTTCAGAAACGGGGCGGCCTGGTGGTGCATTTGATAAAAGGCGCCAGTCCACACGGTCGGACCGGGTTCAAATCCCATCCGGACCGTCCCCACGTAGCAAGGACTGACTATCCGGCAACGTGGTAAAAATAAGTCTAGTAAGCCAGAAATGGCCGGAGTGACCTGTAAGGTCGTTAAAAGTCAAGAAGAGAAATTTCAGAATCAATGAAATGACTCTCTAATAACTCTCTAATCACTCATCAGAGAGTCGAAGGAATCCGCAAAGAACCATGACTCTTTTGTGAGCGAAATGACTCTTTCATGAGTTACTTAACCTTCTTTAAATCCGTTTGAGTGAGTTACATTGAAAAGGAATTATAACAATTCTTTATAGAGATTCGAATTAACTCACTGATTCGCTTCACTAGCACATCACTAATCTAAACGCGTGAAACATGACTCACGAGACCAAAGAGAGCGCATTATCAGCTTTGAAGGTATTTTGTTTAGTCTAGCGTACGCGCTTAGTGTTGCCGGTATGTTATTTTTATTTAAACAACACACAAAAGAAAACTACAGCACGTTCCAACTATTCCGACAGTCAATATTGTACGATGGGAGGTTTATTTCCTGGAGTACGTGCAGCTATGTGTGACGATAGTGAGGAATCGCCTTCTGTGCCGTAGCTCCGTTATCGATCAAATTCTTTCTTCTGTTGTGTGGTGTCATCTACTACATGCCTACTCCTACTCCTCGGAATGGTAGGAATGTTGGTGGTTATATTACCGACGACCCACGATGGGTTTACCATTCGGTTGTAGGTTTAGTAGTGAGTAGTTGTCCGCTATTTTTTGGCTGAATGGAAAGATTATAAATTATGTGCTTGTGCTACATGTTTATTTTCGACAAACCAAGGAAACAAACAAACGCCAAAAGAATGAACAATGAATATCGATTTAATAAACCAAATCGGTTTTGTTTGCGGTAGGGTGATTAGATGATGACGATAGATTATGTATATGAGATGATTACGGAGCTAATTCAAGACAAGCGAACAAAACAATATTTATATGCGTTCTAAAAGCACTAAATTATGCAATAAAAGTATAACATAAAATATGGAGAAAAAATATTCTGGAACTCCTTCCTATGCTTGCTGCTGTCTACTTCATTTTGTACCTAAGTTGTCAGCGAAATTGTTTACGATGTAAATCGTTAATTAGATTAATTAGGTAATGGAATTCGATCCTCTTTATTTTTACTCCCTGAGTAATCTTTCCTCCATTTCCGTGTTTTATCTATGCAACGAAGTGATTTTTTTCTTGCGCCTCATTGACGTATCTAGCGGATATGCTCTGCATATGGGCGTTAATCTAGAAAAAAGCATTTTTCTACGGAACACATTTTGATCAAGAAAATCGTGTAGAAACACACCCGGACCGGGAAGAAAGATCACGATAATTGGATTCTACATTCCACTATGAATCATTTAAATTCAGCGTACGGAAAGCTTACAAAAAAACACACACACACACACACGTTGGGTGGAAGGCGATTAGGGAGGGTTGGAACTGGATTGGAGCAACCATCCCGAATCAGTATGGCCATTAGCAAAACTCGCCTACAGCTTGGTCTGGTGGAATTCTTCCACGTCCGCGAAGCTACGCGGCCTCCGTTTGTCCTCCTTTTCGGCTTGTTATGCTCCGTCAATTGTCTGTCAGATTCCATGGGCATTAGGTAAAGCGAGGAACGCACCTTCTGGTGCACACCTGCCACCCAGAGGCGCGTCTGAAGATTGTCATTGTTGCGAGCATAAACTATGCTTAGAATCATTAAGCATTCTGTGACAGCGAAACATCCATTGTTTTCCGCGTTTGCTTCGTAGCTATGGCAAATGGGAATTAACGATCCTTTGGAAAACATTTCTCCAGCAAACGCTAGTGGAGGTAAGAGTTATTGAAGGGGAAGCATACACAGAGTAATATGTAGGTTAGCTGGCGGATGCATTGTTTGGTTGTTGTTTGTTGAGATCTGGTCCACGGACAGAGTTCGGTTGCACGTAATGGTGCGTAGAGTTTCGTTGTAAATGTGTTACTCCCTGTCGTGCAATATCCTCAACTTGAATGGCGCATTTAGTCTGTTGGCAAGATGCAACCTTAAAGTTAAATGGCACAGGCGATAATTCGTCATGAATGACAACGGTGCAACGGTGCATAATAGGCAGTAAAGCTGCGAATGTTTAATATTTCGTTTAGTCGTCAGTGTCCTAGGGTTAATTGTGCATTGTAATCCTACATTAGAATTAAATGACTAAGGTATCATAAAACTTTAATTTGTTTCCGTACTGACGTATGTCACAATATGGCTCTGAGTGTTGTGTCATTTTGACAGCTATTTTGCTGTTAAAATGAACATTTAAGTTCATGACCTATAACTCAAAGACAATTTTGAAACAGTAATGATTTGATTGTTTGCTTATCATTTTACAATTGTGACATATGAGATGACATTATTCAGGTTTTTTTTGTACTGAAGCTGGAACACATTTCTAATGGCATTTCATTCATGGTACACGTGAATTACACACGAAATGTATTCATTATCCAAACCAAACTTGTTCCCTTTTTTTCTCGGAAGTTCAAATTTTACGCAAGCGACCGAAACGCCAAAAAAACGCGTTGGTTTTCCTTGAAAATTCATTTCATCATTCCTGGGACAACAACTAAGTCAATCAGTGGTTTCTCTCGCTTCTCATTTCAACGTTTCATATATTCCCCCAAAAAAACATTTACTGTCAAATTGCAATGGAACTGCTGGTCCGTTGACGCACGGTAGAAAGTTTAGATTCTCAATTGGTTTTCAACCGCAAAAATACCTCGATTTGTTTTTTCTCATTCCACTTACCAACGTTTGGAGGGGGGCGATTGGCAAACTTTGTCCGACGGAGGGGACTCCCTGAGGAGTATGAAAAAGTTCTGGCGAGGTATCGTAAAGGAAGGAAAAATAAATCATAAAGGCGAAGCAAAAATAATGGGGAAAAAACATTATTACAACATGTTTCTCGAGTTTCTTGCGATTACGCCGCTTTGCGGTATGGTAATCGGCAAAGAAGCGTAAACACATTCATTCTGCTTCTCTGCTCTGTGAATGGTGATTTTCCTGCTCTGGTGTGTATGACGCTTTATGGCCGTGAATAGTACCTGCAGCAGATGAATTCCATGCGAATGTATTGCCTTTTGTAAACGCACTAATGTAATTACTTGAGTTGACTTTGTTTGCATTTTTCATTTCTAATCAGGCAAGGACGGTGGAGAAAAATGCTTGAGAGATGGAAGCATAGTTATTGAAGAGTTGTGCAAAAAAAAAACAATTTGTTCCAATGATATACGCTTCACCGACTTTCTACAGTGTGTAACAGAGTTATATGGCCATTAATATTCTATTAAGAATTCGCGCAAATCAAATCAATATAGCTGAAATGCATCTCATATGGAAGGAAATTTAATTTTGAACAAAGTTTTTGAATGTCTGGTGATGTCTCCCAAAAAATATTGGAGTCTCGACTCGAAATTTCCAGTAGATTTTTAGTAATTTTTTGTGCTTGTAGAATCTTTCCAACAGATTCATTAATTCTAAAAGAGTCATTTCAATGAGGAGTTCAATTGGAATTTGCTCTCACCAAATGAATTTAGAACAATTCCATAACTCTGCCTCAAAGTTTCTCAAATCTCCAAAAAATCTTTTCATTTCTTAGATTACTCAATAAATGAGTCACTAGAGATTCAGGATGATTCATTAAGTTGAAAGATTCCTTCATAGTCATGTTTCTGGAATAGAATCATCCAACAGTTCCATTTTTTTAAAGGGCATATTATATTGATGATTTAGTGCCACTTGGTACTATGGAATGTTATGGACTGTAGTTTCACCTGATGACATCATCAGGTACATGTCTGTAAAGATTGTCGCTAAACTTAACACCTTTTACGTCGCTCCCATTCTAATTGATCATGATAAAAGCAATTACCTCTGGTTGAATGTTCATAACCTGCCTTTAATCGGTATTCCTTTTAACACTTTGCTTTTTGCATTCGTTTCGTTCTAGGCATTCCCAGTCAAGCAGCACAACGAGCTAGTCGTAAAAGAAACAAGAGAAAGGTTACCGTGCTAGAACGATCTCAGTGTACCATCACGGGGGAAGGATCCAATTATCTGATCTTTTTGTACCATTTCTTCAACAATTCTCGGGCTGACTAAGAAGGCGGGGTACATTGCGACCAGCTGCAGATTTCCGTTCTTGTTGTGAGGTGTTTCGAGTTGAATCGAATTTTGCAACGGCAACAGTTACTGCTGTCACGAACTGGCAACTGACGGAACCATAAGGCGCATCCATCGCGTGCGCCAAACATATACTCGACAGAGGACGACATCTTGCAAAACAGTACGCTACCGAGCATCCACAATCGATGAAAATGTCGCTCAACGAGAAACGGATGTTTGATCGGGAAACACTCCGTTCCGTCATCCAGCAATGGAATACGGTACGGTTGGATATATTTGCGCTATCCGAACCGAATGAGGTAAGTTTTGAGTATCAAAAATTATTAATCCTAAAGCAGCTCCTCAACACTGAAAGGTGACATTGTTTTGCTGTGTTCTTAAAGAAATCATCATCAGTTGTAGTAATTTTTTTTGTTACAATATCTTCAATAGAATTCTTATTTAAATGTTCAAAACTTGAAGAATTTGTTATATCTTCTACGTTCCATGTTTCAATCTCAATAAATACGTCTTTTAATATTTCATTTCGAATTTCCTGTTGCCGATATGACAATTGTACACATTAAGGTTAAATTGATCATAGAATTGTTCACAACAGCAACGAACGATGGCGATGATTACGATGTGTAACCAAAAGACAGCGCCAAAAGATGACAATGTCTTCTAGAATTAGTCATACCCTATAGCCGTTGATATGTTGCGCATGAGTGACACAACATTCGATGCCGGGTGGAGTCTCCCGGTATTCGTACATTGCCCATAAAGATGAAGCTGTTTCTAGGAAATGGCATTCATTTTCGTCTACCTATCGAGCCTTTCAAAACGATAACATACCACCGCTTCCGCCTTCTCATTCATTTCCCTTTCCATTCCATTTTATCTTCACCAGAATCTGGAATTCCACGGTGTGATGCGATTTTACTTCCAAGACGAGGGCCAAAAGGTAGCAACCAAATGTATCCGTGTCGCATCCGACGCCACCGTTTCCGACGTTATCGGTAAGTTTTGCATTAATAGATCTGCTCGGCGGCAAGAAGGTGCTTCTGTGCACCGTGGGAAACCCTACGGGAGCGAATGTGATGGAACGGAATATGGAAATAATTTGTCAATATGTTGTGCGTCGTGTGTGATGTTGTTATTTACTGTGTTTTCTTTTTTTTTGTGTTATAGAAACGCTGATAGAGAAGTTCCGTCCCGATATGCGTATGCTGTCCCTGCCGAACTACGCACTGTATGTGGTCCATGCGAACGGCGAAGAGCGAAAGCTGAATCCGGACGAAAAACCTTTGCTCGTTCAGCTCAATTGGCATAACGATGATCGTGAGGGACGATTTCTGTTGAAAAATTGTGCCCAAAAGACAAATGTAAGTAGGCGGACGTTTCGTAATATTGGGTTGGTTGTTCACTGTCCGACGGCCATCTCCCGGCAAAGGCCACCCGTTGTTGTGATGTGTTTTCGTCGCTTGCGAAGTACAATACGGGAAGTGCGAGTGGCCAGCGTGTGGCTTGCGAGTAATGTCTTTTATTAACTGTGCTAATTTCGTACTTCACAGACCCTAGACAGCATTACCGATCAGCCGAGCTTCAAGCGCAAACTGTCGAAAAGGGAAAAGAAGGAGCAGAAAAAGAAAGAAAAGCTGAACAAACTGCAATCAAGCGGTGGTGCCGGTGGGCCGGATTCGGAAAATCATGTCGCTGAGAAGCTGTACACCGAGCTGCCGGAAACATCGTTTACACGATCCATCTCCAACCCGGAAGCGGTAATGCGGCGTCGCCGACAGCAGAAGCTGGAAAAGAAATTGCAACAGTTCAGGTCGCGGGACGGTGGGCCGGACACGGGCGGAACGCTGAAGATCTACGGCGAGAGCCTTTGTCGGGATGTGCCGTACAAAACGCTGCTGCTGTCGATCCGCGACTGTGCGCAGGCCGTCGTGCGGGAGATGCTGTCCAAATATGGCATGGATAAAGTGGATCCGCTTCACTACTGTCTCGTGCAGGTAAAATTCGTCCGCAAAAAAAGGACGGAAAAAATGGCACAATACATTTACCGTGCCCGAAGGATTGTTCAAAACACGGTCTGATTGTGCCGGTATTCGGTGTTGCCGAATCCGTTTGAAGTGGGGCTCTATTTGATCATATTTACTGTTATTTTTTTTGTTCGTAGGTCAACAGTGACGGATCGGAATATATCCTCGACGACGATGAATGTCCTCTCTCAATTCTAATGAATCACCCTACTTCTCGAGGTAAGTGGACAGATATGTTACCCATTCAAGTTCAAATTAAGCCTTTTGTCATGTTGGGAAAAATATTCTAGCCCGCAAAAAGATTTTCAACGAATACTAATTTTACTATGTAAAAGTCAAAACTTCTAAGAGCAGCAGATAAATGATAGGATGTAGGTTAAAGTTTTTTTTACAATATTGTTATATTTACACCACCCGATTGTAATTCTATGCATTGTTTGAGCGATATAGGAATAGGAATGTTTGCGCTTGACCGTACGATTGAAAGTGAAACGGAATTTGTATTGTATTGAACTGCTATTTAGTAAACAACATTGACCTAAAAACAACATTTTATTGCTGAGCGAACAATTGAAATTCGTTTAAAACGACGCCCAACGTTGACAACATTGATGGATTGTTCAATGAACCGTAAATTTACATCTCATTAGATGAATTGGTCGCTGTTGATGCGTTTCTTATTTATTTTTGAATTATACACGAACTTTTAGATTTTATTATAAATTATTAATATGATTGGTATAATGGTATAGTATGATAATTATTCTTAGTTTTTAAATTTTCGTTGATATTTTCCGCATTCAAGAGAAGGAAAATGTAAATCCTAGCAAAAGCTCTTGTAACAATCTGAAGCAGCGCCATCTGTTGGGCGATAGGCCAACATTGAATGACAGAATGAACTGTGGTAATATTACAGATCGTCTCGTGATGTTTATCGAGAGTACTAAAACATATCTTAATTTTATATTGCTTTTAAAATGTTGCTTTTTTATGTGTAGAATTATTTTACGGCGAGGTTTATGTTCGAATTTTATGTGAAAAAAAATCCATTTCTCTATCTAACGACCCCATTAAAAGAATTGACTTGCTAACAGATAAGGACCAACAACGGATTTTCTTATCTTTTGAAGCAGTATTTATTTGTTGTCTGGAAGCAGTGATTGTTGCATAGCGATAATGTACATCACCTGTCCAATATTCAAACGCACGTGAACAGTTTGCTTCCTGGAGATTTGTTCTTTTTCGTAACATTCGTAACATAAATGGCATGTATCTTTGTTCCACTATCAGCAAAGTAGATTCCATGATCCCAGATAGAGCAAACCGGTCTGTGCTAGATAAGACCGTTATTGGATGTTTCAATGTATACAATATTGCATGATATTACTAAATGAAAATAGATCATACACCATTATGAGCCAGGTAGTTCATTTTGATTAAGCATCAATTACAATCATGGTGACTAATCAAGTCCGCATTTTTATCGCTTCTTGGGGGAGGGTGCTCAAGAGAGAAGATGCACAACACAACAACGACAAAAACATTATAAATCAATATTAAAGGTTAAAGGCAATAAAAAAAACATCGTTTGTACCGGAAACGAATGCAAAGCTAGCGGTCAACTTATTCCCTCCGCCATTATATTTATGTGCTTTTGTGTTGGGAATTTAAATGCGAAAGTGTAAAGCTAAGAAGTTGACTCGTTCTAGGTTCGCTTATCTAACACACTTTTGAAAGCCTTTTCTTACGATTGTGCTGATTTATGATGTAATTTACTGTCGGTCGTTTTTGTTTGTTACCAACCCGCGGGTAATGGAAAATTGGACTTTTGTTTGTCCAAAACCCGCCACCAAATTTCGATGATTGATGCGATACAACTTGACACGTGAAATGTTTATCAACGGCGTCTTGTGGTGGAAGAAGAAAAGAGTTCCTTTTTTTATGCTTCGTAGCTTAGTATCGTTATCAGTATCACAATCGTCTCTACCACTACTTCCGCTTTTAATACTACTATTACTACTACAACTTGACTAACACCACAACAACGGCTTTTCGGCTGCATAGATGTCTCTTCCATGCAGACGTTGGGCCAATTTGCTTGTGTTCGAAGTAAGCTTTGCATTGGACCACACGCTACATAGGATATAAACCAAATCGTGTAGCAACGCTGCCGTAATAGCATAAAAGTGAGCATGGCCGGTAGTGGAGCACGGAACGTGTCATCATCCTACGGGAAATGCGGGAGAGTTAACCGTCCCTCACGAAGAGAATAATACTGCTGTGTGTGAGCAGAATTGTTGCGCGCTCTCGTTCGGGACACGTTGGTGGTTGTCTGTTGAAATATAGTTCGCTCCCGGAGCGTTTCGATACGGCAATCCGAATGCGATATGCAACCGTGTTATATACCACCAAAAATGCCGCCGAAGCAAACGAGTGTCGTAGAAGGCAATTCAAACCGCACGGTGTCGTGCGTTTTGGTGTCCGTGTCCCGTCAGTCACCAACATGTTCTCACGCCGTGCGGACGAATAGGTTACGGACTGGTACGGTACCCCATCGTCGCCTTTGCTACAATCGACACCGGAATGCATTCGTGTACATTTACGAGAGAGAAATTATGATAGAAAAGCAAAATAAAAATATAAAAGAAAAAAAAAACCACTCACAGCGGAAGTGTCTGAATCGTGCCTGACTAATGTCTACACCAAAGAAGCGTGTAAAAACAAGTGTGCGAAGTGTGTACTACGAGGCTAAGAAATGCTATGCAAGAAATGAGAGAAATGCCGCCAGGCCGCTGGTCAGAGGTCGCAAAAACGACGAGGAAGTGAAAACGGCAAAACAAACACTGTTCGTTCCTTAACTTTGTGTCCCAATTAGTTTGGCCCATCGTTTTGTTTGCTGTGTTGGTGTTTGTGATTAGCGTGGTGATTGTGAACGAGGGGAGGCAAAAGTTTTTGAAATTGAAATCCCAACAATATCGCGTCATAGATTTGTTGCATCGTGGCAAACGGGCAATTAAAATGGTATATATTAGGAACGCATAATGTGAGGTTCACCGAATCAATCAACTCTATTTCGGGGTTTGAAGAGGAAGACCGATGATGATGCAGAGCAAGCGTGTTCTACATTATTCTCGAGTGGTTTTCCATCACGATTGCAACGATTGTTCAAGTTTGAACAGCAGAATTTTGTTTGCTTCTCATTTGCTCTTCGGGCTGGATTCACGTAGCCACGTAGCCAAGCTACGGGCGAATGGTTTACAAATGCATTCTCGAGTGGTGCATATCCGTGAGGGATGCATTCTTCCTGGGTTTCGGGCACATCTATTCTTTACCACAAGAAATGTCTCAAAAGAGTAAGGTAGATGTTTCGTTCCGTTTTTCCTTTTTTGGAGTACAAATCAATATAGTGAAACGTTGGAAAATAGGCAACAACAAAAAAAGGGCTCACTTCACGCACATATTGTTGGGATGCTAATTTTCATATTCGTAAACATTTATGCAAATACTTACCTCGGATACTATATCGCCCCCTTACCTTACTATTTTCCTATTGCTTTCCTCTTCAGGGTTCCGCAATGTCGTCGGCACATTGTTTCGTAGCGCAAAGTTATGATTGTTTTGTTTTGTTATGATTTTCCTTCATTTTAAATTCAATCAATGTATGGCGTACTGTGTGCAATTGAGTTAGTGTTCTCTTCGTTCCATCAAACGGTTCGGTGCTAACTGTGCTGTGCTAAGAAAAGAAGAAAAAAAAAACAAATCGATAATTAATTATTAACATGTGAATGAAAATGTTATGAAGGTGACGAAAAGCTTTAGCGTAGCTGTGCAGCAATATGTAGAAGCAAAGTTACGGTTTTTTTTTATTAATATTTATTAACGGAAAAGTGACGCGTGGCGTGAAGTTCTAAAAAAGGCACTCACAAAGCTTTTTCTACGTTTTCCGAGTGATTTGATCGGCCAATCGAATATTTACTACAACTGCAAAGAATTGTTAACAACCGGTAGCAACACATATATTTGGGATAGAGTTTGCGTGTAAACTTTCACCTTCCATGCTTTGGTATTTGATCGCTGGCAACCGAATCGAACTGAAAGCGTTGTCACCATGATGGACTGGGGCATACGACGTAAGTGTGATATACTGTAGCTATTAATTCTAGATAAACGCCATCATTTCAATCACATACCAATCATTACACACCACATGCCAAGCTGTTGAATGCTGGACAAAAATTCACATCTGAAATCGGATAGGTTTTTCCCTTCCCCGATTGTTGCCATGTTCGTCCGGTGGAAAGTCTGTATTCTTTTGTTATTACTTTTCCTCCCATCCGCCCCCCGCAAAATGGTCTAGAATCTTCACCCGTCTTCAGACCGGACAAAGGAATGTCTCGGCTGCTCGTACGTGATGTAATAAACAAACATAGCCCGTGCATGGTTTCTATTCCGGCCCATTTCTCTTATAAACCCCCCAACGTTGTGTATTGGTTGGGCAAAAACCGTGTAACAAGAGCCGCTGTATTTGCTATGTATTATTGTCCTTTTGTAAAGATACACGAAACAAAAATATCAACAAAAAACACACACACACACACCGGAAGAAGAATGAAAAAAAGATATCAAACACAAAAGTGAAATGAAGTAATGACCCAAGACCTCTTGAAACAAAGAAAAAAAAGGAATTGGACGCTCTCCCCAAAACATTGATAGCGTGGTGTTAAACTCCATCCTTTATAATGTGTTTTCTTGTACACACTTCCATCTGGTGCGAGTTTTGCACTTTGTACAACACAGTATAGGGGCGAACGATGATGACGACGGTCCTTAAAAGTGGCAAAATGTTGCAGAAAGTGAAAGCTGAACAACGGATCTCCGTTTTTGGTACATCTCCGTTATGGGTCGAAACAGAAATGGTTTTTTTTTTACTCTTGAGACACTTTTTGGACGTTCAAGCGGGGTAAATGTTGACATTTCTCATCTTGTGTGCGCTGTCTGTGATTTTGGAAAGACAGACTCTGACAATGAGCGTTTTTACTTCGGTTTGGTTTGGTTCGTTTGCGCTGAATGCAATTAATCTTTTATATCACGTGTACGTGATGTTGAATGTTAAAAAAAAAGTTTGCCGCTCGTTCCAGGGTTTTGCAACTGTTCTTTTTACTTGAATGCTTGATTAAATATGTTTCGGTGTCGTTGAATGTCTAATTACTACATGCAAAAGAAAGCTTCTTTTTGTCTACTTAATAAACTTACAACCGTTCTTAGCACTTGCGCATCATTTTGTAGGCATTTTGCTTGTTTTTTTCTCCCTAAGGTTAATTGTTTCTAGCGTTGAAATGTTCGAGCATAAGTTCCACAATAATTGTTCACGTTCCTGGCTGCAATGGAGACGCCCGGTCGCTGATGAAACAATCTTCCCAGCAAGCAAAGCAAGCGAAACTCTTTATTAGCTTCTTCCCGCGTGTTGCTAAAGTATTTCGTATGGCGTTTTCGCCTACCTCGCGGCAAACCGATGCGTGGTAGGAGAGTTTGAGTTTGAAAATTAAATTTTCATGGCTCTTTATCGCGAAAAGGCGCGCATGGCGCGCGTACTGAAGGCAAAGCTTCATTTATTTTCTCGCTTTCTCTTCGCTTTACCGGCGGTGTACGTGGTTACGGTTGGTTTTATAGATTTTGATGAAGAATATTGCCTATCGAAGAAGAAGCAACATTATTAGCTTTAATGCTAAACGTGTAATAGACTTTTGATACGAACGGGCGTTTATTGTTTCGGTTTCGGAAATGCAAAACAAAAAAAACGAAAAAAGATTTGATAAAGTGCGGTGTCTTAAAACATAATGAAAACCATTAAATTAAAACTTTGATAGGAAATATTTCATTTGGGCTTATTTCACGCCAAACCATTTCCGAAGGAAGAATCGAATGGAAAACAAAAAAAAAAAACTAATTGAGAAGAGAGAAAAGAAAAGTTAAAGCAACATTATTACTTGAAGTAATTAAAAACAATGTAAACTATCATTTTGCGCTGCAAAAAGCACTCAATTAAAATTTAATTCCATCCATTTGGGTTAGAGAAAATATTTGCTCAACATTTGAAGTACTCGCCTTCCACAGATTTACCAACCACCCACAATCATTAATGGTGCTAATTATCATCGCGTGCAAAAGTGCTACGAAAAATATAGACTCCACCACGAAAAACGGGGATGGCTTTAATTGATGTTAGCCTTCAGTTTTCTTTCCTGCACTTGAAGCATCGGCTGAAGCACGAAACACGATCAAGGGGTTTGTGTGCTTACAGTAACAAAAAAAAGTTTTTTTTTCGCGCGTTAATTGAAACATGAGCAAACATTCAACAGTATTTAATGAGAAATTTTTCGACATCCGTTTTGTAGTAAACGGACCTTTCCCTTCCTTGGCCATAAAGGGTTCGTTCACCCAGGAAGGAGAGATAAAAAAAAAATTCATCAGTTTTATCCCTCAATTTCACAACCCCCGATGTGTGTGTGCGTGTTTGTTGAACGTTTCTTGTCCAACCCGAAACGCTACCTATACAACTGGATTACAGCTGCGGTCGGTGTACGTACGTGTGCAAAGCCAAAACCGGGTGTGCAAACAATTCCTCGGCTTCTTGGTGGTTCTTTGGTCTTCGCGCCCAAGATGGACATTTTCGGTAGGCCCCCATTCTGTACAAGAGTTGACGTTGCATCCGGTCATGAGAACACTAGCATCCGTCGAGTGTTGACTATTCACCCGAGACGGTGGGGAGGGGGGGACATCATGGTCCATTATTTATAAACCACCAGGCGCCTCCATCGTCGCAAGATGGTTGTTGTAATTTTTCACAATGGCAAACAACAACAAAAAATGTACTCAAGAATCCTCCCCGCTGTTCACGGTTTACTCATTCATCTCATTTTTCTTACAGTGCTACCTGTTAAAGAAACTTTGTTGTGTGACTTTTTTTTGTTGCTTCTTCGCTTGGTTGTTGCTGCAGGTTGGCTGTTCTCACGTGTACTTATGAGACGCCGCATTGGGACGGCAAGCTATTTACTTTCCGGAGATTAGTGACAGATTTCTTTTCCCTTTTCTACTACTCGCCTGTTGATGTCTCTCTTTGCTGTACGGAGGTGTACTTGCACCAACCGTCCGGCACAAAAATTTACTAAGGTTTTTGCGAGAGTTGTTATGAGTTGTTTTTTTTCTTCTCTTTTTTTCTCTATTCCACCCTCTCCCTCCTTCCCCCCACTGCAAGAATGGTGGTTTTCTTTGTCTGGTACGCTAACAAACCGATTCGTATGCATGTCAAACGAGAGGAAAATAAAATATGTACATATGTATATTCATATTGCACGGAGCGTGTATACCAAAAGGGTATCATGGATGGTTTTGCGTTTTTCCCCATACTGTGACGCCTACCCGTTTTGGGGTTGACTGTCCCTGTTTCCACCCCTTCCCCCATGTACCTACCGAAACCTTCGCTCCAAGTTGGGAGACCTCCACCATCACGGGAGACCTTTGTGGACAAAATACATTTCCTTATCGATGGTACAGGAAGTTGAAAAGTCCTGCACGTGAAGGTACAGAAGTTGTGAAGGTGTTGGTTTGGTGTGTTGTTGTGCTTCTGGTGCTTCTATCGATTTATATATGTGTGTGTGTATGTGTACTTGATGTACCTCCAACCCACAAGTTCAGTTGTGATCCTGCGTTAAAGCAATGAAAACGAAGTTGATAAAATAAAAAAAAACACACACAACACAACTTTCGACTTGGTTTCTTATAAATGATCGATAACTTATCGCTGCCATATTTGATGTTGTCGTTGCCGTTGTGAAGTTGTTTGCGGTGTGCATGTTTACTGTGGAATGTATATAAATCAATTCCAAACAATGTTTTGTGGGAAAAGTGCTCCCAGGGAGGTAGCAAGTACAAACAACTACACTAAACGTTAGGTTGGGGTCCTTAGGGAAAGATTTACATCTTATACGTTCAAGGCGCTTTTCCTCGTTATTGCTATTAATCAGTGTAAAAGCTTTTCTTTAACGTATTATAATTTAATATTTGTTGATTATTTTTTTCATGAGGCTTTTTACATAACCTTACTTACATAAAGTTAAGGAAATGTAGAGAAAAATTATCTTAAAAATAATAATAATAATAATAATAATAGTTTCTTATTTAATTTTTAAACAATATTAAAATTGTTTAAAATAATTAAACGAGAAAAGAAATAAATTATCTTTTTTTTCCTTATGTCCTTTCAACAACATGAAATTTAGTCATTTTTGAGAATATTTGAAACTAGTTAATTGAAGATCTTTTTAGTTTTTCTTTGGAATTTTACTTAATATTCTTTAAGAAAAATGGAAAATACACCTGACCTTTGATAACGTTTTTTGGGGTAAATCCGGTAGTAACACCAAGCCACAAAGGAGCCACGTGTTGTGGTTTCGATTATTTTCTTTTTTTTGGGTGTAGAATAGATCTAGGCAAAGGTTTAAGTACGTGAAACTCTTTCTAAGACGACCTCCTTGAAACTTTCCTCACATCTTGTAAAAGTTTTTCCGTACGATAAGCGATCCCCAAAATAAGAGAGTAGTTTTTTTTTTGTTTTTTTACGTCCACTCCATGTATAAATCGATAGAATTATTTCGATTTCCCGTAGGAAATTTCCATATTGGAAGGCACGATGGCGACCTTACACAATCAGCTGTTTCACCAACCCCCACCCAAAAAATCTTAGGGTCAGGGTTAGGCTACCGTTGATTGTCCTTTGTTTGGTAGCGTATCTGTCGTTCCCTTGTGGACAAAAGCGGCTAGATCATTGTCATCTTCAGCATTACCCATGTCCCGGCTCCGAGGGTTGGGTGGCGTCTGATTGTTGGTCTCGATGGGTCAAATAATGGAGAACCCGTGAAACGCTGGCATTAACTTCAAAAACATCAAAGTGTGTATCGAACAGCGATGATGAGTTTCGGTAAGCGAATTTCAATCCACGGCGTTTAACATCCATTTTGAAATCTCCCAAAAGTGCGTCACACGACCCTGAGATTGGTCACCCCACTCTCTCTCGCCTCGACAATGGGAACGATTCTATTAAAAATTGGGGTTTTCCTTCCTTTTCGTACCGCTTCGACGATCCCTCCATTGCGAACCGTCCTTGCGTTCCATGGTGGTGGGAAATGGGTCCCAAATGGGTTACTAAAATTACTTATCCGAATTTAATTCCCCGAATATCGTAATCATACGGTAGAGGAAGGTTCGACAGTGGAGAGTCAAAGTTTGCGGTACAGTAAACACCGCCCAAGCAACCTTCCTTTTTCCATTCCCTTCCTCATCCCTCTCACCCACACAAAGCCTTCCGAATGGGGCGTTGTTTGGTGCTGTCCTCAGTCACCGTCACTCCGGCTAAGGTCGGTGTAAAACACTGATGCCTTTCGCACTCGAGTCAAACGTTCTTTTGTTGTCGATTACTATTCTCGTTCGCGTGCGACTGTAGTAGTTGGGGTTTTTGGTGCCTGGGCAATGTTGTTGCCTGAGATGTGTGGCCCACACACCACCACCGCACGAATAGAAGGGGTTACGATGAATGTGTGCGAATCCAGCACTTCAATGCTGCCGCGATAAGAACCCGCCCCACCCCACCCCTTTTGGTAGTGTCGTGTATAGTGCACAAGGGTTGAAGTACACTCAGCTCAGGGCAGAAGAAAAAAAAAACATGGAGAAGCGGGGAGAGACACTTTTTGGTTTAGAAGCAGCGATGTACATATGTTCTGTTCTGGCAGTCATTTGCTCACAAACAAACACACGTCAGTTGAGTTCATCGACAGTGGTGAAGGATAATAAAACCCGGAAGGAAGCAAGGAGTGGAGTGGGTGGGAACAGGGGGTGAAAGTAGTGGGTCAATGAAGGAGCTTCTTCTTCGACGGAGCATTGTTGGCCATCGACGGTGTTGGCCCTTCTCTGTACATAATACACCAGCCGCCGCCGCCGCTTTCATTATTGCGCGTGTGGTGCAGCTTTCGACTCCAGCAGCGTTCGGCTCGGCAGTTCCCGATCGGTTTTTTGGTGGCCTGGGCGCCACGACTTGTGGTACTTTCGGGTCGTCGGTGCAGTCGGTGTCGGGTTACAGATCCGGCTGGTGGTTTTCTACCCTGGTGCTGTGTTTGTTTGACCGTGGATTAGGAGGATGCGCTAAGCGCGCGTTTGTTGGAATTTTGTTTCCGGCCTCCAGTAAGCGAAGTGTTACACCGGGTGTTTAGTGTAAGTGATAAAAACCGGCACACTTTTCTTCGCTTTAATCTTAGCTCAGGTGTGTGTGCGTGTGTGGTTGTGCATGTGAGTGTATTAAATGTCTCAATCATTCCGAATTTCTGATTCAAATTTTTTAATATAATAATAACGAAAGAGCGAACAAAAAAATCGTTATAAATCATTAATATTGGATGTGTAGTCTGGGAGTGGTTTTTTTTTCTATGGCACTTAACGACACAGCTACGAAAGTGATGTACGGCAACCGGCATGATTGTGATGGCATTTTGTCCATGGCTGAATGTTTATTGTTAGTGATTGTCCAGGGCGACAGGTTTCGGACGACATGCCTAACCAGCATGCGGTAGCGGGTAATAAACCTGTGCCCCGACAACAACGACTGGCGTAACGACGAAATCGAGCACTCACTGGTAGCTGGAAATGGTTTATCGATCGACCACACACCATAAATGCCGACCCATACGTAGAAGAAGCAAACAAACAAACTAGTGGACAGTGGAAAAGGATTACGCTTGAAGTTCCAAACCCGTCCCGTACACGGATGATGCCATTAGCATAGTGCTCTCCGGGGCCCATTGTGGCGACGGTTACTATCGGCAATAGGGAAAATCATTTCGATGATAAGCATACCACCCCCTTTTTTTTTTAAAAAAAAAAAGGGAACGTTTCCCGAGTGTGTGTCATGGAAATAATCCCACAGAGATAACGTGGTGAAATAATAGGGCGTACTGTGTGTGTACTGCATGCACGGCATATTATGGATTCATGGTTTTTGCAAGTGAATTTATTATCTGTTTGCGCTTTTTGCCTGTTCTGGGTATTATTAGTTGCGAGATCTATATTGCACTGGATTATGCATCAGGCTGTAATAATGTATCATACTTCAACTACATCTTTAATCAGGCATTGAAATAATGTGGGGTTTCCTCCCCGAAACAGAAAGCAGAAATAGATTCCGATAACATTGCAAAAGGCCGTGCAAGTTTGAATATTTTTTTTCCAATAAATTTTTTTTTAGATTAATTTTCCAAAAAAAGTAAAAATTTGGATTCATGTCAAAAACGTTACAATTAGAGATGACAATAAAAACTCACCAGTGAGAATTAAACCGAACTGAGTGAGTTGATGTGACTCTCTAACTAACTCACTCACTCGCACACTCACTCTACTAACTCGCTCGTGATTTGAATAACTCAGGCTAGTTGAGAGTAAAATCTCAAATCAACTCACTCACGCACTCAACTCACTCGTGATTCAAATAACTCGCTCTCTTATTTTTAAATCAACTCACTCACGCACTCAACTCACTCGTGGTTCAAATAACTCGATCTCACACACACTCTAGTAACTCATTCGTGATTTGAATAACTCAGGAATGATTGTTAGTTGAGAGTAAAATCTCAAATCAACTCACTCACGCACTCAACTCACTCGTGATTCGAATAACTCGCTCTCACACTCACTCTAGTAACTCATTCGTGATTTGAATAATTCAGGAATGATTGTTTGTTGAGAAAGTTGTTAGTTGCAGCGCAGAGTAAAATCCCTTATCAACTCACTCACTCACTCAGCTCACCCGTGAGTCAAATAAATCATACATGATTTACATGATTCATATAGGTTTACATTAACTAACTCTCTAGTAAAAAAGTAATTGATGTGACTAATTTATTCTTAACAATTTATTACCTTCCCAATCAATCGTCTTAAAACCATTAGTTGGACGCTAATTTGATTCGATTTGTTGTGAATTCCAGCAATCTGTATTCTTCAAACGCTTCTACCTTTCTTACGTAAACGGTTGATAGAGCACGCGTTTGACGTAATATGGTCCGATTGAAATTGAGAAACATCTGCAATGCGAACTGTTATTAATTTCCCAACACCTCTAACCTTTTGCACCTGGTACCAGCGGTCCTCCCTTCCCCGTTGCGTGCCATTCTTCAAGCCGCACCACTTTCCCGACGGTTGACTTTTCAACATAAATTCCTTATTTGACACCGTCTGTCACATTTCCCAAGCAGTTTCTAGCCAGAGCAAGGCTTGGTTTTTGTAGTGAAAAAAAAGGTAAAAAACGGACAGTATCTATCTACTGGCAACGACGTTTCTGCTGCTGCTTGAAGGTTCTCGACTAGCTGAAACATTTTTTCTCGATGTATTTATCTTATCTGGCCACTGGTCGATGTGAAGCAGAAATTTTAAAATGATCTTTCTTTGTTGTATACTTGGAACACACACGCAGGCGGAAGAGAAACACAAAAAACACACACCCATAGGAGCTGGAAAAGAACGATTTTATCCCGACGATCACATGCACAGCCCTTGAGACGAGTCGTGATTTCGTTAAAACACGACGTCTCCGACGATGTGATCGGGAGGAGGAGGGCCGGGGGGGGGATGGGGGGAAGGCCTGTAAGGGGGGTTTTGAAGTACGTTTGTGTGTGTGTGTGTGTGTGTGTGTGCCAGGCACTGGAAAGTGAAAATAAAAACAACAGGATGAAAAATTGCTTCCAGTCAGCATAAGTGAACTTGATTAATTGATGAAGATAAGCACGGGAAAGCAAAATACAGCTAAGTAGTAGCGGCATCAGCGGCAGAAACACTCTAACTTCACCGGATAGCAGCATCCTTAGTTGAAGAACCGAACTTTTACATATCGTGCGAAAAAAGGGGGTGGGGCGGAAAGGAAAAGCCGGAAAATTACGAACCGGATGTCTTCTTCACGTGTAATATCTTGTTATGGGAAATTTCGCGTAAAGAAAGAAAGTTTTTTTCTTTTCTTTGTTTTTTTTTTGTTGTTTTTATTTGCTGAGAAAGGCGCAAATCACAGCAGATGTGCGGTGTGCGCATAATGTGTTGCTGCTGCATCATTGGTTGGCCAATTTGTTCGCAATACGCAAAATGACGTCATACGATTGGGTGCACATCCCTGAGAAGGGTTTTGTGTTTTGAAGATACGGCACGCCGCTGACGTCCGTACGGGGGGAATCGCTGTGGTTGTGGTTAGAATCGCTAACGCCCCCCTCCTCGAATGATACATCCACAATGTGCCAATTCTAATGAATCTCGTAATGCTTAACTGTAAACAAAAGCTGCCAAAAAGGGGTAGAACAAGAGGAGGCATCGAGTGGGTAGACACCAATAATGCATCCTTTCCGTTTGCCTTCTTGTCTACAAGGTTTGAAGATGTGGGGATGTCTTTCGTTCACAACGAAAAAACTCTCTGATGGAGACGCCCGGTACCGCACATGTGTTCCCGGATCACATAAACAAACACCGGCGGTGTGGTGTTATTTTCCGATCATGGAACAGTAGAGGAAAATGTCTTCATTCTCGCACACACAGATTATAATTCCATGGAACATCGCTTGTCGGTTTGCGATCGAACCTAATTATGAATCTTCATCGTACCGGTGTCTCGGTCCTGTTTTGGACGAGTAAACGAGTTTTGTTGCAAAAGCTTTCATTGATTACATTTCAATTCTTGAACCAGATTTTAGATATTTCTTACCAGTCTGAGTATCTTCCCAGTCTGAGAGTTTGTCTAGTTTCTTCGTTACTCTATCTCTTCACACTAGCAAACCTTCGAATAGAGCAGTTACTTTAATATCTTTTACGAAGGACAATGAATGTGCTGCCCAGCCAAGAAGGTGAAGGATGGAAAACAACTTAACTGTCCCTTGCTGACCTTTTTGTGTATCAAAATCGCTAGAGAATCGCTCGAGTAAGGTTTCTCCTTTTCTTTTCTTTTTGTTCCATGCATCCCAATACCATCGTAAAGTAGCTTCTGATTGTGTGGGTATGTGTGTTAGTTTTGTGTATCTGTGTATCTGTTAGTTCGAGCTCACCCAAGAAGTTAATGGCCAAGGGTCAGTCCATGGATGGCGCCATACTATCGACCAAAATCTTGAAGATTCTTTTTATCTTTTTTTCTTCTTCAAAACACACACACACATACACAAGATAAAATTAAGGCACACAAAATAAACTAAATCATTTCTTGCCGGGGTTAGTGCGGGGGGCAACCTGTGGTGTAGTAATGTGTTTTCCTGTTCAAGCTGTTACTACTGTCGACGTATCTCTTGGCAGAAACCGTTCAATAACGTTAAGGAGGACTTGATCTTTTTTTGCGTGACGTCTGCCGTCCTTGGATTCGGCCGGATTACCATTATCGGTCGTGCCGATGTTCGTGCGAAAAGCTTTTAATAAATGTTATAGGATTTAACGAAGACGTTTGCTTCGTCCTTCGTTCACACGGTCCCATATGCGCCCGCAAGATGTGTCATCCGGCGGAGTGGTTTTTTGCTCTCTCTTCCTTCGCTTGCGATAGGTAGGGATCAGAGTGAATGAATTGGTGGTCGTATGCGGGGTGAAGCAAAGGGATTACTTGGCGGGATACCAATATTTTTCCTGCTGTGACATACTACGGTAAACTGCAACGTTTTTTTCGTTTCGTTTCGTTGTTGTTCGTTTTCGTGTGGAAAAAAGGCAACACGCGCGTGTGTGTGTGTTTTTTTGTTGACATTTGTACCGCTTTGTTGTGGGTGCTGCTTGGAGTTTTTGAGGGGAAGCATTCAGTTCACACGCACTCAACCGTGAAACATTCTTTTACGAACTCTTAAGCATGCATTCGATTGTAAAATGTGTGTTTATCTCTAGATTCATTGTCGCTTGTTGGATGAGTTAATCCGCTTTTGGGGACAAGGATTTGTATAGCCATTGATAACAGTGTGGGGTGAGTCATGAATTTGAATGAGTTTTTAACGCGACTGAATGACATTGAATCTTCAATGATTCATGAATCGCAGCTTAAATCTTGAATCTTTGGTGATTTATGATTTAGTTTTTTGCACGTAGTTTAACCCATTTAACGCTAGCTTTTAATTGCATAGATAAAATCTGAAAAAATAAAGAATTATATTGTAATTTTTGGAGATTCGAAGATTCATGAATCTTCAAACATTCGCGAATCTAGAACTTAAGATTCAATTCAGTTAGGCCGGCCCGGTAGAATACTTGGTAGAGGCGCTAAAAACTTTGGATGCATTTTGTGGTTAATATAACGATTAGAGATGAGAATAACAACTCACCAATGATAATTAAATCGAACTGAGTGAGTTAGAATAAAGAGTGAGTTTATGTGACTCAGTAACTAACTCACTTGCTCTCACACTCACTCTAGTAACTCACTCATGATTTGAATAATTCAGGAACGATATTTAGTTGAGAAAGTTCAGAGTAAAATCCCTAATCAACTCACTCACTCAACTCACTCGTGAGTCAAATAACTCATGTATGATTTAATTCGCAATGAGTGATTAAAATAGAAAAAAAAGATTCCTTATAAAAGTTTACATTAACTACAGTTTACATTTACTAGAGAGGACCGGCTACCAAATCCTATCCGGACTATCGAACAGCTGTATAAAGAACTGACCATATGGCTACTGGTAAATCAAGTCAAAGTTTGCCAGAGTTGGGAGGCTCATGACTCCTTTCCTGAGGTGGTATTGCCATATAAGAGAAAAGAGATATTCAGATAATCTTCGTAGAGTCTTTTAAAAATTAGAATTATGATTCAAATGCCTCCTCACTGAAAAATCCTTTAAATAACTCAAAAGATTCCTCAAACACATGGCGATATAAAAGTATTCTTTTATTATGATCTTTTACACAGTATTTTGCGTAGTTATGATAATTGCTATAAACCAAATAAGCTGCAATATAATGAGCATAAACTTTGCTTTGTTTGCGCTACCTTTTCAATTGCAATTACTGCTAAAACATACCGTCAACACCTCTCGCCGTTACTTCCAAAAATTGTCGTTATGACGCATTTAATTTCTACTTATGCTCCAATGTACAAAAAACAACCGGATAAAACGCAGCATCAGCAGCTGCTGTAGCCGAGTGGCGTACGTAGCCGTTCCATTATTCCTGTTTCATGAGGAGGAAAGAGTCTAATATTGATTATGAGGTTACGATCAGGGTCGAACGGGGGAGAGTATTTAATTATGAACATATGTAGTAATTAGCATAAGCAAGAGGTGAAAGCCGGTTGCCCTTTCTCAAGTAGCAAAACAGAAGCGACGAAACACGGCGAGTTTGTTTATCGTTTTTTGTGTGTAAAACTTTACAGATACACTTAAAGGCATGTGTGTGTATTTACATTTGCACGATTAGGTTCGGTTCGTGTGGTTGTTGACAAAATATGCACGTTCTCATTTTCCGGGGGGCAACTATTAAAATGCTTTCATACGGTATTGAGCTATTCTCCGAATGGGAAGTTTATTTTCCCATTATTCGACATTGCATTCATGCAAGGAAATCCGAGAAGTTGTGTTGTGCATTAAAGTAGTTAGTATTGGAGAATGAAATAGATTAAATATTTATTATTAGAGAATGGAAATTTTCATTATGAACAACATTTTTAATTTTATTTTTTAGTAAGTCTACGTTAATCGATTTATAAATAACTTTATTCACGATCTTTTCTGTTTTTTTTTCTTTTCTGCAGGTTCGATCATGTTCCACGTACGTCGCCGACCCGCGGACTCGCAGCCGCGAAGAAGGAAAAAGAAACCGCTCGGCGTATCGAACGGTGGCAACAACATTGGCGGTGACCGCGAAGGTCCGATGCTGATCGAGATCACGCACAGCGGCGATGGTGGCCGGCGCGTAAAGCTGGGCAGCGAACCGATCGAGGTCGGTTCGGCCAACACTAATGCACTGCAGCTGTTCGGTCCCTCCATCCAGGCACGGCACTGTCTAATATCGATGCATGACGGAGTGTGCACCGTGACGCCGCTGCACGCCGACGGTACAACATTTGTCAACGGTCATCACATCCAGCAGCCAACGATACTGCACGTGAGTACGGTGGTGGGCGTGAAGGCCAAAAGGGGAAAGGAAAATGGTTCCTTAGTGCTGTATTAATCTATTCTTCATGTGGAGACTTCAGCTTTGCCCTCATTAGACGTTTGATAGCAAAGAAATAAAGCTGCTAGCAGATGCTTTTCTCATCCGGAAAGCATTATTCCCATGGTCAGCAACAGAAAACCTCCCTTTAAACTCTCCCTAGTCACCCTATAAATAATTCCCGTTCTGATAATAGTGATGATTTGCTCGTTTTAGAACATTCAATGCAATACCTTCCGTCGGGTCGGTCTGCTGGTGTGCAGTGAAGAATGATGAACCTCAACCGTATGATGTTGGATACCGTTCAACCGATGTGGTCTTTAATACACATCAGCGATTTAATTTACATTAAACATCATCCAGCAGAATTCACAAAGCTCCAGTTTCCTTGGCCACACACACCAACTTCTCCTCGTGTGCGTCCTTTTTCTTGGTTCGCACTAGACGTTCGTGCCGGATCCCCCGTTACAGGACGAGAATAAATCATTGATGAAATCGATGGTCCCAAAGCGTCGTCCGGTCGGGGAATGGAGCGAAGAGGAGTTTGAAGAAATGAATGGTGTGTACAGTTCCTTTTTGCTAATCCTACCATTTTCGGTGAACAACCGTCAAATGGCGGCAGAGGAATGATGGCAGAGAGATCGAATACCAAACTCTCGAAATTGTTCGATTGGATGGAAGATTATCTATCGCTTAAGCTGTTTCAGTTCGCATGTGAACCACCATTCTGGATGGAGTAAAACGTAGCGCTAACCCCCCATTTTCTATCGCGTTGTTCTATTCGTGAGTTTTTTGAAAATGGGTTTTCTTCGTTTTTCGTTGGTCGACGGTGTGTTTTTTTTACGGATTCAATATTCCATTTCCAATGCCACACATCGTTCGCGTTAGCCAGGCAGCTGCTAGACGATGTGCGAATGGTTGTGAAAACGGATCCAAGACCCGCGACGAACATATCTTCTCGACGGTGGTGAATGTTCTGCTTCTCACTCTCCTTCTCTCTCCCTTTCTTTTCATTGATGGGATTTAACTGTGTTAAATAATTTATATCGATGATTATGGTTCGAATGAAGAGTATGGAGTGAATGCATAGTTTACCTTACGATTTCTCCATAATGGTACGATTTCACATTAAAGCTCTGTTTGGCGTTCGGTGTCAGTTTTGGACGATGCTAGTGGTACGGGAGATCAAAGTTTAAACTACCTTTTCGTACTGTTATCATATGAGAGCGAGGAAAAAAGAGGAAAATTTGTTTGAGTTATATTTGTATCCCTATTTATTATACAAATAAATTCAAACTAGACTGAAATTTTGTTTTTTCGCCCCTGAGTGGCTTAATGCAACTTTCAGGTTTTTGTGCGCTGAATTAGAAACGCGACAGATGCGAGGGGTGGAGAAGCAAAAAAAAAGAAAAACATTGACCTATATTTTCTGTGTGTATATTTTGCCGGCACAAAAACCAAAAAGTGCATCACCATCAGGCTGCTGGTAAGGTTGTAGATTTTGATGCACTATTTTTAAAAAAAGAACCGAAGTTCGAACGGCACCTAACGGCGAGATGAACCCCGTAACATGCTACAGAATGAGAAGAAGAAAAAAGAAGTTTATCACATGATTCTCTCTTCTGTGCCGTTAGCACCGGAGTTGTAACCTGTGGAAAAATGTGCGCCACCCTCTCTACCAGTTTGGTGTTTCCAGCATTATACTAAAAATAAATCCTTCAAGCAAAGTGTGTGGCTTGGGCCGGTACGGAAAGCTGTGCATGATGTAATTTTATTGTTCTTTAGTCTTTTTGTTTTCCATTGAAACTATATTAATAGTTTCTTAATGCATAATATTACATAACGGTAGCTATTGTTTTAGTTTAAACACTATCGATCGAAGCGTCTTATCGTTCGCTTTTGTTTTGAAAAGAAAATCTCAATAAAGTGAAGTTTTTATATTCTTGAAAATCCCATCAAAAAAGATGACAACGGACGGGCCTTTTACCATCACATGCAACTCGACCGACCACAACTCAAGTTTGAACCGCAACGCGGCAAATGGCGCCAGTCATGCCCAATCAGAATAACAAAATAACGAAACCGATCAAAACAGGGTTCCGAAAGGGCGGTTTTTTTTTTGTTGGGAAAAAAGGGTTTTGTGCACATTGTATAAAATTGTGGTTATACTAAATTACACAGGAAAGATTGTGCTTTTTTTTTAGAAACAATTTCTTCGCTGTCCAGTTTTCACGCCATGAAAACTCGTAAGATAAATAGCGAAATGTTTCAAGTGTCTTCTCGACTCTGTCAAAAAAAAAAGGGATAACTGTTTATTTTACTTTTTTTTTCTTTTAGGTATCCTGTGATAGTATTAAAAAAAAGCTTTTGAACATGGAAAGAAGGTTAAATGTCGTAACGTCCTTCGGCAGTAGTAGAGAATAACAGCAAAACGCTCCCTGATTCACCCGAGCGAAATAAACCAATTTAAGGATACTAGTCGTCCAAATCGACCTTCATGATGGGCGATTTTTTTTTTTTTGCTCCTTGCCGCTTGGTTCAATGTCTTTTCGATTAGTCGTCTAACGAAGCGGACCCGGTACGACACGCAGCAATCATTTGATGGCGGGTTTTTTTTCTTCTTCTTTTACTCCCTCAGCCTGACATTGCACGGTTGGACGGAAGATTTGATTTGGTTTTCAAGGTTTAGTGCAGAAAACTTTCCGAACCCGTGAGCGCAGAACCGACGAACTGATGTCAAATTAGAAGCTCGTTCTGCTGCTAGGGAAACATGACCGAGCGCGGTGGTTTGATGCCTTCGGCTGCGCACGTACCTGGGCTGATGATGATTAATAGTTTGCAATTTGCCGTTTGCAGCTTTCACCGAGCCGTTCTTCCGGGTTTTTGAAAACAGCAACCATTCAGGGAATGATTAAAACTGACGCATCTTCTCCACTACTTTCCCCTCATCACTCATCACCCGCAAAACCGAAGCCTAAAAGCCGAACCAAGGCAAATGAATCAAATCGGCGTGGGAGAGAAGGAAAAAAAGGGATTAAAATTAAGCTGGTTGGGAATGTTCCTTTAGTTGCATTACGGGGTTTTTTTTTGCTGTTGTTTGCTGGCTGTGCAAGCCTTTGGACGAAGCACGCAAACGGTGAAAACCGTTTCCCGTGGTTCCCGTTTGCTACTAGCTACTACCGATCGCGCCGAGCGTCACCTGGGACCTTAATTAAAAATCCTTCCCTCTCGCTGGCAGTAGTTGTGGTGTAGTTCTCGAAACGAATGGATTACTTATACCGTTTTGCTTTAGCGACTCTGCGGCTACAGCACAATATTAAAAAAAACACCAATAGGATTACAAGAAGTGTTTCAGCAATTAGATGCGGCAGCGATATTTTAACGTTTGTCAAGAATGGAAATGAAGTTTTAATAAAACATAATATAAATTTCATTCGAAAGGTTCATTTTTTTTGTTTTTATATTTTTGTGATGTATAAAATTGTTTTGTAATTAAATTTACATTTCCATGTTTTGCACCGATTGTTCCTTTTAGTATGTTGGATAAAAAAGCGAGAAAAATGATTACGGTTGTAAAGCAGAATCGCTTTTAATTTGGATCCTCGGGTGTTTTTTTTATCCTGCGTGTAACGAACGATTGTACATTTTCACTTCATCCATTCACTCGCTGCCAATATCTCCGACCCGGCACGATACACTTATTTTTTTCGGTTGGTTTTTATAGCTTTTAACACATTTTTCCCGGCGGGGGTCGTGGGTTCACGTAAAATATTTAATCTTATTGCATTGACGGCCGTACGTACCATCCCCGAAATCATGTTTCGGGCGGAGTTCTTTTTTTGGTGAAGAAAGTATTCATTGGACGCTCATGTTATGTTTTTTTGCTGTTTTTTGCTTTTCCTTTCCAGAATGGTTCCGTGGTCATGTTTGGCCGGGTTGCATCGTACCGTTTCGTCGATTCACCATCGGACGGACGTTATAATCTGGCACTGTCTCAATCTCAGCTCGATTCGGCCTGTTTGTACGAAAGGTAAGTTCCAACCGGTAAGGCCGGTTTCAAATTAGGTGCTCTCGGTACAAAATGGCGTCAGTATATTTTTTTTATGTCACCTTCCATATTAATTCGTTCAATTTATTATGCTACTCGCTGTGTTTTGTTTGCAGTATGTGCTGTTATAGCTTTTTTGACAGTTTTTTAGAATATATGTGTTGTTAAGTGTGTTTTAATTAAATTATTTAAATTATTCAAACGCTTCAAAGTGTGTTTTAATTCAATTATTTAAATTGCTACTTCACGTACACACGCAAACACGCTCAAATAAATCAAAATGCACAATTTTACATTTGTTTAAGCTTTAAACTCACACATACCAGCCTGTAACAACATTATTTGACTGTATAATTGTTCATATTAATAATTTTTATTTTTATTTTTTTATTTTTGTTTTTCGTTTTATGTGTTCCGTTGTGTGTTAAACCGTGTGCTAAACGAAATCCGACTGTGTGATGTGTATGTTGTATGAATATGTTTTCATCTACGTTTCATCTACCATTTTGTGTTATATACGCTTCACGCTTCCCTAAAATACAATGCTTCCGACACGCATACAACACGCTTTCATCGGTGTAATCGCGCGCGATCATACACACATTTTGACACAATGCCTTTTGTGCGCACACATACACACTTTCATCTCATGCGATTGGTCCGCATCCGATTGCGTCCGCAAACTGTACCGATCCGTGATCGTTTGCCAGTCGATCACCGACCTCACCCACATCCTGGAACGATGAAGAAAGCCGTCCCATCAGCCCGATCAGCTCGGTACAGATGGGCGGTAAAATGGCGGCCGGTAGTAATGCGGGCGGTGGCGTTGGTGGTAGCTTTCTCGATGGTCCTATCGCTTCGACCAGTGCCGAAGGTGCAGCACAGCAGCAGCCTTTCGCGAAAACACCATCGTACGACATGCAATCGACGGCTCAACAATCGCAACAAACGCATCCACCGCACATGCACCACCATCATCATCATCATCCGAGCGGATTGCTCGTGACCGCATTAGACGGACCGGATGCGATGGGTCCGGATGATACCGCTAGCTACAAAGGAGGGCACACTGGCAACGAACACAATGACGGTGACCAGCATCTTACCGGCGGTGCACCATTCGGACCGGGAAATGGTGGTGAAACAGAAACGAAATCTATTTCCAGCTTCAAATCAATTGGATCAACTACCGACAGGTACTGTATAACTTTTGCAAACTCTCTCTCTCTCCCTCTGGCGGATGTTTTCGATGAAGTAATGCGCGCTCAAAAATCCTACGGTGCTCACGTTTTCATTCTGGCATGCTTTCGCTTTTACATCACACGAATATTTTTTTTTTTTGTTCTTCCGTCTAACTTTTATGCTATTGGAGATGTACTTTTGTCTATTGTCTTTTTGGCACAGACCGAGGATGGAAATGTATTTTCCCGCTTTCGCTATTCTGTAATGTGTGCGAAACTTTTGTTCACTTACTTCCAGCAGAACGAGCACCTTTCCAAAGCTGCAACCGTCGCATGCGGCTACATCGATTTCGGGTGAACCGGGCGGACAGGAACCGATACTTCCGGCCGTGCTAGAGTTCCCGGAACAAAATCAGGAACCATTTCTGCAATCCGTCATCAGTGAGTTGGATGTGAATTCGCCCAACTTCAAGCTGGCACCGGTCTATACGCTCTATCTGTGCGCTCGGTACCGCGCGTCGACACACTATCGTCCCGACCTGCAGCCAACGGAACGGGCCCACAAGCTGACGGTATTTCTGCACCACGTTGCCAATCTGATCCAGAACGTTGTCCAGGAGCAGTACACCGATGCCAAAATTTTGTCCTTCTGGATGGCGAACAGTTCCGAGTTTCTGCACTTTCTCAAATCGGATCGACACATTTCGGCGTTCAGCGTCCAGGCGCAGGAGGTGCTGGCGGAAAGTGTACAGACGGCTTTCCGCAATCTCGTGTCGATATTTCACGTCGAGCTATCGCAGACGCTGAATCAGTTCCTGTCGGAAAACATCGATCACGATTCGGCGGCCGGACTGGTGCTGTCCGTGCTTGGTTCGGCGATGGCTTTGCTACGCCGCTGCCGTGTCAATGCGGCGCTCACCATACAACTGTTTTCGCAGCTGTTCCACTACATCAATGTTGTGTGTTTTAACAAGGTAATAATCCCGCCAGCAAAAACCGTTTTGTTTGGTTACGTGGCGGATCTTTAGTATAACAAATATTTGCTTAGACAAGTAGCGACTTACCTTCAGAATTCTTCCACTTTAAATGACGACGAATTGCTCTTTGTTCCTTCCTTTTAGTTTGTCACTACTTCACACATGTGCACCAGTGCATGGGGAAAAGCCTTAAGCGAGCGACTGTCGCTCCTGGAACTGTGGGCGGAAAAGCAAGGGCTAGAACTGGCGGCCGATTGTCATCTAGCGAAAATCAATCAATGTGCCCAATTTCTGCAAGCACCAAAAACGTCCGTATCCGACGTGCAACAGTTGGCGTGTTCCTGCTTTCGACTAAACTCGCTCCAGATGGCTGCCCTGCTCTCACAGGAAACCATTCCACGGAATCTGATCGACACAGCGGTCCGGATGGCGGAATCCGTTGCGGATGAGCTTAGCCGTGCGGATGGACGTGAAATACGGTTGGAAGAATCGCCGGAACTGCCGCTTGCGTTGCTACTCCCGGACGATGGTTTCAGCTGTGACGTAGTTCGGGGCATTCCGGCCGGTTTGGTAGACTTTCTGAACCCGTTCCAAATGGCCGGCTGGTGCCGGTTAGCATCGCAACCGACCAGCATAGGCCTGTGGACGGTGTACATGCATCAGTTCAATCACGGACGTTCGCCGAGCGTTATGTCGAGCAAGTTACCGCAGCCCGAAGTGCAGATTATAAAGCTGCACAAAAATGCCAACGGAATGGGACTTTCGATAGTGGCGGCGAAAGGTGCGGGCCAGGAGCGGCTCGGCATCTACATCAAATCGGTCGTCGGTGGTGGGGCAGCCGATTTGGATGGACGACTTCAGGCCGGCGATCAGCTGCTGGAAGTCGACGGTCAAAGTTTGATCGGTATTACGCAGGAACGGGCGGCAGACCATTTGGTGCGTACCGGACCAATTGTAACACTGAAAGTAGCCAAGCAAGGTGCCATCTATCACGGGTTAGCAACTCTTCTCCAGCAGCCAAGTCCTGTTATTCAGCGAGGTATGTCGGTTTTCCTTTTAATGAACTTGTATCATCTAAATGAGGTTATGTACAAATCCTTACGCCGCGAGGTTTTTGTAAGCAAAAGCGTATTAACATTCAAGCCGCTTAGTGTCTAATTGGATTAGCTCTAAATCTCGTCTAAATCTTAGCGGCGTAATGATGAGTATGAAGTAGAACTATAAAAGCTAACATTAATCTGATACTTATCGTACATAAAAGCTATGCTCTCTTTATCGCTTGATAAACGTTCTTCCCTTTTTCCTACCTTTTTATCTTGCTGCTCTGGATTTAAAAAAAAACTGTGGGTTTCATACGAATGTATGTGTGCTACAAAAATGCTACATGAAATCTTTAACAACTTTGTTTTACGGTAATTTACTTTCAAACCCACAAAAGAAATGGAAAACGAATTCAACTGCAATGTGTACGATAATGATGGTAATCATCGCTATCATTTTGGACGGTCGAACGAAAGTCTTAATTTCTACGGATCCGGTGGCGGTAGTCGTCAGTCGCGGCGTGGTTCGTTGCGGCAGCCCCTATCGTCGGTAACGATGAACCACACCTACTCCACGCCGTACCTAACGCAAAACGATGCGGCGTACCGGCGTATGTCCAATCCGGACATTAGCCAGCGCCGTTACAGTTTGTCGCTTTCGCACGAAGACATTCTGTCAAACGATCAGCTACAGCAGATACATTTCGATCCGCGCTATCGGGACTGTAGATCGAGCAATAGTTTGAATAGCATTTACTACAATCATCAACGCACCAGAAGCAATAGCCTAAACAGTATTGGGCGTATCGCGACTATCATGAGACCGGTACGGTACGATACACCGCCATCGATCTACGTGGAAGATTACGATTCACGCAGCAATAGCCACAGTAGCCGAGAGATGATAAAAATTGAAGAAACCGCCGAACCGGAAACGCCTGTCGTCGAAGAGCGTCGGCCATCGTGCGTGTTTGAGATACGGATTGAAGCACCGTCGACCGAGTCGAACCTTTCCTTTGTGGCGGATGTTAATCTCGACGACATACCGTTCATTGACGAGGACGATGCGGATGTGGAGGAAGCGCCGGGCTCGAGGAGCCGCGGTACGGGCGGTTGCGGTACAAATGTTTCCACTCAAACCACACCTTCCGTTGTAGTTAATTCACCGACGCTGGTTACCATTAGCGATGGGACCGGTACTACCAACCACAATTACAGCAGCAATAGCACTACGACCGGTGGAAATCTACCCAGCATTATGATCAACGCAGCGAGCCGGCGTGGTAGCAATGCATCGTGTCGTAAAACGGTTAGTTTCGACATAATTAACGATCATCATCCTTACGATGATAGTGATGAAGATGAAGGTGCGCATGAAGGGAAACAGTGTAGCGGACCTGAAGTGAATAGTGATACATTTTCTACTACTGTGCCATTAACTTCGAGGGTATCGAATCGGTTAAATAACAACCAAATTCTTGTAGACAATAGTGGAACATCTAATGCGGTTCTCCGGACCGATACTTCCGCAATCGAATCCTTACATCCGGCCAATCAAAATGCACTCAACAGTGGAATCTTCACCACGAAAGGATTGTGCGGTACCGCTAGCGACGTAGAGCGTAACAATAATGGGCAGCATGATGATGATGATCCACCAAAATCGATAGTGATGACCAACGCGGGAGAACCGAGAACGCAGGAACGACCAATTGACACAATTAGGGATTACGTCGTACGCCACTTCAGCGGTACGGCGAATGTCAATGTCAATAATAACTACTATTGCAGCAATACCGTCGACAGGCGACAACGAAACATTCAATTAGATAGTGATGAAACTAGCGTCGTATCTCCCCAGGATGCTTTATATCAGGCGTCGCGGAAAGGCGAGATGATAGTAGATAACAGCATGGAGACGCATTTTGTAACCGATAGCAATAACGCACCTAGTGCCACGTTGGATAACGATCACTGTAATCTATTGAGAAACATTCAATTGCTCAAAGCGGACGGTGCGTTCGTTGGGGCGGAACGCAGCGACGGGAACAGTGGCACCACCGGCACCAACAACGACGACCCACATCATCAGCGCCACCACCATCATCATCACCATCATCTTCATACGGGGCAAGGTGGTGCGAAAGGTACGGCGCGACAGCTTGTTCATTTCTTTCGAAACATGCTCCGTTAGACGAGAGGATCCAATATTTTTCGGTGGTCGGGAGTTGATCCAATCCTGCTTACGAGTTCGACGCATATCTTTCTCTCTCAAATATGTCGCACACAGTTCTTGGGAAAGTGTCCGTTTCGCCCCCCCCAAACGGCGGGCTTTCCGGGTTTTTGTTTTTCTGAATTTTTTTCTTCAGTTAAACAGATAAACCGTAACCTCTCTGTCTACATTTGAACCATTCGTCCGTGATAGAGGCATACGGGGGATAACACACACACACAAAAGCGCGCCAGGGCTCGTTCATTTCTGCTTGTCCTACGTAAGTGAGTGAACCATACTGGGTGTATCATTGTGTTTTTGGTGGGTGTTTACGATACTTATTTGTTTTAACTATTTCTTGCACCCCATTCAATATTCTTCGCTTGCAGCAACTGTTTGTTTTGTTTTTTTTTTCTTCTATTTCTTACCGAATTACTTGTTTCCGTGTACTGTTCGTCATTATACTTCTCTTGGAAACCTTCGTTTGTTCCCTTTTTTTGTATTCGATATCTAATCACGCCTATTCCATTTCTATTGCATTGTGTATTATGATCTCAAGTAAAACTCTTTCCAATGTTCTAATACGGCTGGGTTTTGTTTCGTACAATAAGAAGACAAAACCTTATCACAGTTTCTTCCATATCTGCATTTTGTTTCCTCAACAAACAAAAAATTGTCATCCCGCGTTTGCTACACTTGCATTTGTGTTTGTTGCATGCTGTGTTTTAAGTATTTCGAATGATCAATGCAAAACTGATACGACATGCCATCTACAATATATGCATTGGGCTTTGCAAAATCAATCTTCATGATTACGCGTGATATGTGTTAATGGACACCCCCCGGACATGTTTGATGAGGACATACCCTTACACCTGAACGTTTTGCCCTTTCGGCAGTGCTATCACGATGGTCCTGGTATAATTTTATTCCATTCTGTGTAATCCATCACCCAAGGGAACCAATCAAATTGCCGTACACAGTGTATTTAATGTCTATTAAGCCTCGAATGTATATCCCATTACCTGCAATATGTCACTCTCGTCTGATTGCGAGAGTATATGTATGAAATTGTCTATGTACTTATGTTATGTTACACTTGACCTTCCATCCATACAAACCTCTCTTAAACACACACACACGTATAAGCATTACTCTCGATTCTCTTTGGCGAAAAAAAGGAATTTGCACCATACACCGTCCCATTTTCCCATGCTGACATAATTTCACTCAAAAATCATAACTTTTTCAGTAAACATTCCATCCCCAATGTCACGATCGGTGTACAGTGACAACTTACCTACAGCGGAAGAAACTTCCGACTCAGAAGAAACGGTACAATTCGGACACGGTAAGGTGAAGGCGCTAGCAAAGTTTTACAATTCCTTGAAGGACATGAATAACAATGTCATAAAGAATTCAAGACCACGTGGCGGTGCTCAGCGATCTAGTCGAGTGTACGAAATGGAAAAATGTACCAAGCTAACAAAAACGCCTGTAAGCCACCCGACCACCAATCGTTTATCGAACGATGAAGAGCAACAAATTGTGAATCAATTAAAATTGTGGAGCGAATTCGGTTCCGATGGTGTAGAAATAAATCGTACTGATGTGTCGCTGAAACGCTCCCAATCTTACGACACATCGTTGAATGATTCCGGCGACGTTGGAAACGATACTGGCAGTTCCTGTTATTCGTATGATCGATTAGACAGTGGCAAAATTTCACACGACCTCAAACGTACCAAACAACGCTCACCGAGTATAAACCACCTACATGCGGCTCATCATGGGCTTCATCCACATGCGCTTCCCACCGGATTTCTTCTGCGAAAGGTTAAAATGTGTAGCGCTAGTTGTAAAAATATCGAAAACCAAAAGGTAACATTAAACTTCCTGTACGGCCAAAGTACGCCAGAGTATGGGCATCGTACGAGCTGCCCGGAACTGAGCAATGTGCGTCAAACACCGCGTCAATTAAAGAAACAACACAACATTTTGCGCTTGCTGAAACAGATCAACCATAAGCTGAACGATGCGTCCGACAACGAGGACAAACTGGCGAACGATGAAACGAGTTGACCGGAATGTAAATTGAAGCACATTTTCCAACATTTTGTACCACATCTTGCTGGCTTTTGGATAACAAGCTGATCACCAAATTTTCAATTTGTGCAAAAACCACACCTGCCGCTTCACATTTTCTTATAAAAAAAAACGTACTCAGAACGCATCGTAGTTACATATGTTGGCCGTTAAATATTGTATACTATCCGCGTAAACCGGACTAGGACGACCGCCAAAAACGGCGTTATCAGTAAAGTTGATTATTGTGTGTTCGTTTCTTAAGTAATGTTATATATAATACATTCAGTTTGAACTATTTTCTTATTTCGATCGTATCTGCTTCAGTTCTAATCCATTCATTCGGCCGCGAATGAAAGCTAATAACTTAATATCCGTACTTAATGCATTGCATTGTAGATTTTCCGTTTTTGGTGGTTGAAGTAATTATGTTTTTTTAACATTTGTTAATTATTTACAGTTCTAATTGTATTTGAATCGAGTTATTATCAAACCAAGTTATTGTAATTTTTCCAAGATGTAATGTTTGCATGCCTTAAGTTTGAAGCTTGAAAAATTATTTCCAACCGTTTAATACATTTATTCGAGATATTACTGTACACTGCACATCACGGTTATTGCATAGTTTTTATTTAATTTATTTAAGTTTAATTTTTATGCTATTATTTTGCTTCGCAAGGCTTGTTATTAATCCACACACTGTTGTATTGATTCATTTATTCAGGCGGACGAAGAATGTCCGAACGGGACATGACGCGCGTCGGTACAAGCAGTGGCGATATCAGCAAGCCACCCGTACCCTCCTCATCCGCCGGACAGCAATTATTAAATAGTAAATCCGTTCCCGCATTACACCATGTAGGCAATATTGGTAGGTATCAATAATTTAATAAGAAAAAAAAATAGATCATTTCCTTCTTTAATGTGCCGTTGTTCTCTTGTTTCACCGTTTTCGCTAGGTGGTACAGCTAATAAATCCCGTAGCATACATAACCTTGCCGGTGGTGGTGTTGGAGGTGGAAGTGCTGGTGCGATCGGAACCAGCGGTACCAGTCAGGATCAAGGATTCTATCAAAACCTCAGCGTGTACAGAGCCCAAAATCAGAGTCATCCAAATCTTGGTGAACGGTATGTGATTTCTTTTAATTCCCACTGCAAGTAGGCAGTTTTGATTAATGTTCCAACCTTTTTTTTCCCTGATTTGGTTTCATTTGTAGACCACCTATGCCTCTACAGACATCCCTCAATTCACCCGGTGCTTCGAGCGTGGCACAGCATCAGCAGCAAATGCTGCAACATCAACACCAACAGCAGCTCCAGCAGCACCAACAGCACCCGATTCTAAACCGTCCAGCGTCTGCCTATTTTAATAGCAATAATAGCGGTAACAATACCACACCTAGCAATTTGTTACTGACAACGCAGAACACCATGTCTTACACGATGCCTAACCAGCAGCAGCCTAATAATAGTAATAACGGTAATCTAGCAAACATATCGCAGCAGGGCAACACGATGAACAACCGGCTAGCGTCGACGATGGGCGGAAAGCAGCAGCCCATACCGCCGGGCGGTGCCGGAAACAATGGCAACGTGAACGGGTTCATGCGCGATGCCCAGGCACAGCAAAGTCTTCGTATGAATCAGATGATGGCACCATCGATGCCGAACATTGCACATTCGGTGGCGGGCAGCGGCTATCCGGCACCGGGCATTATCTCGGCTAGCCAGAGCATGCAAAATGTGAACGTAATACCCGGTGGTCCGGGCAGTCCGGCTGGTAGTTACAACTATCACGGCAGTGCTAACGGTAGCCCAATGCTTTCGCCCCAAATGTATCCACACGACGGTCAGCAACAGCTAGGTGCGCAGCACCATTCATCACTGCTGCGCGGTCAGGCAAAGTTGGCCGAAATGAACGAACTTATCAAGCGTCGTCAGCAACAACAGCAGCAACCGGTATCGTACAATACTGCAACGACCAATAAACCTCCTCAACAGCAGCAACAACCACAGCAAGGATCAAACGCGACCATGCCACCTACGACGGCACCGAAACCGCTGCGCACCCCAGACGATCAGCCACCGCTTCCACCTGTCTCAACGCACCCAATGTTCAAACCGGGCACTGGAGGACCGACCCCACTAAACAACAACGCGTACAGCAGCACCGAACCACCGAAGGTAGGATTTTATCCAACAATGCCATCGCAAAGCAAAAATCTACCCCAGGTCGGTAGCAGCCCTTGGGAGCGGGAGGAAAAGGAGAAGGAAAGTGAACTGCGCCGTGAGCATGTACGGGCCTGGCGGGATCAACAGATTGGCGAGCTGCAGTCACTGCCACAGCGCACTCCGAAGCAGGAAGAACAGCTGCGGACGCTTATACTCGAGCGTGATTTCGAGCGGCGTGCGATGGAAGAAGATCAAGACTACGACAATGATATGCCACCGTACGGTGCCAAGGATCATGGCAATGTGCAGGAGGTAGTACGCCTCACACAACCAAATGCTGGATCACTGACCGCACCGATGACGAAGCTGAAGCAGGTCGATATTAAAACGCCAGCGGCCGACACACTTTCCATCACTTCTAGCGAACATTCATCGAACGTGCCGTCGTCCGTTTCGACAGCAATTGCTAATTTTCAGCAACAGCAACAACAAGCGTCTGGTAGTGGCGCACCGCCTTTAATACAACCCAAAAGCATTCTTAAGCATAACAACAATAGCAGCACACCTTCATCCCCATCGAAAGGTGCCGCCAAGACGGCAAGCTTTGCGCACGACGGTAACAATCCACCGGCCCGTGCCCAGCTTAATCTGAGCGAAATAACCGCTAACAATACGAATGCAAACCAGATGATGTCGCAGATGGTGCATGATATGAACCAGCTGAATCTAACCTCGAATATGGGCGGAACACCGGCCACCGTAATGATGGGTGAAGATCGTGAAAACAGTGAATACGGTCATCCGATGGTACACGAGCAACAAACACTGATCAACGGTGGCGTGAATCCGTATTTGCTGGCTGGTGATGTGAACAATGGTAATGGTGGTGTTCCACCGCCACCACCACCGGAACGAAACAGTTCGTACGTGATCATGTCACAGCAGCAGCAGAAACTGCGAACAAGCACCGCTCCCACGGCGACGAAGCTACCATTCAGCGGTCCAAACACTAGCAGCCCTGCACTGGATTTGCAGCAACAGCAGCAACAACAGAATGCGATGAACAACAATGTCAATACAATGGGCGGCGGCGGACGGTACAGTAATAATAGTCTGCTTATGACGGCACCGAACAACGGTCAGCTCAACAACAATCAATCTACGCCAATGAGTGGTGCCAACAATGGGAACGCATCGGGAAATGCTTCGCTGCTGACGAACAGCTACAAGGACAATAAGCGGGTGTCGTTCCACGATGAAGATGCCGGTAACAACAACAATCCCGCGACGCCAATGATGGCTGCCGGACCGGCCGGATACACCCAGGCCGGCCATTTGATAGGCGGTAGCATCGGTAACGAAATGACAGTCGGAAGCGGCGAACTAGGCACCATCCTGGAACGGCCAGATCCAGACGTAAGTAAAGCGAAGCTCGCTCTTCATGCTGTAGTTAGTGGCGCGACCAAACGATGGCGCCACCGGTCACACATCGATTTTATGTGTCTCTTCAAGCTTCGAACGAAAGCTTAACCGTGGGGTTTCCTTTTTTGCTTTCACAGCGTTTCATCGATGAAACTATGCCGGCAATGCTGCACACACCTACGACACCGGATGGTGAGAACTGGAACATGCAAATACAAGCTACGCCAGGTGTAATCGGTGCACAGGAAGTTTATCGGTAAGACAAAAACCCATGTCGCTTTTATATTGCAATGTTTGCTGGATTTTTTATCTTCAATTAATTCTAAATTTTCATCCCACAGTGATCCACGTACGCGCCGATTAGCGGAACAGCAGCAGAAACAAAAATCGGAAGCCGTACCAGAGAAGCTGTCGTTCAAGGAGAAGATGAAAATGTTTGCGCTGGAATCGGGCGAAAACAATACGCCGAAGGATAAGCTAAAAATATCCCGCGCCCAAAGGGACATCGATGCCGTGCATTAGACGGAAAGGCGCTAAACGTTTGCAGTTTGGTTTGCATTCATTTGCATGAATAGATGCATTTCCCCGCGCGAAATACGCGCAACATGGTTAACAAACCCTCTAGCAAACGTGATTGTGTACGTCGAATTAGATCGTACACTTGGATGAACACGCTTGCCCTTTATCTGGATAGTTTTCGTTTTACACCGATTGTTTATCCCGTGCATATAAATACCATATAATCGATATGATATCGGTACTAAATCGTAGATAGATCAAATCTTCTAGATCACGTTAAAGATGTAAAAAAAAAGAAGGAAGATATCATACAGGATGCATACATAAGCACAGATACAGATGCTTGTATAAAAGGCGTTTCTTCAAACGAAACACCTGCAAGCGATAAGTTGCGATAAGATGATAAACAATAAGGATCAAAACATATAGATGATCGTTACGATTGATACTTGTACCCAATGGACCAAGATTGATACTAGCAGAAAAGTTTTAAGAACTCAGCTTAGAAAATTTGTTTCTGTTTTATATACATACATATCTATATATGTATACCGAATGAAGACAACCATAGTCAGCTAGTGAGAAGTTATATTTATCTAAAGAAAAAAAGTACAGAACAGAAAATGCACACAGAAACAGGACAAAGAAGGAGAAGCAAAAGTCAATGAATTGGAACTTTAAAAAAGTTTAACTATTGAAACTTTAAAAAAATTGGACTGTTAAAAGTTGAATATATCTCTTTTAAGAAATGTAACACGTAAACAGTACACGTGGCAGTTAGGCGTGGAGGCAGCTCTACAATCGAAGAAGGTTTTAATAACATAATCCCTTCATTGGGGGAAAAGGTATTCTCTTTATAGTATATCCCTGTAAGTTTCTAAAGTAGCAAACACAACCTCTAGAATGGAATTGCGTCAGGATTTGGAGTGTCCTAACACACACACTGGTTCACAAGAAAAGGTCAATTTAATTAGTTCATCTAATATGCGCACCCATTCGTAGCCTTCCCCCTTACGTGATAATGTGTGCAAAAGAGGTAGTATGTAGGGTTTGAGGTACTCTAGCAAATCGAAAACAAAAACAACAAACTAACATATGATAAATGTAACAAGCAAACAAAAAAAAAACATAAATACGGTGGTGCTCACTATTTCTTAACAATTTTGCGAAAGAGTTTACACTTTGCTTGCGCACCTACAAGAATGTTTATCGACCGTTTTCGAAAAAGCACACACCTACACACACAAGATACCTACTTAGTATTAAAAATCCTCTGTTTTGCATACACCAACTAACAAACGGGTCCATAAATTTTTTAAATAGAAGCACACGCAAATGATTGGTTTCGTTTGTGTGCGCAAACGAGCGGCTCTAGCGAATTCGATCAGTGTGGAATTGCGTCAATACACCCTTTTTCCGACAAATTAGTGCGACAAAACAAAATTAGAACCGAGGCCGCGATGAGAAGAAGAAGAAGAAGGGGTAGTTCAGATTTGTAGCGGAAATCACCAATACGATAGGAAAGTGATTTTATTTGTTAAACATATTTTTATATCGCAATCGTGAGACTATTGAAGAATTTCCAACATTTTTCGATACATTTAAGAAGTATTTACCTCTTTATCGACACCGGATTAAATACCGATTTCTAGCACATATTTTTAATCCTGCAACAACAAAAAATCCTAGCGGAACGTCGAGCAACAATTAGTAACATTTGTAAAAGATTGTTAGCAGAAGCATAATATCGTAACGAAGGGCTCTACAAAAACTGGTAAACTATAAACGATAAAACGAAACGTTAAAATGAAGCGAAGGAATATTACAAATACACAGTTGGAAAATGATCGGTAAATGGGAGATGGAAGAGGGATGTACAATGTAATCACCGTACCTTCTTCCCTGTATCACGGATGGAATTGTAAAGGAAGATTAATGATTAATTAGCTCTAGCCAGTAGTATTATAATGAGCAATGCCGATTTTAAAAACCCAGATAGCGCTTGTGTGTAAAGGTAGGGAACAGCGTGTGTGAAATGATGCGATGCACTACAAAAACAAGAAAGGGGAAAAAACAACACAGACAGGCAGGTGTAGAAACGTTACAAAATATACTCGATAATTACTATTTTCAAAAACTCTTAAGAAAATATAAAAGCAGCTATGTAAATGTTAGTAAAACAGTTGAGATAAAGCAACCAATGAAATATTATTTACGTCCGCGGGTCTCTCTTGCCTCTTTTTGCTTGTTTCGAATCGATGACATTCTTTACTAGAGATATGCACACTGCGTAAGAGTGAGTGAGTGAGTTTAATTCTTTTATCTACTCATTTACGTTTTTATTTATTCACTCTCTCTCTCTCTCTGTCGACTAATAACTCACTCTTTTGCGTTTCAACTTTAAGTGAATAAGTAAAAATCCCGAGGAGTGAGTCATTAGTCGGCAGAGAGAGTGAGTGAGTGAGTAAAAAGGTCAAGAAGTAATTAAAGCACTAGTTTAGAGTAATATTTTTAAGACTCTCAAAAGAGTGAGTAAAAGTTTCAAATTCTTATAACCACTCTTTCACTCTGTTTCAACTCTTTGAAAAGAGTGACTATTCTCTTCTCTATTCATTACAACTAATGTTTTTCTATTCTTCTTATAGTTTTTTACTTGGTTTAAATGTTTTTTATTATTGTTTATTTATCGACAGAAATTTTAGTTTTGAAATGTGTTTTACTACTTAAGTTATCACTTTAATATTATACAACTCATTAAGATCGCCATAAATCGGGGGGATTTTTTCAAGGTTTACAATTGACCCACTTACTTTACTATTTGTCAACATTTTCAAAAACCCATTTTACACGTTTCTCCTACAGCTGTTGTTTTACCAACAGTCTCTACAACCGCGAAGGACGTCTACAACCGTCCCATTTATCGTAGCCATTTGTTCTGTAATCGTATGGCGCCCAATGTCCCCGTCAAACCCTATCATTATCTGCCGCTCGAAAGAGCGCAAATACGAATCCGTGAAACGATCATCTATCGAACGGTAATGTGCGTTTGCTTCCGTTTAAACATGGCGTTCGATACACTTCACAGCTTGCGTAATGCGTGCCGCGCACAACAGCCGTTTCACACGCCGATGCCGGTCTTTCATCACCTCATCATCACGACGGGCAGCGGTTCAAAATGACCGACAAACGATGGCTACCCTGTGCCATCATGGGGTATTGTCGCAGCTTTACTGACGGGGCCAGGCCATCCAACGCACACACACACAGAAAGAGCTGGAGCGAATGTGTGCAGCTGAACGTGAGTAATTCGTTTAGCAAATTATTTTACATTTCATGCTCCATTTACGTTTTACGATTCGCTGCTAAGTCTGGTGACGGGGCTGATGAAGTGGTGGCATTTAAAGTCGCCAGTCTCTATCTTGTAGCAAGGGTCGTTAGCCAACCGAACGGAACCCTTCTTCTAGTGGCATTGCGTTTAATAAGTTTGTCCGAAGTCTGTCGGATGTCCTTCCAATAAGCGAACGATTTGAGCAGATAAATCAATTCAATCGTAAACTACAACCATAAATATTGTTATTTTAATAGTAAACACAAAAATAGGTTTTTATTACTGTAGAACACTGGATAAAATACGATAATTTAATTCATTTCATTATACCCATACACCCATTATACTCCTTCACCAAACGGCCAGCAGTGGGAGAAATAAATTAAATTTAAGCACATCCGTCTATACTTATTTTGACTCCAGTCAAATGGCTGTATAAATTTAGCATCAAATATAATTGTAGTAAAAATAAAAACGCTAATGTCATTCACAATCAAACAATTGCAAACTCCATTGTACACCACGCGTGTGACATGTTAAATTTTACAAAAGCCATCAAAAGCAAATAGACGACCGCCGATGCTCTTCATACTGGAGGAGGCAGGAGGAGATACCATTCGCAATAGGGACATTGAACCAGACGGACAGAATTATGCATCGCACATAGAACAGCGCATGATGGAAATGAACTTAATGCATGGATTCGTATTGTCCATGGCGGGAGTTTTGCATCCATTGGCAGGAGGAAGTGCAAAAAAAGAGCCAGAAGCACAAACTTGACATGTGGCCAGTAATTTATTCACAAACCACCAATGTACGTGTCAATGGCAATTTAATTCCCATAACGCCCCAAAAACCAAGTGGTGGCAGTTTTTTTTTTACACAAAATTGTTTTTGATGCTTTTAGGTTTGAGGTTGAAGGTTCTGAGCCACTAGAAAATGGGCTTTTCACATGTGACCTACATGCATGTTTTGCACCTCAGTACGTACGATAATAGCGCCTGCGACAAAGTGGAACTTGTACACAAGGTATGGGCACACGAACTGGGGTGGGGACATATAAAGGGCCATAAATAAATTTATCCATCTCCGATGCACTCGATGCATTTATCATCGAACGTGTACTTGAAGCAATATGTTGTAATATGTTTATTTGATATTTTCTCTTCTTCGCTTTCGTCACCAACACGCAGAAAGGAGGAGAACCATTGCGATCGTCCATTGATGTCGTGCCCTTTTTGACGATCCATTCATTCAATCAATTATCGGGCTGCAGATGCAGAACGGTGGTTTTGCTTTATAACCGCCGCAAGGGTTTGCGTTGCTGTGGCCAACCTGGTGTACATCAAATAAATTGTTTCTCAGGTAAGGTTACATTTAACAATTACATTAAAGGCACTTGAAAATGCATTTTTTAATTGGATTTTGACTAATTTAGTTTTTTCAGATTTTTTTTTAGTTTCCAGTGTTGCTAGTATCGTTTCAATACAAGCATTAAAATACTTTATCTATTGCATTTGAAAATAGAAAAAGGCACAACTACTACTGGTGGTGAAGCAACAAAACGTCATTCGAATGATAATTATTTTAACACACGGCCCAAATTTGAATTGTGATGTGTGTTGTTGCCTCGCTAATGAATGAAAGCCTTTGTCGATGACTATTCAAATAGGGGTGGGTTCCCGGACAGTGCTGTCTGGAACTGTGCTGCCAGCAATCGTGTTTTTTTTTGTTGTACGAAGGCCACCAGGCCCCAAACCAATCGCGCCAACCTTAGCACCGGATATACCGGCTTGAATTCATTATTTATTAGATGGAAATGAACGATCGTATCGCATGGAAGTTTGTTTGGGAATGTTAAATTTTACCCCGTTTGTATATCAACTACCGGGGTTTTTTTCAAAAAGAAAAAAAAGCATGTGAAATACACGTCATTTGCAAATGTTTTGGGTTAACGGGTAGGACGGGGAAAAGTGGACAGCAAGGAAAACAACCGAGGCAAACATTACCATAAGGTCATTGCCAAATTACTGGGCCGGGTATGCAATTAGACGAGCGCCATATTAATGGTAACAGATTTTAAAAGTACACTTCCATATATAAAAGTCGTTACCCCCTCTGTGTGAGTAGTGTAAATTACCATTATTCTGTAGTCCATTATACGAGACACTCCTCGAATCTTTTTTTTATTTTCTTTTTCTCTTGGTCTAAAATGGACTTTTTAATATTCCGGTCGTCGTAATACATACTGTCCACACCAACATAGATAGCAGACGATAGTAATGGTTATTTCAAAAATATTATCGAAAGACATTACGAAACATGGACATTGGGGGAGTGAATATCCTAACGACATTATCATATATTTGCCATATTTTACCCTTTTGTACTACTCAGAATCAGACACGGCTAAAAGGATATTGGAGTATGTGAGTATATTTGGCTAGATCTTTTGAAGAAAGGACCCTATTCACTTCTATCTTTATTTTGAAGAATGTTTAATGTTCACACAAAAAATACACATAATTAGTTTTCTTGGAAAACGAAACTGATATCTTCAAACGAGGAAAAACTCCTTTTGCAAAACTCTTCCAACAATAAAAAGAAAACCAACTATCCCTCTATTGTGTTCGGGAAAGCGAAAAGAAACATCTGCTACCGACATTTCATTTATAATCTTTTGCATAATCTCCTTTAAGCGAACGCTTATTGTTCTGAGACGCTATTTTTTTTTCCTTCTTTCTCTGCTCTTCTGCGATTATCATTGCTGCAGCAGATCATCAAAAACTGAACATTACTATCGGATTTCGTGATGAATGGTGTATGAGCTTCATTCAAAAATTACATCACACAAATAGGGCCAAAGCAATGGACGGAAATAAAGTGTGCCTTTCGTCGGTGCGATGCGGCAGAAACCCAACCATTCCCTGGCAGCGAGGACACAGCCAGCAGACACGCGATATGCGCATGCAGTGTGCTGAATTTATTGAGCCATAAAATGGCAACCCCTTTCTCCTAGACGATTTGGGCCGCAAAACTGTCGCTTCCACTCGAAACCAAACGCGGGAATATTAGGACGCAAAAAGGAAATCGGGAGTTTTTGGGCTGGTGTGTTGCTGCAAAAGGGGGAACAATTTTGCAACCACATTTGGCGTAGATCCTTTTCGTTTTTTTTTGTTTACATTTCGAACGATCGATTATTCTTTTTGGTTGGGTTTTTTTTCTCGCGCGAAATAAACTGTAGCCCGGCTTATCAATTTCTATTTACAATCGCCACAAACACCGTGAAGTTTTGAAAGGTGACACACGGGAAATAGCTAGAGGGACTCTCTATCTTCAGCTGCAGATATGTTAGGGAAAACGGGGATATGTTTGGTTGGACAAGGGGAACTAACTCACAAACGATAGTTTTCGTTTTTAGTAACATTATCGACAGTGGTGTAGTCGAGATATCTTACCGTCCGCAGTACAATGCAAAGCGAGCAATTTATGCACATTTATTATGCTTCTTCGTAGCTATTATGCTGCATTACTATGGAAGTTTATGTGTGTGTCTGTTTAAGCTCTTTTTTTTTTTGGAAAAAAATACTGATGTAAAACTATCCTTTCCCGAGAGCCACGAGCAAAACTGGGCAATTCCTACTTGTTACATTTTTTTTTTGATAAAGTTCTATTCTGGATGTCGTCTTTTCTTGCCCGAGCCCAACCTTCCTGGACGAGGGCAATTCTGCCGGAATTTAGTTTCTTCTGCCAAACCCGGAATTTTTGGGCATGGAAATGAAGACCATCATAAATTATAGGGACAGTTTCTTCCGGCCTTCCAGGAACTGAAGTTTTATTAGCATGCCACAAGGCGAATTTGTGCATTGTAAAGTTCCCTCCATTTGGAACCATTTTGCGTGTACAGAGACAGAGTGAGAGAGAGAGAGATACAATCAAAGTGTTTCGTGGTATAATAGATTAGTAATTTTAAGAACATTCGTATATTTTAAGCACTGCTATAAATCTACTCTTTTTTTAATGTACAATCGAATGTGAGAGTCATTATAATGGAAATATGGCGTTTTGTGAACGTAATGATCATTTGCAATAAAGTTGAAACCAAACGAAAAGATTGGGAATTCCTATGATAAGAGTTATTCCTGCGAGAGGAAGACAACATTTAATTTATAGTTAAATAATTATTTTGAATTGATTGTATAACTGTTAATTTGAAACGAAATTGCTCCGAGATTCGAGAAATTTGAGGAAACACAGATTTTTGAGGATCTCCGCGGTTTGGGGACTCCCTGTACATCGAATTCTTCAGATCTTTGGATAATCAAGGTAACAGTCGAAGAAACTTAGTTTAAATAAGTTCAAGGTCTATATGAATATCCTAGATCTAGCCAAGATAATTGATTTTCAACGGGAGTTCCTAGCAAAGTTCCAAGTTATCTTTCCATAAAATCATTCAGATGCGAAATTAATAGACACGTGATAATAATTTCGGTGATAATAGTTTCAAGAATTCGATTAAAGAGCACTTGGGTGTTGTAGAACGGCCTAACAAACAAGCAAATGAGTTAAACATTTTGTTCACATAACTTCGCTCTAACTAAATGCAGCTTTCCTTCCAAGGATTTTCATGAATGTCTTCATGAATTTTGTTTGTAGAAAAAAAATCTCATCGTTTCCCTTTTCCAAATTTTGTGCAAAGACGTATAACAAAAACGGAATTTGGTCTTATTTTAGCCCACGTGCCAATGTAACTCACTCTCTGGCGGATAAACGTTAACCTTCTAGCCTCTTCCTGTCTTCTAGCAAATCCAGTTCGAAACCATTATTGGGATTATTGGGATAAATGGTTTGCGAAATGCTGTGTTCGCTCGATACCACCGTTTTCAGGCAGCACAGCGTGCCCGTGAAGAACACCGAAGATGTTGCATAAATAAATTCCTTCCTATAAAGTGGTCGGAGCGATTAGAATGTTTACCCAACTTCCTCGCCACCCAAAAACCCGCATCCAAACCCGCCTGCAACGGTACTGTCTTTTCCTTCTCTCTCTCTCTCTATCTCCACATAAGATTTGTCACGGGGAATAGAATTTAGCAACGGCAAGATAAATTATTCGCAGTACAAACATTTTACACGCATACGCGGCTACGGATAATCAGCGGCCGGCCGGTAGTGGCTGGAACGGAAGCGCAGCGATAGAAACCGAGTATGGGGAATAATGGGTTGCGAACCCGGCAGTTGTGTAGATAATAATGCGAAAATAATGTATGCTCATTTGGCTCTTTCCCCGACCGTTTCGGGAGAATGGGGGTTTGATAAAGCCATGTAGATGTACTGTAAACGGGTGGTGTTCTTTGCTCCCAACCCACGGCCGGGTAATGTTTAACTCGTCGTTTTTGGGTAAAATTAGTTCAAGATTTGATGATTCATATGGTTCGTAGTAGAAGAGAGCTAACTTTAACGATTATATATGATGACGCCATTTTTTAATTTCTTTTTCTACTTGTCTGTTTTCCTCTTCTGTTATAGTCAATGTTTTAGTTTAAATTGTTATGAAGTTTACTAAATTTTTATTAACTTTAGTTGTTTTTCCTTACTAAAGGCTTGTCAAAATCTTGTTTTTAATTAATTAAATTTTTTGTCTTCTTTAGTATAAACTTTTGAACGACAAAATTAATATTCTAAAGTGAGACCATTATAGGAACATAGTGTCCAGGATTTTCAATTGATTATTATTGAATTATTTCTCAATATCTCTCTTATTTATTTTTAGTAGTTGAAGCTGCAGATCCTCTTGATGTTTTCATATGCGTTGTGATAGAATTTCCACCCCTAATTTACAATAAAAAAATGGCCAAAAACCACGATCACGTTCCCACTTTTAGGGTGATTTGCTACGACTAAAAACCATACGGGAGAGATGCAAAATTCGATTTAACATTTTATTTATTTACACCCATTCACCGTGACAAACAGGAAGTCGTGGGATACTGGGAGACAACACTTAAGCGCGTTGAATCGAACACAAAACCACGGCTATGTATTTTCCTCCCCTTTATATTTCGACCGACGTGATGTCAAGAAGCATCGCCGGCATTGACCTGGAGATGGGCACGCGTTGACGTGCTTCCGGGTCTGGCTGGTGCCGCTTATTGCCGACTGCATCATCGTACCACGGTTGGATATTTTCGCAGTGGAAAAATGGAAAGCGTAGATGGCTAATTGAATTAGACGATTGGGACAATCGCTGTGAGTGGCAGCAGTGGTTGCAAAAGGGACAAGTTTTAAAGATGTATTTACCATCAATCAACGTGCAAAAGCGCTCTTCGTGAAGGATGATTCTTGAATGTCACACATCTGTTCACATAAGCGTAGTGCGATAACTAAGCGCTTTGTTAAATACATTTTCGTTACGTGGGACACGAGTAGGATTATCAAATTTAGTTTTTAATTCAGAGAACCTCATTTAAAAAATAATCAATTTAGAATCAAGTTTTTGATTTATGTTCTCACTTTTCTAAGGTTAAGTTCCCTTCCTATACAATTAAATGAGATATTTCAGCAAGACAATGACCCAAAACGTGCCATTATATACGCCAAAGCTTAGAAATTAAACTTGGAAAAGATTATCGACCTTAGGCCATCGTGACCAGCATAATAATCAAACCGCCGTACCCATTAAGAATTTATGGTAAGACGTTAAATTTCACCGTATCTGATGCAAAACCCTTCAAAGGGGGCGAGTGCTAATGGGCAGCTTGGTTCGAACACCAAGGGCACCGGAATTTGATTCACGATGCTAACCACTAATTGATTCAATGCCGGATAAATGTACAGCTGTTATGGAAACTAAATCGAACAAGCTGTAAAATATTGTTTAGAATTTCTTAAACATTGCAAATTAATTTAATGATGAAAGTGAATTTATTAAATACAATTAAATACAAAGAAATAATTGATTCATCAAAGCATTAAAAGAATTTACGGAAGATAATCGATGTCTTCCAAAATAAAAAAAAGCAAAATATTTTAAATTTCCATTTCAGGCTTCAATGTTTCCACTTTCGACCAGCTCGTCGAAGCACTTAGACTCGTTATGAGAGAGATGATAATATGTTGAAGCTTCATTTCATGTACTCTCCGTCATTTAAGTCATCGTTATTTGAGCTATAATATTTGCTACAAATCCAAGTTTGGGTCAATTTTTTAAACAAGAGCCAATTTTAAAATATTTTAAAAACCATCTAAATAAAATAAATTAATGAATTAATGTTATGAATTTTCATAATTAAATATTGGCTTAAGATTTTCCTTTACCGAGGAAAAACAAACCACTTAATAATTTCACATCTATTCCAACTGAAATGAAACTTACATTGGCTTCTAATACGGGTTTCAACTCTTTAAATAAATTGATTGTGTGCCAAAGGAAACACACGAAATCTATAAATCCTAACAGATGTAGACAGTCTTCGTATCTGTTTTGCCAATTGGACAACAGCAACCATACATAACAGCGTGAAGATGCTTTCCAGCAGCAACAGCAGCAGCAGCAGAAACCAGAAATTTCTGTCCAAACGAGCAAAGAACTTTCAAATAGCTGTCGTTATGAATATTGTATTTCAAACAACGCACAATACACGCGTTTTGTGCCATTTCTGCTTCTCTTCCCATCCAAGCCATTTGGCTATCGTCAAGTGGGTGTTCTATCGGGGAAGAATTTTTTTGTTTTTCTCTCTCTCTCTCTCTGTCGTTCACAACACGCCCTTGTATGGTTGATTTTTTGGTACGAAAATTCCAAACAGCAGTCCCCGATCCGATCTGTTCCGCAGTGAAACATGAAACCGTATGCCGTTCTGCTTACCAGAAACACCCTGGTCGCTCATTCTGCACATTTATTTATCGTGGTGATGATTAGACCCACTACATTAACGAAATCTGAATCTTCCGTAGGGAGGAGAGACAGAGAGAGGGAGGGAAAAGAGGGACGAAATAGGAACAGGCAGGCGCAGCAGCATGTTTGACAAGCACGGAATGTTATGTCGGTTGGTGGGTGGTGGAGGCATAAAGGATTAATTTATGAGTTACGACAGCAGCACGATCACACGACAAGCGCACCCGACAACGACAACAAGGCGGAGGCGCGATCATTATCCAATGCCCGGCAACAACAGCTGACGCCCATCAATATGCATCATCATCTTACTTACCGTACTACATACAACCCTTCGGATGAGTTTTCCTCCCAGCTCTAGAACATCCGTTGTTGTGCAGCATTTCCCCGGGCGGGGCAAAATGTGCTACGGTAAATTATCTGGTAGAGGATTCGAGATGGGAAGGTGCCTTTCGGTTCATTATTGTTGTTAATATCGCATCGAACGAATTGCCATATTTTTGCTGTTTCACCGTGATGATTCTGTGAAGAATAAGGAGAAAAAAAACGCTTTAGAATATCCCAGAATCCAGAACTAACAAACGAAAAAAAAGGGTTCCTGCCAGAATCGTGCAGCTGGATGCGAAAAAATAAAATACTTGTCTCGAGAAGCACAAAAGCGCACAAGTCTGATACAGATACGGATATTTTAATCGTTTTGCTGAAATTGTGGAAAAATTTAGCAAACCAAGCATATCGTTGGAAGGGGGTGTTTGGGATGGAGGGATCTATATTACAGCACAACAATAATATTAAAGGGATAATAACAAAACGAAAAAAAATATTCAACTCCAAGTAAAAAGGGTGACGATGAGCCAATAGCTAAAGGATGGCTTCATGCATGAATGGTAGTCGATTGGAGGGAGGATGAATTTTTTTCTTTCTTCTAACATATGGAAATGATAATTAAATAGGCCATGACAAGCACAAGCGACCGATTTCGGGTGCTGAGGGCATCCACCCTCACGCGGATGAAAAAACCGGCCCCCGAACGGTTGGGAAAGAGATAAAAATGCGAACCGTAAAGAGAGCTCGACGATACTATTCATCCGTCCGACTGGAGCGTAAATTCTAAACCGACGTAGCCCTCATTACGGCATATCGATTAAACTCGAACCGCGTCTGCTCTCGAACGCTCACAAGTGGCGAAGTTTGAGTTTTTGAAGGCTCAAGTTAAAAGATTTGTATGCTAGATAAATTAAGGGATTTCTTCTTTGCCCCCGTTCCAAACCCACATGATTTTGTGTGCAGAAGAAAACTGCCTTTGAGTACCCGCCGGGAAAGGCCGCACGGTGCACCAGAATGCTTCCATTGTTGGCGACTTGAGCAGAGTTCTTTTGGAATGTTTTTTCTTTTTTGTTTTTGCTGGCAGAACAAAAGAGCTCACAAAATGGGTGCAAAAAGGAATGGTAGGAACAAACAAAAGGACAAACGATTCTAAAGGACATACACCGTCCCCAGAACACTTTACCGATGAGTCGACAGAAAAGCGGGGGCCGGTCGGTGTGTTGGAATTTTCCTTCCAGTGTGCGGTAGTTTGCAAGTTTTTCGGAACTTTAACGAAACTCAACGTCCCGTTCTACAGATGGAAAATGGATTGTGCCATTGAGGCTTTTGTCTTTTTCTCTGTGTTTTTTTCTTCTTCGGGCAAAGATATCTTCTACATAGAGATAATCGTTTACGGAACGAGTCACAAACACTGCTATCCGATCGGGGTTTTTGCTGGAAATGCATTCGATTTTCCGTTTTCCAATTTTTACCATTGTGTTCCATGATTATGTTCGGGCTGGTATTATGCACCAGCATTGGCATACCAATGCCAGACGACACAACCGTCCGTGCCTCTGTGCCCGGCAGATAAAATGGTTGCAATCAGTACGCAGAGCTCGAAGGCCGGAAGAAAGATAATTTTCAAGTTGCAGTTTGCATAATTAACGCACCAGAAAACTTTCTTCTACCCATTTGGCACGGTGGTACAGAATAGTACGAGTGAGTGGACTTTCTATCTTTTTTTTATTGTTAAAATAACTTTGAATTTTGGTCTACTTAAAGAGTTCTTGTGTTTTTAAGTAGTAATTCAAAAACCTTCAAAAAATATTAAAATAAAACCCGCCCGTTACGATAAATTTTTAAGTGCTTTAAAGAGTGAAAAAATATTTTATAATTTTCATCAAAACATGCAGAAATCATTAAAAAGTGTATTTTTGTATTGTTTTTAATTGATGAATGAAATTCGCATTTTCATTCGTGTTGACTGGCGTTGTGTCGCCAAAGGTCCAAATTCATGCTAGTTCATCTACATTATTTTTCTAATTCGGATCGTCGGATCGTGCTAATATGGTTTTTGAAAAATTTATCACAATTGATGGGAAACCTAGATGATTTTTTTTATATTTTTTAATAACTTTTCTAACAAATAAAATTTTTATTTTCACTTGCAGCATCACTGTCTTTATATTTTGCATAGCTTTTAAATATTTTTTTTTACTTCCATCCAATAAAATTTAATTTATGGAAAAATATCAACATTTTGTCCAAACATACCTCATTGTTTGCATAGAACAAGAGAAATACTGGCTGATCACAGAAAAGTTTAAATTATTCGTTGTCCATAAGTTAAGGACAGTTGATTATAATATGAAAGAAATTTTTAAAACCTTTGAAGTGAAGTTTTTTTTTCTCGTTATCAAAACCATGCCGAGACAATGTGTAGATTGTGACGCAGAATTTTGTTTTCTTTCATTTGCTGTTTTGTTGTTTCAAATTAACTACTTTTTCCATTCCTTTTATTATCATTTTCAACACACAATCAATTCAAAAACGCGAAATAATAAGTTTCAAGCCAACAACCTTTCCAACAGACCTTTATCCCTTATTTGGCAGCATTTTAATGTTTATGTTTTCAAATCAATGTTTTACGGCCTGGATGGAGATCCCTTTTTCCCCGCCCGGGTTGCTTCTGTTATTGTTATCAAATTTGTGTTTTGATTGCCTTCTCGCTAGGCAAAAAGTGATAGAAACATAAAACAAAACAGTGGAAAATTTTGAACCCCCCTCCCCAGAAAAGTTCATTCTAGCCCAGACTCTGGTGTTGTTGGGTCTGTTTGTGAAATATTTTCATTTCCCCGCGAAACCAAATCACATGCGGAAAATCCTTTAGTGATGCTCACACATGGGTTTTTGGGAAATACCAACACGTCGTGGCTCGTAACGATTTTGCGCTTCTTTATTTTTATTTTGGTGTGTAGATAAAAGTTTTTGGTTTCATTGCCGGCACTGTTGTTTGTGATAGACACAGAAGTTGGTTTTGAATATTTTATAATTACTCCCAACTTTGCATCAGGCAGTATATATTTGTTATAACTTATAGAAAAGTTCAACTTACAACATGCAAATATGAACCTCAAAATGATGTTCTTCAACAAACACGCTCTAAATAAACACATGTACGTCATCGGTTCTATTTGCCGTTGTTTCGCTTTCTATCTGTCCTTCCAAACCGCTACAGAAGTACAATAAGAGCTTAGAATCGGCTGTGCATCGAATCGATCTGGGTTTGTGCTTTTCAACAGCAACATAAAAAAACCCCCCGAACGATTTGCTACACTCTCGATCTGTAGCTGGAAATTGGTTGGCTTCTGCAATCGTTACCCTCGATGCATTGCATCCGCAATTCGTCGTCCATCAAGCTCGACAAAAAAAAAATCATTTAAAAATAACGACTCTTGCGTTTTCCACGCAGCAGCAGCAGCAGCAGAACTGTGGCGCACCAAAATGGTCGAGAGCGCACAATTGCGACAGTTGGAACATAGAATGGCCGATTTTCGTCGTGTCATTGCCATTGAATAAATTATATAATGGGACAGTAATTACGATTTGCTTCAATTTCATGCAACATAATGGTCTCTCGATGTGGGGCATGCTTCTCCCCCCCCCCCCCTGGATTGCTACATTGCTGCTTTCTAAGGGGTTTTTCTGGCTCTTGGTTTTGTGTTCGTTCTGTGTTATTGCCCTGCTGGCCCGCTCACGCTTGTGCCGCTGTTCCATTGGTGCGGTTTTTCCCGAACGATCGTCGGCACCATCGTCAACATCACATCATCGTTTGTAGACCAACGGTTGCCGGGAACGTTTTTATGTTGATTCGAATGCCGCATCGCACACGGAACGGAACCCCGGAAGGACGAAATGAAGGTTTTCCGCTGATCTGCTTTTCTCTGTGTGTGTTCGTTGGTGTTTTTTTTCTCTCTCCATTCGGAGGACACACTTAAATGGGCATTATCGGATTTGCTCATCTTTATTCGTTTTGATGAAATAAAGCTTGAAGGAGAAAAATAGAGGCGAAACGACAAACACGATTGCTCTATTGTCTCCTGCCCCGACAGGGCAGAAATGAAAGGAAACGGTCGGCGTTTTTTTTATGCTTTTGCCTGTTAAAATGGTTGTCTTCTTGTGTATGTGAAATGAAAGAATGCAAAACTTGTGACGGTGGAACGATAAAAGTCGACCCACCCAGAAAGGATAAATTTTTCGGTGCCAGTGTGGCAGCTGTCAATTGTTGTCTTTCTTCGCGTAACGTGCGGCAAAGTCATTGGGTGTGTATTTTTGTTTGTTTTATACATGTTTCACTGAACATAAAATGTCGCAAAAAACCATACTAAAGAAGAATCACTTACGATAACGGTTGGCGCAAAATTTGAAATGCTAAACTCTCATATTGTTTATTGTACGAATGGCTACTAAATATTAATAGCAAACCCCATGAAAATGGCAGATTGGGAACTAGGAAACGATAGAAATTAATATTTTGTTTGTTTTATTATTCCTCGTCCAGTAAGCGGATGTCTTTTGATGAGAGGAGTGTCTTTTAGTATTCTTTCACGAGACATTAAAGTTCTTGGATTGTATCTAAACTCGACCCTCAAGCGACCCTAATCAATAACCATTTTTTTATAAATGTAAATAATGTTAATCAAATAAAAAAATTAAATTATGTCTTTAGTTTAGTTTAAATTAATTAAAAATAGAAGAAAGCTATTGTAGAAAACGTTTTCTGAGGATGCAATTTCATGCACCATTTTTTCGTCCATGTATCCTTTTTTATCTTATCGATCAACCATCTTCCATTTCCACTTATTACACTATCGTCCTCATTCCAACCGATCTTTCTCATATTTCATTCCATATTCTCTATGAACATGCATCCCGGCACGTCCTTCACTTCCAGTTCCAACATGTTTCACTCCTATTCAACCAAGCAGACGAATTTGATTATGCACCTCTCGTCTGCAACTCCAGCACAAACCCGAGTAGGATACTCGGAACAGAGGAAGAAGTAAAAAAAAATTGCCCAAAAACGATCCACTCAACCGATTAGCCCGTGATTTATGTGCTCATCCCACCGTTCAGCTACGGGAGACTTCAGCCCCGTACCCGAAGCGCATCGTCCGCATCTCCGGGTTCTATTTCATTCATTCGGGAAGAAAAGAAACGCACGGGAAAGTCCTTCGAGCAAATACGGACAAATCGAACCACCACGGACAGATCCATGGCATGGTTTGCTCAGATTCACAGTTTCGATCCGGCACGCTACACGAGCCGCCGAACGAAATCCGGACAAGTCGATTCCGTTTTTCAATCGGACCGGCCACCATCCGCTTTCATCCACAATAGTCCGGGGCATGTGCGAGATTTTTTTCCCCCTATATTTTCTGATTCTTCTGTATTCGTCTATTATGGCTCTTTTTTTTCCTCTTTGCCTTTCAATGCAATTTTTCCTCCTGCTCAATGCCGTGCCGATCATGTGTTTTTGAACTGCTTGTTGTTTGGGCTTTGTTTTTCGGGGTGCCGCTCGTTTTACCATGGCTCGTGTTGCAGTTTTTTTTTCGTCCATCCAGTTCTTTCACGGGCGATCCTTCCTGCCAGTTTGGTGGGCAAATGTAAGCAGGTGAGACGAGAGTTTCGGCGTGGGAAAATGTTTGAAAAATCACCAGCTGCACCATGGGTTCAGCCTGTGTACCCGTTGAGCGAATGGGGCAAGGTGCTGGAAAACTATCGAAAACATTCTCGAAAACAATTCCGAACCAACCCAGACCCCGGTGACGACTGCCACTGCCTCAGTGGGGGTGAATGTACGGCATTTGGTGAAAGAGATGAATGAGGATTCTTCAACATGTGCATGTTTGTACGACATGCCGGTTCGTATTCGGGTGACCTCCTACATAGACGAGTCACCTTTTTTTTGGGTGAAACATTTTTGCGAGATAAAGTCAATTTCTATCCCCCGGCACATGGTAACACGAAAATTCCATGGAAATCCTTAATGCTGTAAGGACATGTTTCGGGGACAAGATTCGAAAACTTCGCTGTAAAGTGGATTTGAGTAAAGTGTCTTACACGCAATGGGAGGGTTTGTGTTCTTTTCAATTAATTAAACCGAATTGCATTTGCTAGGGAAAACAAACTAATCATTATTACTTTCTTCTAATAGTTCTGAAACATATGTAAATTCAAATGAGAATTGTTAAATTTGTTTATTTAAAACAAACATAAATCATTAAATAGACGAGTTCACCGATTTGAACTCAACACAACTGATTGCTTACTGAGCAAACAGTTCCAGGAACGCTTTGATGCACACTCAATATTGGTAAACGATATTTACTACTAAGTCATGCTCGTTTGTGCATGAATTTATTTAATTGAATTATGTTTCCAGGAACTCAGCTTCATCTGTATTTGTTGGAATGTAATCGTTTATTTGTAATTAAATGCTATGTTTGCTATGGAAATGATGTTTTTTGCGTTCCACACAACGCTTAGACGCCTCTCGTTGTATGCAGTTTCCAAGAAAACCTAACTATGTTGCTCGTTTTTTTCCTTTCCGTCCATCCCAAAACTTGATAATTGTTCGCCTCCATTGCTATTCACAGACGGACGATTGTTATTTGAAACTTTTGAAACATAACTTCTTTTCGAAGTTGGACCCAGAACGTCTGTCAAGAACAGTTAAACCATTGTGGCTTGACTGAATCTTTCGCATTTCGATTGTAGCGAATGAAGGAATGATTTAAATCATAAATGAAATGAAATGTTCGTTTAAAGTTTTGGTTGTTTATGTTTCCTGTTTCAGCGTTGAAGGAAATGCTTGTGGGAATGGGAAAAGGAGCTAGAGTTCTTAGTCATAACTGCTTCTTGAATAAACAGTGCAGCTTTAGTACAAAATTCTTCAACTAGACATATCACATTAATCGGTTTGCCAAGTCTCTTCAGGAATGTATTATCTGTGAACCTAACATCAATATTTTGGTGGAGGAATTTTCATATTCTCTGAGATTTTTTATGAACTTCACTGTTGAGGTGCCTACTGACGAATTATTCAAATAGACTAAAACAGTCCCATCTAGTGAGGTTAGACTTCAAACTTCAGACTTTAGGCTTCTAAAATTATTAAGTTCCAGAACGAATGTTAGAATGTCTCGCATAGAACAGTCAAGTCGTATTCTAAGTTATAGTTATTCCAGCATGTTAACACTCTAGGCTATCAAGTTACAAAGAAAATATTGCTCAGAGACTTCCTGTATTTTGGAGATTGCACCTGCTCAGCCCATAATAATAACCTCGAGGAGCATCAATTCTTTGATCAGACTTTAAAACTCAGTAATTGAATTCGATTTTCAAGAGACATGGTGTGGTTCTTCGTAAGAGATGATTCAAGGATGATAACGCAAAATTCCAAATTTACATAACAGTTGAAAGATCCCCAATATTGGATGCAAAGTATTCAAACCAACCAATATTCATCATGTTCAATCAACAGTAGATGTCTTCATCCCTAAGTGCATAAGATGTTCGCCTCAATAAGACCTGAGAAAGCATTGAAGTCTTTTTTGCCAAACAATAACTAAATTATTGTACTGATTAGACCAACGCGTTGGTGTCTCCGGAATCCATTTTCGTAGGACGGTTTTTCCTTTCCTCTCTCACTCTCTCTCTCACTCACTCAATCGGATGGCTCAATTTGTAGCACTGCATCATATCTTTTGCGACGTACGGCGAAAGTTCTGTGCCTTGGTGCTACGTATAACATCATTATTCGTCTAATGGAATCGTCCAACAAACTTCGACACCAGGACGGTTTCGGTTCGTGCACGGGGATTCGATCACACGTTCCCGCTAGATGGAAAGTGTGGAACGGTGCTCTCTTGGGGCGGGGGGAGTGAAAAAGTTTCTCCGACCGACTCATCACAAAACCATCACCCACGAAGGTCGTAACCGAAATCATTACACCCGATGTCTGACTTTTCACGCTTTCCTCGTCGTACGAAGAATTGGAGGAAACTGTGAAGAAGGAAACTGAGAATGAAGACGCGGTGATACAATTTCCCGGCCATGTTACGCACCGTGTCGGACACATTTCTGGGCTTTCGGGTGCGTGTAATAGAACACTCAGTGGAATTGAGCTCTTGTGCACTTCCATCGGTAGCGTTAATGTTGTGCCTTACATCCTGATTCTTCCGCTTCAAATTGGTACAGATAAGCGGCAATGTTGAGAATTCTTTCCAACCGCTTTGCTTTCCCATTATCGTGTGGAAAAGTAGCGAGAGGAACCTAAAATTGAGGCGAAAACAAAAAGGAAGCAAAAAAAAAACACCCAAAGCATAGCTTGGAAACTAATTTTCCACCAAGCATGGGATTGGTAATGAAAAAAAAAAGAGAAATAAAACACAAAGATCCAAAGAACAAAGTCACGGACAGAGAAAATGTGTTTATTGTTACGCTCAAGCTGTCGAGATTGTACTTGCCTCCGACTTCCCCGTGCACATAAGCGTCCGTACTAAATCCATCCTCCAACAATGATTGCTACTAGTTGGTACAAAGTTGCTCATGCCTCACCCCGTCGGGGTTGAGTATTCGTGAGGTTTGTGTTTTTTTTTGTTATTTCCACGGGTAGTTTACACATTGCCTTCGCCGCGTACCGGCTGTGGATGATTGCTACAGTCGACCGAATTTCGAACGGCTGACTAGGCACACATTCGACACCAAATTGGAACAATCGACGTGTATTGTAGTAGCCCGATCACTATTGGCCACACACATACACGACACCCAAAGAGCACCAAAATGAAGCAGCAATGTAGCAAACGGAATGATTAGTTTGTAGCACATAAAAAGACCGATCAATGTGATGCCGTGTACGGTTAGAGATCGGATTCCGGATTTGAAGCGATTCTGGGTGCAGCAGCAGCAGCAGCTGCACCTGTATTTGAGAGAATGTAGAAATTGATGCTATTAGTTTGTTTGTTCCGTACCTCGTAACATCCAGCGCGTCACGAGTCGTGATGGGCAATTGGTAGGAATTGATTCCAGAGCGCTCAAAATTTTCCATAATCGATTCCGGATAGTAGGTTCGGAATTGTACCTCGAAATCGGTTCCACAATTAGTTCTAGAATCATTTCTAGGAATAGAACTGATTCCGGAATCGGTTCAGGAATCGGTTCCAGAACCAGTTCAAGAATCGGTTCCGGAATCAGTTCCGGAATTGAAGTCGGTATCGGTTCCGAAATCAGAATAGATTCCGAAAATGGAATCGGAATCATAACCGATTCTGAACACGGAATCGGAACCAGGTCCGATTCCGAGTGCCCATCACTAGTCACGAACATCATATCTGCCCAGGCTTGAGAGGATAGAGGACGAATAAAAAACAAAGGAAGCAGCCACAATGGCAAAAGAGAGCAGTGTTCCGTCTTGGATCGCGGATAAAGAACGCGATAAAGAACGCTGAGACCTCGTCCGTACGGGAATTCGTCACCGAGCTTTACTGGAAGCGTAAAGAACTATTATTGTACCATTATTTCTCAACGTGACACGCCAAAAAGTTTCCTGCCCCTGTTTTCGGTACGTCGTCTTCATCGTCGCCGGGGAAATGCTCCAGAAGTTGTTCACTTTCCTTCACGTTGCTTGTACCCGGCAAAAAATGAACGCGAAAAGGAATTGTAACTGAACCTTGTTAGGGGGTAGAACGGAAAACCCCCCCTGGCCACCATGACGCACACGGTTACGCCAGCATAACGAACCAATGGATGGTGGTTATGTGCTGTAGTTGCGCGACTGCTTTCGTGACCATTATTATTATTATTTGCGACAACAATAAAAATAAATGCGAACATTGAGCGCGCGCGCACAGGAAATCATCATCATCCCATCATTCCTGGATGGTTTGGGCTGGCAAACGCAAGAAACGGAGCTCCTCCATGTTCTTCGCCAGAGTGCGATTTCGCGATCCACGAAAGGAAACAGTTGGGAAAAAAACAGTGACAATTGCTTGCGAGGAAAGCGGTCACTTAGAGATCTTCAATACCCGGCGAAGGTATCCGGGTATCCCATCCGTATTTTATGCGTACGACGTGTGCGCTCAAAAGGTGTGCACAGAGTCTCATCTAAACCATAAATTGATTTATGAATGTTTCGTTTGCTTTTGTCGGTCGGTTTGCAACAGCGCGCAAAAACTAACAAACAATAGCTTTTTTGTCCCAGGAAAACTGATTCTCCTTGGTGAATGTTACCGGGTCCCGAGTTCGTAAAGCTGATGAGCCCTTATAAAGTTGTTTCGGTGTGTGATGGAGAATGGATGGCTTTTATTTGTTGATTGAGTAATGCCCGAGCAGTAAACTGTCTCCGTATGTGTACGCTGCTCATGAGCAAGATCATTCACTCAGTACTTCAAAGGTATCAAAGGACCCGGACCTTTCGGATCACTTTTTCCTCTAATGGCCAAGGTTGGTAAGCAAACGATAAAAGTGTGTATTTTACGACCAGTAAACCAGGTAGTAGTAATCTTGGTAAGATCATTTAGAACTGCCTGTTTTGCGTTGTACGTGTGCATATTTAACTTTCAATTTATGAGTTTGCTGTGAAGCGTGAAGAATTCAATTTGAGTTTGAGGAGAATTGCAATAAAGTATAAATTGTGCCCAATCAGATGAATGTCCTTATTTGTGTGCTGTAAGGAGAGAAGTTTCACTTCTTGCAACCTTCTTGCACTTTTCTGTAATTCCTTCAACCTATATGAACCTTCAAATACTATCACTTTTATGACATTTATACAGTAAATATAGAATTGCATGTCGATTGGGATCCAAAAATTGTAAAGATTCTTTGTTTTTAAAAACATTTGTTAGCGATAAAGTCAAGATCTCGAAAGCATATTGTTTGTCACATCGTTATTATTATCCAAAATTTTATGCATTTTTTTGGGATCTTATTGATCGGTAGAACAGTGTTAAAACTTGATTTTGAAAACGATAAATGACGTTTTGGCAACTTGTCCAATTCAATATTAGGTTCAAAGCACCGCGGGATCTCATGGAGGACCCAAGAATTTCCAAGAGTGTCGAACATCAGAATAGGTTGTTAAAAGAAGTACTCCTGAAAGTATAAAGGAGTTCAAAAATGATAAAAAATCGATCCACAAAAAGGACTCATTATCTCAATAAAACTGAGAAGGATTCATCCATTTCCGTTATTATTAAATACGAATTGAATATTCCCGAATGAGCCCTAACTTGAAGTTGCCTGTCGCTTAACAAAAACAAAACGGTCTTGTCTGTCCCTAACTCACCCCGGGGGGAGATGAAGATCGTCTTTGAAGGTCTTCACGTCATAAATTCTACTTCCCGTTCCGATCGGTTCAATCGTCCGGTACAGCAACACGCGGTAGCGATTATTCCGGTGCGGTCCGTTTGACTCTCTATGCCGCGGAACAGATCTTGGATGAATTCAATTTCACGTCTACGTCCGATGGTATACATGGAGAGTTGGTTTGTTTTTTTTCTTGCTTTTCTTTCATGCGTGTTCTTTTCTTGGGCGAGATGGATTTTTCCGTCTGAACTTTAGTCCCGTCCAACCGTCGGGACCGACCAGACCAACCGTGTGGTTAATGGTTCATATTTCCATCAAAGCAAACTACGAACAGACCTCCTGGACGGGTTGTGACGGAGGAGTCGGTCGGTTCGGTTCGGTTGGGATTTCACAGACCTGCGAACTCATCGATCCAAATCTGATCCCGTTTCCCGTTTCATCTGAAATGTGGTACGCGGCCTCGCATGGGCATTCGAGCCGCATCATTTAGAACCACTCGACCGTGCCCTGATGTGGTGTCTGTGCGGGTATGAGTGGGGAAAGGCGGTTTCGAGAGTTTTAAATTACTTCGCACCGTTGGCTGGGGCAAACTTCTGCCCGGCGACAGTAACGACATCGTTACGTACATTACGTTTGTCCGTGGTCAAGACAAAATAAAGCGACCTGTAAAGCGAGTCAGACAAAGTGGCCTCTTTCCGAGATTCGAACCGAACCGGAAACAATCTTGGCATGGGGTTGTGGATATATCCGACCCGATGGGCGGATTCGTTTCTCATCGCCAAGAATAAAAGCCCATTCTCGCAAGGGTCGCAAGGACGAAGGGCACAAGTACCAACAAAAGCAAAAAAGTTGGGTGCAGTTACCAGATAACTTCGGTTATCTGTCAGTCACCATTTGGATGTAGGTCACAGGTTCAATCCAACGATCCTAACCGCACGCCGGATATTCTTCCACAGAATGACAACCAGCCGAGTTGAAGGGAACTAAATTCAATCGTGTCTAATCAGTTTTCAGCGCTGATGTTATTCCGTCCCGCAGCCACCACCAACACCACCCAAAAGTGGGTAGAAACAGCCGGCGAACCAAATGCCAGATACGAAACCCTCCAACCACGGGCCAAACTCCCCGAGGACATTCGTACGTACTCGCGCGCACACTAGCTGCATGGGAAGCCATACAGCGACATGGCCATGTGGACGGAATCGTTCTCCCGCAGGGACACGAGTGGCACAGATTATATTTAATATGCACCGAGCGTGCAGTGACGGGCCAGCCCGGATCAAATGCAGACATGCATGGGGCAAACTGCGCGTTATGCTTCCAGCGCACAACTCTCGTGTCCGCAGGACTGCCCGAAACCGTCCTCAAACACATTCTCGAACCGGGGCGCAATGCACAAAACGAGACAAACATTTGCAATTCAAAAGCAAACGAACGAACGATTCCGTGGACGTGGCAAAAACGAATGGGAACGAATTTCAATACAAAATCCTAGTATCTGTCACGGCATGAAATGAATGTTGCTTTTGCATTGCGCCTCTCGGTCGGTAATGGTCTTAATTGAGTGTGTTTGAGGATTTTCTTTTCTTTTTTTGTTGTTTTTTTTGTTGTTGTTGCCAGAGTACGCATGTATTTGCCAGCGAACATCGAGGCAACGGACGAGGAAGCATAAATTGTATATGTATCTGTGTGTGTGTGTGTGTGTGCGGTTAGAAAGAAAACGTTTCCCAGCTTGTTGCCTGAAGTGAATTAATTTTCTCACCCAATTGTGTGTGGCGTACTGATTTAATCACATGAATCATTGTTTAATTCGATGTGAAGTGAAATAATCCTTTTTCCTTCGTGTGACAAAGGAAGTACATTTTTGTGTTAGCTCACAAATTAGATTAGGTAAAAGGATTATTCGTTTTTTTTTCGCTGATACTATTAAGTAGGAATATATTAGAGAATGTTTGTCAACCTTTCGGAAAGGGTTTGGATTTTCATATTTTTACTAAAAAAGAGGATCATTTTTCAGAAATTGTTGGTGAACTTTTTTCGGTAAATTTAATATGAAACTAAGATTGTGAATTTCGGACTTCTGAACCAAGCACAGAAGTAAGCCGTTTTACCAAAAATTGAAACATTTCAATAATTCTTCAAATCTGGAATCTTGCTTCAAAGATGTCTAAAAACGACTAGAAGCTATTCAAAACCTAATTGAAACACAATCAAATATTTAATATCATTTTATTTTACTGCAAGTGCAAGTTACATCGTTCTTGATGGAGTCATTCAATTCTTTGTATGAATAAAGTCGAGCTAAAGACGTGAAATGATTTGACGACAAGAAATCATCAGCACACAGAAGTCATCACAAACATCTGAAGTACCTTAGATCTAGAGTAGAGCACTCATAATGGCGACTACATTGCTTTAATCTTCATTAAGATATTTTTTGTTGTTTAGTATTAATATTTTTAAATTTGATTAATGATCTATTTCAAGGATTTCATAGCTGTAAAGTTTGTGAATAATAATTTTGTACTTTAGACTCCACTTCAAATGCAAACCATATAACTTTTACCTGGTTTCAGCTTTGCCATGTGATGGAAAAAATAGCCCAACCCATCCACAACCATTAATCTACGACAAACTTGCCTCATCATGAACATCATTTCATCGACTTCAAAACTTACATTATACCGCAATCGAAATTAGCTTATCATGCACAATCACCGACGTCGCATTTCTCATTATGCCGGCTCACTTTGCATATTTTTCAAAATTTGCCTGAAACGGTTTTGCGGTTTACTGATTGGTAAAACCGTTTTTTTTCTTTTGTGCATATTTCTGAAGGTTTCATAATAAAATCACTACATCGAAAAACAACGTGGCACGAACTTCGCCCTCAAAAAGTGCAGTGAGAAGCGCGCTGCTGAATGAATCTCTCCCCTGTGTTTCCTGTGGCGCTCAAATAAACACCGGAAATGAAACCGCCAACCAATGATCACTAAAGGGGTTTTTTGCTCCACTCCCCCCAGGTCGGGTTTTTTTTGGTGAAGATGCACATCACCACAGCCGAACACAAACGGCTTCCTGTCAGTATCAATTACCGGTCGGTAGAATGGAAAATCAGGAAAATCCTCACGCGCTCATGATTAATTCCCACTCCCACTTTTTTCTTTCACCCTCCGGTCCGGTACCGGATTCAGCTACAACTGCACCACCACAACACCGTAGTACCACATGATGCAGCATTTGAATCCATAATTTCGTACATCCGACTGTGGCCGATCCCATGTCCGCTGTGAGCCGACGGGCACGATCCATCCAACGTGTGGGGTGCTTGCTTTCGCCCACGGAGAAGGGTGCATATATTAAAACAATTTAAATGCCACCGCACCATCATCATCGTCATCATCGTCGTCAGCATCGTTTTCGTTACGTCGATTTAGTGGTGCTGTTCGTTCGGTTCCCTCCGTTATTAGTTGACACCATCGTCGGATGCATTGCATTTAGGGTGCAATCAATCGTGCCGCGCTTTCCAACAAGGGTGATCGTAATTGCGCGACAGACAAAAAACACACACAGGGAATATCTTTGCCGTAATCGCGTGCTCAATATTTTTTGACAGCTATCTCCAGAATCGAGGGTCTGGAAGGGTCCTGGAAGGACACCGCAGGATGTCCTTCGGCTTTGTAGTGGCTTATCAGGGCTGAAGCGTTTTATCCAGAAGTAGAACAATTAAACTCCCAGCAAACCAAGATGATACACAATCGATGGGTCGACAGATTTGTAACCGTATTCTACGAACCGCCGTCCGAAACTTTCAAGATTGATCCGGCTTTTTTGTGGCAAAGCCGTGCGCCCGGTTCGTGGCCTGATGATGACATATTAAAGCGGATTGGTCTGTTGCCGTTCCCGTAAGGGATTTGGAAAGTGATTTTAAATTCATTAACAAACACCCTGTACGGTGCCAACGGTTGTGTCTTCATTCTCCTACCCTTAAACCCTCGTCTATCGGTCACTTTCGGCATGGCGGTTTTTTTGTCTGTGTGTTTGTGATCGGCATCATCCGGTGTGCCAAACATCCGGGGATTATCGCTTTCGTTCACCAAACGGTTGGAAGAATTTCGCCGAAAAACTCTGTACACAAACTTACCCGCTAGCCGTGGGCTTAGTGTGTTGCTGTGGCAAGACAGAAGGATAAGCATTACACTTTCTCCCTTGTTCTGTATCCTTCCTTTTGCACATCTTGCAAACCTCGATATCGTCCTGGGTAACCGTTACGCTTCGTTACAGTCCCGTGCGAACCCAATCCCGCACCAGACGGGACCCGGCGGGGATGGAATTTAATGACGATAATCAAATATTTACACGAAAACCACTCCACCGTCGTCCTGAACCGTCGAACCTTGATGGAGGAAAATTGATGCGACCCAAAAGGCTGCTAAGAAGGTGAAAAGCAGCAGGAACAGTTTTCCGCTTAATTCGTTCCGGGTTTTGCAGCTTTGATTTCCAAGTGTTTCGTACTGAGCGCAATCGGAAATTTAAATCATGAAAATAGAAAATTCCTCTCTATAAGGGTTTCATCGCAACGTATGATAAATTTATTCAAATGACTTTCATTCCCGGAACAATGTACGGTTAAATTAACCGAAAAAAGGATATGAAGCGTAGCGGCAATATTATATTTCTAGCAAAATGCATTCTGGTTAACAAATTTGATATACGACCTATTTTATGATTAATGAATGTGAACGTCATTGGGAGATTTATTGAATATTCATTGGAAATTGGAAATTATATTTAATCAGAAACGCAATTCTTAAAATTATTTCATTTTAACACCATTGCCGATAAAGGATTTTCTACTTTTAATGGCAAAATCCATTTCTGAATTCTTTTCAAGTAGAACTTCAATATGTCGAATTTGATCTGGAATCTTTGCCACCTGTTAGAACTTTTGCATACTAAAATTAATTCTGCCCACAGTCTTATGTGTGTCAGTCCAGGATACATTGGGTAGATTTGGTTTTAGTTTGCGAAACTTCCAGATGTTGGAAAGAACTCCAGATTTAGCTCCTCACATTCTACTTCAACTTCAAAAACAAAAGCAACTCACAAAATTTCCAGATATTAGGAAGATTTCGAGATTTCCTCTTTTACTGTTGAAGTCTAAGTTCCATAAAGTGGATGGAATTCTAGATCCATCTTCACACGTTCTACTTCAACTTCAAAACAAACCAGAAGTACCTACAATCTTGCCACTTGTACTCCAAAAACTCTGTAGAACCATGATGTAGTAATTAGATTGTTCAAATGTATGATTTTATGTGTCGCTTTCAAACACATCCTGAAATTAATGGAATGTAATAAATATTGTTAAACATAGTACTGCAATTCGAGTACTAATATATTCTGTTAAATAAACTTACATGTTAATTACCGGACGGTCCTGTATCGTAAATGTAAATTAGTATTTTTACTTGCCGTTCGAATATCCCAAAGGCATCCGGCCTGGCCGATTTAAATGAAAAATAAAATTATCCCCTGAGGCATTCGGAGCAAGAACTCATGCTTTTAATTCTAGTTATTATGTTCCCACTGGAACTAGGATGCAAGTACAGCAAACCGTAATGGAAATGTTCCTGCCATATGGCATTAATGACAGCAATAATACCTACATGCCTTTAAACTACGGACAACGTAACCATCTCGGCCCTGTATGTGTGGACGTGTTGTTTCCCTTGGTATCATTTAATGTTTCACTTCACTGCAATCATAACCTACGCTAAACAAGGTTCTTCAACTACACAAAAAACAGACGTCCGAACTACCAGCACAAAATAGACAGGATTTCAGGCAGCAAGCGTACCTCAGACGGACAGATTTCTTCAGCAAGACGGCGGCGTGATTTACATATGGTTGTCCAACAAACCAAATTGGGATTGAGGTTATGCAAGTGACTACAATTGCCCATCGTCACATATCCCCACGTGATGGTTCGCGTCGGTGACTTTTCGCTTCTCAAGAGTCCTTCTGCGAAGAGCGTTTGTTTGTTGCGTAGATGTGTAACCGTTCCTCCTTTCATCCTTCGGGTTTGGGGGAGGGGATGAAAATGATGGTCCCGATTGAAGATGAAGACCAACCGATTGCGTGTCCGTGTTGGCATCGTTTTCGTAAATTTGATATTTTTCTCAACTGCCTCGCTCGACCCATATACTGGGTCGTCTCTTCGAGGATCAAATGAAGCATTCTTGGCAATTGGGAATGGTGTTCTCGGCGTTAGCCAGCTTCACCATTTGGCTAGTTCCACGAATGGCAAGAGACTTAGCCGCACGCCAGCCGAACTGCTGTGGCGTACGATGTAGCGAGACCTTGGCAAGTTTTTATATTTAATTAACTCCCTTTTTGTTCTCCGATTATTTACGGCCCATTTCGTACCCAGTGCACGCGGGTTTCGGGATGTCGTAAAAATCGTCCTCGGTCTCGGGTTCTTTCCAACATTGCTGCTACGTTCTAGGGGCAGCACAAAACCAGAAAGAAAGCCGATAGCGTGCCGTAGCCGACAGGCATGATGGTAAAGTGGAATAATTTTAACAGCTATCCAACGGCTGTTGTCGTTGCGCACAACTAACGCAGCCTTTGCAAAGGGGCATTGTGATAAATTTCCAACCTCCCTACCGTTTCACCACGGATGCTGCTGCCTTCTGCCCGTATACGGGATCTTATCTGCCTGATCGGCGTGGAAAAGTGATGGGACGGGTAACGAGAAAGAGAATTTACGGAATCCGACCTCGTCGCAACGATTCGTATACGCTTCTATCTAGCCACTATCTAGCGCAGGCTACAAATGGACACTGGGAACGAGTCTGCATCTAGGGGGATGTTTTATGGTTCTCTAATTTTTACAACTTTAATTGCCACTCGGATCATTACATTTTTATACGCACAACCCGACCATCTCTCGTACATCCCGACCCGGTATACGGGTGGACTGCCTCCATTTCCATCGGATTTCCCAATCTGATTGATGTTGTGAGTCAAAAATGTTGGACGCGCTCGGTTTCACGAACAACAAGCACGTTTAAAATAATCCACAATAACGATCCAACTTCCGAAATCGGAAAACATTACCATTTGGAAAATCGTTCGTGTTGGCGTTTATTTATTTTCTCCCGCTCCCTGTGCATTTTAGAGTTTCGTTTTTTTTATTGTTGTTTGCGCTTCAAAATCGGGTTAAACGTCTATCGTACGCTGGTGGTATAAGTACGCTAAAGCAATCGTCACGACGTTTGTCGCACATGGCGATGTTGGTTTATTGTTTTTATCCCGTACCCGCTCACACAAAGTGTTTTTTTTTGTTTTGTTTCTTTATTTCTCTAGGGGAATTTTCTTCCAATTTCAATTTTTACCCCTCTTCCCTTCAGGGAACGGTGGAACGGTGGAATGTCAAAGCGAAACAATAAAAAGTAGAGAAAAAAAACATAAATAAATACTTTATGGCAATCGGTACATTGTTACGGTACGATTCGTACGGGCAGCATAAAACGCACACGTAAAAACGTACGAACACGGGCAAAAGGGTTTTAATGGCCATTCGGGGAAATTTCGTTTCGTGTTATGATTTAATCCATTCTCGGTAGCATTTTTGCCGCCAACTCGTGCCCTTTGCTTCTTTGGACATTCTAAACATGGCAACCAGCAATACGGGGGAAACTTCCTGCCCTGAAACCAAGGCTTGTTTCTTGCTCACTAATCCGTGTGAGTGTGGTGAGTTGTATTTCAACTTTTGATTTTGTTTGCTAGCTTAGATGGATAGATCATCCGTAGATTTTCTTGGGAATGATTGAACAGTTGGAAGGGATTTTTGTTTTTTTTTTTTTATGCTTCCAAGTCCTTCGCATGACTTGATTGAGACATTTGAGCTTAGCTTCTAGCGATAAGTACCAGGAATCTGACTTACAAAATTTCGTTTAATTTCCAATTCTAAATGCCTAACAGTTGAGAAAACTTCTTGTGAATTTTGTCCCCCAGGAAAATCCTGATCAGCAATAAAGTGCTGTTTATAGGGGAAGGTAAAGGCTCCGATTGATCCATATTCTATCTCAATAGAACAGAACAAAGATAATCGTTATGCTTATGTGTGAAACAACGAATATCACCAAGATAAATAATTGTACCCAAAGGTAATTACAACAATTCCCTACCGACTGTGCAGTCGATTCATAATCAACCGGCTTCAAGATGCACGACGCGTACTAGTCCTGGACGGAGTAGTAATCCAACCGTCAGACAGGTGCTATGGTACTGCTACTAGCTGTTATCTTTTTGATAAACCTTGGTTTGACCGCCACCACGAGCTTCACAGTGCAATGCAACATTCAGAGCGGTATAGCGCTCAAGTGGATTAAACCATTTTCCATATGTGGCGGTGTGATCAGTGTTGTCGAAGGATATAAGATCTCCTGCAAGCGGACTCAACTAGCATCGGACGGCAACTGTTTAGTAGCCTGTGTCAATGTAACCACGTCCCACGTTAACTTCACATTCGAATGGTGTACTCAAAATTCAGAGCCAGAGCTAAGGCTAGGCCACCGCATCGAAGAGTTGGACTTTACCGTCCAGAAGGCGAATGAATCGGTTAAGTTTTACGGCTGCTCAACGAACTACATCATCACGATTGAGATTGGAAAGCACATTACGTGCATAAATGCTCCCTGCAGAACACTGTTCGCCACCGTGAGAGATAGAAAGGAACTGCCCCAACCGTACTCCTTCAATCCGGCATACAATGTGAGTCAAGCAAGGCAGAAGCTACCGTTCTATCGAATCTCGCCGATTCTGTACCGGATGTACAGGAAAGGATTGTTCAGTCGGGGACAAGCGCCAAAGCTTGGAACTCATCTTTCGTTCGTCGGTGCATCGCTTGTCTTGATGCTCGGAGGTCGATGTGTTGGAGCGTAAACTACGTAACTAAGAACATGAATTCATTGAATTCTTATATCTTAGGATTTAATTTCTTATATTATTTATCGATCAGACGCTGCAACCGCTTCGTGGTCTTTGCGTGCTGGAGGAGTCCTCTAAGCTGCTCACAATCGAGCACCACAACTCCATCTGATTAGGGTCTGATAGATCTGCTCTGTCCATGTAGACCAGGGACCTCCAAACTTTTTAGATGGCGGGCCGCTTTGAGTGAAATAGCCACAGCTGAGGGTCAATCTCGGGATCTCTCGCGACGGCCGTAGTTTGCAGACACCTGATGTAGACAACCTAAAAGCACTTCACGGGCTGTGTCGTCCGGTGCCATTCGCATGTTGTGGACCAGCCTATTGGAACCTGGCGAGTCCAATTTGTTGTATGTTAGTGCTCATGTTAGTGCCTCAGCTCATAGAATTCCTCATGATAGCGACTCCGCCATCGGCCTTCCAAAAATTATTTCTTAAAACTCACACAACTCATATTCTAGGTATAAAGGAAATAAATATTCGTTTGAATGACATTTAAATGTTGGATTAGAAAGTGCTTAAATATTCGATACTTAGCACAGGAAAGAAAAGACCCCTTGAAGAGATAACTAAGATAAATACCTTTCATAGTTTAAAATAAATGTGTCTGTCCAAGAATCTATTAGTAAGCGAAACTCAAGCAGACTGGAAATAAACGATTAAACGATCTTCTATTTTATTATGTCAATTATTCGTAAATTATACTGTTCTCCGGAAGCGAGAAAAAGCGAGGAAAGACTTCAGCTCAAATGAACTCTGTTCGGGTAGCCGCTGTTTATAAACTTTTTACAAGTAATGTAAAACACACAGTACTAATATAATCTGAACAAGAACAAGAAACAAAATATGATGATAAAGTTCTTTTAGCTAGAATAAACCATCAATGAAAAAAATGAGAAACAAACTGATTACAAAATAAAATTGGATACGGACTTAAAGTTGTACAATCAGATCTCTGTTGGGAATCAAGAATCAAGTAATAGTATGTTGTTCCCCAAGGAATCCTACAAACCAATCATCGTTATTACACCTTATGATTACCAATACACAAATCAATTGCCTCAACATTTCCAGCAGTATCGACGAAAGGTTTATAATCCAGCACGCTTGGACTACCAGTGCACATCTGCTTTTCAACCAGAACGACCAACACTACTCATCATCAGCTTAAAGCAATGTGGTCAATAGTGGGATTTGTTCATTCAATCACACTCGCATCACTCGCCGCACAAACGACTTGCAGCTTTTTAAGCATGTACAAAGAAACAAGCGCGCGAAGTTGTTTCATCCAGAAAGGTATAGCACTGAACTGGGCGAAACCATTCTCGGTCCAGGGTGAAGTGATTGGTATCGTGGAAGGATTGAAAACTTCGAAAAACTTCTATCCAGTATCCTTACATCCGTACTGTTTGGTCGCCACGTTTGTACTGCAGGAAACGTACGTTTCATTCGTCATCGAGCAGTGGAATGACTTTGATGCAAGCGTTATACTTGCCGATCATATTGAGGAGGTAGATTTTACGGTGGAACAGTACGGTAAGGGTATAAAGTTTTACGGATGTTCCGCCAACTATCGGACCATATTGGTAGTTTACCCTAGAACAACGTGCGGCAACAGCTCGGTGAAGTTGTTGATGTCTTACCATAGGCTCAAAAGTGAGTTACCGAAGCCGTTTGTGTTTCAAGATGCTGTTACATTTGAAGAATTGGGACGGAGGACACCGATCGGTAACATTTCGTCAGGATTTCTCGCAATAATGCGCAGTGAAAATGGCAGCACAAGGGAGAGTGGCAAACAATGGATACTAGTGATTTGTTTCTTTATTTTAAGATATGTTTATGAAAAATAGGAAAAGTTCTACTAATGAAAAAGGCTATTAAGTACAATTGTTCTCAATTTTATTCACCCAACAAAAAGGGATTTTCTGTTTGGTTCGTTTTAATGGAGTTAATTTGAGATTCAAAATTTAAGATCTGCAATATACATAAACTCGGCAAATTAATTACATAAAAAAATAAGCACTCTCACAGCATTCGATCATTTCGTGAATCACGCCTTCTCCCCCAAAAAAGCGCACCATTTGGTGAAACAGTTTCAACAACCGCCCCCAAAAAACACGGAACGGGTGGTTCGTAAATAACCTTAACCTTACCCATGAAAGTGTTCGAGAGCACGTCGGTGAAGAAGCGTAATTTTTCGGCTAAGTACATAATTTTTGAAAACAACCTCACACCCATATGTACACACATACCGTGCGTCTTGTACCGCGAGATCAATGCAGCATGTGGTTCGGTATAAAAACAACTTCCCAACTTCCCATCCACAGTACAGCCGGTTTTGCCATTAGGTAAAAAGCTATTTCTCGTTTCACATCGTAACTTCGCGGCGTGTCTCTTGTTGCTGTAGAACGCGCTCGTAGGGATCGGGCACTATCGCTTCGTCTAGAGCTTGTCACGGTTACCCAAAACGGGCAACACAGGCAACACAGGCCACACTTGATAGGACGTGCATGGAACATAAAACATCACACAGAGCATAGAGGGAAGAATAAACCAAAAAAAAAAAAAACTTTAGCAAACGGCAGACTTGAGCAGACTGAACCATTCCCTAATCACTCTACCAGACGCCCTACCAAAGCCGAGTACTTGTGGAGGAAGAAGAAAAGAAACAAAACTTCACCTACTAAAACCTCGCATAGCGGCCCGTACTCGATTGGCTGGCTGGTGCATTTAATGAGAACGAACAGCGCGCTAGAGGATGCGCCATTAAAATGCCAAACACTGTATGGCAAACATAGGCAAAAAACCATTGGTAACAATAACACGAAAGCACTTAGCAGCTGAACGGTTCGAAGAACGTCACTCGCCCCCAAACGTGCCCTTGAGCGTTCAAGTGTTTTACCATTAAATTTAAATAATTAGTGCATATCGGGTTGTGTTCCTCCCCGGGGCATGGCGGCAACAGTCGCATCATCTCATGTCCTCCGACAACACCACGCGGTGCGTGTTCTATTCGTCCTCCTGCATGGGAACAGGGCATAATCCAACAGAATTTTGACGAAATCGAACACACAAATCGAAGTAGATGAATGACGAGATAGAATACGAAAGGAAAAAAAGGAGGAAACCAAACTCTCTTCAAAAACCATCGACTCAGCAACAAGAAAAAAGGCAGATACCGAAATGTAGAAAAAAATCCATCGAGTACAAGCCGACAGACAACAGCTGCTATCCGTATTCGTCAAGTGAAGTGGTTTGTTGATGTTGCACTTCACCCTTATATCCTATTGCAAATCCGAGTTCCGCCATCCGTCGTTAGGGTCGTTTAATTTTGCTACATCCACAAAGTCTTATACCAACTCTGAAGAAGATTTCTGAAAGAAATCGATCCATTTTCTAAGCGCCAATCAGATTGATCGGAGTTCCAGCGAACGGAACACGGCTTAATTTCCGGCCCCCGAACCTTAATTAGCCGCTTCGGAAGCAAAAGTTTTCAACCGATGGTGCACGTCCCGATTGGAAGAAAATTAATACTGGAGCAAAATCTCAGATGACCACTGACCGCGGGTAAGGTAAATCCGGAACACAAAAGGGTAATAAGCAAAAACAAAAAAAAAAACAGGGTCACCAGGGAAACGTTTTTTTATGTTGCTGCTTCCATACTTCGATTTGCCCTTGCAAAACGTTACCCCGGTGGGTGCGCACATGGCAGTACCGAACACGGGTTTTTGGTGCCGACCTGAGGAAGAACCTGTTGGTAATTAGAAGCATTAGCAATGCTCATCATTTCGTAATCTCCTGCAGTGCTCTAAGCGCGTTACGTTTTTCGCATAATGGGCTTTGGCACCGAGAGCACTGGATAGCAGAACCCAAGCTGGCCATTATTTTCTTCTCTCTGTCGAGTTTGGTTTCCAATACAATAGAAGTAAAATACACAGCACGCGTAAAAGCTCCCTGCTGCTTGCGTTTGAGGTTGTTCTTGTCACGCTGCACATATTATCCTTACGGCCCACCAGCAAATGGCCCACATTGGTCACGTCACCGTCCGAACTGTTGGTAGTTGCGCGTTGAATTTACTTTCTTTTTTTTTGTTTTATTTCTGCACATATTTCATGCCTTTATCTTCATTTCTACGGTTCTCCACTAGGCTGGTACGTACTAGCCATTCGTTAGGAACGGTTTTCCGGGTCACTCCCGTGTTCGTACGATTGAACATGATTTATTCACTTTCACGTTGATATGCATGTGGTTGGCGCGACGGTGGTCTACAACCGAACACTGAAATGGCCAAATAGCCGCACACAGTTGCATGCGGTGATGCGAAAACCTTGGCGTGACCTTGGCAGAAACCCGGGGGGAAAATTTATTGGATCCGATATTAATTTTTATCGGTTTGAGAGCACCAACCGAAAAAAAAGCCAACCCCACCACAAGACGGCGGAGGATTTGCGAATACGAATCATTCCACCACAATTTTCCCTCCGGGGGCAAAGATTGGAAAATTTTGAGAATCCAATTTAGCGTGCAATAACAGCACGAAGCATCGCTTGAATGGTACAAATCGATCCAGTCACGAGGTCGCCGAAACGCCGTTGATTGAATTCGTGAACTCGTGATCATTCGCCACAATGATCTTGCTGTTTCGTTGCAATTTAGCGCGTAGGAAAAAGGGTTGCGAAAGGTAGTTTTAGGAGTGGTTTTGATCGGGGTTTTTTTTCTTCCTCTTCAATTCGATTCGATAAATGTTGATGATACGAGGGTAAAAAGAAAACCTTTCCCCCCAAAGTGCCACTGTTCATAAGGAAATAATCGAGCTGAAATTGGGATTTGTTTGAAGATTTTCAAGAATCTTGGGCTGGATGTCCACAAAAATAATTTGTAGTGTTTGTTACGAATCTTGTTAGATTGTTTTTATTTTTAATATTTGACGGTTTTTCGTGTTTAAGTTTTTATTTTTAGTTTATGATTTAGCATAACCACTTTCTAAAAAAATCAGAAAATTTTGTAGTGAGCAAATGCCGATAATATACAAAATGGCGTGATTGAAATACAGTAGAACGTCGATTATCCGGGGCGGATTAACCGGCTCTCGGATTAACCGTGCACCGAAAATTGACAGCTGTTCAACCCTGGTGAACGTTGTACTAATGTAAGGTTGGTTAAAATTATTAAAATCGTCAACAAGCGATATATTTAAAATGATTTTATGTTACGTTCTAAATTTTAATTGTTATTTGATAATAATTTGCTTGATCAAGAACCATTTTTAGCATCAAAAGTATTACCATAGTATGGTATATAGATACTATATACGCTTTATTTACATATATAAATGGCTTTGATATTTAAGGGACTATTATCCGTGGAAATCGATTAACCGGCATCAGTCTGCTCCCGAGCACCCCGGATAATCGACGTTCTGCTATACTTTAAACCGGATCTAAAAATTTGAGCGGTCTGGCCACAGTGCCGTATATCGAATCCCATCCGGCCGTAGCGCCGATCGTCAGGACTTAATTATGTCTGTTATACAATGTCATAAACTGTTATAAATATCATATAGAACATGAGTTTTTAATACAATAATTGCATTAAAAATTGTAGAATTTAAGAATGTGTCACCCTAAAATATTTATCGATTTGGACAACCCATTCTACCAGAAAGTGTTATTATGGGTTTGTTCCCAGTAGAGCGAATTTGAATGTAATTTCCAATTTGCAACAATTGCATCTGATTATAAATGTCAAAAAAACAGTGACAGTTGATTTTGTTTGTAATGCCCCAATTTGGATGACCGCTTATTAAGTCCATTACGAAATTTCAACCCATTGCAAATCAAACTTAATTCATTTACAACCCCTTTTGTCAAACAACAAACCACTTGTCCGTATGGTGGTTAGGGCCGAAAGCGAACCCCCTCGTAAACCATTGAATGACATTTAAAAAACGGAGCACCTTTTAGTTTGGAATTCTAAACAATACAAGGATTACCTTTCCAACCAAAAAAAAAACAAAACCACACAATCCGTGTCGCACCGCGATGCTTTCGATTATGAAACGACACGGCACAACACACTATAAAAGGGCACCACACGAGCATTTGAGTGAAACAATTGGCAGGCTAATTTTTGCTCCCCGGTCAGAGGAAATCCCAGACCATCAGGCCAGGCGGATTCCGAATGAATTATTCATAGCCCAATGTGTGTGCGTGTTTGTTGGTTTTTTCGTCTTCTTTCCCATACTAAAGGGAACTCGAACATACGTGAGTATGCACAATACCACCCCGATCTGCAGTGCGCACTGATGGGTATGATGTCCTCATACGAAAAAAAATCGGAATTTTCATTTCATAAATTTATAACCCGCTTCGAACGCTATGCCTGCACCGGGAAGACGGACAGTCACGAGTTTGATTGGATGGTGGGGCTTGACGGTTACGTCTTGAATTCAATAATTTGCTTCTTCTGGTTGTGGCGCACATAAAATATTCATCTCAAAAGCAGTTGAAACCGAAAGCAAAAGAAATGTCCTCATCCTCCTGCTGGGTTTGTGGTGCTCTTTCCCTTTAAACAAAAGCTTTTTCCGTTCTTCTGTCTTTTTTATGTCGAAATATGGGCAAAAAAACGAAAACAATTTTCTTAATCTTTTCTCTCCTTGGGAATTGGGTGCTTCCGAGCATATGTGCTGCTGGTCGTAATGCTGAAAGGGAAAAATGTGCCTCACTCTCGCATGTCATTACCGAGCGTGACAGCTTTCGTAAGGAAAATTCAAATGCCCTCATAAAATCCTTCCCCGAACCACTTATTGTGGTCCGCATCGCTAGCGCAGTAATCGGTTAAGAAAAGCGCTCAAAATCACATCCATTGATGGGTAATGGCGTAAGTTCAATTCTTCTTTCGGTCGTTCCGATTCGATGCGATAGCATTTGATTGCAGAGCGTTATTGGCCCCGGCAAAGCGAAGAGTCTAACAATTTTGACTTCTGCCGATCGATTGGCCATATTGAGGCAAAGGAGCGGATGGTTGTCGACGAGTGGACGAGTGGACGAGCAATCCCTTTCCCTGTCGCTTCATCGCTTTCGTCGTCCGTGTGCAGTATTGACTTCAATTCAAAAGCAATCAATTTTAATGAAATCCCATGCTGTCATCATTGTTTCCGGATGCGTGCCCAGAGCAAATGGCAATCGGTTGGGCCAGCCTGCCTTCCTGCACTATTCGTTCGCTTAATGGCGCTCGCAAGACGGCCCGCAGCCAGTGGCAGGGCTCGGCACAAACAGCGCAGCCAAACCAAACCAAAGGGACGGGCGTATTGATGTCATTAATTATGGATTCCTTATACGACTTCATCAACGACGACGACAGCGTTGTAATCAGAGGACGGCAAAGTAATATAAGAAAGAAAAGAAACAACGAGTTCGTGTTCGGTCGTGTGTGTGTGTGTGTGTTTGTGTGTGGGGTAAGGTTTTTTTTATATGTTTTCCATCATTCCAACGGAAGTTTCAAGTTTCTTGTCCGTTTTTTTTTAGCATCCGTTGCATCTCAGCTAGCTGCATCCAGCGTCATTCGAAGCGTATTCTTGTCATACACGAGGATAAACACGACACAATCTGGACAGATAACAAGGTTTGCTGTTATTACTTCAAGTGGAAAACTCGAACATAACTGCTCCAGTGTGTTAGTTTTCATTCACATGCAACATTTAATATGTTCTCCATCTTTATCCTCCAATTTTATCCGTTAAATTCATCAACACCAAAAAAAAATATAGTCTCCTCCCAGCTGTCCGTCCGTCTCTAAAACGTTTGTCAAAAAAAATCCTTTTTGCTATTTTTTTAATAAGTCTTCAAACGATCAAAAATTCTACCAAAATCCTAAAATAAAACAAATCAATTTGATCTAATAAACGAAACGATGTCACACGCTCGATACAACCTTTCCCCTAACAGAACTAGTGCCCGGATGTGCATTTGTATCGGTTTGAGTGTACGGATTTGGAGAAGAAAATAAAAAATAAAACTAAACCAACGAACTAGGGTAAATGTTTGTCCCTTGATTGATCGGAAAAAAGGATTGACAGACAGGATGGATAATTCTGGGGAGACTTTTTTTTATTTTTACTCTTCGTTCCCTATTATGCTTTTGTTCCGCTTTGTGACATACGATGGATAGTGGATAGGCAGCAGTAGCTGTTCGCTTCGGTCATCTGATAATATTTGATTCGTTCGTTATTTTTTTCTCCCTTCGGTCAATTATTTTCTGTATGCTTCAGCGGGGTTTTCCTTTCATTTTTTACTGTTTATTAATGCTAGCTGTCAAATGGCGACGAATGGCTAGTGTCCTTTATCTAACTTGAGGTTGTAGCGTAGGGAATCGTGTACAGAAATTGATGTTACACTTGAGTTTTGCTTTCATAATTGACACATTTTTTCCAGATCAATTGCTTTGACAGCTATAGTGAAGTATGGAATTGCTTAGTACATAAACACTAATCTTCTTATTGCTTAGTTTTTTCTATATCGCAATCGAAAGCATTCATATCACTGAGTTGTCAAAGATATAGAATTCTAAGATTAATCTCCCAAGGGTTTCAATTCCAACGTCATACACTACATTTCTACCAATACCTCTTATTCCTCAAGGTTTTTCGTTTCTTGGACATCGATTTACTCTTGATATCAAATCTTCGCACCTGAGATGTCCACATTCAGTAAATCCTCACCAGAATATCTCAATATCAGTCCAAAACCTTAACATAAAATAGTGCGTTACTTCTTGGTTGGGAAGTTCCGAATTTCCTCGAAGGATCTCCGCATCCAATCAAATTAAAGATTCGTTGGATATCAGGACACTCTGTATGAAGTAGGCGTATTGAACAGGAATAATAGCTGCATCACCTACGCGATCTGCTATATAGCACTGTCTATAATAATGCCAAGAATTTGTTGAGTGTCCCGGATGAAGATACTTAAAATAAATTCATTCATATTGAAGTTGATTAGTCTTCAACGTGCTCCTCAAAAACTTTCCTCGTCTTGATTTGATGTACATTTCCCTGGTACTTAAGTAGGTTTTCCGTCATTCTAAACCTAAACCTCAAACATTTTTATCAGAAATAAAAAATAGCGAGTCTAAAAGAGAAAACAGCAGGATTTGCTAAAAACGTGCCGGAGGCGAAACTTTTTCTCCCACTTCATCATATCAAGCTGAGCTCATTTCTCAACCAAACTACCTTCATACACCTTGCGCACATTAATTTAGTGATGATTTCTATCGCCCTTCCTCGAAACCGATTGCATTCGTTCGGCAAGCGCGAATGCTTGGTAAAGATAATAAATCGATAGCTAACAAGACGAAAACTTAGGACAAAACCCTCAATTCGCTTCATGCTTCGCCCTATGCTTCCCATGTGGCCCATTCTAGACAAACGTTGGAGCGATGTTTCTCTTCTCCGCCTTTAGCACATCTTCACCCCATTTGCACCCCAAACCCCCCCCCCCCCCCCTCTCCCAAACAGTCGCACCTCAATTGAAAAGGATCGCCCCATGGAACGGCTATCAATTATCATTAATTTACTTGCCACATTCGCTTCCTTCGATCTCCGTTCCTTTCGGCCGTGCAAGAAACACGCGCAGCAAAGGCATTCTTTTAGCCAGTGCTGAAACTCCCGCACATTCGAAACGGAGGCGCACAGATATAATAGGTTTGCCCGTCCGGTGGAACCGACGCTACCGAACATGGCGGAGGGCGCCAAAGCTTTGGCGGAATTCGGCGAAACGGCGGCGGTTCACTTTCAGCATAATAATAGACTCTCATTATGCTTCGCTTCGCTTTAGGTATCGGCTCCCGCCTGGCGTTACCGGTTGGTAAGGTTCATTCAAACGGCCATATCTAATATTTAAATGAACCATTGTTCTGCCGGCACCGACGCTTTGCTTGCGGAGAGCTGCTCTTGCCTGTCGCGCACAACAAAAGGACTTGCGCTTCCTTTCTTAATGCACGTGTGTGCGTGTGTATCTGTGGGACTGGTGAATGCTTCTTGCGCATTTTTAGCAAAAGAATCGTGCACCGCAACTATTCAACTATCTTTCATTTGGTGCTTCCTCTCGTTCCACAGCTTGCGAACGCCGGAACACTCCCGGAAGGACTGCCGGATGGGTTCCCGGGGTTTTCAGTTCCGGCTAATTTCAACACCTACCCCACTTTCATCGGTTATCGCCCTTGCAAAAGGCACAGTTATTTTGCACTAGAGGCGAAATTATGCTGCTCGCAAGCATTTCATGCAGACGACACATTGGACACATGCACACACACAAAAGAATATTTAACTAACTGGCTCGATTCTTTCTTGCCGTTTGCTGCTTACGGACCGCTTTTCCAAAGACGGACCCTCCGAATGGCGTGCAAGATTGTCACCTCGCTGGAGCGAAACAATAGACGGTTAAGCACACACACACACACACCACTACAGTGCGAAGGGGGGGATCAGCACAAGCACGGAACACACGGTGATGCTAAGGATGTCAAGAAGGATGAAAGAAGTAGATTTCAAAAAAAGGAACGACTTCTATGATATGCAAAACCGAATGCACAATGCACTTTTTTCAGGAATGCTCACTGCGGAACAGTTCCTTCCAACAGTGAGCGAACAATTTTTCAGTTTTGCTTCTTCTCGTGTCGTTTCGATTTAATTTAAATTTGAATTTAAACTCTCAAACTCGTTTTCGGAACATTGTCCACCGATTTGCCGTAACAATCGACGGCGATGTCTCATTAGCATTAGAAAATGTTTTTGAAAAAAAAAACTCTACAATCCGTTGGGATATCTTTACCAGACGGTAAAAAAATATTCAATCATGTTACAGATTAAAATATACACAAAAAAATACACTAGTGATACTATTTCGTAAGATTACACCCCAAAAAATACTTGCCGACTATAAAAGCATCCTTTTACCTTTTGTTTATTCCCCTCGCATAGAGCAGAATAGGGTCCCCAGCGCTAGAGCCTTTTCGAATGGCCAAAAAGGACGTACAATCTATCGGAAAGAACTATACAAGCAGAAACTATTCGCTCCGGTTCACATTGCATGTGGATTAAAGGTACAAAATGCCCATTCTTCAGCCGGTACACAGGTCGGTCCAAGGTCGTCCATTCTTTTGTGTGTGGCGAAGCAGAAAACATCTTAACATGAATGGTGAAACGGTACTACTGCACTGCCACACTTCAAACCGAGCTTGGTACAAAACATGTTTTAAAGCTTTCCGTCACGAAACAATGCTATCCTGGGGCCGGATCCTGATGATCGTTCGATAACGGCAGTCGGGGCAGTTTAAGCGCGCATTTAATTTCGGTAAGCAACATACCGTAAACCGTACGGAAGAAGTAAGGTTTATCACAATTGAATGTGTGGTAAACGAAGCGTTACGGTTGAATACAGTTTTATTTAAACATTTATTTCTTGAAGCTTTCTAGAAAATATTGAAGTGGAGCTTGTTGTTTAGCTCAAAGGATAAAGGAGAATTTAATACAATTGTTTAGCAATAAATCTCTTCTAGGTAGGATGGTGATGGTTTCATGCCTTTAAAAATAGTTCAAAAACCTTCAACCAAACACTTAATCGGAGGTATATGTCTTCTACTGCAATTGGAACTAAATTTGTACTTCAGTTTACCCCCAATCACTAAGATTTTTGGATAACTTCAAATACATTTTACAAACGATTAATATTTTTTGTGTATTTCAATGTTTCAATGTACTTAACTAGTAGGACTTCTACTTAATTTGGTAAATATATATTAAATAATATTGTTCTAACAACTTAAGCAATAATTACCAAAAAGAAACTGTAAATTTTATTCAAACTTGAGAAACTTGAGGTCTTCATGATGTGTGTTTTGAAACACATTTTTCCTGTCCAATTTTTATATAATCGTTTAAATAATTGCAATTTGAAAATTACACAAATTTGAGGACTGTTAATAATAAAATTGTTGTGCTCAATTATTCTTATCAATAGAGTCATTCATATGACTCTTCAGCGAAGAATCAGACAAATCATGAGTTGACTCCCAAAAGATTCATGAACTCTCAAAGACTCATTCAGAATCTTGAATCCAATTCAGATTCACTCAACACTAGTGAATAAAAATATCCAACCACGGGTAAAGACAAACAAGGAAAGCAAGAAGTTCCAAGGATTCTTGAGATTGTAGTACCACCAAAGGAGAAAACAAAATCCTTATATTTGTTGAACATTTTAACTCAAATTGCAACTTCAAGAGTGAACTCAAAAAGATATGGACCTGGATTTGGATAAAATAAAAACACAAGAAACGTTTGTAGTTCAAGTAGAATTTCGTGGTCTAATAGAATAAGATTTTAAATAAGTCATTCAGTTTATTAACCATCCTACTTTAGTTAGTTGCAGAAATGGTCCAACGGCATCTGTTTCCATTAAAACCCGTCCGTTATTCTGCATCCCTTGGGTAATGTATAGAGATTGGTTGAGTTCCAGTTTTTTTTTTCATCCTTCTACAATAAACTTCCATTCAGAGCAAAACAGCCCGGTACGACATGGTACACCTCGTTTCCAAACGGGGGGAATAAACTGATCATCGCATGTTCGTGTCATGCCGATTTGCACCATATGCTGCAGACACGTTTTGTGCCATATCAGCCGTCGACTGCAATAATCTAGTGCGATGACGTAAAGCCCGCATACCCGCGAGCGTGATCGATCGGCTATACGCACCGTGCCGGGTTTCGTTTGCTCTGTGTGCGCACAATTTAAGCACAATAAAATGCTCCAATTTTCTATTTCCTCCCGAGTTGCACGGTACCGCCAAAGGAACCGAACCGGGTAGTTGGTAAAATAGTTCACATAATTTCCATATTTAATATTCCATCTGCGAACGCTTCCGGAACATCCGGAATACCGGCGGCGGTGCACGCTATACCCCTGGAGAGTTAAAGTCCGGTTTCCTTTCTACCCAGTTCTTCTTCAAACCTGAACCCAACAGAACGAGAATGGAATCCGCTTATTGTGCTAGTTTACTTACCATCCGGGAGAGCATTTTTTCTTCCCTTTATCGTTCCGATTCCACAATTCCTAATTTCACCCGGCATCACTTACAATTGGCGGCATACACATTCGGTATGGAAAATCCCGGGTGCTTTTAAGGTTTATCCAACATTATTCTACAAAAGTTTTCCACTAGAGATAAATTAAATGGGGTGAAGAAAAAAATACCCTTCGACCATTGTAATGCGTCCTTTTTATTTATTTTTAATCACGTCTGTCCGAACGGGTCATGTTTTCTTCTATTGGCGGAACAAGCAAATCTCCCTCCCCAGGAGCGAGGGTCGTTACGGAGACGTCTATCGCTAGACGACTGGACAGTAACCACACATTCCTAGACGGATAGGGACGCTAAAGCTGACGATCCTGTAGCATTAATTCCTTCGTCCTGCCAGTGGCAACAAGCACCAGAGTTAGGTGCTACCATCTACCACGAGAAAGGTAGTGATGTTGAGTCTTAACGCTAGCACCAAAAAAAAACCCTCTCAGTATCGTAAAGGGATTTTCCTTTCATTGCGCCACATATATACCAGCAGGCAACAGCATCAGCAGGATCACTTTTAACGACGGCATCATACGGCAACTGTCTTGGGCAACAACAAAACGAAAAACAACATCCTGCTCACTGTAGCACCCGTTCTAAGCCACCATCAAGAGGATGGCAAACATGACGAACACGAGGCACCTCCGATTAAATTGGCACACACATCTGTGACGAGAGTGACGTGACATTTTGCTGTATATGTAAAAATTCATGAAAACCCAGCACCAAACAATTTTCCCCTTTTTGAGGAAAAAGGGGTTTTGGGTTTTTGGGACCGCTTTCTTGATTGTTTATTTTTATGTGTGTGTGTGTGTGTGTTGTTCTGTTGTTATTTCCCGGGGTTTCAGGTTTAATGGCACTAAAACTGGTCGGTTTGTCGGACGCATCTCGCACCCATGTTGCACACATTGCAGCGCTTATAGAACATCTCTCTCCCCACACACGCACTGGGAGGTCTCAGACATTAAATTGGTGAAAAGCGGAGAGCAAAGAGGGAAAACAAAACAAAACATTATAATCACCCATCACCATGGTGGTCACAGTCCAAAAGTACTTTAGTTATGAGGGAGTTTCGTTTTTTTTTGTTATTTTATGCATTTTTGCTTATTCATCTCTGGTGCTCAACTGATGATTGTTGTTTTGTTTCTTTTTTTCCGGGCTATAGAAATGCAATAAAAGATAAAAAATTGTACAAAGATAAAGCCGCATATGCGGTTTACATTCACTGCAACTGTGTCACGTTTATTTCATGTTTATCGAACAGCCTTGTAAGGTGCATTACAACGCGTTGCACTAAGAAGAAGAAGAAAAAAGGTTGATTAGCGGCTTGCATTTTAGTGACATTCGAACACACCATTTGCCCTTTAAACGCACATAAAACTTTTATAGGTTGTTTCATTTCCAAACGAAAAAAAAAACTTGCTTAACATTAACACCACCAAAGAGTTCCGACGGAAGAAAGCGAAATTAACTTACAATCGCTTGCCAAGAACCAAGCATGCCGCTTTTGAAGCTTTCATCGCACGATCACACAATCTCCATTTCGGCGATCGGCCGACCATTCCTTTATGGTCGCGCATTTTGTTTTGAGCGAAAGATAATAAAACTTGGAAAGGAATCGAAATTTTGCGATAAACGAATTTTTGATGTTGGAGGGAATATTTTAAGTTTTGGTTTTACCACATCCTTCAGGGTGGACCTTTCTCACAGGATCACTTCGGTTTATTGCTTATTTCACCGGATTGTATTAAAATTCACAACTCGAGAAGCGAGGTTGAGTAATAATTTGAATATCAACCGACCGGTCTCGGCTTTCCGGCTTTCGGGGAGGGAAAGCGGCGGTGGTGCCGTATGCAGTCACTGTCACTGACACGCCATCCGCTTCTAGATGGTTACGGTGAAGATAATGCAAAACATAATAATACACTCCCGGCTGGTGGGATGGAAAAGCCAAAGAGGCGGAGGGGGGAGGATATTGGACCGGCCGCAGGAAGCAGTTTGCCACATATCGTGATTTGTATCTGCACTTGAGCCGTTACCCACATCCATTCTATCCATTTATTATTGCACAGCGAACACATTGCCAAAGAGCGCGACAGCGCAATGCCCGTTGTCATCGTCATTAACGAACGGTGAAGTATGCATCTGCTGCGACAAAAGTGGCCGACCGCCTCCCAACGCCCCCCCGGACATTGAATGCTGAAGAGACAAGAATGGTTTTGGTGTCGTTTCATTCGTTCTCTCCATCCATCCATCCATCCATCTATCCATTCAAATACTCAGCGCGCACGGTCTGTGACACGATCACTGTCACCGAGGAGGGGGCTGCAAACATGGTAAAGGGTGGAAGGTCCTGGACGCACATTTGCATACCCTGACAGCCGCACATCGAAGTTCAATTCATTTCACATGCAATCGGTTACCCAATGGTGTGCGATGTTAAGCGTATTGTATTACAATAGCCTCCGCCGCGGTGTTGTCTGCTGGGTGAAAAGAATGAATGAACATTTGGTCTGATTCCTTTATTGGTCGTCGACTTTAATCGTCACTGCATATTATAAGGTCAGAATTATGACAAAACCTGTCATGAAAAAGAAGAGAATTGCAAGAGAGCTATAGAGTGCAAGAGAGTTTAGATCCCAGAACGGATCCGAGACTCCAAGAATATTATATATTTTTACACGAATTGCTACTCAAATTTAATGTGAATACCCTCAGTCTCCGCCTTACCCTGTGAGGAGTTAAAGTGAAGAAATATTTTTAAAAAACCTATGAAATTATCATGATTTGAATTTGAAACATTATCATGATTAGAATTCTGGACATTTTTGATATCAAATTTCATATTAAGGTCATTTTGATCTAAATTCTGGACAGCATCACAACTTCCTCAATAAGGTTCATAAATCATATTGTTTCTACGTTAATACTACAACTATTGAATCGTTAAATACCATACTTTTCCAGTCATTCCGACATCAAATATTTGTTTTTACTGTCCGGAACATAAAACAATATAAAATATCATGTTCCGAGTTCCAAGTTCCAAGATCTGGACGAAATTAAAAAGGAATTTTTGTGAATTATGTTCCTTTGATTTGACTGACAACTAATTTATCAAATTAGTTTAAAATCCTTGGAGAAATTATATCTGGTAGGCAAACTTCATATATTTCATTGAATATATAATACAATTGTCGGAAAAATATTAAAGCTCAAACATCTTAAAGGCTAGAGCAACTTTCCTACTAATGAACATCCCAACAACAAATCATTATAATCCACTGTAAATAATTGTCCCCTAAGCAACAGAGAGGCTTTGTGCTCCACAAAGCTAAATACAGCAGATCAAAACCGTAAGCAATCGTTAAACACACGTTCCTTTCACAAGGAAGCTACAACATACATACATGCAGCCGAGTGCTACACGTTCGAAACCCATCCCCGGAAACGATTCATTTGAGTTCGAGATTGAACTGGCACATGCGTCTGGTTCTGGTTCTTCCAGTTCCCGCAAGCATGACGTTCGGTTCGCACCGTGTAGCAACCGTGTAGGTTTTCAAAACTGCGCAGTACAGAACCGAACAAAACCAGGCAGGAGAGAGAGAAAGAGAGAGAAAAAAACAGTGTGCCATTAATTTGCGAACAATGTAACATGTTGTGTATTATATGCTAAACGAGCCGACTGCACAACCCCAAACTTCCCCCCCCCCCCCCAGAACCTACGGACGACAAGCTCCCGGGGGCCCAAACGTATAGAACACAGAAACGACCCACTGCTGTTGCTGCTACTGATGATGATGACGATGCTTACAGCAATGTTGACGACTAACGGCACGACTCGCCTTGGCCATTTGACGATACGCCGAGAGGTTCGGTTACGGAATACTAATATGACCTACTGGCACCACACGGCGAAAGGTTGTGGTCACATACACACACACACATGTGCACAGTGCCAGATTCGGGCAATCGAGTTAGTGACGATGGAGAATGGAAAATGTTTTGCTGTCACTTCTGCTGTCAATTCTGCCCAATCGTCCCAAATGTTTGGTGCTGAGGACTGAGGACCAATGGATGATATCAGTATCGCTTCAAATGTGTACTTCAGACAACATTCTGCTCAATGCGTATACGGACGATATTTGTTGGGTGCTGGTTATCGTTGGTTGGCAATCAAACAGGCAACTATTGAAAGGGAAGTAAAATTAACCAGCTGTTTTTGTGGCCTTGTATTTAATTGCAGAAATATTGGGTGATTGAAAATCCGTAGTTTTGTCTTCCAATAATATCTTGTAACTTTTGGTTCAATAATCGAAATCGAATTCTGAGAATAAAGAGAGTTACAAGAGAGCTTAAGGCAGAAGATATTGAACATAAAACAATAACAAGTTATCGACATAGTTCTCTTGGGGAACTCTTCAAGAAAATTCTTCATTCACGCGGAACAACAATCAGTTCCATCGACAACTTTCTCACAGTTCATAAAACTGGGGTCAAAATCGAATCAATGAAAAACTTCGCGCATTTGTCGTCCACGAGGTAGCACAACTCTTCCGAATGGCTATTGTGTAAATGATTGTGTGTCTCAAGTCCCATGTTTTGCCTCTGGTGTCCCGACTATACAGTAACAGGCATTCGACATTGTTATAGTATGTCACCGACTGTCACACATAAAGTCCCGCGCGCCAAAAGGGAAATTTCGTTCCATTTGTTTTGCATTCGCTTCAAGATCGTGCGATGGTCCTTCAACTACCATTGGGACTGGGTGGAGTAGAGAAATTGCACCCCTTGTCCGTTCTCCTATTGTTGTGATTGAATAATTGAAATCAATCAAAAATAATACCGACCCTTCTTACTTCACCTTGGTTCTATCCCTTGGTTCTTGTATTCTTCCCTAACTTCAGCAGAACCAGCAGCGGATGTTACAAAATCAAATGATTCGTTTCAGAAGGCATTCCTCGAATCCGATTGTTTTTTTCTCCCTTTTTCTCCCTTTTTTCCGTCGTTTTCCACCATTCTCTCTGTATCTCTGCCCACTTTTCCCACACAAACACGTCTCCGGTTGTGCCTGGATCAAAAGCGCGTCTTCGGTCTATTTTCATTTTCAGCGATTCTTCGATGCTCGCGCAATCGACTCCATCATTGCCAACGTCAGGTACTGTCCGTGTCCAAACCGCATTGTTTAGCGAAATTCTTTGTTTCGCCTCATCGGTTGCCACGTTTCACGGACACGTTTTCGTGTGTTTGTGTGCGATGGCCACGCAGTGCAAGGAATGGTAGCGCTTCCGATTCACGGTTTTTGTTCCGTGCACACCATCTTTAACGACCATTTCTCAAATCGCACAACCTTTTTTGGCCCTGTAGGACACCGGGTGAGCGCCCCAGGTTAGTTTCTGCGCGCGTTTCGAAGGAAGAACCCATTGTGTTAGCGGGAGCATGGCATGGGTTTAGCATTTAACAAAACGTGATCCTACCGTGGAAATAGAACCGCTTTTCTTTATAATCATTTATACTTTTAGAAATGTTTTCGGCGATACGATACGGTCGTCTTCAATTATGTTGGTACCGTTTGGAGTTTGCAAAAAAAACATAATACATAATCAAGGCTCTCGCTGTAGATAAAATGATCCGTTTCTCAGGCTACAATCTGCTTACTGCAAATGGTTCACTTCCCTTTCTTGTATGGTACAGAAGAATCACGTCCGCATTGTACCGTATGCGACATATTTGATTTCAATAAATCCATACGATATGCTAGCCGGTAACAACACACTACACAATTCTAGGGCTGGGCCATGGTGGCCGCCCATGGTGTTCATAAATTTCGCGCTTATTGTACCAATTTTTTCGCACAATGTTTAAAATCTTTTTCCATCCGTAATTCCGTACCGCTCCGTACGTAGAAAATCCTGTTTTCTTTAATCGTACTTTTCATCCCATCGGTAAAACTGTCATGCCCTAATCTGAAGGAAAAAAAGGTGTCACAACCACACCGCCGGAACGTTCCTGCTGATTGTTCTTGTGTGCGTATTTTTCCCTTCCCTCGTCGGAGCTTAACGCTTCGAAAAGAATAATTAATGAGCCGCACATTGCTGGAGCCGTTGATCAACGATCATTAAAATCCGGACAGGGTCTGGTTCGTGACAAAAACCAACCAACCAGCTTAAGCCGTCTGTCGCTTATAGGAAGGATAACTCCAGCACTTATGAAAAGATGTAGTGCAGGTAACACAACGGGAAGAGTGGGAAAGTGTGAGAGGAGTTTAGAGGAAGGACGGCACTGCAGTGATCCGTCAGTGTCCTGACGGATGGAATGAAGGTCAGCCGGTCAGATGGAACAGGGCACTGTGGAATTGCTTAACCATGATGGATGAAGGTGACAATCTTGTCTTGCTGATAATAGATTCCCACTAGGGTACCTAAAGGGACTCCAGATATAGTGTTTCATGTTAAATCCGGACGAGTCCTTTGTTTCTTGGGTGATGATGGTGGCCAGAAGGGCTTTAGACAAATAGTCCATTGATCGAAAGGTTAGTTTTTGTTTTTATGCGGAATGCATTAGAAAGAGCAGATGCTCATTTATTACCTATTTCCTTATAAATAGGATTATTACAATGAAAAACACTTTTTTTAAATCTACATCACAATCAAACTTAATTTTACAGAACTGTGTCCCTAATATTTACGTCCAGAAATTATATTATTATGAGAAATAATGTACCTACTAAAATAACTGTGGAAATAGATTTATTTGATTTATTAGAAAGATTCATTCTACGTTAGGAGTCTCTTGACAAAGTACACTCATTCATTCTAATGGCAAAGAATGTGAAAATTTTGAAGGTTCTTAAAGTTGATTCAGTTGGATGCATCTTTTATTCCTTGGGGACACAATGTCCAAGGTTAGTTCTAGAAGCTGTTACACACAAACCTCAATAACAGTTTATTAATCTTGACCTTACAAAAACCAGAGCATCTTTCCACAAGAACTCTCCAGAGAAGCCTCAGAAATTGGAAACCTTGGAAACCTGTGGAAATAATATTGGAAACCTGTCCAGATCTTAAATTTGAATGAATGCTTTTTACAATTACTCTGCAACTCACACTTTCTGGAACATTGCAGGAATTTTGAAGAAAAATCTTTTATCTCCCAATTCGAATCATTGGAGAATATCTTTTTTACTGTAGAAACAAAGCAGCAACTCTGGAACCATTTAAAAAGCATATTGTTCATCAATTTCCCGGAGTGTAGATAATATCGGATCATCAGCATCCTTCCCGAATCGACGACCAACATCGAATATTCCCGCAAGCAATCGTGTAGCCTAAATCAAAAACCCCAAAAACAGAGACTACCTTTCTGGACCATTCCTTTGCAATTGATCCCAAAAATGGAAACTTCAGCCAACATGCACAAAACGGATCACCACGTGTGTTTGTGTGTGATATCAGCAAACAACCACAAGACGAAAACCTTCGAATCGATTGCTTCGTGCACGAGAAATCAATCAACATGATGGTAAGATGCCAGCAAACGTAAGGGTACAAAATTTACAAACCAGGTCTAAAAGATATGTTGTTTGCACACCCGGCCACCCGGCCGGGCCCCTTCAAATGCCGCTGTCCAGAAAAGCTTCAGATGAAATTGATGTACGGCTCAATTCGTAAACCCCTAACTGGGCTGTTCGGTTCCAGCCATCTCCTATAGCTTTTGCCTTATCCGAAAAGCGAAAACAGGGGAAGGTGCCAAGGGTTTTCCTCTCAAGCACGCTAATCTCAAGCAGCTTATCTTACGACTTCGCTGCGGTCTGTCCGTAGGCACATCTCCCGTACGATGCACATAATCGGTTGTGCGTTTTTCGGTTTTCTATCGCACTGCTGTGTCTCGGTTTTTCTTTCTTTCTCCCGTCCCAATCCAAGTGGTATTTATTTTCATTAACAAATCGCTCGAGGTGCTTTAAGATTCTGCACTCGCCGCTTGGAACTGTGCGATCCCTGGCGTGTTTCGCGTGCGCCCGAGGGTTTCCCCGTAAAGGTTGTGTTGTTATTGTTATCTTTTGAATTTTCCCCCGTTTTTCGGTCCACTATTCCACAAACCCTTCGCGATTTGGGATAAAACATTTGTCCATGCATAAATACACCGTTTGGAAGAGCCGCAATCTGGCGGAGTCCGTGTTGCGATATTTGATCTTTTTTTCTTTTCTCCCTCCGGGAACATTAGTCGGTAGGGAAGGTATTTATTTTTCCTATTTCGAATGTTCGTTTGGTCAGCAGCCAGAGCGGAGACACAAAACGGGTCATATAGGTGTTTTATCCATTGGACAGCATATCACATTTCACAAACCCCTTTCCGTGAAACGTAACCCGAAAAGGCGAATAAAATCGAAGGACAAACCATCGTCCTCTTATCTAAGACTGAAGAAGCATTCGCATTTTACTAAATTTAAATTATGCTGCTTCTCGCCAGCATTGTCATCGCCGAGAATCCCATTAAAAACCCGATGCTGCATTGTTGGTATGTACATTGCAACCATGAGACCACATTCCCACCGTACACCGCACACGGGTAGGATAAAAATTTGGCCACGTAAATCCACACCAGAACAGAACAGCGGTGTACATTGTTCCGCACAAAAAGGAAATCGTTCATAAATTGTATCTCGCACAATTTCCGAAAACCAATTAATTCCCAACAGCAGCAGCAGACTATTCATGGTTCAGCGCAATAAGAAGCCTCCAACCCGGGACCGGCGGCCTGGTCTAGTGATTCGAGTGGCACCCGAGCTAAGAACCCGAGCTAAGAACCCGACCCGGGGGCCGCGGCACTAAAAACCCGAACCGGGGCCCCGGATTTGTTGGACGGCACTTTTGGGAAGGGCAATAAATTCTACGGTTGGAAACCTTTCGCTCCGACAATCGACGAGATATCCCACTGTGAGTCTGTGTGTGAGGATTGTTCCTGGTTTATTGTACTCGTTTTGCTTTTTTTTCGTTTTCGTTCTTTACATTTTGCTGCTATGCGCTACACTCGCATGAGGTTTGAGTTTCTTCGCATGAGCAGCAGTTGCTGAATGACGTTCATTTTTTTCCCCCGGTACCCAAAAACCCGTATCTTACGATCACTGCCTGTTCTGTCCCTTAACGCCATTCGGTACTTTTACTATTCCTACGCAGCATGACGAATGCTGAGCGTGTCACATGACGTATCTGTCAACCATCGAATCCGGTGCGTCGGTGAATAGTTGGGCAGTAAGGGAAACAATATTCATAATAGAAATCTACAATGTCATGGAATTTTATGCCTTCTTGGCTTTACGGTGTCTCGTTTCGTAACGGGAAGCCAATATGCGGACAAACCGGGCAAACTGAAGACACGCATCACAGATAGCGATATTTACTATCTCTCCAACAAGTACCAAAAACCCTTATCCGTTTGTGCTCCCCTGGAGAGTAAGCAATCGTGAGTAGCGATCCAATCCAGAGGTGAAAGTGGTGGAAAACTTTGGTGGAAAAATCCCTTTTTCTACATGTGCCCTACATAAACCGTCAATTTGGTAACACTATTCCCAGGGAGATTCCGGTGCCCTGTTCCACATATGCTGTACCGAGGAACACGCAAAACTCGGCATCGCAGCAACGGCACTGCAGTGACGCCCATTTGTTTGCCATTTTCGATTTTCGAACAGTCTGCTTAATCTCATCGCAAAGAACCGGAAAACGTGTGAAATGTAAACCGAATGTAGTTGACAATTTGGTGGGGAGTATTTGGAGGCGAAAAACGGATGTGCCGGGTGTAACAATTGCAACATTGTATGCAACACCAACCAGTGGCACTGCAAATCGCTCGTAAATTATAATGGTTTGGCTCATTAAAACCACTAGGCACCTTCCCACGCTGCCATCGGTCGTTTGCCAGCCAGGTTTCACGCGCTTTTGCGGCAGCTGTGCTGATGTATTGATGGTGATTTTTCGCTTTACAAACCATGTTTCTGTCTTCGTGTACGTGTGTGTGTGTGTCTGGTATCTGCATTGCCGGATGGAGTTTTTTCAACTGAATTTTCCACCAGCATTCCACGAATGCGATTGGGATTTGGTGCGCGGGAAAGCCTAATTTCAATTAATATTTATAGCGTGTCGAATATTTGTGCCGTAGTGTAAACTAAATCCAAATAAATATGTAACTACACTCCGTGTGTTTTATCGGTAATATGTATATATGGAATGAAAGTGATTTTTAATGCTAATATTGGCACGAGCTATTGATTTTTACGATTATGAATCCAGGTAGATAAAACAGACAGGGAATAATTAGTTGAAAGCATGGGTGAACTTTGCGACCTACATCAACTTTAACGTCAAAGTCCTGGTGTTCTTCGCTATTCAACCCTTGGAACCTAAAGTTGTACGAAATGTAGAACTTTTATCCGATTTATATAACTCTACAATAAACTATATGCTCTGGTGTTTTGAGCAATACCTTTCTTATTGAACTCTGCTCGGAGTATAAAATATCCTTACCGAAGACTTGGGAATTCTAACCACACATCGGCATTCTGTGGACTCGTCAGCTATTCAAGCTGTATAACCCGAGATGAAGTAGATACTTTGAGGTGATAATGGTAGCAACAATTCAGCTATTGGAACTCATATATATTTGGATCCTCAGGAATGAAAGAAATATCAAGATCAAGACGTAGAGGTGTCCATTAGGTCTAGTCTTATTCGAACCGCCCTTAGACTATCTTTGTGTGGTTAAATAAACCCTAAGTGATGAAAAAGCTAGGTTGGATCTCTTTTTTGTGGAGGAGGGCCAGGCCTTATTCTTAGATCTCTTTAGATTATAGTACCACAAAAGAAGATGTACTTTAAAAAGTTATTGCAGAATAATGAGAAGATCTAAATACAGAAATTTAGAGAAAAAAAAAATTTTTAAAGTAGTTTCCACGAAGTTTTGAAAATTCTTTGCTATTTTTGTAATACAACTTCAAAGTCACACTTTTGAAGAATCATTTAGATTCATGAATTTGAGTAAGATACACGCAACACTAGTTTTATAAATTTTAAAGCAACTAATTACTAATCACAGTAGATTCTTCAAACAGCACACACAAGACCTCTACTTAATATCCTTGCACAAAATCTAATTTCAATCAATGTGTTTCCAGCACATTCAACATTCTAATGAGATATTGCGGGCATAATGGACTGGTGGAGGGCAAAAAAAAAGAGACAAACAACCCGACGCTGGTTGAATCTATTTTCGTTGGAAACACTTCTAATTGGCTCTCGGGACATGTTTTCAAATCGTCAATTATGGCACACTAGCAAACACACCGGCATTACACTAGCGTCGAGAGCGACTAATGAGTCCCACCGGGAAGGAGTAAAGCTGTATCCGCGATGTCTTCCCATTCGCACGGAAGGCCAAAACCAATTCTAGGTGCGTGCCGCGACGATTCCGTTCGATTAGATTCAGATTTAAATCATTTCCCGCCGCCACCACCGCCACTGGCACCTGCCATCAACTCCCTGCGGTACCGGTGATCGTTACAAATCGTTACGATTGAAGATGACAGCGTACAGTTTTATCGAATCCGTTCCATCGCTCAGATGCACGCCTGACATGCCGGAGCCAGACGGTGCACGCTACATACCGCCAGCAGCAGCAGCAGAGTGTTGAAGGCACGACGTGAATGCGTGTATTCTCTCATACGAAGGGAATGGACGTGGTGGTTCCGTAATGCAGACGAAACATTCGTGTCTTGATGGTCGTGCATGTTGCCGATGTTTCTAAGCTGTCAAACACTATAAGGACGGCAAATGCTCGTGCGGCCCACGAGCGAAATGTTGGCGACAAACAAAGTGCACTGTAGTTAATGACATGATTACGGTGGTACACGGTAAGGACCGGACGGGGAATCGGAACATCACCAAGGAAAACATTCGCTGGCGGTTAGGTAGAGTCGCGGTGCTTCGCTCCGATCCGGTGCTTCTTGTCACTGATGGCAAACAGCAACATAAAGCACACATTTCGATCGGTTTTTAATGAGAACCGTTCAGCTAAAGTACCCCCCCTCGAGACAGCCGTTACGAAATGATTGTATAACACAGTGCTGCTCACAGTAATGGCCACTGTTCGTGGGTGGGAGTTATGAATTATTCAAATGTAAGGATACTAATGACAGTTTGTTCTCTTCTTTTCGAGAAAGCTAAGAATATCTTAAAGTGCCTTAAAGATATTTTGAGTTTAAGTTGTTTTGAGTTATACATCAGTTTTGAAGATCTAAGTTCTAATTCTATAAGTTCCAAGTTTTTGGGACAATATTCCTCTGCCACAAGTTTGAGCTCACGTGTAGCTCACATTAAGAGCCTATAGAGGAGTCGTCATGCATGCATAGACGAGACACAAGTAAGAACCATCACTCGGCAACAAACATTGTACTTGTGCACTACCCCAAAGATTCTCATCTCTTTCATTTCCCAAATCAACAGTATAGCTTGTCCCGGATGCCAAGAATAAGGCAGCCACACAACTTCCCCAGGCACTCGTCCCCCAAACCCCCACGAAAAAGACTCAAGCACGGTGTATATGGGCGGTCGAAACGGATCGGCTCATTGAACGACTCTTCATCAACAATTGTCATCATTTTGTCCACGTCCAGACGTAGAGTTTTGTGCGTTCGGTTGCCTGGAACCAGTTGTGTGATGGTCGGTTGGTTCTGGCCTGGTGTGGCCCCATGTGGTTGCTTTTTTTTCTGTTACCCATCCCGATGGCAAAATGTCGACGACGACGACGAAAGTCGTTATCGTTATAATAATATCCATTATTCTTCCGGTCCTCGTCACTTTCTTCGTCAGTTTCCCTTGGTTTCGAATCGAGCCTCCGGATCTCTCTTCGTCTCTCTCTCTCTCTCTGTCCCAAGCCAGTCGTTGTACGTTCACTATCGCACCATCTATGGCATTTATTTTGAAAATTACCGACTTTTATTGTTGAGTGATTTTAACGAATGTTGCTTGTTCGGTTCGTGCCTCTTTCATTATTTCTTCATTTCACTGCTGATGAGCTTGCTGATGTTGGAAGGGACGTGCGTGTCCGTGGTGGAATGGATTTGAATGATGGGTGCAATCCTTTCCCCCCTTTCTCATCGGGGAACCATTGTCCCTTCCTGCCTCCCTCGTTTTTGGGTGATGCTTGGAAGGATTCCATTCGCTCGTTGTAAATGACGCGATACGATCACCAGCTTCTTCCTATGACCTCCTTAGGGAGACCTCCAAGATACCTCGATATAGCAATCTTGGATCCTAAAGCACTTGGCGACAACCATTTATGAACTGGTGGTAATGTATTTTCTGTACAACTTTAGCTGCTCAGATGCTAGTAAAACCATCCAAGCTAGCCCGTTTGTAATTTATGAATCTTCTTTATTCACTCCGTACAAGAATGGTTCATCAATTTAGCTATTATTCTATGGGTAGAATTACATTCGATGGAGAATCTTCGTGCCATCATGAGCAGTCGTCGTTACGGGGCCGAGAAGAGAAGATTGTAAGCCATTTCTTCTATCTATTTTCCTTTGTCCATCAAATGTCATGAAAAGGATAAGATTCCTCAACCGTCCATTCCAACTATTGGCGTCTTCTTGAAGATACGGTTGAGCTTAATGGGAATGAGGAATCTGGCCCCATGAGACGACCTATAACTTGCCGGAAACCGTTCCAAGCGACCTGTAATATTAATTCTAATAACGATAATAGAAATTGGAGAAACAAAACCTAAAACAAAAAAAACCTAGAAAATCCTACCTCATGATTAATATGAAAACCGGCTTAGAGAAATACGGTCGAGCAGTTTGAAGATTCAAAAAAGGGAGGAAGAAATAGATTCAATCCTTTTGCGAAAAAGGGTTAATTACCCACGGAAAGTATAAATAATAATAATAGTAATGATACCTAAAAACCCCCAACAAAAAAAAAGGAAAAAACAGGGGTTACCACAACTCTTAGAACCAACCGATTCCAACCACGGTTCGGTCCGGGGCTTTTGGCATAACCTTTCATTAGCAAATGGGCAAATGGTAAGCAGGGGTTGAGAACATTGGCACCAGTAATAAGAAGGTAGGAAATTTTTTGAATACTGACCCTGATGCTAAACAGCCAACTAGAGACGCACACACTCTGCTAACGTTAGAATGATAAATGAATAAATAGCAGATATGGCCGGACACATTCCGCACCATATTTAGCGCGTACTGTGGCAATTCCTTTTTTTTTTTTGGTATTGAGTCTTTCGGCAAACGAATAGAGAAATAAACGTAGCACGAAAGGAACACCAAAACGTGACTGTAAAACAAAACAACAGCAGCGAACAAAAAAAAATGTCCAAACTATGAAGATTATTATCAGCGAATAACATTATTAATAAGTGATCTGCCTCAGGAAATGATTACCATTACCGGACGGAATGTGTTCAAACTGCTTTTTGCTGCATAATTCCATCCGAATTTGACGAAAAAACATGCAGTTAAAATGGAGTTGAATTAGTAATTATAATGATAACATAACATGCAGCCGGAAAAGCTGTTCTTCGACAGTTTGATATTAAATTTCCATTACCACCACACACATACCTGAGGCTTAATGGCCATTTGTCATCTAGAGAAATGCGGGAAAAGTGTAGACCACAAACGATCAAACGTGCAAATTGATTTATTCCCTCAACATTCACATTCTCAACATTCAGCAACTTCACATTTTGCTGGGGTTTTGAAGGCGGAAATTGAAGTCAGTTTGTCGAAAGAACGTCAACTGCAAAAACCAGCAGCACCAGGAACCATTTTCTCAATGGGATTTTCTTGTGCCTTTCAATAGTGCTCCCCCATTACTGTCATGTCATTGCACAACTTGTCCAAGTCAGGCGGCACCACCTTTGTTTCAAGGGTGGAGTGAGGAGGACTTCAAAAGGGGAGATTCAACCAAACCAACCCCAACACACACACACACTCGCACGGTGGGAGCTTCCGAGATGTAATGTAATTGCATAGTAATTACAGCTTCTAATTATCCTTTCCAGTGTGTGTGTGAGTTCCCCGGGTCTTTATGGAGGTAGAATAAAGGAGGATGTCTATGCTTTTTTCCTCTTCGTTTGATGTCCTCTTCGAACCAAAAAAAAAAACGAATGGTCGATACCATCCGGAGACAAACCTTTATCATGTGCCCCCATCACGGTAGCAGGAAGTGGAAAATATGATTTGAGGAAATTGTAGGGTACCGGTACCCTAGGTGGTTGGTGAGCATTCAGCAAAGATTGCAGATCTTTTGCCGTAGCCACATGGACCTCAGTGTGTTCTGCCAGCCAGTTGTTCTGAAAAAATAATTCTTCTCCCAGCGACGAAGGGAGAGCTCTCATAGCGGTCCCATCTTAATTGCCTCGCCGGACCGGTATGATGCGTTCATAAAATTTATTTCTCAGTTTTTTGAGTTTTTTTTTTCGCCAATTCCTTTCCTTTTTATTATTCGGCGCCTCCATGTATGGACGTTGTGATGCGTTTGGAGAGTTGTCGAGGTCGTCCGAAGAATTTCGGTACCTCAACTCGTGGTGCGATCGTGTGGAAAACGGGCGGAAACTTGGTCGTTCGGCGTTGTCCGCACACCAAAAAACCCCTTCTTGCCTTACCAACGGGTGTCAGCTAAGTCAGCGGCATCGAAACGTCAAATTAAACCACCAAAAAACAGAAACATGTACCACGCCGAACACATGCCAAAAACATGGTGGCATGGCAAATGTCCATCTCTCCCCTCAAAACTCTTCCCCGTTTCTGTGTGCCCGTTCTTTGCCGGTTGTGAATGATTAAGAGTTATTAAATTTTAATTACCAACCAAGCGCGTAAGATAGAATTGAAGTGAAAACCCGGCATTTCGCATGCCAACCATGCGGCCAGTTTCATGCATCGGTATCGTTAATTATCGTTTTGTGACGAAGATTCATCAAGCCGAAAACTTTCGGAAACCCCCGCCCGGGGGAGTGAGGTGCACCGTGGGCCGGTAACGGAAAACGGATTGGTATTTAAAGTGCGCGGAATGTGTGCGGTTCAGCCCGACAGCGACCGGAAAGCGGGGGGCCCCCAAGAAAGTATGCCAAATCGTTTGTTTTCTTGAGATGGTTTTGGGTAGGATGAAGGGGAGTTACAAGAGAGGAACTCATTTTCCGAGCCCGACACGGTTTCCTCGGGTTCGGGGTTGTAGGATTTCTGCTTGAAGTGTTGTACAAATTGCAGTGCCGTTGCACTAAGCAAAGTGCAGTGCTTGCAATCAGTGTGTTATTGTATTTATATTTACTATCCATTTTTTTGTTGTTGCCCTTCTTCTTTCGATGTACACCAACATAAGGGACGGTATACACCCCTACCTGAAGGAAGGTAGTTTAATAACATACACGTTCGACACGAGCAATGTATGACATCGTTCGATAAGTTTGCTGTTCAAAGGGTTTTCGATACGCGATTGAATAACATACAAAAGCCTAGCCCAGCAGGGATTAGTGTTTTTTTTTTCGATGCTCTTCCTTATGGAACACATAACGCTCGTACAGATTTGACTATTGGCTTACATTGTGATGTTATGATAAACAGGCATATCCACCATTTCCGTAGGCACGTTAACATTTGCATACATTTTAAAACAATTCAATGAATGAACGTTATTATGTGTTGTTTTTTGTGTTGTTGCCTTGTTTTAGTTAGTTGAAAAAAGGGTCCATATTTAACATGTTATTGCTTTTGTTACTCTCTTGTTTTGATGTAATTTTTGGAGGGGGTTGCTTCTTGCTTAAACAAAACAATACCCTTAAAAATGGAACAACCTTTTGCTTTGTTGAAAACAGTCAGTTTGGTTCAGGGAACTTCGAGTGCAATAAAAAAGGGAAAAAACAATTAAACACATTGTTCTTTTTGCAATTGCTAGAACAATAATGTTCGATAACATATAACATTTTATCACAGTTTTTTTAAAGCCTACAGTTTTTTGAAAATGTAGTAACAATTTTAAATCAATTTTAATGTTAACTAACGAAAAAATATAATTATACTAATTTATAAGTTCATCTAACTGAAGAAGAAGAGAAGAGAGTGAAACAGAAGTTACTCGACAGCAACCAGACATTCCTAAAAAGTGCAAATGATGAAGATCGCTTGCAAAGAAAATCTTTGAGTTTTTTCTGGAGGTTGAACTAATTGGCCAAATAGTGAAGAAGTACCTAGACAAGATGGTCTGTTCTATGCGGAAGTGTCAGTCAAGGTCAATTGCCTTAAGGAGCGGCTGAAGATTTTTTTGTGACAAATGTCTTAAGGATAAGATTTTCTAAAGATCTTCAATCCTCCCAATGGCACTCAAATGCGCTGAACACAAGTTTGTAGGAAAAGCCTCAAACGTAGGATTAAATTCTACAAATTTGAGGCCAAAATGAAGTGACTATTGATAACCAAAGCCACGGAAATACTTAAATAAATTATAAGAATTTTCTTTATATGAATGGGTTTTTCAAAGGTTCTGGCCAACCGGTGAAAGGCCTGTCGAAAGATCGGAAACTATTTTTTCGCAAATTAATTTGTTTTTATTTTCCATTGGCAATTTATTTAATTTTATTTTATATTTAGTCTTTGAAACAGTCCTGAAAATAACCTCTTTTTTGAGCTTATAATTTCAAGCAAATCCGACCGCCAAAAATTTAATGCATTTGTAATGTAAAATAGGGATGTTATCAACCAAATCCAACCTGGACATTCCTTGACATCTTGCAAATCAATCTGAACAATCCTAATGCAACACAGATATAGAGACTTGATTATAAACCTTATTAATTTTTTTATTATTCCTTCAATAAAAATCGCTATGAATTCGCTATTCATTTATTTAACAATTCTTTTCCAACCTTTTCCTTACAATTGCATGTAAAAAATAAGCACCTTGTTTTTTTCCAAAATCCAGGTCAAACCTTGCCCAATAGTGTTTTGGTGTTGCATCCCTTGAGCTTTACATAAAAATAAAACATTTCCAAAAACACACAAGCGCGTTGATATTTTCTCAAGTGGTCAACAAAACAACGCACACAAATAAAAAATAAAAACTTGCCTTCAACTGTTCCACAAACGCCACCGGCATTTTTTTTCTTCTTGCTGTCGTTAAACAGCTTTGTTAAAGCACCGGTGGTACTTAACGTTGACAATTTTCTCCCAAACAACACACAACGGAAAACATTCAAACCATCCGATCGACGGTTGTCCCCATCCCCCAGCCCAGGGGGGGGTGAGAGAAAACATTAAACACCCGTACGGCCACCAGCAGCAGTAGCAGCAGCAGTGGCCACATCAGCTTCAAAAACTCCATCTCGCGCGGTTTGTGTCTGAATGCGCAATATACATAAATATCGCATTTGGAGCCCTCATGCAACATACATATTACATTATTTTTATTTTGCCCTCGCTCCAGTGGTCCAACCGGAGCGGTGTCTCTCTCTCTGTGTGGTGGGGGTTGTTTTGGCCCTGAACTACCACCATGGTCGCAGAGAAGTAGAAGAAATATAAAAAAATATATATACACATATACATTACCATCAGCAAAAAAGGCCGGGCAGCTGATGCACGATCTCGTTTGGTCGTTCGCATCGTAGAAAAGCCTGAAAGTCTACAAAACGCATCCATCGCCACCAGCATGAATACACACGGCACAGATACAGTGTTGCACGTGCAAGGGTTTTTGGTGCGTGTGTGTGTGGTTGCGGAAAGGAATAAATTGTAATACACTGTTCATAAATAACTTTAGCAAGCGAAGCGAATAAAAACCTCCCCTCAAAACGGCACGAAAGTCAACAGCAAACTCTGTTGCCCGGACCCTGACAAACGGATTAGGGCGGCTGAGGTTTTTTTCGTAGGTTGGATTTTTTTTTGCTCCCCCCCCCCAGTGCAAGATACGGCAAAAAAGATACCGACGGACTAAAGCAACAACATCGTCCAAACATCAAACTCGCTCGCCCACTTGGACGGAGTGGAAGAGATTGCCGTTCTTCATCTCCGCAGCAAACTTGGAACCCGGCGGAGGTACATTCGGTTCGTTCAATTCCTTCCTTTTCCTGTTCGTTTGCGTTGCGTTTTTGGACCAACTGATTTTTGACTGATCGACTGATCTCCAGCCGATTTCGGGCCCGGCAGGAAACCAGCCAGCCTGAAGGCCTCCGAAAACCCCACTCATGGTGGGAGATTATCATAAAAATATACAGCACCTACAGGCCCTCGATGATATCGAGAACTCCGATCGAGGGATGCGGGATTGAAAGATGATTTAATTAAAATAATTGAAAGATTTATTCAAACGGAGATGATTCGTTCGGGGGTTTCATTTATGGTCTTCTCTTTCCTGCCTTGCACCGGGGAGCTGTAAGAACTTCAGGAACTACACAACCGATCGTCAAGAATGGTTCATCATCATCATCTGCTGGTTCGGGGTTTGCCCAACGTTTCACCTTTCAAACTTCTCGCGTTCCTGAGTTTCTGAGATCTTGAGGGAATATTTTGAACAATCGATTCGCCGAGCATTTCATCGATCGCGGTCGGTGAATTTATATTACATTATATGCTTTCTATACGATGGTCGTATGCAGCCGGGGCTCGATTGGACCTTTTGGAGCCGACTTTTCGTTTCGGTTTTTCGGGATTAATTATCCTTTCGATTGTGTTCCGTGGTGTCCAAATGGAGGAAAAACCTGCCCGGGGGCATTAAGGAGTTGAGAATGCACAACGCAACGATCGTTAGCTGCGATGAGTGAGACGATTTTTTTTCCATCCATCCGACCAATGTGGATGGTAATGAACCGGATCGGGGACTGAACTTCTTTTTTACGAGCGACCAATGTTCATCCTTTTGCCAGATCATCAAACAAAGCTAGATAATATCAACCGTTCGGAAAACTGCGAATGTGTTTAATTGGAAAATATAAAAACTACATTGTCATACGGTGAGAGTTGTTAAAGATAGATTTGACCTTTTGACGATGGAATAAACATAATCGTTCCACGAACTGGTTTATTATTTTTTTTTTTGTAAACACGCACGGTGATGGAAATTATTTTGAAATTCATCGGAATCGCAAAAGCTCCACAACCGTAAAGGCTATAAAATGTAATCAACTCACATTGTGCCATAAATAGGCAAAACTGTGAGGCATTTTTAATGATTGGAATGGTTTTTGATTTAATTAAAACAAACCACTAGCACGAATGAAGCTTTGTAAGGTTGCTCTGAAAAAAAGGCTGCACATGTTTGCCGATAGACGATAGAAAAGGAAATTCTAGCTGATCTCTGTTCGAGAAGATTTTATTATCAAATTTTATTTCAAATTTAATTTATTCATTAAAAATGTGGTATCTGCAACAATGCATAATTTTTTATGTTATCTTTCTATTGGAAGGTTGTTAAAAGAGATCATGTAAACGAGCTGGAATACAATACACATGCACTGAACTTACTGAAAATGGTGTTAATGATATACTGAACTAATTAAATCGTCAAAACTGTAAAATAGCGAAAGTGTGGTTTGGGAATGAAGAAAAATGGCCGAAAAATGGGTGATCGTAAGAGGGTAATTTACATTATTTATTAATAAGTTATTTAAATTTTCGTTATTTAATTTATTTACGACATTTTGTGTGGTTTAGTGGTTTACTTACCCGGTAAAAGGATGTTATGCGCATGACACTTCACTTTCATAAAACACATCAGACTTTGACAAAACTTCTTCTTCGCGACACTTTTGCTTTAATACACTTTTCTTTTAATTTTCTTTAACTTTCACACGCATATAAAACACCTTTGACACATTTACAACACCACGCAATAAGCTCATAATTAACTTTTAATGCGAACTCATTTTTAAAATAAACTTAACTAACTTTTAAATAAGCTCATAACAAGCACAACTTTTTTTCACCAAAAAACAACCAACACTTGGATTTTTTTCTAAGCTCAAAAGCACATACACACTTCAACGCGATTTGGCACATTTCAAACACCACGCACACATAAAATGGCCACATTTTTCTATGAACGAATTTACGAAATAAGCAATGATTTTATTGACAAATAGATATCACTTTTTTCACCAACACTTCCACTTTTCTCTGCACCTACGATGATGGAAGCCGCTTTCCATAAAATGCACTGACATTTTGTTTTTATTAATTTCAAATATTATTAACTAACCGATTATGGCACTGCACAACACAAATGCAAGCTTAGTACACGAATAGAACGCAAATCTTCTTAATCGATCACGATCACCACGATACGGTTAGATTGATGAGTTATAAAATGTCAAAAGAATTAATCAGAAGGCAAACGCACTACCTCAACACGCCATCTTCAATGGCGTCTATCTCTTTACTTAACATAGTTTTTAAACTTTATGCGATTTTTGTACAATTTATGCATTTGCTTCGATAATACTGTACGTGATTTTGGGCCGCTTAACGCACTGCTGTTCTTCCTTCACTTACACACACTAACAAGTATCACGCGATCACACGCAGGCACAACGGAAGATGACGCCGCCAACGATTCGAAAACGTGCTAAACTAATCTTCACTGTTTTACAATAAATTAACACACTAATTCATGTAATAACTATTCTTTTAATAGAATACGATCCTCAGGGATAAAAGATATCACGGATAAAAGATATACAAAAATCACGCGATCACACGCAGGCACAACGGAAGATGACGCTTAGAACAGTTCGAACATGTGCTAAGTAAACCTTCACTGTTTTACATTAAATTAACACACTAATCCATGTAATAACTATTCTTTTAATGGAATATGATCCTCAGGGATAAAAGATATCAGTTTTTATCATTAAAAAATCAACTCTTGCAAAGCGTTTAATGAAAGCCGTTTTTCATTACTGTGACGTACTGCTGTCCGATCGGTACTGATCACACTTTCACTTTATCTCATTATCATGATCTCTTCGGCTTCGTTATCACGACACACCTACACAGCTATAATTGGCGAAGGGGCAGGCTCCCGATTTCTCTCATTCGTTCACGCACTCTTCGCACCTCCGGAGAGACGATAGTAGAATGGATTTCTTCTATTACCAACATTCATACACATGTCCGTTCTTTCAAGCCCGCTTGACCCCCATAGGCCGCCTTCTTCTCCGCCTAACGTTAGATACTGTGGAATTAAAAAAAAAGAAAAAAATGTATTTAGAAGGAGATAACACAAAAGGTAATAATACAATTTCTAAATAACTAAACAATGAGATAGAAAACCACCATTAATTTATCGTATGTGTTGAATACTGTTAATTACATTATTAAATTATTCAACATTAATAATTAATTACATTAATTAATATTAACTTTGCTTTGGGTTAATGTTGCCGAAATTTTTATAATTTTCAGTATAATAACTACTATTCTGCTTAATTTTACAATAAATTTGCTATTAAAAATCATTAGACAAATATTTCTGTAACATTTTAAATACATCCAGTGTGCTTTATAAAATGTCAAACACTATACAATAATTAATCCATCCCTCATCTCATACACATCAGCCACAACCAATCAAACGTAAATGATTTCAATCCACGTTTGATGTAATGCGTTTCACCTTAATCTATAATTGGATTTTTAACGAGAACGATAAACCGTAACAAACGTGTTTGTGATTAACTACAAACAATTTCTAGGAATAATTCATAATTAATAAAGGGCACAAAAAGGGTTTATAAAAATGAAACAAAAATGTGCATTCAAACCCATTTTTTTTTTCAAATAAGTTATACAAATTTTACACAGAAAATATTTGTGTTAAAAATAAATCATAATTTATTTTAATATTTAAAATAATTCAACTGAATTCAACTCAACGCTTAATGGTGATTATGACCTTTTTCGGGTTCCTTTCACCATTTACAGCACTTTTACTACGCAAAACACTTTTCGGTGTTCCGTTTATTGTTGTATTAATAAATATATCGATGCAGTTGAGTTTCCTTTATTTTTTGTATCGTATTTCTAACATTTGTATTAGCAAACGCTCTTAGTTGCGTTGTGCTTGAATGCAGAAATAAATGAAAAGTCATTTATTAGACCGAGTCGATTGATGGAGCGGATGTGAAAGGATCGATGGTACGATGACTAATCCTAATCCCGCCAGCAAAACTAGCTTGCGATCATTAATCTAGATCTAAGCGAATGAAGGCTGAGGGTGTTTTGTGTGTGTTTTTATTTTTTTGTTCTTTTCGTATAAAATTGTTTCCATTTACTTCCATAAATGGATTGATGTTGGATGTGGAATCATTAGTACGAGCTTTTTTTAGAATAATGTACACAGCCACAAGAATTCTCGACAAGATTCGGTTACTCGGTGACAGTAATCAGTGGAAATGACCGCAAATCACAGTTCCAATACAATCAGATTCTTATGAGTTAGTTGAGAGGGAAAGAAACCCGAAGGAAGGTTAATTCGGCTGGACAATAATAAACTGCAATTCTACCCTCTAGGCTCGGGTCTTTAAGATTAAGCGCTAAAACCACCCAAAGACCACAAAGCAATCCAGTGGACCTCCCGCATTTCCAGAGACAACCGATGGGAAGCGGAGGGTAGAGGACGCATCCCTCCAGTCATACACTTGCCCCAACATTTGGGGGGCAAAAAAAAAATTAAGACCCTAATGGTAAGGTGAAGGGAAAGCGAGTACACGATTACCTGCGACCCGCGTTGCCATCGACATCGGCATGTGTGGGATAGGGAAGGGTTAAAGCGAGTGGGGTCTTTTACGACCGAAGGTGAAGGTAAAGGCGAAATCTGCGCTGACCGATGACGACATCGGAGAAGATTATGTGAATCACAGCGAGTGCCGACTAATCGAAGGAACGGCCGTTCAAAAACGTTGTCGCCGCTACCTGCCCCGACGGTGGATGCTGGGCGCACCAGCAAAGGGACCGTGCGGGGTAAGCAGAAAGAAGAAGCCGAAAGAAAGTAAATCCACTTCCAGCCGAAATCGTACGGCTCTGGGGCGGGCCAGGTCGTGACGGGCGGGCTCATATAGATGGTAAAATCGTGAAGATGACACTTTTATGAGGCTGCAAAAGTAAGGGAGAGTGAAAGAGAGAGAGAAGCACCTTCGGTCCTGCTTACGCTGCAAGCATAATGGTAGAGTTATGTTACGAAAGTTGTATACAGACACAGGGTGGACGGAAATGGGAATTGAACATAATTGGGCATGTGTGCGTGATACGTGGAGTAGTTTAATACTACCAGCATTATGGGAATTTAGTGCCAGGGAAGAAACACGTGTATTATCCGGGATAGATTTTATGTTTAATTGCTCGTTTTGTTGGAAAAAAATGCTTTATACGGAGAGAGTTTTTAATTTTTCTGGTTTCAATCTATTATTACATAAATTTTGATTATTCTCTTAAGTTTTATCAGAACTTATCAATAAGGGTATGTGCAACATACAAGCTAATATTTAAACGTCTGTAAGCATAAACCCAAACGTCTGCACGCAATGCAGGTTTACGAACCCTGCACAATCTCCCATCGTAGTGTGCGTGCGAAGAATCCGTACAACCATGAGAGGGTAGTAGTGCGTACCATTCTCTCCGTTGGTTGGTCACCGAAATCAGCTGGAGTCGTTTGAAAGGAACGTGCGCTTTGCTGCTTCCACGAACGACACGCACACCAGCATGCGGGATTCCCATCGTTACACGGTGCTACGTCATCGGACGCCACCATCGGCCCTGTAAACGCAGTGCAATGAGAGAGCGCAACATCTCCGGCTCATTGGTGCGGGGCTAGTGTGCGTACAAGCCCTCGCTACGGCAGTGTGCGTGAGCGAAATCACCGAACCGTGGTTCGTTCTCCGAAAACGGCTGTGCTGCTGCGAATGGCCGACCTGGCTGTCATTCGCAAAAGAAACTTCCACTAGAGCGCTTGCAGAGCGCCCGAAGAAACCGCGCCAAGGATACCCTTCCAAGGAAAGGGCCGCGATCGTAGAGTTAAGGGGTTTTATTTTTTTCGTTCTGGTGAGAGAGAAAAGAGAGCAGAGCCCTGTGAGCAAGTGAGCAGAACCGAGTGCGCCGAACTAAAGGGTGTGTGCAGGCAATATCAAGAAGAAATATCGGAGCATTGCGTACGGGTGTACTGAGGAGTGAGTGAAACGGAGCACTACACACAGCGTAACCCGATAGAGAAAGCGAGAAAGAGGCTGTGTGTGCATGTGATAGCGAGTGTGTGTGTGCGTGTTTGCACGAGTGTATAGTATATCAGAAGAAGAGCAAGAAGTGCCACCGAGTGAAGAAGGTGGCAGAAAATCAATAGTCCTTCTTTGGTCCTTCGAATCGGTACCCGAGTGTGGAGGCAAAATAACGCAAAGAGTACGCAACCACTTCGCATCGCCAGTGAGTGAATGTTGCGGTGCACACGTGTGTGTTTGTGTGCAAGGTGGAAAGGTGCAAAAAATCCGCTTAACTAAGCAGGCGGTGGTGTTGTAAAGCAACAGCAGCAGTGCTTGTGCGGGGTTTCTCGAAGTAATTTCGGTTGAAGCAAAGCCAGCAAACCGTAGCAAAGCAGTAACATCTCAAGGAAACGAGTGCTTAGTTTTGTTTCGTAACGCCATCACCTCAAGTTTTAATATCACGGCACAGCGCCCAGCAGAGGTGCAGAATTATCAAGTGAAGGTGAAGTTTTTTGGTTGTTGTTGGTAGTGAGTTTTACCGATTTCACTGCGAAAACAGCGCAGCACGGTGCACTGCGTTACCGGAGATAGCCAAGTGTTCGCAAAACCACCAAGTGTGATAGAAAGAAACCGGCCGAACGGAGTTACCAGACACTCCCGACGGCAATTTGACGCTGACAACGACGGTACCCAGGATTATCCTCCATTCCGTCGCCAAAGCAATCGGAAGACTGAGGAAGAAGCAGATCCAGCAGAAAACCGGGAAAGGAGCAGAAGACTGACCACAAGCAACACCGCGGAACAGCAGTCAGTTAGAAGCTGTTTTGCAACGCGTCGGAAAAAAACGCAAGGATTAATCCGTCGTGTGATGTGTTGAAAAGAAGGGCAGAATAGCAAGAGAAAAAAAGTGTGTCCTGTGTATCTAGCGAGTGTGTGTGTGTGTGGGTGAAGAAGCAAAAAAGAAATATATAAAAAAGCTAACAAGCTGCCACAGTTAGTTGAGATGAAAGTGTGACAAATCGCATTTGCACGTGGAAAGGTGGTAACACCCTCATAAGGGAGGAAGTGGAAACGAGTGTGTGTGTGTGTGTGCGAGAAGGAAGAGAAATTACACAAAAAGGAAGAAAATAAAAATCGGTGCCAAATGAAATAGCAGTGACAGTGTGCGATTCCGCGTGCCGTGTATGTGTCAGTAAGCGAGGCAGTACTAAACTACCCAGTAAGCGGTGTAGGCCTTTCGGTGTGTTGTACGGTGTGTACGAATAGTGTCATCACCATGGCTATGGCAGCGTGCTATCCGACCTACGATCACATGACCGGCGGCAGCAGAAATGCAGGCAGCATCGCGGCACAGCAGCAGCAGCTCCAGCAGCAGCAGCAGCAGCAACAACAGAGCCCAGTTGCGGCCACTAGTCAGCTGCATCATCTGTCATCGCGGCTGTCTGCGGCCGCAGCAGCAGCAGCAGTTGCGGCCGCCGCCTCCAATATGGCGGTGCAGAAGGATTTCAGCATACCGCTGCACGTCGACTGCAGCGTGGAGTACGAGCTGCCGAACCAGGCGAAACCGCCGGTCGGTGCACGGGTGGAACCGCTGCTGATGATCCATCCGTGCTACTTCCGCAAGATGGAGAGTCAGCGGCGCAGCCCGTTCATCAACAACATGCCAAATTCGTCCCGTAGCTCTAGTTCGTCGATTGCGGCCAAGAATGGTGTTAGTGGCGTTAGTGCGAGCAATGTTGGTAGCGGTGGTAACAGTGCCAGCAATGTCGTCAGTGGCACCAGTGCCTCGGTCGATCCCTCGGTGATAAATGGTAGCTGCACGACCGGTGTAAACAACGTCAGCAGCAGCAGCGCCAGCAACAGCAGCCGGCGAAATGCGGCCCACAAGTCGTCGTCCGCATCCACCAGCAACCAGTTCCTTCAGCTTCAGCTGGACGATTACGTTCAGCGCCAGATGCATCGCTCGACAGCGGCCAACAGTCAGCAGCAGCAACACTACGGTGCTGCCAACAACACAGTCACTGGTCATCTGCAGCAACAGCAGCAACAACAACAGCAGCAACAGCATCATCATCAGCAGCACCACAGTCGCCACCAGCAGCAGCAGCAGCAACAACAACAGCAACCTCACCACCATCATCACCAATCGCAGCACCTCGCAGGCCAGTCCTCGAATCAGTACAACCTCACCAACAACCAGTCCCAGTCTCAGCAGCAGCAGCAACAACAACAATCTGCTTCTGTATCATCCTCCGACTGGGGCCGGTATCACATGGGTTCGTCTGATTGTGCCAGCTCTGGTGGAGCGCCCGGTGGTGGTGCAGGTGTTGTTGTGCGCAATGGTAGCAGCTACAGCAGCAAAGTAGCCAACGGTTACGGTGGCAACGGGTTAGCTGTCAGCAACAGCAGCAGCAACACCAGCAGTAGCAACACCGGCAACAATAGCAACAAATCCAAAAGTGTCACTAGCGCGTCCATGAAGCGCAACGCAAGTAATACGGGTATCAGTCAACACCACCAGCAACAGCAGCAACAGCAACAACAACAGCAACAGCAACATCAGCTTCAGCAACAGCAGCAACAGCAGCTCCTGATGCCGGCCAGCTGCGCCGTGTACAACAGCACCGCCAACGGTGTCAGCAGTGGCCTGGTGGAAGGTGGCGGTGCAGGGCCCCGTTGGGGCGACATCGAGAAGACTTCAATGGCGGCGGCAGTGCCTCGCGATTTCCAGGCCGGTCCCGAATCACTGCCAATGAAGGCCGGGGTGGTAGCGGCCGCTAACTTGCCTCCCCCGTCCTACCGCAGTGGGGGCAAGCGGGACGCGATGCTATCCGGTGCCGGCGGCTGTGCAGTGTATAGTAATAATAATAATAACAGTAGTAGTAGTAACCGAAGCCACACCGGTAGCATCAGCGGTAACAATACGGCCGTCACCAGCACGACCGGCATTCCCAGCACGGACCTCAGCCTGTGGGAGGCGGCAGCGAATGGTGGTGCGGGTAGTACTACCAGCAACTCCACCACCCTGCCGGACAAGAGCTCGATGACGGCCGCCATACCGCGGGACTATCACGCGGCTGGTCCGGAACATCTCGCGGCTTGCAACAAACTGGCGGCCGCACGTCAACAGCAGCAACAGTACCAGCAACATCATCATCAACAGCAGCAGCAACAACAACAACAGCAGCAGCAGCAACAACATCACTCGCAACAGCAGCAACATCGTCAGCAGCAACATCGCCAGCAGCAGCAGCAGCAGCAGCAGCATCAACAACATCAACAACATCATCACCAGCAGCAGCAACACCTTCATCATCAGCAGCAGCAACAACACCATCACAACCATCAGGTTGCGGTGGCGGCGGCTGCTGCAGCTGCCGCTGCGGCCGCCGAAGCCTCGGAGAAGTTGCTGTTTGCGGCCAAATATCGGCAGCATCAGCGAGCTTCACATCGGCTACATCCGTACATGATGAGCTCCAGCTTCACCCCGCTGATGACGGCGGCCTTCCCTCCTATGCAGCAGGTGTCCTGCTACAACGTGTGATTCTAAAGCGGCCAAGATGGAAGTGAGCATACCAGTGTGTGTGTGTGTGGAAGGGAGGTGGAGGGGTGGTGGTGGTAGTTGACGAAAAAAGTGTTTGGTTCCTTCAGATCGGTCAGAGAGGATGATGATGTTGTTAGAAGGTGACGAGTGATAAGCTACATGTGGCCAATGCGAAAAAAAAACAAAACAGTGATGTTGAGCGAACGCTGTTGAAGTTGTGTTTTTTTTCTGTTTGTGTTTTTATTATTATTTCAATTTGGTCGTTGGTCGGGAAAAATTGCAAGCGACCATGAACATAAAAAAAATCATGAAAGATGTCCGTTGAGCGTTGATGCGTGTGGGGCTTGCCGATTAAACGACGGTCTGAAGAAAGGAAAAGGTAGCAGACGAAGATAGGCTAAAAAGGGGTGACAGAACGCCTCGGTTTAAAGCATGTATAAAATAGACAGCAACTTTTTTGTTGCAAATTTAAATGTGATAGTAGTTTTTACTCCCAAATAACTTCAAGCTAAAAGATGGAAAAACTGGAGAAAAAAATCCAAATCGAAAGACTAGAGGAAAGAATGAAAGAGGGAAGGAAAAGGAAAAAAAAGCAAAAACAAAAAGGAAAGAGAAGAAGTTAGAAATATTTGTGCGAAATGAATGGAAAACATGGAAGAAAAAAAAAGGGAAAGTAGCCAGAAAGATAAGCAAAAATCACATGACGTTCTTTCTGTTTTGTGTTTTTTTTTTGCATAATCGAATAGCAAGCGGAGCCTTTTTGTTGCTAGGTGTTTTTGAGGATAAACAACAAAAAACGACCGACGTGTCCGACGTAGTGAGTGTTTGGCTTTAATGGAACGGTAGTACGGGATAATATACATATATCTATACACATATATCTTAACGAAAATGGAAAAAAGGGACGAGCAGACAGGAGAAGCAACATAACTATCTAGCCTCAAAATTCCTGACGTTTATTTTTTTTTTCCTCTTGTTTTCTGTCACCACTACCTTCAGTGAAAGAGAGGGCGTAAACAGTAACTTGCATGCATTCATATTCAAGCAAAAATCAACATCAAATCAACAAAAGCAACACAAAAAAAACAGCTAAAGAAACGAACATGTAACCATTAGACAAAATAGCGCGATAATGCGTAAAGCGAGAACGTACACAAAGAGAAGTGTAGTCATGAACTGAAATAAAACGAAGCAGATTAGCTAAGTTAGCAAAAAACAACAACCAATCGTAACTAAAAACAAAAAAACAAACCTATTTGTCTATGTGTTCCAAAGAAAGAAGTTGAAACAGTGCGAAGGAGTTTTTTTGTTGGGGAAAGGTATTAAAGATGCTTACTAAACAGAGAGTGAAAGGTAAAAAAGCAACCAAAAAAAAAAACGGAAAACTGAAGATATCACGGTTACACCTAGCGAAAGAATCGCCAAACGCTAATCGAATGGTTAACGCTTTTTTCGGTTCCGTTTTCACTAGTGTGTTGTGTTGGTTTGGTATTTCGATTCCATCGCGTGTTTGTGTCATTTGCTCGTAAGGTTTGGTTGTTATCCTTCCACATGGGGATGTGTCTCGTTCTCTCTGTGCGTGAATCCTTTCGTTGTTCGTTTTGCATGCGTACAAGCCTGTAGATGTAAAATTGGTAACGCGTGTTTGTGTTGTTTTTTCTCTTCTTCTTCTTTTGCTCATATACTGTTCCGCAACAAATCAAGGTTATAACGTTTATGACGCACGAATCTAAGCTTTAGCTGATCTGAACCTGATCTGATTCCTCGATTTTTTTGTTTCTCCGTTGTGATAGCTGAACATTGCCATATGCCGGGGTTTAGTTTCATGTTTTTGTTTTAAATCATGCACCAAACTATTTAGATTTATGAATGTGTGGTCTTAAATATGTATCTTCCCGACAAAAAAAATGTGACTTGTGGCACAGCCCACATTTTTCACCCAAAATCAAACGCCTGCTAATCACGATTACAGTTGCATCATTTGTTTTCTTTATGTTCCTTAACATCTTCCCGCATCTTACGTTTCACCTGTGTTACCACCCCTTTCTGTAAAGTCCGTCAGTCATATTTCATTCGACACTAGTGTGTGGTATGCAGTATTGAATTATGCTCCCACCCGTCAGCTAAATAAACTGTTTCCCAGCGAACACACATTTGTTTGTTGTACCGAAATCTTGACCATTCGATTCCGCTACATTTATGATTTACCATTTCGCCCCCCCCCAATGTTTGCTGCTAACGTTTTCGACACAATAATAGCCGTGCTATATCGAAAATGGGAGTCGATGAAGTCGGTAAACTGGTAAAACAAAATAAAAAAATAACGCAACTATGCATAGACAAAACTGTTATTGCATGAACGCTGAAAATGTATGCCAATAATAGAAGAAAATAAATAGCAAAATCACTACAAACTTAAGCAAAGTAAAGCAAACAAAAGAAAAAAAAACAAACTTACTAATCAAACCATACGAAAACGACGTACAACGTTCTTCGAATGTTGAAAAATAAAAACGAACTGGACGCTACAATTGTTATAGACTCTTTTCGGATTCCCAGCAACAAAAAAAAAACTACCTAAATAATCAAGTAAAGTTATGAAAACGATACAGACAAACACACATACATACACACACTCAGTACTGCAACAACACACTATGCAAATGCAAAGTATTCAGGTTAGAAATTAATGGCAATTTAAAATGGCTAATAAAAAAGAAGATGAAAAAAAAACTTACACGAAACAGACTACTAACGAAAAGCAGCGGTAAAAAGGATAAACACTAGTCTAGGCACATTTGGAAATAGGTTCGCATATGGAACAGATAAAATTAAAATGCAATGAAAATTATATACTCAGTGACGTACACGCACAGCAAAAAAAACATAACAAATACTAAGCAGCAAAAGGAAACTATAGGAAAGTGAGAAAAGGGGGGAAAAACAAACAACCATGGCAGACATTTTTCGGTCGGAATTGTGACGACGCAAGTGAAACACTAACGAGGAAACGATTTATTGGCAAAATTCGGTACGACGACTAGGCTGACCGCGGTACTGGGCACGGTGATCATGCAAAATGGTGTATTTTGATTTTGTTTTTGGGATTTTATTTTCATTTTTGTCTCGGAAAGATGGCAAACTCTACTGCTGCAAGCGTACACAAGTCTTATGTAAAAGTAGAATAGGATGTATGCAAAACTAAAGCATAAACACTATGATAACAAATTGTACGGATTAAAGAAGAAACAAAACAAACAAACAAACAAAACAGCCACAGCAAGCAACGACACATACTAGTGTGCAAACCTTAGGCTTTTTGGTGGTCAGTTGTGTCTGTACATATTGGACAAGGTGGGACGAAATGAATGGGGGGTTTGATCAAAAAGGGGGCGAGGGTGAATGAAAAGTAAGACATGCGTATCCACACAAACAAACGTACACACACACATAAACAACAACAAACATACCGATCATACACTCACTCAGTCCGACGGACATTAAGTCAAAGTTTAGTCAACGCAACTATTTCACTGGATAATAAAACGTGTTTAGTAGGAAAACTAAAACAAAACAAATCGGTACCGAATGAGCAAAAAAGCTAGAAATTCCAATTTACAGTACCGAAGCTGTGGGAAAATGTGGGGGTAAAAAACGTGAAAAGTAAAATGAAAAAAGAATAAAGGGTGGCGAAGGAAAAGAAAAAAAACAACTGAAACTAGTAATAGTAAATATAAGAATAAAGTAACACACAAAAAACTGATAATAATAGTAGAGCACGAATGGGGGAACGAATGAAAAAAGGAACTGAATTTAATGGAGATAGAGAAAGCATAGTCAAATGCAAAGTAAGTGTTGCGCAGGAAATGGAAAATGAGAAGGAAAAAAAAAACAAAACAAACGTGTGATGATGGGTTTTGATGAGCATGGCGCATGAAGAGACAAGCAGTGAAAACAAGAGACAAGAACGACAGTAAGGAACGGAAATACGAACACGCAAAAAAGAAAAACAAAAAAACCAAGGACGAGTAGAACGAAAGGAAATAAAAATTACAAGTAATCTGTGTATAAATTATGATAATTTAATTATTTAATTAAAGAACAGAAACAAAGAGTAGACAACACATAAATACGAATACATAAACACAAACACGAATAACTAACTAACGCAAACTATACTAGAGACTTTGAAACGCATCAGTAACACTAAACTGGACCTACACCATATACAAACACACATACAGCAAACGTATACAAACCGATACAAATACACGCCAAAAGACGCAAAGCAGGAAGTATGAACATGAGAAAAAAAAACACTGTGGAAAAACGTAAAACCTGATCGTGCGAAAATATGAAAAGAAAAGAAGACAAACAAAGCGAAAAACGCGATCGTAATCGCGACGAAGACAGAAGAACTTGGGAGAGCACGTGAAGGGTGATGTGATGATCATCATCACCACAAAAGGAGAAAAAAACTGTATGTATCGATAGGAGAAGGAAAGGGAGACAGAGGGGGATGGGAAGGATGATTGGAGAGCACTGGTCGGCGGAAAAGCCGAAGCAAAATCAAAGAGAAGAAAATAATAATCGCAAAAAAATGGTTAAAACAAAAGCATTTTAATCGTGTTTCTTTTTCTTGTTTTGTTGTGTTCTCTTCCTCTGTTGTGCGGGGGCGCGAATTTTTGTGATTTAACGAAGCCACCGGAACTGGATGATGACAGTACGGAATGAAGATGTGTAGTTGGGCGCGTAAGTTGTTGGTTGTGTTTTTTGTTTCTTCCTAGGTTTTGTTTTGTTTCTACAGTATGTCCACGGTTCACAGCTTCTCCGTTACCTGGGTTGTTGTTGTTTCGTCGTTGGTTGTTGTTTGATACGGGTGTTGTTAAACTGGGTCAGCTGGTGGTTGCATATGGACGGACCACCGATGAGCATACATTCGTCGTCGGCGATGTTTTGCGTTTCGTTTATCTCTTTATTCATTTAATTTAAGCAAACATGTCATCAAGATCTGCTTTAGTCTATTCTAATAGGTCTAGCCAACTAAGTGGCCTAGTTTTATTTCCGCTGAATGGCTATTCGTTTGGCATATCAAATTAATACCTTTTTGAACATTCATGGGATTGTATTGAGATTTTTTTAACGTATTTTACAGCAAACTCTGGTCTAACAAATTTCAGACGAAATACCTCGAGGTTTTGCTTGAAAGTTGTATTAAAATTTAAGATTTGTACTTCGTCTTCTGTTAGAGCTTTAACCATTAATTTCTGGAGGTGTGATTCCTCAGGGTTCCCAGAGAATTGAGAATCTGAGGCTGACTATCCTGCTACGGATAATTAAAGTCAAGGAAAGCCCGTAATGGCCGACAAAGACCACTTGAGCTTGTAGTGCCAACAAGAAGCAACTGAACAAGAATATTAATGTAGAATAATACTTCTTGGAGTTTAAGAGTTACTTCAAAAATTTCATACCTTAAAGATAGTTTCTTCTTTCTCAAGCCAATATTTAGCCTTAAACTAAGCGAGAATCTGGAAGAAGGAAAGAGGCCTCAGTGAATTTGAGAATTTTGAAGATTTCTAACCTCTTGTCTGGGATATACTAAAGAAGATCGAGTAGGACTTATAATTATCGAGATCGGGAATTTACATCAAACCGGACTTATTGTCTAGACATTCATAACTTCCAAGAATGCTACTGGATGAGTTAAAAATTATACTTCATTATATTCCAATAGATTAATAAGCGTGAGCAGTACAAAGGCACCAGTTATTTATTACCGTTTTTGAGAAGTATTTTATAAGTTATTTCCCCGGAACGACACTCGAGTGAAGCATTTACTATTTCACCCCTGTTTAAATCCAACACGCTACACAAGTGTGGAATAATGGGAGATTGATTCTCCCACACTCAAAAGCCCAAAGTTTCCATATGGAGTGGCAACTAGCGACAGAATCGACGTGTCGTTTCGTAGTCGCAATTAATCTCGCAAATGATTTCATTTCATTTGTTCCACCCATGTACACTACTGAGAGCGTTCGTTAACAGACACCTTCAGCGAATAAGTTACAGTTTTTGGGGGACAGGAAAGGAGTACATAAATTGACTCAAACTGGATATTACCAGTCTACACTTCAGGTTGTGAAAATGAAGGAATGCTAACACGCAGGGAGAAGAATTTTCCACATAATGGATATCCTCGTCGTTCTGGTCCATTGCCGTGCGCGTTCGTCGACCTTGCTCAAGCTCACACACACACACGCGGGCGCACACAATTCAAAAGTTACAGTGTAGCGCAAAAAAAGGAAGTTAATTTAGACGACCACTCTACACACCACGCAAAGGCGCAAAGGATAACGCCACATCAGACCAGAGCACAATCGATCCTTCCAACATGCTGTTTTTGGTATGTGTGTGGTGAAATGTCCCGACACACCCACATACAGAGAGCTATAAAAAGGACGAACTCCTGGGTGCGGGGCAGACGGGAGCTTGTGGGTGAAATGGGTGGTATCAAAACAAAAATGGCCACCACTTCACACCAGCTGGTTGGCGCGGTGTCTGGCTCCACTCGGTATGGTTGTATTGGTTTTCCCTGATGTTGATGGGGATGAAAACAGCAAGCAAAATGGGGATTCGTTTTCGTGTTCGGGTGTTCGGGTTCGTACCAGGGTGGATGCGCAATTGTACGAAATCAGCCGGTACAACGCAACGGTACGTACCAATACACGTGTAACTAGCCGGACAGGAAAACAGCTGGTTTCCTGGTAACATGCGCGCTTCCAACGAAATCCAAACGTCATCGGGCGTGGTAGCCTTTCCTGCACCACCAGCACCATGTGGATATGGTGATGCTACTGCCCTTCAGCAAAAGCTCCACCAAGTGCCAAATGCCCTCAAACGCACACAAACACCTGCACACCCTTATACAACAATGTATGGGTGGGGATCAACTCCAAAGCTTGTTCGCTTCGTTGCGAAGAGAACGACCATCATTCTGCTGCTTCCATCCAACAAAACCCACCTCAAAAGAAAAGGCACGAAAAGGAGATAAATTAAGCGATAAACTCCTGCGGTTGGGTTCCTACCGTTGAAAAGCCTTCGCTTATTTCTTGTGTGCCTTTTTTTTTGTTTGTTCCGTGCTAATGCCAACCCACGACAGTTGCCAGACGTGAGATTGTGTCCCTTCGCGGTAGATGTGAATGCCGGCACTGAGCCACATTCATCGACATAAAAATAAAATCTGATTGCGAACGAAACCGTCCTCATCAGTTTTAACTGATCCGAACCGGCGGCTGAATTGGTTTTTTGGTGAATGCTGAAGTCTCCGGCTGTACTCCCGTGGTGGAGCAAACGGTCCATGGGCTTCAGGGGGTCGAGGGGAGGAAAAGCGATTGGCAAGACAAAGGAAGGCATTCTTTCGTGTGGTCATCGCCAGTAGTTAGTGGCACAATGCTTCATAATCATGGTCTCTGCATGCGTTCTTCCACTTCACGTCTGGGAGAGCTTTTAATGGCGGCACGAATGTGGTATGCCATTAGGATTTTTTCTTCAATAGCGAACTTTAGCCGAACCGTCTACGATGTGATACTTTTTATCACAATCTGTACACTTTAAAGGCAGGAAAATCTATACATATAAGTTTAAATTAATTAAAGAAATTATGATGATGAACGTTCAACATCTTGCATTTACGAATATCGCAACTTGTTGGAAGTTTTGGGGCATTAAAATCTCAGCTATTTTTGGGGAAGAAGTTGTTGCACACCGTTGGTAAAACATTCCACACAAAAGTGTTTGCTAAACTAACTTTCCTCCCTCCGTAAGAGGAAAACTTCCCCCATAAGCATGCCATTCCGTGGTCGTTTGGAAGAATCCCCAAAAGCCGGGAGTTCCTCCATTAAACTTTTGCACCGAAATCTAAACTACAAAATAGCTAAGTTTTTTTTCCCTTGTTTTTGGTCCACCATCCGACGGTTCTTGGCACCTTTTATGGAACGGAACATTGCAGGAACGGTAAGAAGAGAATGCTATAAGATATAAAACATACACAGCATGCCAAAATAGCACGGATAAGCCCTTCGCAATCCTAATGCTCCGTCTACCAGGGTCGAAAAAAGCGAAGCTCTTTTGTGTGTGGGTGTATGGCTGCATATAAAAATCCGTTTTATTGTTATTATTTTAAACTCTCTTTCTCTTTCCACAGGGAGTTTAGCTCGTCGACGCGAAAGCGAAGAAAAATAGAAGGTACAAATTCATGCATTTATGCTTCATACACATCACCCGCAGGGGAACACCTAAAAGGGCCACCATATATTGCCGTAAAGTCGCGGCTGCTGTGGCAAGCGTGTGGTGTGGTGGCCCACATTTGCTTCATTCGCTTTTATTTTATTAGTTTATACGACCGGTACGCCCCGTAGGCAGGCAGGTTGCCTGTTGGTGTTTGCTGATGATGGTGCGTTCCATGGCGAAAGGTCGTAATACAATCTTTTCCAGTTTCCATTTTTATCACTTTCCTCCTACTGGCTGGTTGATGCCGGTTGAGGTGGGTTTTGGGCGGGTTTGCCCTGTTGTGGACACGGGTAGTCAAGTTTATTGGGAAAAGATTTACCCTCCGCTGAGCCTTACATGCGACGTTGGAAGCTAATAGGATTGGCTTGCTGTTTTTAGAACCTTTTTTTTTGTTGCCCAGATCACGATGTTTGCCTCTCTTGGTCGATCGATCAACATCGATCGAACGGCTGGGTGTGTTGGGCATTAGCTTAAGAATGCTTCTCGCAAACACCTCCGAAGTTGTTTTTATCATTCCCGTCTTTCGATCCTTCATCCGACAGCTGTCCGTTCGGGGTTCGGCCATCGGGAAGCAAATCCTGTCGCTGAGTTTTAGGTGACGTTCGCTGAGCAATTATCTACCTGCCCAAGTTTGTCCCGCTGCAGGCACATTTAATTCCCCATCCAGGTCGTCAAGATCGATCGAAATGCAGGCGCATTCTCGGTGCAAGACTTACCGGGCCGTTTTATTTTTATCGGTAAGTGCGAATCAATCCCCGGGAAGATTCCGGCATTCCCGACGGATGTCAGCTCGGGTCGATAAGATAAGCGGATGGCTGCAGCTGCAGAACTACGTTCTAGTTTTGAGCATTTTAGCCCACCATGGAGCACTTCCAATCTTTCCCCGGCTTATCGATCGATCGTTCGGTCGAGTTCACTACTGTCTTCAACTTTGGGACAGTCGAGTGAACTTCCTCGTTACTTTTCGTAATCGCTTTTCCAAATCGGCATCGTTCTCGGTTCAAGCTTCACGGCAATAGCGGCATTTTTGGACGGAGTTATCTAAGGGGAAGAGGGTAGAGGACAAGGGATGGATGCTATGTTCCCGACGTTGACATCCTTATCTTGGCAGACTGTTTCATCCCATACAGCCAACTACCCCGTGTGGGTAGAAGAGACAAAAGGAAGGTGAGTTGGAATTAAATTTAACTTCAAACTAATAACACATTTCGCTTTAGTCGGGGGGAGAAATAAGATGGTTCGTGGTGAGATTAGCTTGCAGCCAGCAAACCGGGACGACTCTGGACGTGACTCGTTTTATCGGCAACTTTTAATCGAAAAAGAGAGAGAGAGAACGTTTGTTTTTTTTTTTGGTTGGTTTGTGTCTTCAATTCATAATCATTAAAGTGGAAGTTTATCTCCATTCGGACGAACACAATGCACACGTTGCAATGATGCCATGGATGAGATAAACGTTGAGATTTGCAAACCATGAAAATAGAACCCTGTCACAGAGCTGCAAAGAGCTGTTTTCTTTGATAATGTTTCAAATGATTCAAAAGATTATTGAAACGAAAGCATTTCTGAGATTATTTACAGCAAGCAGCAATTGTTAGTAAGGTTAGTAAAACTGGTTTCAAGTTGTTGGTGTCTGAGTCTTCCATGTACCAGAAGGTTTGTGGGGAAATCGTTAAATGATGTAAGTTTCTCTTTCTCTCTCAGTTATCAGGTCCCTATTTGCGATGGAATTACCTCAAGGACTTCAAGGCTCTCAACTTTATCGGTCGGTCGGTCACGTTATGAGAATAAAACCAAGCGACCCAATCCTTGAAGCTCTTTTATGTCGTCCACAGGAACAGATATTTATTTTGAGAGTCTCGCTGGAAAGGAAGATCCTTCAAGTGTTAGGCCCTGTCATCAGATTTGAAGGTAAGTAAACTAAATTGAAGATACATATGATATTGATTCAAACTTCAAGATTAATAGTGAAATATCAATAAAATAAAGAGATATTTGGATATGTGTATGAATTCTTAAACTTCCCTCAAAAATGATCAAAATAATTTTGATTCACTAATACCGGATATCAAGCCTCTCAATAAATCTAAAATAGAAGATAGAACAACTCTACAAAAAGGGTACATTTTAAAACATTCTAAAATACAACTGAATAGTAACTACCGTTCCTAGCTTCATCTAAATCACCCGATTAAAGGTCGTAAATCATCATCATCAATCAATTATTGCTTCAAACGAAGTCACTCGCCTTTACCTTGAAGGTTCACTTTCCCCATACCTAAACCAACCGAAGTTAGTATGCACACGAGTGATGCGGGCGGGGTTTTTTTGCGTTGCTTGTCAAGAGAATATGCTTTTTTTTACACCATTTGTCATGGCCAAAATGTAGCACTTCATAAATGTGAAATAAGCACACACACATACACAAGAAAAAACAAATTCCCCACCCCGCAAACTGTGTACACTTCACATACGCTGCCAAGTAGGTATGTGACGCCAACTTTGGGACACTCTCAAGGGTGGCTCTTAATGTGCTCGATGTTTGTAATTAATGACACTGGGTTGTGTTGTGTGAATGGTTTTGAAGGAAACGAGCGAAGCGTAGAATGCAAACCAAAACACGGAGAAGAGCTACAAACAGCAAAAAAAACTGCCAACTCCGTAACAGAACACGGCAACCCGAATTACGACGGAGCGGAACAGAAATGGCTCCGTTTGGAGCATAGGAAAGGGCACACATCGTCATCATCATCATCGTCATCATCAACAGCAGCAGCAGTGCCCGGTAAACGTAGTCCACTGACCAGCATCTAGTCTCGACGACATCGCACGTACGTACTCTGCCGAGGTTTTGACAATTCCGTTTGCGTTCCAATGCGTCCTTCGGTGGAAAGCATTTGCCGGTTGGAAATGGCATTTGTTGGACAGCTCTACCGAGGGTTAATGGTTCGTCCCGTGTCAAAACAGCAGCACATCGAGACACTGCGACACTAGAGAACACAGCAAAAAAAAACCCAAACACACATTCGCTCACACAGGAAAGACTCATAAAACATGACTCGATGTCACGTCGGGTTTGCAACGGGTTTTTCGCGGGCGCAAACGATCGGTCATCCGTTTCCTCCCCGTGGGAATGTACGTATGCCAACATCAGCACCGTTTTGTTGCTGCTGCTTGGTGGTAGCAAAATTTCCGAAAGCACCGGACCGAACATTCAAGCGTCACGCTCGTGGAAGTGTATTTGGGACTTTGTTTTTTTTTCTTAGTTTAGTTTGGTTGTCATCCATGTGGTTTGTCCGTATGAAGCAACTGGAGCATCATCATCAAAAAGCGTGTACGAGTTGGTTAGAATTATTGGTGTGAATTTTGCAAAAACTGATGAACCAAAAACGGGATAAACTCAAACTGGCACGCCGATCGACGTTTTACGATTTGAATGGTGTTAAAAATCAATTTTCCATCCTGTCCATTTGTGCACACGGTGGGGTGACATATTTTCTGGAAGTATTTTTACGCCGAAAACCCAGCACGACTGTGTTGTAAAATTCACATCGAAAGTCACGCCAGCGTAAGTGTAAGCTCGGTGGCACGTTTAAATTATCATCCGACACGACTGGAAGCTCTCGGGTTGATTGTGTGATTAAGTGCTCCCGATCATGGTGCATGTCGGTGAGATGATGTTTTGCGTCACTACCATGTCCCGTGTGTCTACCGATGGTGACCTTTTCGGGGGGTTGGTGCTCCAGTGGGTGTAAGGGTAGTAAATTGAATTGAATACCGATCGCATCCGAAACTCATCCCAATGACAGCAGGCAGCTGATTTGACCGTCTGCTCCCTGCCTTTCATGACACATGACCGAATGACGTCAGGGTGAGGCACTAGATTCAAATCGTACCGCTAGCAACGTGATGATGCACCGTACCCAACCAAAAAGGGGGGTGGGGTTGTATTTTTCCCTGAAGATGCTCACGATGCTGATGATAAGCTAAATGTTGAGGAAAATAGTAAATATTTACCTACGCGTCATTACCAGACACATCCGATTTCAATTTACTTGGCTTGCCCGGAACGGAATGATGGCAGGGCATCCCGAAAAACAATGGCAAACGCAATCGGTCGACCAACGTCATCAAGGCTTAAACATGACGCATTGCCACAGTTTCCACTTGACATCTCGCTGCTACTAGAAGAGATGGATGGAAACATAGGTATCTGACTCTGACTGAGAAGAGAATGTTCGCGAACCAGGTCACAACGGTGTCATATTGTGTGAAAGAAAATACAAACAATTCTTCAACATGTGTGCACGTTCGATCTGATGAAGCGTAGTTTATCTTCCATCCCAAACCATATTTGCCCTTGCACCTGGAGCGATAATTGATTTTCTGGCAATCATAAAACAAGTCAATTGCTTCAACGTTTTTTGACGCTTTGTTTCACTGGGAGGCGGGAATTCAATTGGCACTGGGTTTATTTTTTTCTCTTAAAAATTACTGTTGCTAGGTATTTCTAGATTGTTTTTATGTAGATTCCTACACGCACTATTGTTAGTAATATTATTGGCAGCTCCCAAAAAACAGCTGGCTGCATACACGTCCACCATTCATTTTGCAAGATGAGCAGATAAAGTGTTTGTAAAGGAAGCAAACACCAGAAATGAAAAAAAAACAACTCAGAATCCATCATCATTAAGGAGACGAGAACAACGACTGGCACTGGGACGGAGGACGCCTGGGGATTTTTTTTGTTCGTTGCCATATTGGCGTTAGATTGTCCGATGGCGTGTTTTGTGTGTGTGTGGGGTGGTGTTGTTATTTTTTTTACATTGGGAGTAACAATCTACAATGCTTCACCTCAACCTTCCCTTCACATCTCGGTCGGTACCTTCCCTACCTGTGGAACTCTGATAGGCATGCGGGAGAATCGAATCAAGCCGTAAATCAATCTAGGTTAATGGTGGAGGGCAAAACAATTGGAATGATGATTTGCATCAAAACTCAACCTTCTCGATCACCCCTCGATCGTTCCCCGCCCCTCGTCCTCCTCCCTCAGCCGAACAAGGCATCTGTTCTGGAGTGAAGGTGTCTGGTGTAAGGGCATCATTTCGAATGAAAACGCAGAAAGGCAAAAAAAACGATGTTTAAATGGGTGTAAACACCCATTTGCATTCAACGCTAAACCGGGAACTATCAGGATTATGGCATCTGTTCAGGAATGTCTATTCATTTCCAACGGGTTGAAAAACAATTCTGCAGCCACATGTATATACGGGCAGGTCTGGCTTTTTGCTGTATCATTTCTAGTGAATCATTTTATTTACGGCAAACTTTTTCGTAATTGTTTTCTATTATTGTGCTTCTTGTTTTATAAATAATTGTTTTATTTCATAACATTGAGCAGGGAATTTGTTTTGGATATTGTTTTGTGGGGGAAAAGTTTCAATTCAACATTGCTTTATTAATAGTAATGATTTGTAAAACAATTTCTAGTTTTGTTCTAGCTGCCAATTGGTTATGTTTACATTTACCTTTGAGGCGATTTTGGCTTTAGCGAAAATTATGTTTGAAACTTTTAAAGTACACTGAAGATGCCATTTCGGAAAATACAGAGAGTAGACGAAGGCTATCAAAATCTCAAAGGTGGAGTGAAGTAAGATTATGCATCTCTTCTCATGATCTCATAATGATCAAGAGATCAACATCTCTTTTTCTCTTTTGTTGTCTTTAACGACCTCTGAAGACATGCCGGCCATTTCTGGCTTACTAGACTCATTTTACCACGTAGTTGGATAATCAGTCCTTGCTACGGGGGACGGTCCCGGATGGGATTTGAACTCGGTCCTGCCGTGTGGACGGGCGCCGTTTATCACATACACCAAAGGGCCGCCCCAATGATCAGCATATGGGGACAAAGCATATCGAAACTTCATTTAAATAGCCACATGAAACTCAACTCAAAACTAAGAACTCTTTAACAGCTGGATTCTGCGAATCGAAAGAATCGACAGTCGGCTATTTGAGTCATTTAATAATTCAACTCAAGTAGCTTCTAAATTAATTTCTGAATTGAATGATCTTCATCCAATAAACTTCACAATTAGACTCAGAAGTTACTGAAAAAAAATCTCGTTTAAAATTTGAGATCCACAATTATACAATTTTCGTAATTATTTAAAATATGTCTAGATTAACAATTAACGAAAGAATGTAAGCGCATCAAACTTTGCTTTCAGTCATAAAGAATGCCTTTTTAATAATATTTTCTTTGTTTAACGACCACTAGCAACCATTAACGGCCTAGATAGTGCATCCACAGCATCCAATAGCAAATCTAACTAGAAAAAAAACTGCCATTGAAATGACCGCCGATGCCCTAGTTCGGCTGATCGGTCTCACTTAAATGATTAAGTTTCCCGCACGGAAGACGGCTCTGTCCCCTCTGGCGGTGGTTGACAATGCGATGCGAAAAATCAGCGAGCGGCGAGGGAGGCAGCGGGCTCATAAAGAAGCCATTGTATTTCTGCCACACCGGTCAGCATCAATCGCACGCTGCCATCGATCGATCTCCATCGCGAAAGCGATTGTAATTGACGACAATGAAGCTTCATTTCTTCTGTGTCGCTTTCATACACCAAATCATTTCCAGTTTTTTTTTTGCTGCTGCTGCTGCTGCAGTCTACATCATGAACACTCTTTACTAAAACATTCAGCGGTGGCAAAATGGTTGAACAGCGGGGTTTGAATCCAGCGGGAAGGCAGAAACACGTGCACCACTTTCCGGCCATTTTCCACTGGCTCAGGCCACCCCATCATCAGCTGATGATTGGTTGTATTGTGCAGCGAAAGGGGGGAAAAGCAGAGAGGGAGCAAGAGGGGGAAAACCGTAGAAGAAAATGCATTGAAAGGAAAAATAAAATCCGATAGCGCAATAATAACCGCAGCAAATCACTTTGAAACGAGCAGATAATGAGAGTTTCGTTCATACTGGCAGCTGGGAAAACTTTTGGTCTTGCCGGGAAAAATGGATAGCTTTTCTTGATGAAACCGTGGGGGGAAAGAGGGGGTGAAAAGAGGAAGCTTAATAGAAGCAGGGAACCAGTATTCCAATTCGCGCAAACTAAGCAACTAAGATTGAAAAGAGAGTCTGTGTGTTCGCGTAACAAAATGGCACCCTCCTACCCTTGCTTATTGTGGCTTAATGCTAGAAGCAAGAAAAGAACACACGGGACGTCACACTTTTCAAGCGCAATCTTTCACATTCGCAAGGTTGCTTTCGGTGAACACACCATCCTTTGGTTGGAAATAATGGCAAATTAGAGGAGAAAAAAAATTAAATCGTACCAGCTTGAAACGATCGTTCCTATTAATGTGTTTTAACGTTGAAAAGATTGTTAATGGTTGCGAGTGAAGAAAATAAGGGCAAATAAAAAAAAAAACCTTTATTGTTTCAGTTATCAAACTTCACTAAAGCAAAATACTTTTTCAAGCTTTAAAAAAAGATGAACGGCCAACCTTTAAATCGGGCTCATTATTCGCATATAAAAGAAAATCAAACTTTACTTGCATGGGGTTTCTTATCATTTTCCATCCCATTTCAGCCAGATTTCATTTTTAGATCACTAATTGCATCATTATTTTAGATATTTTATGTGCCACGCCACAATCACAGTTCAGATTGTTTAATTTTCAATGCATTCACCCATTGATTAACGTTGTCCTAAAACAATTCGTGACTCATTTTTGTTTCTTTCTTCGTGTATGGGCTCTAGAAGCAATACAATTGGCCATATCTTTGTGCATTTGATTTCGGAATTTTTAGGGGGCTTTATTTTTGCGCCTCGTTCAAACTTGCAATCGCAATCCAATTTTCCTTTGTGAGCATGAGATCGTACTGGAACCGCCGTATGCCCCATTGATGGATGATGGAATTGATGCACTCTTGGCTCATTGTTTTTGTACCCATGTACCCATGCCCATGCATGAATTAGTGATAATCATGCTGTGTGTGTTTTTTTTTATTACACCCAAGTAACAACACCTCGATGAGCATTAATTCCACTTCGAATCGATTCTGCAATCTATCAGGTGTGCTGCAGTCGGGTAATTCTTCTTCATTCACCAAATCCGTACCGGAGCCCTCCTTCAGTGCTCATTAACATACATTCAAACGTGCCGTTGTCTGATCGGTGCAAAAAGGCAAAAAAAAGCTCACATACACCATTCCGATTACTCACCGCAGCCGAAGAACAGGGGGGGGTTTAATTAAAAATCCATTGTAAGTGTACCATTTGCGGCAAACAGCGCACGCAAGACACCTGAAACCAATCCCCAAGAAGGGGAGAGAAGTTTTACCCCTTGAAGAGTGCCAGCTAATCGGCGATCGATTACCGACGCCAGAGTGCCGAGAATTGGGCAGGAATAAGACAAAGGAAATCCTATCCAATGATGAACATAAAAAAAACACACCATGGACACATGGAAACTCATCACCGTAGGAACCAGTGATTAACCAGTGATGAAAGGAATCAGCTTTAAGATAAAGCTAAAGCAAAAAAAAAACAGCGGGGAAGCAGACATAAAGGTTGAGATGAGATGCATGAGATGAGGAGAGAGAGATAGTGAAAAAAAGAAGATACTTCATCCAAGTGAATGGCTAAATTCCGTGTCTATAACAACCCCGGGAATACGGGAAGACGCCGTCGTGAAGAAGCAGAAACACCACACAGTCGGCTGAACAACGAATGGTCATTAATTAGACAGTCGATGATGTTTGTCGCTCGGGTTTTTTGGTCACGCGGACCCAATGAAAAAGAAGAAACATAGCGTCATCGTTTTTGCTAAGAAACAGGGCCACACATGACAGCATCTTTTCTTATTTGGGTGCGAAAGTGGCCCTTGTACAAGTTGCACTTTTGCTACCTCCTCAACAACATGTAAAAAAACCTGCCAATCGAGCAAATCGTTTCAATATGTCCATGAACCGATCATGCTCGATAAGTAACCATTCCCTTCCCTTTTTGCCTTTTGCCATGTAAAAAGGGCTCGTTTAGTAGCAAAATCGAGCCCTTTTTGTACCTTTTTGTTTTGTTTTGCTAGTCTTCTGGTCCAAAAATCGATCAATCATCGTCAATACTGGGCTAGTCTCCGGTTAGGCCGGATTAGACGCGAAAGTTGACCCCCCTCCCTCCTAACATCGACCTAAAAGGTGTGTGCCTTGTGTACACCGTGGTGGTTAGCAAAAATGGTGCTGCGTTTTAAATTGGTGAAGGTGACAAAAGAGCGCAAGAGGAAATTACCGCACCTTGGCCACGAAAGCGAACGCACCGGGTATAAAACGGTCGGTCGGTTGTTCCAAATGTCTGCACCACTGCACGCTACGTGCCTGAAATGTTTAAATTGCAAATTAAGCTTCCAACCGTGCCACCCCACGAGGACAGGAAAGCATGTTCGAAAGCTCAAATATCTTGCGCGCCTGCGTCTTGCGTTGCAACGACTTGCGAGTTTGATTTTTTAATGGTGGATGGTGTCGCTGTCCTACCTGGGAACCCAACCCAACCCGCACCGGGCGGGTGTGGAATAATATTTTTGGCGATCATAATCGGCCATCTTTACATGGGGCGATTGCGACCGGATCATATGTTAACATATTTCATGTGAAACGAAAGCCCAATCTACTTGAACTGGTTATGCTAAATTTTGTGTCACCGTGTACGTTGGAGCGCACATCGGTGCATATCGATATCGGAATTGAATATTTATGTCACCGTCCAAAAAAAAAACCGTCGCTGGCCTATCGTTTTACATACTTTCGTTTCACGTAAGCAATGGGTAAGCTGATGAAGTTTGTGGCAAATTATAATATGCACGATTTCGGAATGATATTCAGGACTAGGTGCTTTACATCTCCCACAACGAACCACATTACGGCGCTCTAGGAATCGCCAGAGCTTTGTAACTGTAACTTTGCGTGTATCAATGGTGAAATCCTTGATTCTATTTGACATTCTGAATTGCAATTCTTGAGGCAGAAAAGTTGGATTAATTTTGGACAGAGTTCCAGAAATTGGACACTGATGAAATATTCTCAAGCTTACATGAACTATTTGCAAGATAACATAAGCTTAAAGGCATTTTCTAGATATATGTATATAAATCCTTGATAATACATACTCGCCGTGGCAGTTAATATTAATGCAAGGATGCCTTGGATATGTTGGGCCATTCGTTAGGATTTCTTTAGACATTGAAACTGATGTATCCTTGGAATGATTTGTTATTCATAAAATGGCTTTTAAATTATTGTAAATATAGATTTTTGATAATATTGAACTACCCGTAGTTTGCGCGATAGACCATAACTCATAATTAGCTCCAATCAATTTGAAGATTAGAGCAATAACTTTGAAAATCAGGTAAGAATAAGGAAAGAGTATAAGAAATCAAACACACAAAGGGTAGTAAAATCAATAGGTACATTGTAATCTAAAGCAATAAGTTGCGGACGAAAATAGTCCTGTGTTCTATTCTACATACCTGGAGGGTGGGTTTAGACATTCTTTACAAACTATTGCTATCAACAGAAAATGTTCCTCACATTGCCACTCACACTGTTCAGGAAATAAAGGTGAGCTTGATGCATATTGCGCCTTGTTATTAGAAATGGAATCAAACTATCTCATTTTCTTGAGTAGTTCTTCAAATGTTGTCAATGTCTTTCCTTATCATAAGCGAATCTTGTTGGGTTTTAAAGACTAAGATCCGAATTTAAACTTATATCCCAGATGGAGCCATTACATTATGTCCTGGGCCAAGAAAACACCTGAATAGAATTACACCAAAAAACTTTGAGTTTATCAGTAAGTTGATTCGAAACTTTAAAACCTTCCCAACGGCAACTGCTCGCTAGACAAAGCCCCGTTGCCATTTTCCACGTAATCAACGCCACAGACAGGAAAGGAACGTGGACCGATCGTTCGATAACGCGCTTCGAGGCGCTTCGAGATTTCATATTAATTTCCCTCAATAAGCGAACGGAATGGTTTAATTACGCCGAAACCTTTCAAAATGGCCCCGGAGCCGGAGCAATCTATTTTTTTTTTTGTTTATCTTGAATCGTATTTTTTGATCTTGCACACGCCGTTTCGTGTCGCTTCCCAATAAAAGGAAGGCAGAAGGAAAACCGACCGTACATGCTGCATACCTGCCAGCCATTCCGTTCCAGTGCCGTCTTATTTTGGGGGTTGTTTGATTGTGGTGTGCGTTCGTTTGCGATTGAATTGCCTTCAATTTGCCGTCGGGTGCCGTCCGGAGGTGGCGAAGGAAAAACAAAGGAAAAACTCCACCATCCTAAAAACACGGAAGTGTTTATAATTGATGTGGCTGCTTTTTGGGGAAGAGGCAGGAAACCACACGAAAGAACACTATATGCGAGTGTGTGTTTCTTTCCACAAAAAATACATTTATTAACGACCTCACGAGACAAAACGTCAAACTGACCCCTTCTTCCGTTTTGCGAGGGGGGTTTTTTCCGGAAAAAGTCTTACCCTTCATAGATGGGGTAAGGCTTTTGTTTTATTATTTTTGAAGCAATTTTGTGTACCATCGATCCTGTTTCGCTTTTGTGTTCCTTTCCGCCACGGAAACAAACAGACGTCATTAGGTGGATGCCGATAGGAGGGATAAAAAAACCCGCGCGTCATTGTGACTGTGTCGTCGCACGATGTTACGGTGGACCAATTTCGGCAAAGTCCCCAGCTGCGCGTTTTTCCTTGAGCCCGTGCGTACGGTACGTGGCTACCATTTATCAATAGTTTTTCCTTGAAGAAGTTTGGCTGCTGTTTGGCCGAACAGAAGGTTGCAAAGGTGGGTGAGGAGGTTTGCAAAAGGAGGAAGAGAAAGAGAGTAGATGGCCGGATGGTCTTCGGCATCGGTGTGCAGACAAGTCTGTTACAAAAATGAGGCCATTAAAAATCAATTTATGCACTATAAATCACATTAGTGTTATTGTTTCTGCTTCTTCGTTCTCTCGCTCTCTCTCTCTATTTCTCCTTTTAGTAGAGCTAAATGTTTCTCAACTCAACCACCGTGCAGTTGCATGTACGATCCAAAAACGGTTTGCCATACCGATGGGTTTCAGATTCGGCATCCTCGAAGGCCGGTTGCGTTTCTTAGTTCTTGCAGCTTTTTTTTGTGTTACATCACTGCCAGGGGAAAAACGGAATTAAAAAGCAGAAAACTTCTAAAAACCACCAATGCCCACCGGAAGAGCAAAAGCAGTCTAAGTTTGTAAAGAGAGTTCTTGCCGGAAACGAATCCGGTATATGGGAAAATGGCTGGAAACGGGGGAAAACTTCCTTCCCCGGAATTTCACAGTACACCGAAGTTTGGAAAATCACTTTACGGGGTACGGGCGTAGTACAAATAGCACAAAATTAAGGAGAACAAACAGTTGGACGGGCAGGAATGCGAAAGGTAATTCCTTCGTTTTCCATGCAACCGAACACTGAGTTTCCATCCACCCTCAAGTTCCTGGGGAGGGTGGTAGTAGTGGTGCAGCGAAACGCGCGTTTGCAATGAAATTGAAAATTAATTACGCCGCTTGCAATTGATTAACCTGCCATCGATGCCTCGCAGCGGGTTGGCCGATGGTGTTGCACCTCACCCTAATTGGGACGAGTAGTCGGAATGGAATAGAGAGAAAGAAAAATCCCCTTCCCTGCCAGGGATGAATGGTGGTCTATAGATGGTCGAATGTGTTTTTTTGTTAGTTCTCTTCGGTTCCAAGATGCGCGTATCATGTTTCATGGCATGGAGGTAATGGTTTTGCCATGAAATAGCGTATTGTATGTGTTACGGTCGTAGGGTGAGGAAGAAACTTCTAACCGAAGCCGTAAGGATGAAGGTTGGAAATGTGATACATGTACCGAACGTTCGGAAGTTGCTATTAGAAATGGGCAAACGTTGAAGCTAGCTGGCTTTTTTGGGTAAATGTTTTCTTCTATATATACCCCTAAAGACATACTTCCGACAGGACAGGTTGAACGCTTCGGAGAAAATGCACCGAAAAGGCAGGACTGGAAATCAAATTTCTCTTAACCTCTCTCCCGAGCTGGGTTGGATCGTTATTGAAATGGATTACAAACATCGAAGGATATTCAATTTCAACTTTCCAAGGTGGGAGATTTTCTCCCACCTTTTCTTCTAATCGAATAAGCTTGTATGTATGTGGGTGATATGAAATTAAAGATACGATAAAGTTCGTTGTATAAAAATTGAGCTTTAATATGCATCTTTGCTGTAGTTGGGATCTCTTTTTCTTTTGCACAATATTATGCAACCTCAGGTTGGCTTTTTCTTTGTGTCGAAATGAATGAACGTATATCCTTAAGCATCCATCTCGATAAGAGCCCAAAATCGAAACCATGTGGGTTGAGTGCTTTGCTTCTCAATTTTCCTTCCCATCAAGGACTTACACTTCCCAAAAGCAATCCCCGTCTACCGTGCAGGCACGATAAGAACTCGACAGTAGCTTTTTCTTTACTTTTACAAGACTCGGAATGTCTAAAAGGTGTGGTGTGAGGTTTCTTGATTTTCTCTTTTCCCAATTTCTTATCCCCTCCAGTCGGTAGCCATTGAAAATTCATCGCCAGTGCCATCTCGGAAAGTGTCCTCACGGCTCTGTACTGCTGCGTTTATTCTTCACTTCACGTACTCGCCAAACAACCAAGACTTCGTTCGTCCGAATGTGCGAAGGCAAACCTCCTGGCAGGCGAGATGAAAGACAAACCACTTTACTCCACTTTTGCTGTTAGTGTATTTTTCCTCATCCGGCGGCAGTTCTGGTTGTTGGCATTTTTTTTGTGTTTTGTTTAGTCTTCAATGTCCACCATCTTCGCAGGCATATTTGCCATCGCCTCCGATTTCGTGTGCGCCTGGCCGATTTAGAAGTGAAGTGAAAATATAAATGGAATGCACACGATGGGTAAGAGATAAAAGCAAACGATGTAACGATGCCATGCCATGCCCCAGACGCGGAAGGAATCAAATTTCATTCACTCATTCTCACTTTGCTTAACCTTAGCCGGCTCTGTAGTCACGCATACGTAGGCCCGTGGATGATGGTTCGCAGATTTATGGTACCCACCTCTTAGTAGAATGATTCGGGGAGCAAAAACACATCTCGTGTAGGTTGTAATTTTCGTTGAGTTTTTGAATGTAGTTTTGTGTTTTTCTTTCCTATTTTTTTGGCTATAGATCTTTTTAAACTCAGGAATGTGGTTGTAGCATTAGACAATTTTTTGAGTAGGAACTTCGCTGTTTATTCGGATAAAAGATTAAGAAAGGTTTAAAGATATTTACACGCATTAAGAGCTCTGGAAATCTAAGGATTTGTATGTTAGATATTCGATTTCGGAGTAAAACATTAAATTCTAACATCAGTTTTAGGTTAGTTTTTGCAGACTACGATATCGCTGGATGTTCCTGGAGTTCGTTCGAAATCTTAGAAATAAAGGTTAATTTTAACAAGTAACTGAGGAGCTTCCTACATTGAAATTGTAGTGTCGAGAGTAACTTCCACCACAAGAGTTGTCGAAAGATAGTGTCCAATAAATTCTTCCATTATTGGACCGTTGTGTATTAATGTCTACAATGACTGTATGATCAGTATCTCTCTCAAATTATCAAAGCAGAGATCTTAGTCTAAATTTCTTGATTTTTAATTTCCCATTAGCTTCATTGTCAGTAATAAATATACTGTTATTTAATGGATTTTTAATTTAATTTACAATAATGAAAATGTAGTTTAAATTGAATGTATCCAATGCCAAAAGAGTATAATTATGTAAAATATTGTTAAAATAATCTTTTTTTTTAACATCAGACCTCCTTTACAAACATCACTTTTAAAATGTGTGCTTAAGTAACAGTTAGATCTGCTCTAACTTTTAAAACCCCGAAAAACATTGTGCTACGGAAGAAAATTTCAATGTTTGGTAAACAAAAAAACGCTTTAGACGAACGTATAAGAAAGCATGAATTTATAGTTTTGTTTGACACATAAAAATCATTCAACGCTAGAAGCTCGATTGCTTTAATTGCTTGGCATTTCAACCTAGGGCCCAGGATTGAAAGCATTAACCAAAACAAAAACAAAAAAACGAACCCATGTATTCACCCACCCTAGAGTTACATCGGCGCAAAAATAGCACAACACGATCGCTTAGCGGTGCAAAACTGTTTTGCCGTACCTTCGCGCCACGATCAAGATTTATGGAAAATGCGCGAAAATATTCAACCCACTGTAGGGGGCGTTTGACCATTAGCGAGTGTGGGGGATAAATCTCGACCGACCGATGCCGATGCGTACAGAAACGGTTGGTCGGTTTTTTGTGAATTGCCGAATTAAAAGTAAATTCCCATTTTTGCATTCGGGGTAGGTCACGTCACAACAACGCCACACCAGCCGTTGCACGTAAATCACCCAGCTGTGTGTTTTTTTGGTGGGAGTGGAATAGAAAAGGGGAGATGACCGACTGGGAAACCTTTACGCTCAACACATTCCTAAGATGTTTCGTTTTGTGGGTGAAATGAATGTTTGATCATGCTCTTCTGATCGTGGCAGTACTTTAGAGGCCAACCCCTCCAAGGAGTCATCGCCAATGGGAGTTCCAGGGTCTTAATCTATCGTTGAGATGTGTGTGTTCTTAGAAAGCCTGACGTAAAGCATCCTTCTGTCAAGGTTCGGTGTGCAAAACCACATCCCACCATATTGATGCAATCCGATGCAATTCGAACGGATGCCCAATGGAAGGGCATGGGAATGGAGGATCACGTTTCGTTCCGTAGCTACCGAAAGCCCAACACAGTAGCTGACCATGTGTGTGTGTGTGTGAATTCCCTACAGTCAACGTGGGTGTTCGCTTTCCGTATCGAAAAAGGATCTGATCTAACATTGGAACAGTTCCATCCATGTGAGGCTTCTACAATTCCTCCAACGGCAGGTTTAGGGTGAAAGCGGTAGTTACCGGGTAGTGACGCATGGGATGAAAATCTATCCTCCCGTTGTAACTATATATTGTCAGCCGGATTGGATGATTAAAAGTCACCCAAAGGGGACACACACACACATGCTCTCCCCCTATCTCTCTGCGTCACTCCATGGTACCTTGAGTATCGGGTTGTACAGTGGTCTAGACACATTCGTTGAGATTTGATCAAGTTGATGCAAGTATGTGCGGTGCGCAACCACACGAGGGGCCGGGACCCAACCAGAGGAAAGGTTCTCGATTAATATGTAAATATGGCAAACATGAACAGCTTGTTCGCGGAGGCCAGATGTCAGCCGGATGTCATTCGGGTCGTTGCAAGTCTACGAGCGATTGATTGTGCGACGACCTGAATGTAGGCCAACCATCCGGAGCAGCGAACGAACACCGACCCAGCGCTGGAATCGGTTCGCCTTTACCAGCTAAAGCAGATGCAAAAACTTTTGAGTTTCTAAACGATGCAACCAGGACAGTGGCAGGCTACGCTTCCATGGTAAAGATTTTTTGCAATTGAAACACAATCTTTTGAGATCAAAACTAATGTAAAGCCTCTTCGTATCTTCTGGAACAGTGCAGAACGCTTCATTCATAGAAGCGATTGAACGAGATGAGATCACATACGTATTTATGGGCTGTTGAATAATTCGAACAACAAAAAAGCGTTCTTTCACCGTCGGGTCGTCTAAAGCCCGCACCAAGAAATATCAACTTCTGGGAAGCAACAACAAAAAACGCACTTATTTAGTCAAATTTCATTCCAACCGTCATTCGCCATTCATCGGTGCACCATTGTGCTTCGAATTATTCATAAATTCAAATGTGCCGCTGTTGGAGTTGTACGACGATCGCCGACTCATGACTTTGCCGTGAGCATCAGCATACAATTGCTTTCGATGGGGGAATATGTCTGAACCAAAAAAAAAGCATAGTAATCCCATATTGCATCAGCATCAGAATCTTTCCACTGTGTGTGAAGTCTCCCGCGGGAAGGAATGGTACATCGCTCAAAGGTGACCCTATGAAACTCGGATGTCTCGGATTCAACGTATCATTAGACGTTTTTTTGTTACATTCGTTCGTTCTTTCGTTCTGTAAAAAGGTATACTTTACAAATCTACCCATTGAAACGTGGTTTATCGTTTGAAGACTTCAATTTTGTGTTCCCACAATCGATCCCAAAATCACACAAAAAACTTGAAGAGGTCGTGCGTTGTCGAAGAGTGTTTCATCTTCGCGGACGATGGTTTTGCTCATCATGATCGCGCCATCCTGGAGCCTTTTGAAGCACTCCGGCCAAGAGTGTGTTGGTTAGGCGTTCGAAGAAACATTCTTCAATTAATTGAACATGTTGGTGATCTTCAAAAAAAACCCTTAAAGTATGAGACCTTAAGAAGCGTCTTTAAAATAGACTTAAAAAATGGGTTTCCTTCGGTTACAAGCAAATAAATTTCATTCGATATCGTGATTTGCGTGCACACTTCTAAGTAACGATTACGTACACTGCTATTTCCAATGTCCGGACGCCATCATTTCCAGTGCCGTGCGTCAGAAATTGCACCGTTCGGTTGTTTGTCGCTCGAAGGAAATGGGGAGATTTAGCACATACAAATACAGCCACACCAACATGAAGGTAACAAGGAGGAAGGAGAAACAAAAAAAACAAATCGTGATAAATTACTATCGTTTACATTTATCACGATGATCCAGTTTCTTCCTCTAGCCGAGCCCCTTCGGGGACGTCAGTGTGTCAGTCGCACAAAAACAAAAAAGGGTTTCAGCGTGCCATATTAATGTGATTCGCAAAAACGGCACCCACCGCACCATATCGATACGGCCGTAAAAGGTCGCAACGGAAGGGAGAACGTACAAGTACACGGTACGGCAGTCACGGCAGTGATCGTGCACTATTAGAAAAGTGTTGTCATCCGGTTAGGGAAGGGTGAGTTTTCAGATCATTGCTAGAAGCAGCCAGCAAAACCTGACGATTAAACCGATCGTGTATCGATTGCTTCCTTCATTCGAATTGGTTTCGTAACCGAACGACCGTAACCTTGAGCTAGGTAGAAACGGAATGAATCATCGGTCCGCTTCATCGGTTGAGCGGTCTATCCCTTCCAATACCATTGCCGTGACACTATAGTAAAGCTGAATAATTACTTTCGCGCTTTAAATCATCTGATAAAGATAAGCTTACCGTTTTACGCCCAATGTTATCGTACGGCCGCAAACAGCAAAACCTAGTGAAAGGGTTTTTATTTTCGTGGTTGAAAATAAAAATAATAAATTGTGTCCACAAGCGTCCGAGGGGGTCGGACCATTTCAGGTACCTCTTGTGCTGCATAAATCATGACCGAGTGACAGCTCTGGTTGGCCTGGGCGTGGGCATCACGTTTAGGTCATCCAAATCGTAAGGGTACACAGTGCTTTGTAAAAAGGTGAAACTTCCACCGGAGAGTATATCGTAATTTACTTTTTGTTTTTTTCATACCCTCGTTCTGACCCTGATGAATGCTTAACGAGCGTGACAAACATGCTGGCGGGTAATTGTTTTTACTAAATTTTTGGTAAAGTGTTTTAGAATCAATGCGTAGCTTCATCCAGATACGTTTGTTAGCGTTTTCCTGTACAGAAGAAACAAATTCAGCAAGTTACTTTGGAAAAATATTAGAATTTATTGGAGATGGACGATTTGATATGCGAAATCAATCAACATTTTAGGTAAACAAACAAAGGTAAAAACAGATTTTGCGTAAAATAGTTACAACACAATTTTTCTTTCATCTTAATTGAACATCTAAACAATTGAACAAAGGATTTGAAGTTAATGTAAGGCAGAAAACAGCGAAGTTGTAGCAATTCCTCAACGAATTCCTCTTATCACAATCATTCAAATGAATCTTCTGTGAAGAGTCATTCGAATCATGATTCGACGCGCAAAATCTACATGAAATTCTATAATTTCTATATATTTGTGAAGATTTGTGATTGTTCCAAGACTAAATTCTTCGAGAATTATGAATTATCGAAGATTATTCGAAGAATCCAGAATCTTGAGAGATCTTTAAATCTTCAGAGACATTCATTAAATGATTATTCAGATTCATAATGTGAATTTATATGAACCGTCATTATAGGAGATCAAAGATTCTGGATCAGGATTGAATAACCCTAGTCGTAAAGTTTCCGTGTTTAGACGTTATTTTCCCAAAGTAATACACATTCGTTTTGAGACTAAAATTTTCAAAACGAATTATGATAAGTGCAAAAATACGTGCATTCTGACTCATGAAATATTCCACTCAGAGACGTTTCAAACCTTCTCCTTCAATTTCCTTTGGTATTTGTCATTTGGTATGGCAAATCTTACGACACATTTAGCTCTTGTTTGCTTGGTGAAGTTGAATAATTCATTTACCACAAAAGCAGAGCTTGGTACAAAAATGGCCTCACTGAAAAAAGGCTTATTAAATCGTGATCAATGCACGTAGCACCAATGATAGCCGTTTTTTCTTTCCCTTTACAGCAGAACATTGTCACCGTCAGCACCAAACCAACGTTCGTCTAGTATGACCGTCGTTCTAGTGCCAATCATTAAAAAAAAGAGAACGAGAAATATAAAATAAAATAGGTGATCGTACGTGTATAGTTACTCTCCGTGTTGCCCCCGGGGGTTGATTGCAATAGAGTTTGAGGTTTTATCTTGATTGTCAGACACGATATAGTCGGTAGGCATTACAGCGTTAATTAAAATCTACAATCGAAACAACACGCGGTACGTGTCTACCTCTCCCTCATTTCGTGCCTCTGTGCTGCGTTTTTTGTTTCATTTTCGTTTGTATTCATTTTCATTACATTTTTACGGCCTCCTAGGTGTAATCTCCTTTTAGGTTTCCACTCGTTTTGTGGCCCCGCAGTGGGGTGGTTTTTGCACTAATTTCCAACTGACAGCAGCGCATTGTGTTATTTTGTAGTTTCAGTTGCTTCTGCTTTGACTCGCCCATACTCGCGCCACCACTCAGCCACAAATCTTTTCACACTATGGCAACGGTCGCCATTAATTCTATCACACACACGTAAATGCATGGCCGGGAAAATGGGCGCGCGGGGGTACGCGTGTGAGGTTAACACGCGTGCGTTGGTGCAGTTGGAAAATAGAAGATAATCGTACCACCTCGTGTGGCGCATGTGGATGATGAAATAATGATCGGAATGGGGCCGAAAACTGAAACCCAGTTCGGGGGATGGGGAGCACAACACGTTGAGAGCCATCCGCCTGTTGCTTAAAGGTAGACAGACAGCAAAAGGGGTTTTAATTCGCATTATTAAGCTTGATTTATACTTTTATTTTCATTTCGTAGGAAATTGTTGTGATGTGTTTGGATTGTATGTAATTTCTCTCTTTCTCTCTTCTCTCTATTTCCCTCCCTGTTTTTTTACCAATTTGCGCACACCCTTCAACTTCGGGGTACATGTTTGCGTAGGGTTTAAGTCGTTTGCTTTTTTGTTAAAAAAGAAACCTTTATGGAACAGTTGCCAGTTTTGTACTATTTCGATCCGTCCCGGATGCAGCTGTAACTTTGTGGATTAAGGTAAGACGTAAATGGGTGTTTTTTGTTGTTGTGCAAAGCACTAGAAAAATTTTCAATGCCGTAAGAATACTAGCTCGTACAAGTACAAGAAGTGCCCGCCAACAGTGTGTCATTACTATCACGATGGCGCCTCGAAGAAGAAAAAAAAATGGGAAAAGATTGATTAAACCCTCCCAAGCTGTCATGTTTGAGGCGGCAAAGAAGGACTCAATGTTATGCTTTGTGTGTTCATTTTGTTGTTTGTTTGCTCGTTTTACTATCTTTACGTATTTACTTGTGTATGTTTTGATTTTGGCAGGATTGTGACAGAAGGTCAACGGATGCCTAGGGTGAAAACGAGGGGGGAGATCGGGTGGGGAGGGCAATGATTCTCGTGGCCTAATGATTAGAGAGTCGGCTAAAGATTTGTTACGGAACGTTTCGTACGGCTATTCCATCTGTCTGTCTTTCTGCTTGTCTGCTGCCACCGTCGAAATGCCACCGTTTCACAATCGCGCAATTGACTGCGTTGCAGCGGACCGAGGGGGCGTAAATAAGTTTGAAATTAATTCACACAACCATTAGGCACCATTTTAAAAAAAGAAGAAGAAGAGAAGAAAAAAAAAACATTGTGTCTACCGCTATTTCGCTTCGCCCGGTGGTTGTTGGGGCAATTGTTGCGCCGCAATGTAACATTACAACTAAATCCACAGCAAAACCATCCCGGTCGGCCCAGTTCCGATGTTAACTGCAGTCAGCACAATAAAAACCGCAGCCGTGTGCTGGCGAAGTGTTCGTTAATGGCTGACTGAGCGGTGTGTAGTGGGCCTTTTTCCTAGCGCTCTAGCAAACACGAGGACAAGCAAGCTTTTGTTGCATTTATTACACCGACAACAAACTGCGCCAAAGGAACTCTTTTATGTGCGTCGGGGGTTTTTTCCTGCTTCATTTTCATTTTGTTGCCTTTACTATTACAACTTCTTCTGTTTTGTGGAGGATTAAATTCGATTAGGTAATTAATGGCCTTATTTATGGCCTCGGTTTCGATTAGCTGCGCAGCTGATGGGCGCCCCGCAAAGTTATGCTTTCAGCTCGATTGTGTGTTATTGGCGTGTTTCACCGGTGCGCGTTATTGTTTCTTGCATTGCTAATATGCTACGTGTAAACGCTTCGAAAGTGGTTCCCCCCTTCTCCGGTCGGGGGTTGTTATTTCGGTTTTTTTCTGTACATGTTAACATCCGTACCAGCTCTACCTGATTTTGATTGCATTTTTCACATTTTGCAGCAGGTTTCAGATTTTGATCTTTCCGGCACATTGATGCACTCGATGCTACCTTGTTGCGAATGGTTTTACCATCCATCACCCATTAGTTTGCCACCGTGCCGTGCCGTGTCCAACGAGCGCGGGTAAACGTTTTGAGCGAGGTAAAAATGGTTGGGCAGGGAAATCGATCGTCTGCATTTGATCGCTCAGCCAATCGATAACATATGGGAGCGATGCTTAAAAAAGAAATAAAAATGGTTGCAATCACAAAAAAAACGATCGAATTACGTTACGTGTTGCGCTTTTAGTGTACTAATCTCTCTGATCGATTATTGATCAAAGTGTTGATTTACATGAGAGCAAGCAAAAAGTGAAGAAATAAACGAAAAAAAGCAAAAGTGGGGCTTTACAATATGTGTTACTTTGTTACACAATCTAAAAAGTAGATATTTAAATTTAAAAACGGGAAAGAAAACTTTTAAATAGGAAAAGAATATTAAATTTCTTCTACATTCGGTTGCATAAGAAGTAATTGGGGTAATTTACTTAATACTGTAACAAAACGAATAATTTAAAACGATCTGCTCGAGCGTACATTTGAAAAGTAAATTGTTCAACACACTCCAAAGAAGTGAATTAATTGAAGTTTTTCATGAAACACAACATAAAAAAATGGAACTAAAATATTGAACATAAACAGGTTGTCTTTAACACTAAAAACCAAACTGTGTGTAGTAATAAAAAACCTGTGTGTGAACAATTCCACGTGGAGACGCCGGGGATTGAACCCGGGACTTCTCACATGCGAAGCGAGCGCTCTACCACTGAGCTACGTCCCCGTCGAGAACCGAGCCGCTCAAACGCGTATAAAACCTACCCCTCCTTAGCGTGACACAACCGTTCGCTCCCAGCCGACAGTTATGCTAACGCGACCGACCGATATGTGCGCTCTCGTAACCTATCTTTTTCGCTCTCTTCTTTCGCTTCTTTAGCGCGTAGTAGTAAACCATCCGCGCGATACGCGCTCGTTACGTTCATTCATAACAAAGGTCTGGGTGCCTGTGTGACGGTAGTGGACCCAAACGCACGAAAGAGGAGTCGGATAGGTGGTGGTGGTGCTTGAATGGGGGGGGGGAATACACCGACCGGGTGAAGTTCGCGGTCTCTGTCTGTCGGGGGGTTTGGGATTCTCTTCACTCCGCGTGGGGTCGATTTATTTTTAGTTCGTCGCTGTTGTTGGTGTTGCTGTTCCTGCTGCCTGTTACCGAGATGTCGCTGAGTCTCCCTCTATCGCTCCGTTGTACGTTTCTTCCGGTCTTCGCGATTCAAACTGCTGCGCGACCTGTGATGTTTGTCCGGTGCGGGCGGTACGATCAAAGTGGATCGTACGAACAAATCACCTTTAATTCATCCGGTCAGTTCTGTGCCGGGCAGAGAGGAGGAAAGAAAAATCTATCGACTTTTTACGCACCCAAGCGGAAGCCATGGGGTGTTGTCATCGATTGCGACTTTGCTAGTTGGGAATTTTTTCGCACAACAACGCTCGTTGTGTTTTGGGTGATTACGCACGTCCAGGCAAGGATGTGTAAAAGAAGGCCCCCCCACAATCGGTCTACAAACCGGATGAGCTTTTCCCCCCCGCAAATTACATCGCCTTAATTGATAAAGAACATGCTATTGTATTATTCTCCACTTTACACTCGTGCTCCAAAAAGGAAGGGAGAACAAAAAACACACGTAAAATTAAGCTCATTTCAAGGGTTCGTCCACATGGTTCGTCATCGTCCGTTCGAATGGTCGCCCCCCAAAAAAACAAAAACAAAAAAAGCAAAACGAACAGCGCTAACGAAAGAACTCATCACGAAAACGGCTGATTATCGCTAAATGAGTGCTGCATTTAAAAGAAGGGAGGTTTAATTAGTTTTTAATTGCATTTTCCCAATTCTAGTCGCCGGTGCGTCGTTGGTCGTTGGGTCGTCGCCACCATCCGTTTTCGTTGTGCTTGCGACCCGCTTGTTTTGACTCGCAGCCCGGGGATAATCTCGGGGTTCGCACGATTTTCGACAACACTCAAACGGACGGCAACGAAAGACATCCCCTTCACGGCTGGTGCGGACTCGTGTGGTGTGCCGAAGGAAGAGACCATTTTAAAAAGGCCGCCAGAATGGCAACGATTAACAAAAGAAAAACACCATCATTAGGAGCGAAAGAAAAACGAATACAGTCTGGGTATGTCCGCGGGTGTTTGCTGGCTGTGTGTGTATGTATGACAATTGAGAACCTCCTTCCTTTTGGGCCCTTTACTCGGGGGTTTCAAGCATATAATTGCATCAAACAATGAAGAATTGGTGCGTTTCATTCCCTTTTTCGGCATTTTTCCCCATTTTATCGGTAACTGTAACGAACGACCGTCACGTGAAAACTCGCTTTAATTCTATTATTTATCAATCCAGCGTGTTAGCGAGTTGAATTAAAAAAGAAGGCAATAATAATATGAAGCCCAGTTTCATACCCTCTCGCTAAACTTTGATTTGGTGAAGGAAAAAGTAGTCCCAAAGCGCCATATCGAACTGCTGTTGTTGCAATATTCGCTCGCTTGATACAGGAAAACACCTTAAATCCGATCGCAATATAATGCCGTTTGCCTTACGAAAGAACCCATCACAGGGCATAATAAAAATAGAAGAAAAAACCGAAAAGAAAAAAAGAGAGAGAAGATGAAAAAGGAAACCATCTTTCTCGAATCATTTAGGGGTAGCCATAAAATCTAGCTGAAATTGGCTATAAATTCAACCTTAAATCGGCACTTCTCTTGTGCTCTCGGTTGGCACAGTAATCCAAGCTGGCGAAAAGACACACACACACTTTGGGTTCGTAGACAGCGGCTTTTGACTTCCCATCAACCACCCATTCTACCCCGCATGTGTGTGTGTGTGTTTCGTTGAGGAAAATTGCTTTAGTTTTTCCTCGCGTCTTTGTCCCTTTTGTTTTCCATCCCGGCAGCAGTTGGCCGGGTTGGCTCGTTCATTGCAATATTTGCCATTTTATGTCAATTGCTGTTTTTCAAAAACACTGGCCGACCTTTCTTACGACCTACCATCCCCGCTTCCCCCTCCGGCCATTCGATTTGGAACGATCGATTTTTCTTCGACGTGACATGCTGGGGAGACTGGGGGAGAATCCTGAGGAAAACACTTGGATGTTTCTTGGATGAGAAAAACATTTGGTTGGGGGATGGGCACGGTGGTGTAGAGAAAGCAAACAACACCAAGACTGAAAAGCGGATGTCGTTAAAAATTGCACAACCCCTCAAGCGCGTGCACAATCTTCGCGCTCGCAAAAAAAAACCTCCTCGGGCGGACCAACAATTTCGGGGGTTTGCTTCACAGGATTCACGGACATTTAAATTTTTAATGCTTAAAACTTTGCCCATCCGGTCGTTCCTGTTCTGTTCGAGAAAACAGGGTAGAATTGTGAGGGGTGGTAGTGATGAAGGTGGACGCCATTTTCAGCCGACACAAACCCGGGCGACGGGTAAAGGTGAGATTCTGGTTTTCTGGCACATTTATGTCATCAGTTTCAACTTTCTTCGCTTTGCCATACATACTTCCAAACAGCATGTTCACAGCACTACCGACAGCAACGTGTGGCCTGTCAAAACCTCTGCCATTCACGTGAATGTCACAGAAAACGCGGGAGCGTTAAACATTAAAAGCAGAACATACGGCAGGAGTTTGAGTGAAATTATCGAACCGCGTGTCGTTTGGAGGGCAAGGTTTTTTTCTTTTTTCAAACACAAAACTCATCACAATAATCGGAAGAGCCGTTTGAAAATACTTGCAACATTAAAAAAAATCTTATACTAACATAACGGCTGGAAAAGTCGTTCGAGATTGATTGCTCGTGTACGGTTTTGTTTGCTGGCGATTTGTAAAGGATTTTCGTAACATTTGCTTGAAACGTTTTAAAGCCGGATTGGATCCGAAGTTCTCTTTTCGAAAAGCAAAAAATAAAAAAATAGAAAAAAGCATCCCATTGCGACCGTTACACGTTGAGGATCATAACGATGGTATTAATTCCGGACAATAGCTGATCCGAACGATAAACAATACGATTAACGGGCCCGGGATTTGTTTTACTTTCTGGGCCGTTCCTTCTCTTCCCTTTCGTTCCCTATCCCTTCGAGAGAAGGTTCCCTTACGGGAAAAGGTTCCATCACGTCGTTGCAGGGCCAGCATACGGAGTTGTAGCTGAGATTTAAAGTAAACACCCGGGGATTCATCCACCCAGCGCAACATGCGAGCGATCCATTGTTCTCGGGCCTTTTCGAAAACTATTCATATAAATATGAGCAAAATGTCACGAGTTCGAGAAGCGGCGGTAGAGAAAGTGAAATAAAAGCATTCGCTCAGTGTCCAAGAATTGGTGTCCCTTACCCTTGAACCTTCCGAGGTGAAGTAATATCCCGAGAAGGTGGCATACATAAGAAGCAGTTAGTGCTGCCAACAACACACACTAATGTTACAATGTGCCGGTCTAGAACAATGGACTCATAACACATTTTTGCCGCATTATCTTACCACGGTCCAATACCTATAGGCATTCCAATGCTTTTGCTTCCAAATATGGTTCCCGAAATGGCTTTACAAAAAAAAACCATTAAAACTGGGGTTCCAAGTTTTGCTGATCGGATCGCATTTCTACCTCCCCTCGGTTTTTGGGAAAGCTGAAACTCCCGGTTTTAGGACGGGCAGTTCCATGAATTGCCACTTTGTCTTCGTTGGTAAAGGTGCCATTTTGGCAAATCTATCATTACAATTTCATCTCGATGTCTTTTATTTCCTCGCGAGTGCCCTTTTAGCACGAGCACGAATTGAACGTAGGCTGAAACCTTGGACAAGAATTATTTGGTTTTTGTACGTAAAACATTGCCACCTTATCTGTCTCTCACCCGTACGCCGAACGTTGGATCGTTAATTTTGCGTCTAATTTATCACAGACCCATCTTGGGCGTTTGGGTTTTTTGGGTTCCCTATCTTACCCAGCCGACACATACTTCCTGCATGTGAATCATCCTCCAAGGGGCGTAGAAGTAACCTTTTTCCGTTGTTTTCCAACGCTGGAAAAACATATCCTTATTCATGCGTTCCATATAACGGCTGTTGCAAGAATGGCCCGGTTTGGTCTAAATTGCCCTCAAGGATTTGTGCCGTTTTCTTGCTCGCTTTTTTTTTTTATTTCGGGGCTCACGTTCCGTTCCTGGGAGTCCTAATTATAGTTTTGCTGCTGGGATCCATTTCTGGTAGGAGGTCTGGTAGGAGGTCCACATGCTACAAGCTTTTCCCATTCGTACGGAAGGGTAAGTTTCCTTTCCTTTTTGGTTTTGCAACGATTAATGATCTTTTCTTTTCTGCACTGCACTCCGATCGGATCCGACGGTGAACAGCTGATCGATGGATGGTTTTGGGAATTTTGTGCAAAATTTCTATCGGCACCATTAAATCGGTTTCGTGCCGTCGGATAATTGTTTGTCGGTACCATTCACGCTAACCCTCGGCCTGGAATGGACCGCATTAACGTTCGGTGCAGTTTTTCGTACGCAGTTGGAAAGGCGTATAATGCGATATGAAATTCATTATAAATGCTTTGCCGACTGGTTGTGACGCATTGTTTAATTCCTTATCGAATCGATGCCAGACATAATGCATTTTGTGCACACGGAAAAAGCGAGAAACTGCGCCTGCGATAGCCTGCGGGATGTTTTCGATCCGCGCGCCAGACACCCAGCTGGGTTTCAAGGCTTTCGATAGGTGGATTTTTTTCTTCAACCCATCCCGAGGGGGAAAGTTTAAGGTTCGGTGTGCAATCACGTGTATTGTGATTGTGCGCACGAGCAAAAAGAAGAAAAAAAGAAACGTATGAAGGACGTTCGGTTTTGAGAAATATTTGTTTCGTGTTATCGTTCTGCCCAGCAGCAGATTGAGGAAGATTTTTTTGCTGCTTATTTTACACTCCATCTGTGAGAAACGAGATTAAGGAGCATGGCTTATTGGATACTATGTACGTTATCTTTGTTTAGCAAGCTTAAGTGGTGCGGCATGAGAGTGAAGAAGTAAAGGAAATTAATAACATTACCAAACCGCTTGTAGTAAATACAATCGGTCGTACGACAGCCAAGCAACAAAGTCATGAAAAATGATCATTACAGCCGAAAGCAAGGTGGAAGGACTTTGGGTGATGGTGATGTTAGCATTTCGAAATCCTGCCCCAGGGACAACGTTCCGATAAAACAATTCATCCATTCAGCCATCCATCCATCCTTCAATCTATCGGAATGATGAATGATTTAATTTCATGCGACTCTTGGTGGATGTGATTTATGTTTCAGCATCAGGTTCGATTGCACTGTTACACCCTGCCGTTCACCTTAAAACAGCCCGTCGTAACAGCCAGTTTATCTTCCACCGCACAAAGAAAGTGCCCGCGTGAAAGACGAAACCTGTGGAGATCTGCAGTGTGTAAGCTGAATATATATATGTGTCCTACAGTGAGCCGACGACCGTTCAGCATCCACCGTGGTCATTCCGTGTTGCCGTGTTTGGGAACTGAAGCTTTCCTTCCATTTGCCGGCACACGGGACCACTCCCCGGGTGACATAATGAAGCGAACGAAGAAAGTCCACTATTCGAGGAGCAAAAGACAACAAACTGCGAAACCCACCCTTGGCGAAAAAGGGAAAACTTCGGGGAAGCAGCAAACAAAAAAACAAAAGCGAAGGAAAACTTGCTATTGAACAAACACAATGCGCTCGCATGACAATAAATGTACAAGGCAGTGTCGGAGGGATATACATTTGTATGAGCAGTATAAAGAAACCCCTGAACAAACCCGGTGCACACAATGGATGTTGCAATGTGAGCGCTTCGGACCGGAGGATAACCTCGGTACCGATCGTACGAAGATTATTGCACCGGGGTAACACGATAACGGATCGACAGGAAATATGGTAATGAGGTTGGTGCTTAGAAGAAACGACTCAACACACACACACACACACGGGTTTCGGGTGAAATTGTGCCAGGATGAAATAAATCTGTTTTGCTGACAAGGTTTCTATTGCAAGCGATATAAAATGCTACGCCACATATGGGGTTCGAATTTCTGCTGTATTTTAATAGCTTTACCGAAACGATTGCAGTTTTCAATGTACCTAATTACTCTGTAGAGCACGCAATCCCTGTGGAACATACATTGAAATAAGGAATGGGATATAACATTATATAAATCGTATCGGTTCTTTACATTTTGAAGTAGAAGACAAAGAAATGCTGGTATGAATTACTTCAAATTTTAAATATATAAAAAACACAAGAATAAATTAAGCAGTAAATAGCGTAAACAACGGCTCAGTTCGTAGGTTCAATGGCAAATCTCCAAGAAATTGAAGAGGCAATTAATGATAATTTGAGGTATAAACTAACTCTCTGTTATTGATGTAAATTTATTGTTTATAAATTCCTGTAGATAAACAATCGACAACTCTAACAATTCCAGAATTACTATCAATACTTGATACTGTATATCCCAGAACATAACCTCATTCTTGAGAAAGAAAACAGAATGCATACTGCATCAGAAATGTGTCAGAAAAATTATATCAAGCATTCATACTACTTGAGTAGTCTTGTGGTCGAATGAAACCAATTTACAGTCGTAATTCTGAGTCTACCTCATATCTTGTTCAACATTGAACTTATATACGTTAGCTATGTAACTAATCTACGAATTACATAATAAATGTTCTTTTATGAAGCAATTAATTAATCAATTTGAAATAAAATTTCAAATAATCTTACCAATCGATTGTCACCCAAAAATCGTTGTTCAGACTCGGACATCGCGGATATCCTAAAATAAATAAAAGACACGTTTAAGTTATCAAATGTTGAAGAATTTTTCATAATCAAAGGAAAAAAGACCACCATGGCAGAGGAGTGACCTAAGGAACGCAAGTAATTTCAAGTCACCGTAAGAAAATTGAGAAAGTAGACGAAGAACTGCATGAAGCACTATTGCTGAGGCACTTGCCATTATATTTAACATGTAATCATTCATGTGTAATTCTGTTTCCAACCAATTCTTACAAAGAACTCCTATCATCAAGTTCCAAACGTTGCTAACGCTCTCAAGAGCTCAACACACTGCTTGATAGGGTATACAGTTTCCTCTATTTCATTGTTGTTCTAGCACATTAAACAAACTTTATCTTCATTCCAAACAGTTCAACCATTGCATAAAAGCAACCGTTTCGCCATCTTAAAGCTATTGTCCTATCACCAACCGGCTATGGCAACGGTGTATTGTTTCACTTTCTTCAGACGTACTCTTGCTGCCACGCTCTTGGATGTGATAGCGACTCACAATCATGAGCAAACTAGTCAAACCTTCTGCATTACGGCTTCCGTTACGATGAAGTGCACCCTCAGCGACATACGACATTTGCTCCCGAAACCGTCGTACCGTATCTCGTCCAAGTGTCACCATGACGTTAGCCGTCCAGTTCTGGTGCTTCAGTTGCAACTTGGAAGAAAAGGCAACACCAAACCCCCTTCCACGCCCTTCGGCGTTATGTAACTAACCCTCAATCACGACCGTTCTGATCCCTGTAAACCTGGAAGGACCGGTACGTCGTGAGTAACCTGCACCCGAATGGTTTCTTTCAGTCACCTTCAGACGAGCGTTAGTTCAATTTGTTCGCCCCGTACTCAACAGCTTCCGGTCGCGAGGTAACATCATCTCCCTCCTTGTTACCGTACGACCAGCGACAAAGTCTTGTGAAAGAAGCGTCCAGAAGTGGAAAAATAAATAGGAAAAGTTCATCGAAAAATCGAACCGTCTCTCGTCGATTGGACAGCGGGGTGGCAAACGGAGGAGTTCTCGGTCCGGTCCCCTCGGTACGGTTCGAACGTTCTGGCCGCGTGACGAAGGCACGTTAATGAGATTTGTGAAAACTGTAAACACAATCTGTGAAATCGTGTTGTTTACCCTTGGCACGATAATCCACCAGAATAAGGGGTTGCAACGGTTGGAAAAAAGGAAGAACCCGATGTTGTTATGGGAATTATCCGGTTTGTTGACCACGGCCCGAACCAGTGTTGGACGGTTGCTAAGTCGCAGCGAGTTTTTTTTTGCGGCTCATATTGCAACCATGCGGGCCCCATGATGGCGCGTCCGTTCTCCAGCGTCGATGAACTTTGACGTACGTTTGCTTTTTTTCTTTTTTTCCTGTTGGTGCGTATATCTTCCCTACTTTTGCCAATGATGATGGCATCCCCAATGATGATGGTTCGTTGCCGATGGTACATTCAAGACGACTTACAATCGGGGTTTTTGGTTAATGTTGGGGATGCTTCAGATCGGGGTTTTGTTTTAGTTGGTTGTTATTGTCTTGTTTTTCGATTTTTGTTTGTTTCGGTGGGATGCGTTTTCTTGCGCAAAACGGGTGAAGTAGCGTGTGACTAATTGCGATCGTGCTGCTGCTGATGATGATGATGATGTCTGCTCTTCATCGAGAAAACTTGGAGAAGATGCCATTTACTACCACTTAACTTAACCCTCGGTTCCATCAGCAATGGAGGTACTTCTATATACGCCACGTCATGTGCGGTGGTGGTTTGCTACTTGAATTTCTGTTGAAAACCAACCACCAAGATGCATTCAAGTGGCTGGAAGAAACATTGCGCATTGTGTGACTTTCCGATTTGTGGTCGCTTAGCTATATGTGTCGCTCTTCCGGCTGGTTGACTTCGTTCGTTCACTTGAGTTCGTTCATTAGATCAATTTCTTACTTGCTCACATTCACACACGCGAGTGACTCTTCTTGCGAGTTTGTGACTGTCACTTGCGGGAGTTGCAATGGCGATGATCTGACAATAATTTTTCTAGGTTTTTCGGGAGCTATAACCTCCATTATTCTACATTCCAGAGATGAAGTTGGAAAAGAATGCAGACTAAGTAATTTATTTCTAAATAATTCTCAAGATGGGGAACGAGTTCCATTACGTATTGCCTTAGGTTGTAATAAAAAAAACATTCAAACAAGATACGGTACGGAACAAAACCGCTCAAGACGGAACAGTTGCAAAAGCCCTCCCGTGAGTCAAATTTTCCAATTACAGGTTCGATAATACCTTCGTAAGGCGGTGGTAAACAACAACAAGCACTCACCCTCCCTCCATTTGGTACCGTAGAGTTTGATTTATGCGTTTTGCCATTGGATAGGATTAAACGTTTCAATTTATCAATAATCCTTGGCAGCGGTATGAAATTCCGCTCGTCGATTTTGCACGCTCGGTTGATTTGGTCAAAGCTCACGAATTCAATTATTTGACGGCTGCTGGATTTCGTTTTCTGAGGCAAACCGATGAAGGCCCAAAACCGGCGGCAATTCAGGGCCGACTGACGTACGGGATTGATGACGAACCTTCTCCCCTCCAAAGAAAAAAAACTGGGCAAACAGGCAAAGGTCATGCGGGTATCGGTATTCGACACAAAAGGTAATCGTGTGAGTAAATTTGACGAATGCTCGAAATTCAAAGTACAAATTATTATGCGTTTGTAAAATACACTTAAACCAATTAAAAACCCGCTTTTAAACGTAGCTTCATCAGCGTGCGGATTCCAGCGTGTGCGTCAATGTTGGGTGACTACCGGCAAATGATCGCACGAACCGCTTTTGCTGTTATACATGGAAAATGGAAGGCCATCGGTTGACTGGCAGACACTCAGAACCGGATAATCAGTAATGGCAAACAGACACATACAGGCAGTGTGTCGGCAGTGTAACTGTAGGAAGGTCAATACGTTTGGTGCGGAACCACTTCAGTTCCGTTTGGTTGATAATGGAGCACATACACGGTAGATGGTGATGTGGCGTGTACACGCTTTTCGCGGAAACGCGTTTCCTTCCTAAAACGCAAAACCCCAGTAGCCATCAACGGCAAAAACGCCGTTTCGCCGTTTGTCTGCCGCCGGTTTCCAAGTGCCAAATGCGTACAGAAACGGGCCCACCATCTCGGTTGGCCTTCTGTGGCGATACCGATGGACATTCCCGTTTGCCGTTTTGCAATGTGTCGATGGGCCCGTGTTTTCCATCAACACTCCGTCCGTCCGCGGTTGGCGATTAACGTTAGGCGATATCGAAGTACGAAACGGTGTTGGTGTGTGATGAAGTTATGGGAATAAGAGATTGTCTTTCATCGTACCAGACCGACGACTCCGTACTCCGTGGATGCAGGGCGCATTACCATAGCGGGCATAGTGATGAAGATCATGATACCGATGGTGATGATGATGATGATGGTGATGATGCTGGTACATGCCCATAGCAAGATACCGTCGCTATTCCGTTGTCCACTTGGTTGATTGTTTTAGCAGCCAACTTCTTCAACAAGTTCTGCTGCTTGTTTGTTTGCCAATGCTCGACCACGAGATTGACCGTGTGCGAGCGTCTGTCTCTAATTAAAGAGCTACAGTATGGTCACGGAAGAAATAGAGTTGGCTTGAAATCGTACCATTCCACATTGATGGACGAATTGAGTTCGTGGCGAGTTAAGATATTGCCTGATCATAATGCCCATTCTTGCGTGTTTCGATGGATGCTATTATGGTTATGATTATTGAACATTACTACCATTACCAATTGTGGATGTCCAAAGTTCCAACCCTAAAAGACCCGTTTTGCGCTGTAACACGTTATGATATTTATGAAAAACTTTTATCCACCAAACCTTTTTTGGAAGAGTTGAAGGCTTGAAGAGTTTTTGAATGGATAACAAATTACTTTGACAACAAAAAGACCGAACGTTGATCGGTTGAACCGGGCTGCCACAGAAACAATTTCCCCCCCCCAAAAGAACCAGTAACGAGACTTTCCCGGGGACGAGGTTGGGTGCAAAAGCGATGGCATAAATTACCGCCACCTATCGTTACGAAAAATGAACCCATAATCTGAATGTCTTTCAGGGTGGGTTGGTTGAATGTGCCGTTTGTTTTGTTTTGTTTGGTCTGACATCCTGTATTCTGTCACTGGCAGAGAGTTCCAAAGGGCCTCAGGGCGGAAGTGAGCTCCTTTTTTGGATTTTTTTGGTTCCTCATTCCTTTGCACGAACTAAAACGTTATCATGGGCCTTTTTTTTTGGGTGACTGGTATCACAATCAGCGTATTGTCTGTTTTCTTCAGCTTTCGTTTTGCTTGTCCCCGCATTTCCCCGCACTCCCGTGCAAGTAAACTCAAGCCTCGAGGCTCGAGCCTGTGAGCAATTGGTCCGTTTTGCTCGTGTATGAAAGCGAGTGAATGGAAACAGGACATGCAAGGATATTTTGTGGGGTGCCTTTTTTATGATGCTAGCAAATTGATGGCCTTGTTTTGATTTACTGTACATGTGCACACACACAGACACCATTTGCGACGTGTGTGCTCGATGCGGTAACTTTTACCATTTTTGTGTGTTTTTTTTTTTGTTTGCTTGTTTGGTTGACATTCGTGTTGACCATCGATTTTTCCTCGTTCTCCTTATCGTGTTGTTGCTTTCGACCTGTTATCGACCGAAAAGGCAGGGACCGCACGGACTAATCACACCGTTTTTTGAAGCATTAGTTTTGTTTGATACGAGAAAACATGGCAAGAGTAAATGGAATGCATAAATCGTTTCACCTTGTGTGATTTTATCAATTTTTAAGAAGAGAGAAAAAAACAGAACAAGCCATAATTAGCATGATAAGGAAATGAGCAATGTATCACCAGTTTCAATCGAGGGCTCTTAACAATACATTGCGAACGTGTGTGACAACACGCTAAATAAAGTGCAGCAGATTGTTTTAAACACAAACTTTCCAATTCGAAATCTTGAAACGATTTCATCTTGACATAGAGCAACAAAACAAAAGGAAGTAAATGTTTGTCTGGGTGCATTAAGGAACGTTTCCATTTCAATGTATAGTACACTAGGGACAGTGAAGCTTGTGCACGATCCGATCCAGCTGACGGGACAGTAAGGGAATTGAGCCCCGAGAGAGAGAGATTGAGCGAGGGACGGGTGTGCAAGATTTACGATTAGACCTTCACTAACGAATCTGGCCGTGCCGTAAGAACCAGAAAGATGTTTACGATATTTTCCACTTCAGGGTACAAACTGTGCTTCAAATGCTTTCCGATTGCAACCATCCATCCATCTATCGCTCGTTCATTTCACGTTTTGCTACAGTGGAAGGTTTGTTTTGAAAACGCATTAACTCCATCGTACGCTTCGTGCGTGATCTCATCCTGGGCCCGGTCTCGGTCCTTTTTGGCTTTCCCTCGGTGTCTCGCTGCAAAACCCAATCCAAGGAATTAAGGACTTGTGTGCGAGTGTTTGTCATCCCACTGCCGGTGCACAGCGGGCCGGCCCACAGACCGCTAGATGATCATATTTCAGCTAGACCCAAAAACCGGCTCCCGGGGACGTTGTTGTTAGGATTGTGTTTTCTTTCCTTTTTTTTCCTTCAAACTTCTGCTACACTCATTCTGTGGGACGTGGCAGTACAATCTTTATGACCTACATCCATCCGGGAGGGATTTTTGCTTTTATTATTACAGTTTTGTTTGACGATCTGACATATGGAAGATAAAGCGGACTCACACACGACGGGCGGAAAAGGGATTTGTAGTGCGACGGAAGGCGGAAGGGCAACGCTGGTACATGAACTGCAACGCTGAGTCAGTCGGGTTCGCTCGTTAGCAATGTATCTAAATCTCCAAATGATGTGTGGATTAGTTTATCAGGCCCGTTGGGACGCTGGCAGCTTGAAACAGGCAGAACAATTCCGTTTAATTGTGGATGGTCGTTAGGAATAGGAGATGAAACATGAATAGGTTAGCATTAATAACGTCAGTTGGTTGAAAGTTATTTGGTGGTAAATAATGAACATACTTTTGAAAGACATTTATATGAATTACTTTTACTACGATCTGAGTTGTATTATAATTCTATATTCTAAAAATATTCATATTTATTGCTTTTGATTACTTTAATCTATGAATTGATTGAACTTTACTCTCAATTAATTTTAAAACTGTTAAACATGTTTGGTAAATTTTAAGAACTCGGTAAGCTGGATACAAATGCTCATGTTTCGAGAATAGCTTTTGGTACGGTAGGCTTGGTTAGTTTTTGAACATAGGCATGTCCTCCATATTTGGACATTTGAAAGCTATTCGGTTTACGAAAGACCCATCAAGAATTCCACAATTATTCTTTAATACAAAATCGCTTTGTTTATAATCGTAGAGTGCAATAAGATGTCTGCAGAAATTAAAGATGAGAGATAACAAACAGATAGTTGGATCGGGATAAGCACAAAGAGTGATCTCGGTCTCCGACAGTTAGATTCTAGGGTGAAATGAGATGATATTAAAACGCAGTAGAAAAACTTTAAAAGATTGAACTATAAAATTTTCTTGTAATTTAATTAGTTACAAAATATTTAAATATTTCAAAAATTACGTCAATCCTTATCAAAAATCTCAAGAAAACCTCAAGGAAAACCTTAAGAAACGCTATAAGTTCCTCAAACATATTCAACAAGAAATAAGCTAAGATATGTTCGGTACTTGTATTCTATGCGCCCAATTTCAGACGTAACAATGTTGCAATAAAAACTCGATTCGCAAATGTCTGACCGAACATGAAGGGCACAACAAGCATCAGCAGTTTGCCAATAGCGTCCGAAAAGTTTCAACCCCACAGGTCTCCCCCTCTCCTAATACCAAAAACGAGGCAACAGCATCTTGTGCCGGAGCACTTTGATTGCCGCATAGTTGGCGTGCTTCTATGTATTTGCATTCCTGGCAGATTGATTACAACCATGGTTTGGTGGGTGCGAGCCGTGGTCGGTTCCGCTGAGCATCATCTTATTTCGGTCTTTCGAATGTTCGCCTTCGCCGGCTCTGCTCTAGATAACGACAGTGTGCGCGTGTACACCATAAAAAAAGACCAATAACAGTGCTGTACTCTGTTTATGTTGTTACAGTTGGCAATTGGATTTTAGAGTCTCGTTGCAATTTGGCGCATGTACTTTGTGTGTGTGTGTGAATGTCTGCGGTGTAGACTACTTCAAGTCCAATAAGGAGGGCAATAGGATTTTATACGAAAAAGATTTTTTGATAGAAAAAAAAGAATGCCACAAACACAGAAGCTTTATTCCGTGTAAATAAAAGAGCTTTTAAAAGTTATTTTGAAATTGAAAAGGAACGTAGTACTTTTGGAAAGTATCAGATTCCCTGAAATACATTTATCATTTTTCTGACACGAGTTCTCTGCGTGTTCATGACAGTGCAAAAGAAACCAGCATTTTCTTTTTGTTTGGTGAACGGGATACGGGTTGTTGGTCTCGAAAGAAAAAACACGATAAAAAAATAGAAATCCTTGAACGTGACAAGAAAAGACATTGGTGGACAAGAATAAAAAAATACATTTAATGTACCGGCACACAAGCAAATGGTATCATTACTACGCCAGAACCGTCCAGACCGCAGTCAGGGAATTGAGTTTCCATTGAGTTGGGTTTGGGCTGCTTCTAGGATGATGATGGCTGCTAACGTGGCCCAGCCGGGTTCGAGATGCAACCGGGTAACCGCAGGTCCATGAAATGGGCGATATGCACGTATCGCCCATCACGGGCCCAGAGTTCATGGTTTGTGGTGTGGTTTTTCCTGCGGTGACCTGTATGACATCCTACAGCGAAGTGAGAGCAAAACAACCACAACAAAAAAGAGAGAGAGAGAGCAAGAGAAGAGGTCAAAAAAAGCATAATCGGAGACGAAAGCCGACGGTACACATAAAACGTAAATGCACGGCCAAGTAACCGTTGGTGCAACGTTTGATTGCGAATGCATAAAAATAGTTTGCTGTTTTTCGTTTTTAGGCAATTTGGTGAGGTCTCCCTCCCCCCCGTTTTGCACGGCACTAGATGCATCCTACCCGTTCCGCTAACAACGGACGGATTGCAGCAAACGATCCGAATCGCCATTTTCCGTCGCGTTGTCTGGTTTGCTGCATGGGACACACCGTGTGTTTGAAAGAATGGGGTGAGGAAAACCACAAAACTCTACCCATTGCGTTGTTTCCTTTGATGCTGCTATAGCCACAGGCCACACTCGCCGGCACTCGACTTCCCGCTCGATTGTCCCATCGCCTGTACCGCCCGTTTAACGGCAGTGAAATGTCTTACTTTCCGAACAATCTCACCAAACAACATCAAGCATCGATCGGACGACGTTAACGTGGTGAATGGGGAAAAACCGGGTTACGTATATGCTTGTGCGGTACCCGTATCTCTCATTTCCCCGACCTAATGTGGCTTGCCGTGATCGATAAAATCCTTCCCCAAAGGCTGAGATACGAATGCGTTTCAAATACCGCCGAGTCGCTTGGTTCGGTCGGTGGTTCAGATCAAAAACCTAAAAAGCATCATCCCTCGTCAATCGTAGCGCGTCGATTGAAATTCACTCACGTCCACCCTACCCCTTACACGAACAACCGCGCCGAAGAGATCCCACCAGACGGCACCAGAAGACTTTTCGCCCCAAAATTCACGGCACGGACGAAATCGAAATGCTATTTAGAATATTTGATGAGTGACATAAAATTCCACTTCTTGGCGCAAATGCGGACGCGTTCGCTTCCTTGCGGAGGACACATTATTTGGCCTGGGGAATGTGAAAAAATAAAACCGTTCGGAGGGGGGTTTTTTTTGTTTGGCATTTCGTTTGCAGGAATGGGCGCGTTCGCGGTGGTATGTTTGTTCCCCCTTTGCAGCTAAAGAGCTGCTGTTATTGCTTCGACGTGAATCACAATCGCGGCACACAATGGCTCACAGAAACCGGCAACGTCAGGTTGTCGAGATGTTTGACGAATCGTTCGCATAAAAACGCATAAATGGTGACACACGCAGGTGACTGGTGTCGGCGAAGAAGCATCGACAACGCGGTGGAATTGTAAATCATAGCAAAACTTTTTGCATTCGTAAGACATTACGAGGGACCTTGGGGTATTCGCTATTTTGTTGCTATTTAAGTATTTTGTGTATCGTATACTGTTGATACAATTTGTCGCATAAATTAGAGATGGGACGGAATGAACTCGCTGGAAGGGAAACGTCTCTGGTTTGTTTTATTATGGATATGGTGTTTAGTTTTATCGGAAGAATCGACGACAGAATGCAGTATTTTCTCTTCTACTTGCTTCGAATATTTAAATATTTTACAAAGAATAAATCCCTCTTATGTATCTAATGTATTATGTTAACAGTAATGTTTTGAAGAAGGATCCTATATTTAAAAAAACTTAGTTTGAGTCATTTGACTTTATTGGGAAAATTTGGGCAAAACTACAAGAAATTCAAAGTTCTTCGAATACTCCTCAACAAAATCCTAACTAACTAAACTTATAGCTACAAACCAGTGTAATAATGGTGTAAAGTAGTTAAACTATCAATTTCATTAGAATTCTCCCATAGAAAAAAAACGACCCCCTAATCAGCCTCAGCGTCCATATAAAGATCTGCCCGACGGCAAACCTTAACTTCCTTCGTTAAGTTCGCCAGCGCACTCACACACACCCCGTAATTGCAGGTCACGTTAGTTTAAGATGCTATCCGTACGCTCGACAGCGAAACACGGATGCCTTTGCCAAGTTTCACCGGGAGCGGCCCCAAGAAGTATCTCTAATCAACGGAGTCGTAAACGTGACGCGTGTGAATGGCTTGGTTTGTGCCAAGACGTGTACAATTTATTTGCCACTCCTAGAATCCGTCTCCGGAAAGCTTCGGCCGGACGGTGAACGGTGCCAGCCAGGGTAAGTGGCCCCCATGAAGAGGACTCTCGGAAACAGCGTGCGGCACGTTTTTCTGCCAAACGTGTGGCGTTGAGTTTTGTGCGACACGGCCGTGCTTCCAACGCTTGCTGGTTTTGTGTGTGTCTGCTGTTTTTTGTGTGTTGGTCTTTGGAAACTTATCGCCTTGCCGGTCTTGTGGACTCTGGTTTGTCGTCATTGTCATTGGCCCCTAGTGGATTGCCTTACCCAAAAGCGCCACCAAGCGACTTTTTTGTCGGACATTCAAGTAAAGATATTACTGATTACGGTCCTTCAAACTAAGCTATGTCCACGCAGGGCAAACTGGCTTCCCATTCATTCTGACATCGAATCTCTCGACTGTTCGGCTGTGTATCTGCTTTTTTCCCTTCCTGCGCTCGGCAACGACGATAACAAACCTTTCCAAAAAACGAAAGAAAAAAAAGCCTCTAGCCGGGAAAAGCTTTCCGTTGTCGCGATACGCGCGCAGTTGTATAAATTATATGGCCTTATGCTGTTGTGCTAACATGTGCCCAACCGTTCTCAGGCCTGCCAGACCTGGCAGAAGGTTCTAGTCGCTATCAGCAAAACGGCCCAATATATGGTTGTTTTGTATTTAATTTTCATTCGACTGTTTTGAGTCACGATCGGACCCGATCGGGAGGCGTATTTTGGGGTGGTTTTTTTTTTTTGTTTTGGGACAACATCACATCCATAGATGGGATTGCGAGATATCGATATGGGAAGGGATGACAATAAAACAACCATCACAATAAGCGGGGACCGAAAAAAGAAAAACAAACTTCCAAACGCTTGTTTGCCGAAAAACACACAACGATCCCGGGGTCTGGCTATCAGCTGTTAGCATATTGCTGCCATACCGGGGCGTGTATTGTTTTAGGTGCGACAATGTTTGGATGTTCTGGTTCGGGGTGTTGTCGCTAGGCGGGGAAAAACCTCAGTCGAGAAGATGCGTGTTTTGCAACATCACGATGAGACATGAGACGAAACAGCGCAAACAGTGTTCGATTCGTTTGTGCAGAAGGTTCGTAAAAGTGATGAAATAGTGATGAAATAGTCAGGTTTTTACGGGAAATAAAATAAGCCTCTCAAATTGTATTTCTCAAGGCCGATATTCTTCATTTTATGTATAAAGGATTTAATCTTTAGTTTTCCAGAATTAGGGTTTTATAATCAAAAAAATGATGGTTATGAATTTCTATTTCTATTGCAATTCTTCAGCTTTTCAAGATCTATTGGGAGAACACTATCAGCTCCAAAACTCTTATTCAAACCAATCCTAAAAAGCATTATAAAAATATGGCATTAGAAAAATGAAGGAATATGTATATCTCTTTATCTCTTTAAAGCAACTAACTGAAATGCTTTACCATTTTCAAAACATAAAACATACCAACTGCCGCACCACATCACTTTACCCACACTTAACGATCGCTAACTGGTGTAGTGAAAGACAAACGGTCCATCATTTACATGATCATATTTCCGTACAAAAAAGCAGCAAACCTTCAAGTGCCGTCCTGTTAGTTTTTCCACGAACCAAAACCCACGGCGTAAGAAATACGAGTGGTGGCCATCAAATTAACAGCTTCGCCCAGTGTTGTGTGCTTTGAGGAGTCCCTGGTTCCAGGGGGGCTTTGCCACCGCACTGCATGGGCGGGCAAAGTAAACGTACACAACTCAGGACAGGCCCAAATCAATCATCAAACAGCAGTAGTGTATACATCTGTCTTGTCGAATGTGCAGGCCGCAGCAGGCCGGAAGACGGAGAAAAAGTATGCCTCCACACCGAGGCACCGTCGAGTGTGTGTGCTCTTCCGGAGGCGCGATGATGATGACGCCGGTCCGACCATCAGGTTATCAGCCATCGTTTTAGTTGATGCCCGTCGACAGCCATCGATTGCGAGCATCGGTGTTGCGTACTATAGAAATTACGTTACCCTACGCAAGACACGTTTTGCCACTCATGATGATGCACGACGATGGGATCGGGATCGTACATTGAAGTACATTCCCGCCGTACCACGTGGTACTCATCGTCTCTATGCTTAAATGCCGGTTATAGAATGTCGGCTGGCAGGGCAAGAATTACCATTAAAGCAGTGACTGCACCGACCGAGTTCGAACGCAGCATAAGGTTTGTCTCGTTTTTCCAACTCTTCAACAAATTCCGATTTCCACATAGCGAACCAGAAATGGTACAGAAAAAAAAACACGGGCGGCTATTCGGAATTGCATTTTTGCTACAAATGCTGAGCACGCATTCAATGTAATTCTTCCGTTTTTTTTTGTTCGTTGCGGCGTCATGGTTTGATGTTCCCAATTTTATTTGTTTTCTTACCCTACCCTTACCCTAGCGTCCCTCATTTCCTTGGCCCTTCTCCCTAGGGGCTTTCGATTCGTTTTACGTCCCGTCAATTTCTACGTATAATTTCAATCCAATAAATACACCCTCGTAACGACCTCATTTTTATGTGCCGTTCTTTATTTTTTTAGCACACACAATCGACGAGCGAAACTCGCTGTCGCAATGTTTGGAGGACAGCTCATTTCCTAACTTGATGGTGATACCGACATGTAAGCATAAACCGATGTCGTCCTTTGGAAATTTATTCCCCGCTTGTCTGTGGGGGGGACCTAACGCTAAACGATCGCTGTGTTATGAAAAGGAAGGAAGGTTTTTTTTTGATCCCCACACCCAATAGCTGGATAGTTTTATTCTTTACTATCCCATCTCCTCCATATCCATAACCCCCAATGTCCGTTGGGTGGTTTTGGCAAAGTGGAGGAAATTATGAAATGCGGCCGGAGATAGGAAATTACTTTTGCTTTTATGTTTAATTTTTTATCCATCTTCAGTCTCCCTTACCGTCCGCTCCCTATCATTTGTGCCAGTTTTGCTCATGTTTCAACTTTGTTTGTCTACCCTCTTGATCGGTCGGTATGATGGAACACAAAAGTTTGGGTCCGTTTTCAACGAAAAGCCGACTGTTGGCTACTCCCTCCGTTCCACACGTTTCATTTCGTTGCAAAAGGGCTTTCTCGTGCCGTGTTTATTTTATTGCTATCATCAGAGAGGCTCGGTAGTGTACTTTATGTACTCAAACCGCGCGTTCCGGTATGCTGCCAGTTCCGTTTGCCCCATTCCCCCAAAAAGGGGCTACGGTGAGTGTGTGTTTGCATCGTTTTTTTTTTGCTTCGTCTCGTTTCGCATGCTTCAGATGTTCCGATACTTCATGTTTGCGCATTTCTTTGGCATGTTTTACATTTTACATATTAATTTTTACTTTACTGCTTTGCTGGATCGGCCGTGCTTTTTTATTACCGTACCGTAGCCAATCGGATTGATTCGAGCCGGAACGTTGGAACTCAATTAAAAGTCTTTTTTTCGTCTTCTTCGTCGTTCATGCGGGCGGACCTATGTGTGTGTGCTTTTGGCGTTCAGAAATCAACTCTCGGCAAGGCTGATTAGATTAGGCAGCGTGCAAAAATAGGCACAAGGACAGATGCACGCTATTGGAAGGTTGTAGGCCGGACGATCATATCATCGTGCGAGCAGATGGTGAAGAATGTTATTGGGAGAGGAAAAGTTTATTTTCGGCGATTGACAATGCCCTTGAACTAATTCTTTTCAAACTCGCGTACATCCGGCACTATAGCTTGGAGTCAATTGAATTATTGAAGGGAAAAAACACATTAAAAAATTAAATTACTTACCAATTAAAATTGACTCTATTAGAGGCGAATTCTGAAGGTGCTTTTTATGAAAGACTTATCCTTCATCAGGTCACAAGTTTCTGTCTCATGTCTAATAAATTGGAGTTGGATGACTGCCTAGAATATAAATAAAGAAATAAAGAATGTAAATGTCTCGGACATTGTGTTTTAGTTTGCTTCAGTGATCATCACGACAAAGATCAGTTCCTGTGGTTTTCAATTTCCTGAGAATATCAATATGTCTACCTTGATTAGCCCAAGAAGCTAAAGGATACAACCATCTGTTTATTTTCATTAGATTAAGTCTGGACGTAGACTCTGGAACTGGTTACAAATAAATGATCTTCATTGCAAAACGAAGGAATTGTTGAACTTAGTAAACCGTGAATGCCCGATATCTTGGAGATTGGAAGTAGGAAATTCCTAACAGAAATATTAAAACATTAGTCGAGACATAATGGCCGTATTGCTTTGAAGCAGGCCGTGCCATTAGCTAGTTTCATAATTGTGTAAATGTCACAGTATATCCACAAAACGTTAATAAACATTAATTGCTTGTTTGTTTCAATTCCTTCAAGCCGTTCAGCTAATTTGTAGCGCAAAGAACAGTGTTGAATATTCAGAATAAAACTTTAATCACTTCAACTAGCGTATTCTACCTAGTATAAAGCCAGCCTTCTATTCACGCTCGCTAAGCCAGTCCGGGACGGGAAGTCAAAATTTATCTTCATTGCCATCAATCCTACAACGAGTAGCCCAGATTGTTTCCATGCGCTCTATCTAGGCACTCGCCCCCCCACCTTCGGTGCACGAACGTACCGTTCAGCAGCATGCGTTAGTTGCACGATAAATCTACATCAAATTAAAATGAATTCACTTCGTCGCGTTCCCACGGAACGGTCCGGGACTCAATACATTACGTATCCAAAAAGCCTTGGCGCAGCTCGTTGCACGATGGTTCGGAAACCCCAGAACCAGAAGTTCACACCGGACCCCGGGGTCCCCGGGAACCGGAGAGCGCTACTTGAATTGTGACTAAATTATGGATGCCATAAGTTTCGCTTACCATCGGCTACCAAAACGTTTTGCTTGCCATTCAATTGCCGAACGCCTCGCACGATGGGAAGGATCGGGGCAAACGGTGGGGGTTCCGGGACACGGCATGATGGAACGGATGTGGAACGAAGTGGACAAGATAACCTTCCGTTCGAGCGCGGAACCAAAGATGATGCTGAGATGCTTCTTCGTTCGCTACGCTTGTTGAAACTAATTTCGTTTGAACCTTGAATGGCAGTAAATTTTGCACAAGTCGTCTCCCTCAGTTCTGCTTCTTCACCGTTCGCCCGAGTCCCGACGTACCGACGGCTCGTTCCAAGAGAGCGGGTTTTCCCTTTCGCTGGGTAGCGCAAAACGGTTTCGACCAATTTCCGTTCGTTTATGTGTGAGCAAATGGGTTTACCGACCGGCATCGTAGGCATCGGCCATGGTGTGTGCGGTGTAGTGCTTCCGTAATCTTCTCCGCGCTTATGCTGCTTCCCTACTACTAACTAATCCCCCAGCGACGGTGTACGTCGAGGACGAATGATGGAGTCGCTTGGTGCACGCAACATAACCTACATTTCGTCGTCTATCATCGTCCGTATTTTGCGTCACTGTGCACGAGAAAAAGCAAAATGCAACGTTAGTGTCTGTTGTCCCTATGCTGGGTGCTTGGAACCAAAGACAGGCGAAGGAAGAAAAAAAATACAGCCAGCTTAAGAGTGGTTCTATCTTTCACTCGCTACGAGCTAGTACGCGCCTGTCAGACATGTGTCTAGCGGTTCCCAATCGACCAACGGTGGTTTCGAGGTTTCAGTGTAATTTGTCTATCAACCGAGGCCTGCCAAGCGACGGGATGCACTGCCGATGACGTCGCTTGCCGAGTGGTTCAAGTGGGTTTCAGTTTTCAGCGACGACCTTGTCACCGCTCGCATCTGTACGGCCACCCAGTCCCAGTCGTTGATGCCGAAATCACTTGATTGCAACAACCGTTCTCCTTCAACTGCAGCTCGTGCTAGACGATTGATACTGATAGAAGACAGATTTGTTAGGTGGTAATCATACACCGGGAGGAATAAACATAACATCCTCACCTGCGGCACTGACACTAGGCAACAAAACGGGAAGGTTTGATAAATTCCACTGCATCAGTCACCTTCAACTGTGTGACCCGTTGCTATCATAAAAAACCCCCCACAATAATCGTTGCTCAATTTTGAAAGATTCGCCATCAATTTCGTATGCTGAATAAGTTGCTGTAAAGTAATTATAATTCACACAAAACTTTATCCGCCTTGACCGCTGCTAGTTTGGCCATCAATATTGAACAGGGGTTTTGTGATCATTAAAAACTTTATGCCGAACGGGTTGCTTGCGCCATCTTGATTGGTTCGTTTTGTGAGGTTAACGATGTGGCGGTGTTATTAACTGCTGAGTAACAAATTTACCTAACTTATTTATGCCACCAACTTGATTGCTGTAAAGTTCTACGAGTTAGATAGTTTTGACGTTTGGGTAATGGCTTGAATATAATAAATAAATTGTGTTCACTTTATAAAAGCACAACCCGAAGATGGCGACATTATCCAATAAGTTGCATCGAATTCATTATAACAAATAGGTCTATCAAATTTCTTGCAAAGCATGTTGTTTCCATGAAACCGAGTAAGCAAACTTCTCTCAAACCAGCAACCATATACAATCGCGCCCAGTTGTCTTAAACAGCGTTTTGTGTCGTAAAAAGTTCACGCTCCGAGAAGCCGCTCATTTCATTTATTCTGACGCAGAAGCATTTTAATCGCTAGTGACAGCTGGAGGAAAAAAAACGAATCTCCCCCCCTCCGGGAAAACTGGTGCAACGTCCGCTGCAGAAAATAAACGACCAAGTTCCGCAAAGTGACATTTAGCGTGCATGGGAAAGTTGAGACTAGCGAACGCTTTGGGCACGGTTTTATCTCGCTCGCTGCTCGCAAAGTCGGATCCAAAAGTAGGACTGGTGGCGTGTCCCCGGTTGACAGTAAAATACTGGAGATTATGCCGGGTAAAGAGAGTACACCCCAAAAACTGTATACCTTGCCATGCCAGTTTTGTCCGCAGCCAGGCGTCTTCAGGGGCGATGGTTTCGGGGTTTGCAGAAATGTTGCAACTGTTGCAAACTAACCTCTCTAACTTTACCTCATCGTTTCGTGGTTGATATTTAAGCAGAAGCTTGCTTCAGCATTACGATCTCCCCGAGGGCAGGGGGGGGGGGGAGGGGTGGGCTAAAAGGTGGGTTTTTATTCGCCATAACGGTACACCACCTCATCCATTCGTAGACAGATGAGCCAGACCAGTAAGCTGCAACGGCATTGCATTTGTGTTGCAATAAAAAAAATGCGCTGATAGTGTGCATCGTGGTAGCTTTTCGGAATGTTTTTTTTTAAACTAGAGTAGATTTAGTAAAGGCCAAACTTTGCACAGCCTAGATAGCTGTAGGAGACGAAAAAATTGGGTTTAAAAAACTCCAAACATTTAACCAAATTTTGGGCTGAAAAAGAGCCTCCCCAAGAAAAGAAATAACCATACGATTTTGTGTGTGTTTCTACACCACATCAAAAACCACCCCCCAAAAACGATGCAACTGGGGGATTGCAATTGGGTGCCTAAAAGTGAATAAAATTATTGTTACAAGTTTGAATAAAAAAAAATCGAACCCAAAAGCAATTCGGCACAGGTACAGAACGCTGAAGTGCTCTTGGTACTTGCGCGGGGCAATTTCCAAAGCATCGTAACTTCGTAGCTTTAAGCCTATTTTGTGAAGTTTTGCGCCTCGGTTTTTTTTTGTTCGGTGTATGTATGTGCGTTTGTTAGATATACAGAAATAGATAGAGCCCAACTGAAACTCACCCGGTGCGATCGTAACGATATGGGGATGCAAAAACATTCTCAACTCACAGTAAAAAATTCGAACAAAAAACCAAATACCCCGTCATGGCAAAGTAGTATATTCCAGCGTGTGTTCTTCCTTTTTGCCTGCGCCCAACTTCGAGCGATGTTGAAACAGAAAATAATCGCAAAATCGCACTTAATGCGATGGCGTACCACGAGCGGGCGAGTTTATAAATAATCCGATTAAAGTAAAGCAACAAAAGCGAAAACATAGCGCTGGAGAAATATTTATCCCTCCACTCGTTCGCCCAACAGCCGATCGGGCTAGATATTTTTTTTTCTCGTCTTTTGGTAAGCTTTCGGTAAGCGACCGTTTGTACATTGGTGTTCGTTTTTAACGGTTCAGAGCCGTGTGTTGTTGTAGATTCCACCCAAAAACCGGGTCCGGAAAGGGAAATTAGCCAGTGGTAGCATAGTAGATGGTGGTGCGCGGTACCGGGCATTAACAAACTGGCCTTGCAATTGAAACCAAAAACCACCGCAACAAGGGTTGGTAGGGAAGTGAAGGGCAAAACAAAACTACGCCAATGGAAAATATCCATTACTAACGACCTGCTTTTAAATACCTTTACCTGTGTTTTTTTTTTCTTTCTTGCTTCTTCACTTTCCTTCTCCCTTTACCCGGTCCAATTGTTCGTAATATGCTCTTACGAATCGGATGCTGGTCCTGCTGAAGTCGGAACAAGGAGAACGGCGCAAGATTATGCCACAACACCGGTGCCGGCATAAATCGTTTGCCAGCGTCAAATCATCTTACGGCCAATTTTCAACGCTCGGCGCAATGACGAATCTTTAACGGTTGAGCTACGGGTGCTAAAGGAAATAATGAGCTACGGTCGCACGGCTAGGTCGCCCGTTAATGATTGAAATGATCGTGCCCCAGCTTTTGGGCTGTCCTGGGCGAACCTCTTCTAGCGACACAGCTGTTGGGTAGACTTTTTTTGTTGTGTGTGTGTTGTAATTATTAAATTAGCTCACTGCTTTTTTATCTTTGTGAGTGCTGTGATGCTAATGGGATTGTTTAATGGGAATGGTGTATTCGACTTGATTGATGCATATCGATTTTTATCATTCTCATTGCAAACCTCACGAAACAGAGACCTGAATTCGCACCGTACAATCATGCATGTAGCGTGATTGATATCGTTTGATGGGAAATTGAGCATCGACAAAACGCGCACGGCTAAAGACGATCGTTACCCACGAATTGCAGAAATGAAACACAAACGTTACGAGATGGAATGTTTACAGGGGTTTTACAGCTTTGCTTTCTCGTCGTACCGTACCATTGATTTTTAGCAATTTCGATGATTGCACTGATATCATCTTACCCCGATCACTATCGCTTAAAAGCACAGTAAATTAAACCTAGTATCGCACCACGTCTCGGGAGTACTTCGAAAGCAGTTTTCGGGGGGCCTTCGATGCAATAGCCATTAAAACTGATTGACGGTACAAAGAACATCCGAATGTAAGTGTGTGTGGAATAATCTGATGTTTTATCTTAATCTTTCCTGAGCAATCTGATTCGGCGAATGCGTCTCCGAGTGGGGAACGTGAAGTTGTTTTTTGGAGATGATGCTAACCCGATCCCGACGGCGGAAGTGAATTCGAATTAATCGTCGAATGAAGCAACAACACAAAAAAAAATGGCTTACATTTTGATAACTAGTAATGATCGGAAAGGTCAAAACCTGGCATGGAAGGCATGGAACCTTGGAACCGGTGAGGTATCGTGGGTATGATTTGCTGAAAACGCCGACCGAAGAGGAGATGGAACACAACCGAAACACGTGAGGGATTGAGAAACAACCGAACAACAGACTTCCGAAACACGACCATGATGCAGGGTGGGTAATTCGTTCCAATTCTTGGTTCTTGCCAGCTCCACTGCCCATAATGGGAGGGTTTTGAGAATGGTAATAGATGGTTGGTTTTTTTGTTGAAGGAAACGACCCAGCCTGCAGCGAGGAAGGTTAAAAGATGTTTCTACCATGAAGAGGAAATGAATAGGATCCAAATTAACAACAAAAAAAATGCTTTGCTCCAGCCGCCGCCGGTGATTGTGGCGTGTGTAATTTCTCTCGCGAACTCGAAACTGCCCTTCGTATGCCGTTCACAGGGCGAGTTTAATTGTGCTTTTAATTAAGTGTTATACAGAGTGCTTCGATACTGCCACGGCTTGCGAGTGGAAGTCGCCGAATGGGTCAACTGCACTTATCGATTAGCTTCCGCGCGTTAGTGAGTTAGTGTCCCGAACGAATCTACAGTTCGATCCACAAGGATGGGGTTTACTTCAAGAAACGGGGGGGTTAGAAGACGAGGGAACCAACACGTGAAACGGAAGTGCAGAAAGGGACGCAATTGTACTGTGTTGAATCTAATTTGCCCAGAATTCACTCCGGTCCCGGTCAGACGACAGCCGGTTTCACGACGACCTGCGGCTGTGAGTACACACAGCAAAAAAATACTTGGGAAGCACAACATGGCCGACCGTCAACAGTTTGCGGTTGTGCTGGTTGTCGTTCATTATTCAGATCATTTGACTGACAGGCCGGTTCGGCTCTTCCAATCGTGCGAGTCATTTGTCCATCTTGGTCCCGCATCCGTACCCCTACGCCGCTGGGCGTATTCTGAAGTGACAACCCGTTCACCCGTGGAAGATTGAAGTGGAAGTTTCCCGCGACGGTTTGTTCCCGTTTTTGAATGGGTTTCGCACTAATGGCAATGGTAATGACGGTGGTTTTGCATTTGCAATCGCGAACAAACGCTTCGAGCATTGAATTCTAAGTTCGGTTTTTGGACGGGCCCGGAGTTTTATCTGTCCCGAACGCGTACGCGTAATAAGCTGTCAGGGCTCGCGGCTTTAATTAATGTCCCCCCGGGAGTATGAATGAGACGAACGTGCAGGTGTGGTCGTCATCTTTCTGGGACACTTTTCTTAATTGGTGTTCGAGGGGCTATTTTTCGAACAAGACTAAGATATGTTGGTAAGAAATTGGCCGTAGTTCAAAAAGATTTCCAATACAATACACTTGCTTGTTTACAACACACCTAGAGGAGTTGAGAGTTTATCTACAAAATGTCTTCATCTTCTAGCTAGGAGTTTCGGGCAGTTCTTGGAGTTCTTGAAGAATCCGCTCATTCGCTACAAAGCCGCAACTTTAAGGAGGACAGGAAAGACAATAACATTTTTGCTTTTCTCCACTAGTGACCTCCAGTCACGGCATGCGGTTTTGCAGACAAAAAAAAAGCCCCCCGAGCGTGTCAGGTACGAAGCTTCGGCCAGCCGAAAAGACGCAACATTATCCTACTATCTATGCACAACTGCCGAGAGTGAGTGTAAGCATAATAAATTACATGCACGCCGTTCCACTTCCCCCTGTTGGTCAGGGACGGGAGAAGAATGCACTTTTCGGATGGACAACGGGCAGCAGGTCGGGGCGGTGTGACACGCGGAAACAAACGGGCACGGCACAAGGCAACGGTTTTTGTCTCCAAGACCAGTAAATTCGTTCGATGCCAAAAACGGGAAAAGACACAGACACCGTTGGATGATGGGAAGTTTGCGGGAAACGTGAAAGGCCACGGTACACACGAACCCTCCCGGTGGTTGTATGCAACGAAGCGTCGGGAGTAGGAGAGGCGCAATAGGAACCATAAATTTTGCCTTCCATGCTCATTTATCAGAGCCCACGGATCAGTAGATTCCATAAATGAAGCAATAAATTTGCAACACATCGCAGCAACTCCGGACAAACTGCATGCGAGGTGAACGTGTGAGCTCTAGTACAGAGCTACATTTAAGAATTACGTCCATACATAGCTGCGTCTAGAAGTGTCCGCGTGCGGCTTTGGTCTCTTTCTCACACACACACACACACGCGCTCGTACACGCACCTGGGGTCGGTGATGAAACCAAACTGTAGACCTCCAAACCCACTATCAACATCAATGTTGAGATCAGGAAGGATCTTCCAATGTTTCCTCCTCTGTGTAGGTACATGTAGCCGGGTACCGGCCCAACAACGGCAACAACTCAACTGATTGTTTTCTTATCTATCAGGGCAGCCGGTCACCATGGGGTTTCCGTACGGTTTCGTGACGATGCCGAAAGTCGTGGTAATGTAAATTATTTGTTCATTTCTAAAATAGTATTCTTGTTTCTTGTGGCATGCTGCTGGTCGCGGGGGTTTCTCTTCAATGCCCGCACGCGGTCTGTAGACGTTTGATGCGATTCATCGCCTGTGTCGGTATGAAGTATGTCCCTCACCGTGCCCGTACCTTGTCGATGGCGGAACTTTGCCTTTGATGTGTTCGGCCGCCCGGCGGCCAAAGGTTTCAGCGCAGCTTTCGCTCTTTAAGCGTTGTCTCGAAGACGCATCAAACGGGCTTAGATGCGATGGCGAAGTAGAATCGACCCCCGGGGAAGGTCTGGTACCGGTAGCTCTTGGGCTAAGCGTCTTCTTCCACCCTGAACGATGGCAATTATTTGCATAACGTCCAGTGGCCGAGGGGACCGAAGGGACCGTTCGTAATTGCTGTGGGAAATTAACGATCCATTGAGAATTTTGAGGAAAGTTCTTCTTTCTTGTGCGGCTGTAGAAGATTGAGGTTTTGTTTACTTACCGTCATAAGATGGAGAGTCAGTAGATGGGATAAGTGACTTGAAGGTGCAGTGGTAAAGCTGACGATTTCTTACACAATCAGCTTGGTATTAAAATCTCATCCGAACTCTAGGAAATTCAATACATCGAATGGTTTATAAGAGAGTTACACAAACGTCATATGAGGATCTTCAGGATCTTCGAGATCATAGTGCCTCAAAAAAAGAAGAGATGGAAATTGTGGGCAAACCTACCCTATGTGACGGGCTTTGTTTCGTTCATCACAAGGAAATGACTCTTTAGCCTAGATATCTTAGAAAATTACGATTAGACATTAAAGACTCTAGATTTGCCTGTATTATTCAATGAAAAATTCATCGCGTGTTTCTTTTACGAAGGTGTCTAAAACTACATCAGAATTAAATGTCCCTTTGCCGCCATCATGGCTTACCGCGACAGTTGACCTTTACTACGGTCGTCTACCGTTCTCTAAACTCTTCGTTACACGAACGGCACGTGAGGTTTTTAGTATCGCTTCACAGCGCAAGATCAAGCGATCTATGCCGCGGCTGGCTGCAACTTACCCGAAATATGGCGGTCAGCTGCATCGCGCTAAATCGCGTCGCTGTTTTAACAAACAAAAACCGTGGCCACCGGCCAAATGTGCGCTGGGTTTCGTATTTTCACGGCCATACGCCAAATCCGATCTACTTATCGAAAGAAAAGTCAAATTGCACAGCGTGCAATAAATCCCCCTCACACACATACACACGTGCGCAACCAACTGTCACCGTGCGAAGCGAATCAGCTGTCAGTTGGGACTTTCGGTTCCGTTTCATAATCCCGTAGCATCGGGCGATAGATTTTCTGTTCCAATAAACAGTTTTCTGAGGCGGAATTCGGGACACATTCAGGCGTTCCGGGGTTTGCTGTTCGCGTTTCCGGTACGTGTGTACGTTGCGTGCTCTGTGTTGTTTCGTTTTTTTTGCGTGATCTTGCAACTGATTCCTTTGTGAGTTCCGTCTAAGTGTTTGTGTGGCGTTCGCTTAGTGTACCAAGTAAGTAGTTTTGTTTTTTCTTCTGTTGAGTTGGTTTGTTTCCGTAGGGCGAATTTACACCAATTTGGCTACCGGCGGTTTCATTTTTACGCTCCACCTAAGATTGCAATCCCGCACAGTTGCAGTGGGAGAAGTTGTAAAGAAAATTGGCACAAATTAAAGGAAAAAACAAAAACACACCTTAAGTACAGTGCATCATTAAAAAATATGGGAGTGCATTCTCAAAGCTGCGGTTCGCGGTGCAACGCAATTGCGTTTGTGGCCGATAATTGCAACCGTTCGTGTCGCAGCAGCGATGCCAGGGCTGATAATTTGGTGCTTAAAATTGTCATAAATCAGCATTAAAACTGTAAGATAGTTCAGACGCCATTCTTATTCTGACCGATCGCACTCAGTGCGTTCCGTTCGTACCGGGCAAAAAACTGGGTTCAAAATTGTCCGATCGAAACTGCTACAGGGGAGTGGTCGCGGGTGAGTGGGAAATAAATATGAAATAAATTTATGATAAATTTTATTATTTAACAGCTCGCACATTCTGGCCTCATTGGAATGAGGTTAAAGATACGATTGGCCCAGCCAAATGGGAATGGCCATCCCTCCAATGGTCGGTATGGTGGTGTATAATTCAAATATACCAAAAGGGAGCACTTGCGCCACACGGCGTTGATGAGGATGATGATGATGGCACTATCAATTCATTGCTCTCGAACAGCCCCATTGCCGGTTGCTGTTAGGCCACTTTATTATTGTTATTAGTTTCGTTAAAAATTTATAACACATGCGCTTCGTTAGCGAGCGTTTCGAAATGAGTTCGGTAAAACGGCCTCTTTGATGGGAGCAGATCTAGCTGCTGGAAGCGTTACGGATTATAATGCGCTGCGGACCAGTGGGATGGATGGCAGGAGGGCCGGGGAACAGCACATTGGCACTCGCTAAGTTGTAAAGGAGTGCATTTTCGTACCACGTCGCTACATTTCCCCCTTTTTGGTCGGTTGGTCGGTTCTACTGCTTTTCGGTTGGCCTTTCGCCATTACTTCAAACCCGAGTGCTCTCACAAACCAAAGGAGGTTTGGCATTCCGTTGTAAGTGTCTGTATGTGTGTATTTGCACGAGTGGTTGACGGATACTCTCGAGACTCTTCGCAGCTCAAATGGGCCTCTTGTCTCGAGTCTCGATTCTTCACCCTTTTCAAACTACCCTCCCTCCCGTTTCCGGGGAGGTGAAAACTTGCCCTTAGAGCGCTTGACTATGGACGGTCGGAGACGTCCCTGGGAAAGGGGGAACGGGTGGGTAAAGGTAGTGCATGGAAAACTGTTTCACGCCGGTTCGTGAAATTTGATGGGCTTTTATTATTTTTCCATCCGTACGCGCGCGGTTACCCTCAAAAAACCCGAAACCGGTCAGATTCGAGTCGAGGATTGTGTCGGAGCACCGGTGAAGAAAACGAACAAAAAGCCACACTCGTTTTCGTTTCACACTTACGTGCCATTCTGCTGGTTTTCTACTGTTCTTGACAGCTTCTCGCGCTTTGGTTCGTTTGCTGTTGGTTCCGCTGTAGGTTTTCTATTGAAAACGGGCTTTGCCAAAAAAAAAACGCGAGCGTTGCCAGGGGTTGGAAATACATACGAGTTTGAAATTTCTCACCTATTGTCTATTTGTCAATTTACGGCTGTTTGCAGAACGTGCAAGGATGTGAAAAGAATGCCCAAAGGAGACGTCGTTTTCGTATGGTGTGGATAAAGGAATGAATAAGTTCTTGCTTTAAGAATTTAATTAGTTTAATTTTGAGACGTATTTTAATAACCGACTATTATATTCGTTTAAGAATATTGGTTACAACTAACGCCTGGTTGATAGAGGCGGTACGGTGGTGCAGTGGTAGCGGTCTCGGTCTTACATACGGCCGGACCAGTACGAATATCCCATCTGGACCAGTTGTAAAAAATAAATCTAGTTTGGCAGAAATGACCTTCGAAGGTCGTTGTTACCAGAAGAAGAAGAGGAATCTGTGTCAACTAGTGTTTGAGTTGAATCCGAATGAATCTTTGTACTGAATGAGAAAAATTCTGAAAGTCTATTCGGAAGATACTCGAATTCTCATAGAATGAATCATGAGTCGTCGTAGAATTTATAGTGTAGCGCGGGGTTTTATATGGTAACAATGCCTCTATAGGATGAATCTGTTGAGGTTCCCGAATCTTTGATTGTTTATGAATCTCTGAGGATTCAAGAATCTTTCGGTATTTGACTCATGCCTAGAATTTATATTAACTGAAGATTCATATAAATGACTCTTTTCAATAGATTCATTAGGCACAACACTTCAAAACTTTATTTTGAAGATATCCCAGTATGAATGTTGAATATTGAATCGTACGTCATTAAAGAAACACTCAACTACTGCTTCTATTTCCTGATTATGAACGGTTAAACGAAGAACTCCCATTTGAAAGAGGAATATTTCAATCTACCTCAGCAAAAGAGAGAAAAAACGTTGACAACGTCCTTATAATTCGATAAATTATTCGTTTATTTCTTGTCGGTAATCATTTCCTTCAACTCGTAATAGCGCCTTTCAAGGACTATTTATAATGTGCTTTAAATAATTGTTCCAAATGAAGGAGCAAGCGACAGGTTAAATAAATAGCACGTTTAAATAATACTGAATATAAATTTTCTTCAATATACATAGTACATCAAAAATTCTGTTCATTTCCACACTGCAAAACCTTCGATTGTTCAAATCCTTTTTCCCATTAGCATTTTTTTCCATAAAACATCACTGTACCGGAAGAACCTTACTGTTACCATCGTAATAACACCCCGCTGGCATGGTTTTGCCAGTACCAATTAAATTAAAATCGAGTGAAATTCAAGCCCAAAACCATCCAACCCCCAGGACATCAGTGTAGCCTTGGTGACCTCGCTGTATTATGTTTAAATCAATCCGCTTATTGCTCACCGATGATGAAATGCTGCTAGGCCAAAAGTTTGTTGTATTTGTACGTTCAACCCCACGTTGGGTTGTGTACCGCCCTAACACACTTCCGCCGTCCCGCGGTCCAGTTGCAACTTTTCCCACCATCTTCACAACAGCTGCTGTGGGCAGCATCGTCGTCAGGACGTCAGCACTTTCCCTTCGGTGAATAGAGTGGTTTCGGGGCCAACATTTTTTTTTTTATCATATCCAACAGTGTCTTTAGTTCGTTTCCATAAATTTACATCGAAAGCAGCCCTCGCAAACGGCAATCCGCACAAAAGGATTTAAAAGCGAGCAAACGCGCATTGAAATGCATATTTAAGCTTTAACGAAAAATTCATTATTCATGCTTCAGCTCATTAGGTAGAGCTTAATATTTGGTGCTTGGTCCGTTAAACCTCGATGCTTGAAATTGATAATGTTCCGGAAGGATTTTAGCTTCGTAAATGGCGTGGACGGGGTCAGGATGGGCATTTTACTGGCCAGCCCTTCGCCGGGGGCAGTATTTGACATGATTAAAATAAAAATTAAATCTAAAATTCCACTACATGACACTACTGGCTGCTATGGATGATGCTAATGTTGGCGGTGTTGCGACTCGGACCCTCGGGTTAGGGTACGTGTTCTTGTGTTCCTTTCCACTGTCCGCGCATTGGCTGCGGTTTGCTGCCGACGGGATTAACGATGTCAATATAAAATCCCATGATAAAATGACCCGTTCCTGCAGCAGTGCCAATTCCCAAGCGCCTGTAGCGATTGCTGTCGAAGGTGAGGGATGTTTAAAAAATTGAACCAAAATTGATACTCACTGCTCACGCCATGCAGCGGTGGTGGTGGGAAATGCATTCGATGCACCACCGTCGGCTAGTATACATCGTTCGCTAAAAAAACGCGGCTTGATCGAATGCCTAGGCAGACGTGAACATCAATAAAATATGAGCCGTTTAACTGCATGGTGGTTCTCATTTCACTCCTGCACTTCAGGTCCACAGGTTGGTGATAAAGTGCTGATACGGTCAGTCACAATCCATCACGAAACCTTTTAATGCACACTAGCGGATGTGTGTAAGTGTTGAACTGTTTTTCCCTTCGTTTTTTTCTTTTCCGTTGCCAAGTTAATCAGCATCAACCGTTCAGTTGCATGCGCGCACCGAACCGTACTTGGCGCAACATGATTATGATTTTAACCTATCGCAATCAGAATGTTGCCTCCCACCTCGCTGCTCACTCTCTCTCTCTCTCTCGTCGGTATTTATGATTTGATTGGCATGACTATGAGGCAATGCAGATTGAAAGAGGTTTCCTCTGTTCTTTTTTTTCATGGCAAACCGTCGAGTGATGGAGTCACGCAAAGGGAGAACCTTTTTGAAGTCATATTAATGCGGTCAATGCATCGTTTACCGAACGAGACGATTTGCAGCTCGGCATCAGCTTATTTTGCTCTCGCTGTAGTAAAAATAACAAATTAGTGTTATAAAATATTCACCAGCAGTGGGCATGTAAAAATAAAGTCATTAAAATGCATCCGGAAAACGACTATTTCATCCACCATTTGCTGGCGGGTAGTTAGCAACAGTCAGTGTACACTTTCTGTTCAACCACTTCCTTATGACGATCTTGGCCCCCTCCCCCGGGTTCCGATGCTTAATCCGTAATCGATCCAGCTAAAGATACTAAAAATGGGGAAACATTCCATTACCGGTTACGCGACTCTAAATGACACTCCGTTCCACGCAAGCCGTCAAAATTACCGACGATCAGTTCGGGGTTTTCTTTTCGTGAATTCCACCGTCGTCATCATCAGCTGTGGCCTCGATTTGCTCGATTCTCGTTTCCTACCCTCCAAAAAAAAAACACGCTCCAAAAACCGAGGGAAGAACGATAAAAGGGGATGAACAACCGTAGTACCGTAGTTGAAATGCAAATTAATCCCACCTTGTGCGTAATGCATTCTTCAACATTAAGTGTACGATGTGCACTTGGGTGCAGGTGTAGCAGCAGTATGTGGTACGAAGGACTTCTCTAAAGCGAGGTGAATTATAAACAGCAAACAAGTACGGAAAAAAAAGTTTCATCGATTCCGGTAGCATGTGGTTTTGAGGGGGTGAATACAACCCCCCTTTTCCCACAAACACACACGGCAACACGCTAATCACAATCAGTTAGGAAGGGGCCACTACTCTTCTTTTCCTTCACCGATTCCTTTCTAATCCAATTGGTCAAGGCTCCCTGACCGGACTTTGTAAGTGGCGTACATTGTGGCTATGTTTTGTTTTTTTTGCTTTTCCTTTCGCCCCGCTTCGGTGATAGTGCACGGATGATCGGGGTAAGGGTTTTTATTATTTCCGTTGTAAATGTTAATTGCCTCATTAATTGATACTTATCTCCAACCGTAGCATGCGAGAGTGAGTAGCGGGTTTTTTTTTCGCGTCATGCATTTGTGAGTGGATTACATTCGCGTCTTCCATTCACGGTTGGAAAGCGAAGAAGGTCAATTGGTGGAATGAGGGGTGTGTGTGGGATGCTGGAAGGGAAAGAAAATGTTACACGCACCGGAGCAGGGTGTCACATGTCACACGACGATGTTAATCTTTTGAGGTTTCTGTTTCGTGTTCTGGCGAATGGTTTCGTCTTGCTGATCGACGGACCCTCTGACAGCATTGTCTGGTTTCCTTTTCGACGGCGACATTAATCATCACGGTTCATCCCCTGTTCGGGGTTGAAGAAGGGCGGCCATGCTGTTTTCCCCCTTTTTTCAGGTTCGATCAGTCGAAGTCAGCATGGTGATGATCAATACGATCAGCTGCTAATGCTGAGTATGAGTCGATGATGATCTTCAAAGATTTTTGTTGATCTTTCCCCGTTTCAAGCATGGGCACATACATACACACTGCAGTGAAGAATGAAGAGTTAATCAAACAACCTAGAGTCAAAAACCCCTTTTTTCACACACACGCGCGATCCATGCAGTCTAAACATCGGTGCATTAAATGCAATCTCACGAGTTTTGCGTTTTGCCCTCCCTTCCCCGGATTTTGAAACGCCTCTACACCTTCACGCTAACTGGCTGATCATACAAAGTCAGTTTCCATAATCATCGGCTGGATGACACGGTACGCTCCGTTGTTCGGTTCCAAAGAGGGTTAAACGAAGGGATGGGGTGCGGATGCTAAAAACGTGTAAATAAAAGTGTAATGCTCGTTCCATAAATTGTGCTCACTTCGAATGCGGTGTTTTTCGATGCGATCGCACTGGCAAACACTGGCACCATGTGGCTGTTACTTTGTTTTTTTTTCTCCTTTCCCTCGATTTGTTGTTTGGGCCTTCTTCCGTTTTTGTTTTTGCTGGTAAATTTATGCAAGACCAACACTAGTCTCAGGGATCCGTGCGCTCAGTACCGATCCTATTGCGGATCCTAGTTAAGGCAGTGTTTTTGGAGGGCGCGTTCTGTGTGAAATTTGTTCGGAAACGACCTACCTACCCGGTGAACGTGCGAAGCGCTGAAACGACGGGCGGGCAAGCGGCTCTAACATGGCCAATCGCATTTTGAACATGTGCTAAAAAGATAGCCCAAGTCGAGGTTGTACCAGCCCGAGCATGGCGCGTTTTCTTACGCGCCAAACCCCTTTCGGTTTCTGGCCCGGGCCGCCCCCGGGGGGGTGCGTTTTTTACAGTTCGCGCAAACACCGCGCCGAAGCGAATGGGAAGTTGTAACACGTGCTTGTAGGCGGCCGGTGCAACTCATTCGCTTACCGCGCCGCTCGAGTGTAGCATTAAACTTGGGTAGTAGTAGCGCTGCTCCGTGGACATAACATCATAACATCATGTGTTTTTCCTTTTGCTATGTTTTCCACCTTCCCTTCCCCTGTACGGGTAAATTGCCCCACCTTTTTTTGGGGAGGATTTGATAATGGGCACGATTAGAATAATAACCACCGCAAACAGGGCGCAAAAGTTTTGTATTGTTACAGTTTGAAAGTTTCCCTTAAGGGATGGAACGATAACAAAAAACAACCGCTCGATGATTATTTATGTTTCGCTAGTGTGTAAATATTAAAACAATGATCGTTTTTGTGTAATTTTGTTTTATTTCATTATTAACGATAAATACACAATTTAATACGACGTCGTTCGTTCGTCCATTTGATTCCATTTGCATCTCCATAATGTTACAATATTAAAAAGCAAAACCACAACAGATGTAGCGTTAAAATGCGATACATGTACAACGGTTTTGGGGTGAAGACCATGCACCATGTGTTTTTAATGGGCGTATCGCTTTTGTTAATATTATTCAATGTTTAACTTATCGTCTCACTTTCGAAGACGCCCACCGGCTAATGTTACCCCCCTTTGTCGCGAGGGGTTGGAAAGCAAAAAACGAAAGGAAAAAAAAACGCAACAAGATGCCTCTTAGCATCTTCATCGCGTTTTGCTGATGCGCCACAATCCATAATGTATCGGGCGTATCAGGCTTTTTCTGACATATTTATGCCCCTTAACCCGTTAGCCGGTGATCGGCTGCCTCCATTTACCCATTTTGGGTTGTTGGAAGCGATCGCGATTTTATCTAATCTTTCCCAGACGACAGACGTTCCAGACGTCCCCTTTCACAATTCCATGCAAATATCGGCTGAATGTGCATGGGAGTTTTGGAGCAACAACACGGAAAAAAATCTGGAAGAAAATAGAATAAATATCGTACTTCATATCCTACTTTTTAGGTTAGGTTCGCTATCGAAATGGTTCGAAAGCTAATTTCGACGCATAGTTAGCGATCGGCTGCCAATCGATTGAATGGCGAGCGTGAAGCGTGAATGATTGCGGAATGATTGCCACCCTGAACAGGATGTATAACGATCCTCACACTGTGGTGTGAATTTTGTTTCGCTGCAGCTATCGTTTAATATGTTTCTGGGTGGTTCGAATAGAGAGAATCAATATTTATCACCTTTTTGCCTTGTGTTTACTTCATGTCCCAAATGTGTAGTGAGTTGAACAAAAGCAGTAGCGTAAATTTTAGGATTTTATTCTTTGCAGAGAGAAAACATTTTTCACATTGGTCGGATGTGAGTTACGTTAGAAGAAAACACAAACGGCTGTGTCCATTGAATCGTTGCTGGCTTTGGAAGGTTCGGTGTGATTGTCACAATAAGCGACATAAGCTGGCACTCTTATCCCATCGTTACCCTTCTTTGGCTTTTCAATGTTTGAGAGCAAGAGCGAGTTATTTATTTAATCTTCATTGTATCAAAGAGCCATACAAAAAACGCAACCAAAAAGGTCTTGTGTTTCGGTGTTATTTTCTGTTCTTCACAAATGCTATTTTATTGCCTTTCGGGGTTAGTTTTTTTGAGCCGCACATCGAAGGGCTTGAAGATGTATATAGCGCAACTATAATCATAAACGACCCCTTTGGACTTCTTGGGAGCTCCGTAACAAAGAGTGTGGAAAAGGGAAGAAATTAGATTTTGATCAATTCTGACACGAGGATGTTCCTGTCGAGCTGATACTCTAGATCAGCTGGTATTGGCCTGGACTCTCAACCCAGAAGAATGATTAGCATCTTTAAAACAAAAACACAGCGTACCTCATGTTTCGGGGTCAGACATACCATCTTCGGCCGAGAACCGTACCAAATTGGGCAGAACTTTGCGAATTAAATGAGCGACGTCCAGCCTATCTGTCTGTCTTGTCCGATGCCGTTGTTCGGTTTCTTCGGATATTGTAACATTAATGGTGTATTGTGGAGCTGTTGTACACCGACCCGTAAAAGGTTAACCGTGCGGCATGTACACGCTCCATCCAGTCGGTGTTGGTGTAATTTGAGCCATCATCCATCGTCCGCACCGATTGCTATCCGATTGGTACCACGGTAATGCAATGCACCGGTACAGGGGTAGACTCAAACCCTTGCATCAGATCTCTACAGCTCGATTGCAGCAAATGGACTGGTAACTGTTACCGACCGTTGTATAGTTTTTGAGAAACATCGCTTCATTAGAGATCCTTGTCTGGAGGTGCTTATCCTTGCGATCTGAAACCGAATGCAACGATGGTGAAGGTAGTTCGTGTACTCAGTACGCTGGCTCGTTGGTAAATTTGGTTTGAAAATTATGACAATTCACACATGGTCGTAATTCTCCACCGATGTCAGCCTTTTTAGCATCGAACACCTTTTATTCGCCTTCCTTCTATAGGACGCGCAGCTAAGCAAACCGACAGCTGATCGACCGTTTTTGGTGGGGAGAACAGCTTCCTGTGTCGCGGTTGGCCTAATTTCGTGTTGATTTACTACCCTGCCCATGACTCAACCAAACAGCGAAGTAACCCCCGTTGCTGTGTCAAGTTTCGCCGAATTTCTTTCCATCGGTGACTTGCAAATTTGGAAGCACGCATTTAAAGATTTAGGACTCTGGGGGCTATTTTTGCTGTTTTTGTTTTACCGTTTTTTTGTTTTCGGTTGTGATCGAAAAAGAACTGTGAATGCAAACCTTCTGAAGACAATCAACGTGGTCTCGCCATCGTCTACCGAACGGCATCGGGAGACCTAGAGACCTATCAAGGTTATCGCGTCGTCGTCGACATCGTTTGCCTTCTGCGTACAAAATAAATACATTTCCAAACCATACTTAGAATTCTTCCACTTACAACCCCTTTTTTGTTTTTGGGGGGAGATGTGTGGAGGACATGGAGTGATGAAGGTGAGAAAATGAGACAGACAAGACGCGTTTATTTTTATTTCTTCAGCATAACAATTTCAGCTTGTTAGTAAGTCTGTCACGAGGTCCGGTACCAAAAGTCGCTTGTCTGTGCGTATTCTTGGTGGCTTTTTCTTTGGCTCTTCACAATTCCTGTCCGTCCACTGCGGATGGTCCGGAAAGGGGTTTTGCCTCGGTCCCCAAACCGGGGTTGTCATGTTTGTTTGGATCGCTGTGTGTGTGCGTGTATGTGTGTGTGTTTTTTTGTAACATCGTTCTTTCTGTCACCTTTAGCTTAGGATGAAGATTTCTTTTCTTTTTCGTGGTAAGACCGCGTGAGGTGAAGCTTTTTTCTCTCTCCTCATTCTCCTCAGAATGTGTCACGGCTCGTGTGTGTGTGTGTTTTATTTTCACATACACAAAATTCCATTTCGTCATCAAATATTTGCTTTGTGTCACCTCAATGGATGCGACTCTGAATGTGTCACCGTCGTTGTTTTGTGTGCTGCTGTTGTTTTCTCACCCATCCGGACGATCCAACCCTGGGCGAAGGGTGTGTTTTTTTATGTGCACATTGCACCGGTAAGAACTGGCCCGAAGTGCTCCAAGAAACATCAGGAAAATGGTTTGTGGCAGATACCTGGCGGAGACGTCTTCTCGGGGTGGCCGGGTTGGGCGGGTTGTAGTGCACAACGCAAACATAATTCACAGGATGTCTTGTTTTTCCGTGCAACCCGTGTCGCTATCAGGCCGGTGAGTGCCCTTGTGCCTTCTAGTGACTCTCTCCTTCCTACCATTCCCATGCACCAACAGCGTCATTGCGGACGGTCGGTATCATATGTCGCTGGTACGTGTACTATTTTGTCATCGGACGACCCGTAATCTGCTACCGTCGTCGCCGGCAAATGGTCAGTGGGCGGATGGTGGCAGACCAAAACCGTTGAGTTGATGCAAAAAATGAAAGAAAAAACATAAATATACACGTACAAAGCTGTCTACTGCAAAAAAAAAACTTCCTCGGAACGCCAGAGCTGCTTACTTGCCGGTTGAATCTGTGCTTAGTATTTATTCTTCGTGAGCACTTTCTGCAACATGAGCATGATTCGTAGAAAAGTGTCCAAATTACATTAACCGACAGTGGTAGCGAGTTTCCACGCAAAAAGAGCACTAATTGAATTTCAAAATATAAAAAAAAATGAAACGGTCGGTGATGAGCCATCAACGTTGGTTGTTCGATATGCCAGCAAAATATGGATACCTCCACAGTACACAGTGTTTTGGTGAGTTGAGGTTTTAAATTATATTTTTACCAGTTTTATTTTTAAAACCATTCGTAAACTGATTAATACAAAACAACTGATTAATATTGCGGTTACACGTAAGTTTTCGGAGTTTTACTAAAATTGACGATTCGCCTACAAAATGGGGACGAATGTCAGAATTTGGGGTATTATAGTCGATTTTATTTATTTTTCTTTTTCTTCGAAGCGTTCTTGAGCTCAAGCTCGAGATGAGATACAATTATTGAGAATAAACATTGGAAAGTTATTCGTACACCCAATATAAATCCTCAGATTCTATTCGTTCCAGTGATCTGAAGAACCCCATGCATAAAATTCATGTTATGCTTAATATTCTCTTATCACATTAAGCTACACCGTATGCAGGCAGCTGCAACGAACCCGAGAACTCAGTGTCAATCAAAAAGGCAGATGAAAATTTACCATTCCCCATACATTCCGTGACATCTTCGTCAAATTGCTAAAGCAGAAAACATCATCAATATTATCAGCCGTGTTCATTTCGACGCCGTATTCGGGATCGAACGGAAACGAGGAAATAGAACCGAGCTGATGCAACCCAGGCTGGCGTAGCTTCCGAGCAAAAGGTCTTCCGAGGTATTAGAAATTTAAAGTGAACCGTAAAAGCTGAAGTAGCGATTCGAAATGAACAAAACTGGAAATTGGATTCGGCGTCGTGTGCAAACGGAGGTGGTCGGCAGCCAGAACCGGAAGCAGCCCTGTCCCGTGCATTGAACGCGAACGATCGTGCCCGTCGCGCCCGAAAAACCGGGTCGTTTGCGGAGGCACTGTTTTGGAATTCCATCAATCCGTTTGCATGCAAATTCGATACGATGACGACGTGTATATTCAAATGTTTTCATATTTAACTTTCTTTTGTTTCTCCATATCTCCCGTCCCCGTCAAACCCCAACACCTGCCCTCAGGGGCGCCAGACCTTCGCAAGGCGTCCTGCCGATGTCGAAGATCGTTTTGCTGAAAAACACATTCACGACGAGTGGATTTTGTGCTCCGTGCTCGTGTCTTGTGAACCAGCAGGTTGGAAACCAGCGGATTGGCCCGGATTCGGTTGACTGGTGCAAAGCCAAATAAAAAAACAAGATAACTTTGACAAGTTTTGGCTGGAAGGCCACGGGGCAAAATGTACCGCCCGGGAAAAAGCTTCACAACTAGAAGCCTATGACGACGAACGACAAACGCCAAGGAGCATCAGGAAATTGAATATTCATGGCCGGAGTTGGCCAAATTTTGCTACTCACATGCTCATGCTTCGGGCGTGGTAAAGCCACTCGTCGTTGCCGTCAGTCGAAGTTTTCCAAGTGTTCTGCACCTTGGCTGGAGGAGTGACAGGAGAGATGGGCCCGGTCGGTTGGTAACATCCGCCCGGCTTTTTTCCCATTATGCAGGCCGGCACGAAAGCATCGTCTCCGCCAACTCCACACCGAGAGTGATTCGAATGGATTTGTCATCTACCTTTTAAGCAGCTTCATACATACAAACGTACGTTACGCACGTACACAAGTGCTCGAAATGGAAATCGGCCCGAGGAGGCAGCAATCCCCTTCCCGGGGATGGCAAGTGCCGGGTGAAGCAACGGAAAGAAAATAGGATTAGTGGGAAGGAAGTTTTACGAAGCGAGCAAGCCCAAACACGCCTGTCATCTGTCACGTGGGACAAATTAAATTTTTGGATATGTATTATTTCACCCGGGCACAGTTCTGTGTCGATAGGCGTCTTTCATTTATCAGTCCGCTTGGTATAGCGAAGCCGTTTCCTTGTTCGACTCTCCTTCTTCTAGCGCGATCATCAGCGAGCAAACGGATCGTACGATCGTAGCTGTTATTTCTTCCGCTTATGGCATGTGGTTAGAGACGAACACAGCCCAACATTTGGACATACTTTCAATGTTAATTAGTAGGAGTTTGTTTAACGAAACCGTTCCCTCACATATCTCATTGGTTTAATAAACCATCGAAGAAACTATTTGCCTATCAAACTTTCGCTGTGGAGGCGACTCGGCGAAATATGTTTGTGTCTTTGCATGTTAAAGAAGAAAGCGTCCATGTTTACCAAAATCCCCTTCGACCAAACATGGCACCAAAGACCATGGTTATCAAAGTTTAAAATTTAAATTGTTAGTCATTGCACAGGAAGTCGCTTCACGGTGTAGCGCTGTGTGTTTATTGGACGGCCGTTTTACTTCACTTAATTCACACACAAAGACGATAAAACCATGCGCTTAGATGGGGATAGATAAAAAATAACCGCGAACATATTCCATACGGAAGACGCTTGCAAATGGTTGCACAATGATGGCCCTCTCTACCGTTGACACAGTTTTGGACGATTCCACGGCTGACGGCCATGGTGGCGGTGCGTGAGAATTATAATAACTCGATAAAGTCTAACGAGGTATATACATCGGGGTATGCGTTTCCTTCCGCGCCGAGCATGACGCCTGTGCGTGAGCATTACACCCGATGTGGCAACCACTTTCACCATCATCACCGTCATCGGGGTCTTAGAGCAAAAAGGGTCGCTCGTGTTGCAAAAGGCCGTGCTGGCGTGTTACGAAACCAGTGTTCAAACTGGCCACGCACGGGGTCGAATGAATCATTACTAGGGGTTCTAAGAAGATGATGATGATCGCCTTACCACACTGGCAAAAAAAACCTCACTAATGGGTAGTGTACGGAGTACGGCCCAGCTCATATTAATGTAATTACCGGTACAAACGCCCGTCCAGTGCCCGGACGGAGTTGGACATCGGGTCGGGGACTTTGGCAACGTGACGCGGCTACGACAAAACCAATGGGCTGTAATAAAGTTTGTGTGGAGTAAGAAAAGAAGAAGAAGAAGAAGGAGAAAAAACAGTAATAACCCCCAACACACTACGCCACGGACAACAAAGTAGCTCATGCTCCGGGGTCGGGTCGCATTTCATCATTTCCGAATGCTCTCGCGAGCCGTGACGCTTGACGCTGGGTAAACCTGCTAACTTCATTAGCATCTTAAAATGTCCCCTTTGGAACCTCTCCCCCTCATTCACCTCTTCCGGGAGCGGGAGGAAGGTAACGATTAATGTCCAACCCGGGCAAAAGATTGAAGTTTTCCCCCATTTGGGGCTGAGAACTGCGCTTGACATTACGCGCCACCACGAAAACTGCGCCACTGCAACTGAGCAAGTGTTACCATCCTGAGCAACGCACTTATAATTCCTCCGTCTTAGGTTAGGGTGGGTTTTTGTTTTTGTTTTTTTTGCTCACCGATCCAGATACAGGTTTATCTGCCGCGGGGCTTCTTTTAACCATCCGCTTGGTGCGTTGTCTCAATTGCTTGCATTTGCACGCTCCGCTATGTTGATGTGGAGCTTACGGTGTAGGGTCGTCGATAGGTGTACGGGTTTTGCTGAGCAAGGGTGCGGTAATTATTTCCCATTTCGTCATGGCTTTTTTTTGTTGGGCGCTCGCAATGGACGGAAATGGATTTTGTCACGTACCGAGGGTGAAAGGAATTTTTCATTCTATTGGGAATTGGTTCTTTTCGATTTTTTTTAATTTTCTCTATAAAAATATTAATGGGGAGAAAGGAAAAACATGAGAAACGCTAAAAAAGGAACACAGAAATGCAATTATGCTCGTTTGTGGTTTGCATTTGTTTGTTTATGTCTTTAATAGCGCCGAAGAACTAGAACTCCACTCGAACACGGTTGCTATCGTACGTACAAGATCTAAATCAAACAATTTTGAGCTGAGACAACTTTCGAAATGTCGCCCGTACGACGTTGAAGTTGTCTCAAGGGAGTGGAGGTAAGTTTGGTCAGGGTTTCTGGTTTTTAGGTCGCTCCTGCACTTGAATGTCGTCGCGATCGTGTATCAGGATTTCCTTGTAAATTAGCTTTTCACCGAGTCACAAACGAGTTCACTTCAAGCCACATACAATTCTGTATGAGAAATGCCACACTAGACGGTTTCATCATCGGTTGCGAGCAAAACGTTATTAAAGTTGTAAATTAAATCGTTTGGAAAGAAAAGAAAAAAAACATAAAAGTACCACCCCGCGGGGTGGGACGAAACATGTGTGCGATACGGATCGAGTTAGTCATCTTAACGACGTATCAGTCGCCTACTGACGACGGTTTCGTCTAGTGGTCGATGAATAATTGTCCACCCTGGGTTAAATTTTGTGTGCGTTTTTCTTCAACGCTTTTGAGTAGAAGATTATTCAGCTGCCGTCAGTTTTTCGAACGCATCGCAATCAAAATAACGACCTCGAACGAATGCGAGTGAGTCATTGGGAAGTTTGTGTCGTCTAAATTATCATTTTTCGCAAACTACTTTTAATGCTGCGTCGGAACAAATAATGTGTGGTTTTGTTTTACAATTTATGTGCAACCTTTTTATGCAATTTGATGCTATTGCAATCCCAATCAACCTTAATAAAAAATAAATAAAAATCTTTAAACAGTAGGAAAACGGGCAAACAAAAGGCATGAAATATGATGACGAACGACGGGAACAAAATTGCTGATCCACACCTGGATGACGAAGGTTTCATAATGAGCGAACGAAGGCATTTATTATGGGGTTCGATCGATCGGTGTCGCGGAACGAATTTCTTTGGTTTTTTTTCTTGCTGTCTGTCCCTTTTTTAATAATAACAACAAAAAATGCAACCTTTCGCTAAAGGTGGTTGCTGTTTTGGTACGAACCGGGCTAGCGGCGCAATTAGTGTCCATAAATAACGGTAACCGTTGGACAGGGAAGCGAACGAAAAAGGATCATCATCACCATCGTTCCTCAAACCCTGCACTCGGACACATTGTGGACAACAACATTGCTGCAGTTTTGGGTATGCAACCGCGATTGCAAACCATTTGTTCGTAACCTGTTCAAGTGACATGCAACCGATCACTCTCGGAACGGGAAAGCGATCGAAAGCGGTCCACAACGGGAAAGGACATCGCGATTGGAAGGTCAACACACGAAGATAAATGGTGCAGGTCTTCGGGGGGCGTTTGGGGGTTTTCTGGGGAAGAGAGAGGGTTGCAGCCTTCCATCACTGTTTTTTATCGCTCTCTCATTCTGCTGATTGCAGTCTCAATGCGCGACCATGATTAGGAGAAACGACCGAATGCAGCGACAGCTGTCCAAGTGCAGGAAAGGGCGTAGTTGGGCAGAAGTACGCTGTAAAATGGTTGACCAAATGGTGGTCTGACTAATTACCACCCAGCTTTAGGATAGCTGATTATTAGTATGGCAATCGCTCCCCGGTCATATCATCCCCCAGGTCCCCCTCCAATGAGGAATGTGCGTATGTGTGCGTTTTGTCATCGATGATGGTCGGTGCATCGGTCGGAGCTACGTGAGCCAGGTGATAATGTTTTATGCAATAAAACGATAAAGATAGGAGAACACCATGGTGACCATGGCCATTAAAGACGCGAGTTTCGATGGGGATAATGGGGGTTGGGGATTGTTTCTGTTTTGTGCTTTGCATCGGACCCCGTCAGCTGCATTCTCGGACACCCGGAATGATGCGTATTATACGCAAGAATCGGGTGACTCAGTGTCCCGAAACGGTTGACGACCTGATTTGCATAAAAACCGTTCATCTTAACGGGGCGCGGAGATGAATCTCTATCGAAAGCAATCTGGGAACGTGCGGTCGTGAAGCATGAGGCGTAATTTATGTGACTGTTTTGATATTGTTTCTCTTTTTTTTGCTGTTGTTGTATGTCTTCTTCTTCTTCTTCTTGGCTTAACGACCTTACAGGTCACGCCGGCCATTTATGGCTTACTAGACTTATTTTACCACGTAGCCGGATAGTCAGTCCTTGCTGCGGGGGGACGGTCCGGATGGGATTTGAACCCGGTCCGGCCGTGTGGACTGGCGCCGTTTATCACATGCACCACCGGGCCGCCCCTTGTTGTTGTATGTGCAACGATCGAATCAGCATTCGTTGGAAGATGAGAAAATTTAACCAAAAATAAAAGTTTCGACAAAAATAACAAAATACGATCGAAAAGAAAGGTGGCTTTGTATGTATCCTCAGCGATGTTATAATGGGGGTTTCCTCGATGTCGACACACCACCTTAACAACATGAGCACACGCAGAGACTTGGGAAGGCATTTCGGGGAAGGAATGGAAAAAATGTTTTTTGTATACAATAGATAACATCTTCGTCTTCACACAATTCATCTAATAATGTTTCCGAATTTAGAGCTGTTTCGAAAATAAATTCTCAAAATCCTCAAAATCAAAAACTTAGGCGAATTTCGAAACGAAACAATCAATTTCCTCAACCATTGGGATTTTTTGTCCTCTTGATTGTCACACCGATTTGCACGAAACCGTTGCCATTAATTACTGTTTTTGTTGGGAAGAATTTGTCTTGGATTTTTTCCTTGCCTGCACACATCCTGAGACTGATTACGTTGAATGCGAAACAACAGGAAACAATTAATCATCATATGCACTGCAGACGGAAGGACATTTTTTCTTTATTGAGCTTCTAGGACCGTTCTTTTGTCGCTCACAGATTCCGTATTCGTCACATTCGGAGAAATTGTTTCTTTTTTCGGGAGGATCACGATTTAAAGCACTTTTCCGGTGCATACGGATTCCATCTTGATCGAAATTTCAAAAGCAAATTTTCATCAACTTCAGCAATTTCGCAAATAGTGAACTGTATCAGCAAAATGGTTGCCGTGTGCCGCTAGAATGGGAGGTTTTTGCATTTTTTATATCCATCTCCATAGTACTCTCGGAAGGTAAGAAACCTTAAGAATGGCAATGAGACGCGTCGAAGAGTGTAAGGATGTCTGGGAGTGTGTCAGAGTGATGGGAAGGAAGTGTGCTAAACTTATTTATTCTGTCCCGTACAATATTTAAACAACTCCACTTCCTGCTTGCTGTTGGAAGTGTGTGGCATCCCTTAGCACTGTACGGAAGGGATACATCAGAGAGGCGGGGTGCATTTCATCGTTGGCTCTTTTCGGTTTTATTTACCATCGTTCCGTCGCACGAAAGCGCTACGAAATGCCGGGTACTGTTTGCCGGTTTCCCGGATGGACTCGATGAAAGCTGCGCTTAGTTTAGCGCATAAATAGCGCGTCTTTGATGGGTCTGTTGCCGGATGCGATGGGATGAATGTTTCGAAGGAAATGAAAAAGCCTTTGAGCTGTCCCCCCTCCCCCCCCCCCCCCCCGCCCGAGGGGGAGACCGTGAATGGATGGGTGGGTGGGTGAGGTTGCATCAGCACCAACGATGACGAACCAACGTCGATCCGAACAATTTCGAATTAATTATCGTTTCTATTTATCTTATGCTTGGCAGGGGGGAGCGCTACGTGCCGGGTACGGATACCACTGATCAGGGGGAAGTAGAGACTATGTAGAGACAGTGTACTTCTTTTATGGTATGAAATAAACGTTCTTCCCAGAGACATGACATCAGGCGGTGAAAAAAGGGAGAACGATCTGTTTTCGTCGCTTGCTTTCCTGATTATCTGAAACACAGGACGGCATCGAGGTTGATAGAAAAGCGGACTCGAATGAAGGGAGAATTTTCTTCACCAACTTCGATCCGTAAGACGGATGTTGGCAGGCAGTGTGGTTGGCTGTAAACAAACGCTCGCTTGCACGTTGGTCTGCGTTTGAAGTTTTGCAGAACTTTCCATTCGAGTGGAAATTCAAATGCAAAAACCTCACGAACGAGAAGACACGGGGGGTGATGGACGGGCTCGGGTTACTGTTGGGCATGAACGTCCTAAGAAAATGTTCGTCCGAGAAACTGGTGCCGAGACGTGAAAACAACAAAGTAACGAACCTCGCAACCCGACGGGATCTGGCTTCGAAGCCAGACAAGCGCATCGCCACAAAACATGGGACTCGCACCCGGCAGCACACAATTTACATCGCGCTTTACAAGCCATAGTACCATCGAATTAATATTTATATCATACAAGCAAGGCTTCAGTTTCAGTCTGTGGCTGTTCCGAGTCCTGGCACTGTTTTTCCCGGGTACTATACGGGTACCATCCCGGTACATTTATTCAAACCGCGAACTAATGTCAATTTCTTTGCCTTTCCGGGCTTGAGGTTTTGAGGTTACATTTTGAGCGTTCGAACCAACTGCTTTTATGTTTCAGGTATATGTATCTAGGTAAAGAAATCGGACACTGGAGAGCGCTTGGGGGAAAGGATTTTACTGCCACGAAGTGCCACCAATGTTGTCTGGGTAAGGCACTTCGGACGTTCGAACAATGTTGCTCGCTTGCTGTGAGTTAATTGGAGAATTTTGTTAGTAAATCTAATTTCCCGCACAACATCAAGGGATTCGTTCGGGTGGGAATGGAGGATGGAACCCGCAGTCGTGGCCCACTTCGCAATAGATTGATTAGGCATGCGAACGTTGTTTTTTGGACCAAAAGTATGGCCATGTTTGGGTAATGAATCTTGAACGGTAACGTGTTCTTTATTTGTTCGTTCAATGGGCTATTGAGAAGTTTTTTTGTTGAGAAATGTTCTGATATTGGAGGACAGATCCAACCCGACGGTAAATGTGAAAATTATAATTTAAGCATGTTTAGAGTCGTTAGGGGATAAAACTCGGGGAGGTTATACTTGTTTAACATTTTCAAAAGTTCAGAATGTCTATGAGGATATTGAAGACATCTTCAGAATTCTGATAATGATTTATTTTAAAATAATTATTAGATTTTAGTCCTGAATTTAATTAATTTGATTCAATGATCGATTTACAGCTGAGATGATCAACCAATTTGAATGTCTATTAGACTTTGTTGTCACTATTGCAAGGTTTTTCGGGTTTTAATTAATTCTTTCCAGGAATTATTAGATTCCGCAGAGGATGGAGTTATACATGTTCAACAACACTGTTGAACGCCGTTCGAATGTTGTTTCTGTCTATACCTTTGTTATGGATTCGACAGACTTGATGCTCTTAAAAATGTTACAACAATCTTCAATAAAGCTGTATTTTTGCTTTCATTCCTTATCTTGAACTGTTTCTTTCCCTCCAAACAACTTGTGCCTGTCTGACCTGTTTTGACCGTAGCCCGTTCCTTTCTAGCAGGCCAGGAAAAGGGAGCTCATTTTATCACAACGAACTTTTTCATAATACACTCACTCACAATAAATCATGCTGGTTGGCCGGGGCTGGTGAACGAGCGCTTAGCACATTCTCCTTTCAATTTCATTGCGCAGAAACGGGCCACCGACACTTCAGAACAATCTAGGCAGAATGATAAACTTTTCCCAGAAACCTGACATCCGGGCCGGGTTTTGCGTTTTTGGTGTGTTGTCCATGTGTCTACGGTGTCCCGTTTTGCCATTCGTAACACGAATTCCGACCGTTTCGAAAACCGAGCGTGAACCGAGGGCACGTGAATTTGAAACACGTTGTGGGGGTTGTGTACCCCGTTCCGCCGGAGGACCCGGGAGTCGTACAAAATTCGCATAAACCTCAAAGCAATTGAAACCGTCCGACCAGATGCGAACCGGCCTGGCACCAAATGAGCCAATTCCCATGAATTTAGTTCAATTCGAGTGTAATGGCGAATGGCGCGGGGGGACGGAGGATGTTGAAATATCCTCTAACTCCACAGCACTCAAACCGTCAAGGGTCATGAATTTGCTGGCGTCAGCACACGGAAATGGTTGAATTATGCTTCATGAAGCTGTAAGCATGTAATCCATCGCGTTCAACCGTTCGCCTTCAGGGCGATTCCGTTGTTATTAGGGCGTCGAATCATCTTTCGGTTTGAGCAATCGGTTTGATCGGTTGGAAGTCCGAGAAAATGGTTACAAAGTGTCAATTTCCATTAAATTCTGGTAAATTAAAACTGCCAGAAGTATTACTCGTTAACATTTTGTTTCTTTCCTAATAAAAGATTCGATAAAATGGAATTTTATCTTCCAAAAAAAGCATCAATTTTTTAAGGAGTATTTCTTGTAACTTATTTTACTTGAAGTTGGAGTCAGCAAACCGCAGTATGACACGCAACCTTCAAAACTGTCGGCTTATCTCAGTGGATATGAAAATGTTGCGGTAATTATAAGAATATTCACATGTTTCTTCCAATGCACGTTTCGGCACATCGCAAGTTTATATTTAACGGGAAGGAAAGAGAAAAGGAAGGGAGTAGAAAGGTGCGAGCGGATCCATAAAATTCAAGATTAATTAGCTGCTGACCGTTTTATTGAACTGCGTGGCGACGATGACCCACTGGACGTTCTGTGCAAATGTGCAAAAAGCAATTTCATGTTTCAGCGGGTGAAAGGCCGAAAAGAGAGAGAGAGAGAAACAGAGAAAAAACGGTTGTAAAAGACGGGTACGAACCGTTTAATTGGATTCAATGTAATGTTATTTATCGTACTTCACTCTTCCTTTTTTTGCGCGAGTGTGTTTGGCTTTTATTACGTCCCGCAGAATGTGACGAATAAATCGAAAATTCATTCGTCACCGGGACCATAATTGCATTCGTCCCAGATTGATGCTGTTGATGGATGGTTAAAATTTGCAACGAAGCAACGAAAAAAATGGAAATTAAAATATTTACAATCGAAATGTTGAAGCGTTACTCATCATCGACGAATTATGGGTGTGAGCGAAATTTATGATAGGTTGTGGAATTTTTATTGAATAACATTAAAGTAAGATGTTTTTTTCTACCCTTTCTGGTCCTTATTGCCGGTAGACCGGCTATGGTTTATTATTTAAGTTTTTTATGAAATAGAAAATGCACGATAGTTGCATTTCCTGCCATTAATTAGTTTTAATAAAAAACACATGCATTCATTAATTGTAAAATTGCATTACATATAATCATAAATCAGCTTACCCGTTCCTATGATGCCAGGCAAAAAAGCACACAACAAGATCTTTATTAAATTCAAATTGCCTTCCTTTCCGTGAAGAACACACTGTGTTGCGGGCTGATGTAAATTGTTGCATCACGCTCGAAAGCATGTGCACATGAACGTGGTTTGATGTAGGTTTCGGTTTTCATCGCCATCTACACAAATTCCTCCAGTAGTCACGATCTGTTCGTGCCTTCGCTCTCGCTGCAGTGGAGCTAAAGGAAAACGAAATGAAAAGTAAAACCACGACGACGGCAATCCACGAACCTTTTTGCATGATCGACCGTGGATGTTTACGATCGTCTAAAGCGAAACTACGAGCGACGGAGGTAACCATGTGAGCTGATTTATTATTCCCGACTGTCGCGAAATTTTGCGATGCTACTACAAGGCCTCGCTAAAGATGGGAAGCAAAAAAAAAATGCGGTTGTTTTAGCGTGAATTATCAACGGCAAACAATTTCGATCGATGTGTACAGGAAGGAGCTGTCGGATGGTAGAAAAAGGAATTGAGGAATGATTACATGATTTTGGCAAGTATTGGCGCGGGTTTACCAATCAATGCCATTCCGCTCACGAATTAGTGACCGGGAGCGTTCGTGCGCGGCTGTGCGTGGCTGTGTGTACAAACCTTTTCCACTAATTTCCAAAAAAACCCCTCCGCACAAATTAAGTACACGATCGTTGAATTCGATTTTAATGAATGATCGCACCGTTGATCGCTGCTGATCGCTATCGACTCATGCCGATTTAGTCCGCGCAACCATTCCGGGCCGGGAATGAATTATGATGGTTAGGCCGTCGTCATCGGCCCTCCATTACACCGTTCTTCCTTCGACCTTGACTGAATCGTTGCGGAGCAAAGCGAAAAAAAAAGGAAAAGGGCGTACAGTGAAACGAAGAAAAATGCCGACTAATCTAACGAGCAAACCGCGTCAGGAACGGCCAAGAACTGGGAAGTCAAAACGTCTAACGAAACAAATTACCGGGGGTGTGGTGCAAAAGAGCAATTATAAAGTGGGCTAACGCCGAAATCGAACATATGTGGGTGTGGGCCACATATTTTGGGAGCGTGCACCGCTATACACCTTTAAAGGGCACGAACAAATGTAAAAGACGGTACCCTTGTGAACGGGGCCGTGTGGGGTAATTTTTGGAAGATTTTTAAATTTTGCTTTTCGCACCCCTGCATGGACGAATGTTCCCTCTGGCTGTGTTTATGGATGAAGAGAAAGAGAGAAAATAGAATTTATGTTGTATGTTCTGGATTTGGGAATAGGGAAGTCTGGTCTGTTTCGGGAAGCGCGGACACGCAGACGCCTCTTTAGCTCAGTGGTAGAGCGCTGGTCTCGTAAACCAGCGGTCGTGAGTTCAAACCTCACAGGAGGCAATAGAGTAGAGTAAAAGAAGATTTGCTCAGAATATTTATGCTCCTTCAAAAGAATTTATTTTATTATTTTATTAAATAAAAAAAAGTTTATTTATTATTTTTTATTTCAAGAAAATGTTGAGTGTTATTATAATGTTTTCAACCCATTCTAGAAGTGGTTGAACGCATCCAATAACGCTGACTTCGTGCCGCTTGGATGAATGACAGTTACACGTGACACGTAGATAGCAAAACGTGACAGCTTAGTACAATTATCGTTCCGCCGGTAACATGCACGAGGCCACAGCTGTTCCTGGTTGTTTGGTTTTTGGTGAAGAAACACAGCCACAAACATCCATTCCACTCAATCGTATAGTGCACTTTAAATCGTTTTACCTTCATCAAAACAGCGCCCACGTCCACGACGTACTTGCTTATGGTTCTTCGTTCCAAAGTTTTTTTTTCGTATTGGAGAATTTGCACCACACGTTCGGCGGATCCGGCAAAACATTGCTCATCGCCACGTATCGAAACGACCGTTAGACCGGTTGCATATTCCAACCGTTTATTAGCTAAGCAAGCTAAACCTAGCAACCCCAGGCAAGGTAAAGAATATCCGTAATGACAGTCCCTTATGGTTGTCGTCATCGACCGGTCGTCTAAGTACCTACAGCAAACGGCCCGACGAGTGGCCGACATTTTCATATTCATTTCGCTGTCGCCGTTGAATTATTCAGCAAGACTAACTGACACGAAGTAACCGACACTCGGACGGATACTATAGATGGGTCTTACGTTAGCCGTGAATGACAAACGTGAACCCCTAGCGACACATCAATCGAGCTGCTCGTTTCCATAAGAAGAAGCCGTAGCTCACCAACGCAAAATTCATTCGCAGCGGCGGTGTGAAAAAAGTTTTCTGCCGGAATCGCGTTTAATTAATTTTAATTGATTTATATTCGTGTGATTCAAGCTTGTTTTGGGTGGGGTTGGGTGGAAATTGTAGGCGGGAAACAGAGGGAGAGGAGGGGAAAACCTTTGCAAAACGGAATATGCCCTTCCGGGACCGGAAATGACTTTAGCCTCAGCAGCAATGGTTGCCTTTATCTTCACAATGTGCAATGTTATTTATTACCAACCACTTAGAAGCTGAACGGAGGGAGCGAGAGAGAAAGAGAGAGAACCATTAAATATTTTTCTACCTCAATTTTTCAACATTTCTAAAAACCGATCGATCGATCATACTTTATATCGCTTTAGCTTGAAGAAGTTCAGAAATAAGTCAAAGTCGTTTCTATTTATCTTTTTCTCTCCCTCTCGTTTGGTTCAGCTTTCTTTATGCCGCAACGCATACTTGAGGAAAGTTTCATTATTGCAGGTGGGATTTTTTTTTGGGAGGTGTTTTATCGGTCATTTAAATGATAAATGAGTCTCCAGCTGTTTGAAGACTGCGATGGTGGGGCGATTAAATATTAATAATGACTGATTTGTGCCTACATTTATGTGGAATTTTAAACATAAAAACGAAAGAGAAAAACGCGGAAAACGTATGTTGTTTTTTAAATGATATTTTCTCTTCCTTCTGACGTTGCAAAAGCTTTTTCTATAAAACTGGGACCAATTTAGTCATTAAACAGTCTAATTTTATATCATTTAAACCCGACTACTATCAAAAGTTTTTTTTTTAACGGAGAAATATAGTCGCCGGAATTCGTTTGATATTCTAAGTGAATTATGAACAAATAACGGATGTCGACTCTAAAACTTTGAACTATAAACGATACTCTTCCCGTGTAGTTGACATAAGTGGGAATTTCGAGATACGCGAATCGTCGACTACTTGTAATTGACACATGATACAGGCATTTAAAAAGATAAAATATTTCAAATTGTCGTCGAAAACTTCAAAAACAAATTTTTCTCAAATAAAATTTATAAATTTACAACCGGCAGATTCTTTTATCTGGGTCATATATCTTCTCGCCTTTATGAGATTCAAGCAAAAGGGTTAAATTAAATTCCCTTTCGAACAAAAGACCACCATAAACCTTCGAAACGAAAGCTTGTCAATGAAATTGCGTGTTGAAAATTTCATCCCCATTCCAGTATCCGGCCGGGCCAGGAGATCAGCAAAACATAAAATCCTTCATTTTATTTTGTAATCGAATGATTAATGCCAATGTGTGTGTGAATGTTTTTGCCGCGTACGTTGAAATCAATCTGATTCATGTTTCAACATCGTTTCTAGCTGGTTACGCGAGAAATTCTAAATTGTTATTGATCCTCATTTCACCCAGCAAAATGGTAAACCGTATCTATGTCACCAGAGACACCATTCTGTGTCTTACGATGGCTTCCACGCCATGTTGGACTGATGGTGGGACCCGCATCGGTGTGTGCGTGTGTGGGAAGTTAAAATGTCATCGATACAAAATTAATGCCTCCCCTCATCCGCCATTGAGTGTGAGGCATGTGACGCGCGTTACTTGTACGATCGTTTGCCACATTTCTTTTGCCAAACCACAACGGCAACATTTCTACGGGGTGGGAAATGTTCCATGCGCAAGGGCAAGCAGGACGGTGCAGAAGCGAAACAAGCGAGGAAGAAAAAAAGTGTTGTGTACATGGTGATAATTAATCTGATTCATAAATCATGCTTTACACGCTGTATATTCATTAAGATAAATGATCCGCAGCACGGCGAGATCTGCTTGTGTGTGTGCGTGTGCGACAAGTATGTATACGTTTGTACAGTTTGAAAAAGGTTGGAGACACGACCACGAGGTAGAGACGGCTGCTTCGGGTGCTTCGAAGATGAAAACAGGAATGCAATTGCAATGATTTTCACCAAAACCGGTGACCGGTGCAGATGTCGGACAGTGCGAATATGTGCGGAAACGAAGGTGTACCGTACAGAAACCCGCCAGCTGAGTGCCGTACGGCGTAGAAGATGGGTGTAGCACAAAAAAAAAGATGTAACCAGTACGAATGGATGACCTCGATCAAAATGCTAATGCCACAGCCCCTGGGGTGCATTGTGATGCATCGCAATCTGGTGGGCTCGACCGATGACAGACCGGAACTTTTCCATATTTGTTCGGTGCACCATAGAGGTGTTTCTGTGTGTGTCGCTTCGTGAATGAAATGCTAATGAATGATGCAAATGCAAATGCAGTGTGTAGTTAAAGAAAACTAACCTTGTACAAAATTTCGAAAATTCCGAACTTTCTAAGCTCCGTAAATCGTTGTACAAAGAGTCATGCCCTTTTTTTTCTTCTTCTCCTCTCCCTTCTTTACACCACTTTCCTCCAACGACATCTTCCGAGGTTATTTGCAAAAAGGGCTGGTTCGATTTTATTATCGGATGAAACTAAATCCCCCCACCGTCGGTGGTATGACGCGAAACACTGCCAATGGTACGATCGTGTACGATCAGATCGACGAACTGGTTGACTGAGCTGATTAACAGATTAACTCACCATGTACCGAGCAGAACCCGTTCCTACAAAAAATTTGCATCCCAATACCCCCGGTTCAAGGGATTTTCCCTTTCAGATGAGCGCAACAAAAAAAACCCGCTTGGAATGCATTCATTTATTCGACCTATCAATTGGTGCGAGTTTCAATTCGTTTGCCGTTTCCCTTGAGGAATTGCTTGCGGAAGACGAAATGTAATTTGCGTCAATTGCATTTCCGTTCCGGGACATCTGGGGGTGGGGAAATGCTAATGTAGGAATCGTTTTGAAAAACAGCTGCAATGAATTAAAACCATTTTGGATGTGGACTGAAAGAAGGCAAAAAGGTATATTGGCGAAGCAGTTTGCAATTAGCAATTTTGTATTCATTTCTAGCGTTGCACAACAACTAGTCTGACCTTTTTGTGGATGTTGTTTTAAATTCTTTTTATAGTTCAGTTTTTAAATGTCCAAATCAGAAAATCAGAAGCTTTTGAAAATTGTTTAAATATTTATTTAGTAAATGAGTCAATTGAAAGACAAACGCATATTGAGTAATTCTTCTTTTATGGCCCTTCTTTATGGTCTACTCTGGAGATCTCTTAAGTTGTCATTTCTGGCATTCTTTGACTTTTAAAAACTCATAGCGACATCCTCAAACATTACCAAATCGTAATATTTTGTGGATATGGTTTTCTTTTTTGAAGAATTTTGGCTGCTATATACCATAACGCTGGTAGGATATATGTATTATACGTATGTTGACTTATTGAATAGAGTCTGAATTTCTGAGGTCTTTTAAATATTATCACTCATTAAGGAAAGAATGTCTTGGGATTACAATGTTATCCTATAAAACCTTGTCTAAGTGATGTTCAAGGTTTGCTTATTCGTATGTTATGTCCTCAAATTTTCTTCAAAAGACTTCTTCAAAATTTGTTGTTTGTGTCTTGCCGTTTGAAGAATTTTTTGTGGAAATGAGTTCCTGTTTTCTGCCCCCAATAATTCGCCAATCTTTCCCTCATGTTAGCTGCTCATTTTACATGATTTCATTCGCAGAAACATTTGGCTTGTTTTAGCCGTATCCCACATGCGTCATTTACCCGCAGTGCAATTAGCCTAGCGTTCGATATCGTTCGAGTCTTCGGCAGACGCATGCAAGAACACCCGACACCGTCCGAGCCGCTTTTCTTTCTGGCGAAAAATTCCAACACCAAACGGTACGGTGCACGCGTGCGGTGATGTGACTTGGCATTTGTTTTTGGGGTCGTGCATACACAGCGAAAGAGAGACCACACCGTGTATACCGGATCCCCGCAGTGCTAATTATTTCGTACCACATCGTGCCACAGCACCAACCAACGCGAAACCGGCGCGTTTTGCCAAATAACAATCATTTTAGACACCGTGTCAACCAACCCTTTTGTCCCGTCCTTGGTCCGCGGTTGTGTAAACCACCCTACCACATCCACGCCGGTTTCCGCGCACATGTAAACGAGGTTAAGCAAACAAAGAAAAAAAAAGGTGATCAAACAAAACATTAGCGCGTTGATTCGCGACATTCGCAACCGATGCTTGTTGGGCAGAGCAAAAAAAAAAAAAGCAAAGGGTCGGCCGGCATTCCATTGCCATTGACCGGCGAAAGTGCTTCATTCGTGGTGTCTCTGAGCTGGTTCTCATTCTTCACCGGTTCGATGCATCCACGGTACAATTGACGAATTAGTCAATCGATTTTCTCCCATCCCCAAATATACCTCCGTTGACCTGCCACAAAATGCATCACATCCGGCGCGGGTTTTTTTTGTGTGTGCGAAATTTCCAAACAGACGAAGAATTGTGACGCTTCAACGGTAACTACGAAACATTAAAATAACAACAACTGCAACCTCCAAACCCGGCTAACATACAATAAAAAAAAACACAACAACTCCCCGAATGCGGCAGACTCTGAGAACCATGGCATGGTCGAACAACGCACGCACCGGCCAGGCGAAGTTTTCAAAGATAATCATCCTTTTCCGCTGGCGGGCGAAAGATAAATATTTACAAACGGTCCGCGGCATCTCCGACCTTACCCGGCCAACCTTCATCTCCTTCCGCCCACCCCCCGGCCAGGCCGGGTGCCTCCTCTTCCAGGCCGCCGTTTGCCGCCGTTTTGGCGTGCCAGGGAATTCGATCCGTTTCGTCTTCGCAAACAAAAGCCCACCCGTACGTCGCCGTTCACCCTACACCTTCACTGCCCTACGGGAATGCAATCTTCCTGTCCCCGTATAACCCCCTTTAGTTAGCTCTTCAGCTGTGCCAAGCAGGAAAAGGTTAACACGAAGCAGTTAAGCCATTGCTGTTACGCTGCTTTTCCATTCCACTATCTGTATTCTTCAACGGCTCTCTATTTGCTTCCAAAGCATATTTACCCTTTTTATGAACGGAAACCGATGCGATGTTCTTGGTGTGCAAGATTCGGAGAATGCTCTGTTCCTCTGTTGTTGTTTTTCACCTTTTCCCCCTGGCCTGTTTGTGTTCTTTTTGGGAAAAAAACGAAAGAGTTCCTTTCGGGCAATTCAACATCACCGGAAGGTGCGACGGTTCTATGCGTTTCGAAAAGATCCAAAATCAATAAATGAATGTTTAATGAGAGTTAAATTTTCAAATTGTACATCCGTGCCGTACATCCCGCCGGGCTTGGGTTTTTGGTGTTATTTTGAGTTTTTTTTTTTATGTTTTTCCAGCGGGCTGGGTAGAAAAAGGTGAAGAAAAATGAGAGGAAACGGTGGTGCGAAAACGTGAAGGAATGGGAAACTAAATATGCATTTTCCAAGCATTAAATATTTATGCAGACACGATCGAGTGGTTCGAGATCGGTTCGGTTTCCCGTTTCGTGGTTTGGTTTTCCAAAATGCATTGGATTCCACACACACACACGGTAGAGGGCAACGGTGCATTTTGGCTTTGGTGGTTTGCAATGCAAGTGCGCCGTAACGGGCGTTCCAGCTTTTGGAACTTCTATCTTTTTTTTCTTTCGTTTTTGACGTTTTTGATTGCAAAGTGTATGAAGTTCCCCATACCCCACCCCCGGGGGTGGGTTTCAAAATGAAAGAGTTTTCCAACAGCTGCTATTGTACGGTTAAAAGCAAAACAACCACATCACAGTTTAAAAGCCGTTTCGCATGAATACTACTTGCAGGCCGGGATGGTTTTGTGATGGTTTGATGATCTTTCACACACCCATACTACTCGCACGATCGAGATTGAACAGACAGTTCGCAAACCGCAGAAGCGCAGCATTTGGTGAATGGAAGGGTTGGTACATTGGTGCCACCCCATCCTCTCTCTACCTCACCCCTCCACAAAACTTTTTGGGGCGGTTTGTAATTGCATTCGTATGATGTTGTTACTGCTTTATGGTGCGGTAAGAGAAAGAAATATGTTGCAAAATGGTTGTTATTGTGGTTAATTTGCAACATGAGCAAAGCGGTTCTAATTTTAGTATTATTTTACCATTTTACAGAAACAAAATACCACTTTTTGTATAAATAGGTTACTTACTTCCTAAAAAATTTTTTTTTGATGGTAACTTACAAAGTCAAGAGGCTGCTTCCTGGTTAATGTCAACATTTGACAATGTTCAATCTGTCAGAGGAAAAAAAGAGACAAAAAGATGAGTTTGAAAAAAGTTATGAAAAAATATTCTATTTTTAACAGTTGGTTCAACATGATTCTTCAGTATTGTTTTTAGTTTAAAGAGACTTTAATTATTTAGTTAACAAAAGAAGGAGTGTAAAGTGAGAGTAAAAAGCAAGACATGTAAACGAATAAAGAGCGGATTGAAGATTAAACATGACTCTGATTCATGAAGCACTAAATGAATCAATGAATCGAGCGAATAATCCTTACTCACTAGAATGACTTTGGCTGCTAGGGTAGCATTAAATTGAGTAATTGTGTTAGACTATCTATGAAACTTAAATTAGAAAATTTTATTTCAATCAATCGAAGTTTTGGATAAACTTGGGATGTGTCATATATATGAAAAACTTTGATGAATAACGTAAGAAATGGAAATTCGTAGAATCTTAAGTATTTGGGACTCTCCAAAGAGCAATACGTCCAGGTCGTTCTTTCAAGAAATAAAAATAAAAAGACTCTGCAAAGGATAATGAATCTTTTGAGAATCAATTCATGATTCAAAAAACTCCTCATGCACAACAGTAAGCATGTATTTATTTTATGACACTTCTGAGACATTAAGTACTCATTTAAATCCTCAAAGAAAGAAGCACTTTAAACTTTATTGAAACGAAGCTCTTAGAAGAAATTCACTGCAAACCAGAATATTCGGTTGATGATACGTTCAGCTCATCAAATATTTGAACCTAAATGCCCGCCTCGTACATCTAATTGAAAAGCGTTCACATGATAGTTCTTAAAGCGAACCCCCGATTCTACCGGCATCGACCGATGGTCCACAGAAAACCACCAAGTCCGTCCATTGCAGTGTGTCAGTAAAAATAATTTCACATAATTCATGTGCTCTGGCTGTAACACCTACTAATTTATTTTCTCCTCTCCGATAACGCTTTGCAGCCGAAAGCCGTTGTTGCCGCCCACTCCTTGAACCGTTTTGCCAAGTTTTGAAGCATCCTAGAGAAGGTGAGTAATGATGGTTAGGTTCGCCGTTCAGCTGTTATGTAAAACCGTCTACGAGCAGCTCAACCAAAAACCTTCTGCAAACCGTGGTGCCGGTGGCCACGGTGTACTGTGTATAATTTGTGCTCCTTCCGCAATCTTCCTCGGCCATCAGCCAGCTTTTTCGCCGTAACCTTCCTGGTGCACCGTCCTGATCGTGCCGATGTGACTGCTGCTACTACTGCAAGCCCCCTATAATCAATTTCAGAAATTTAATGCCCACCCTCGGGACGTTCGCCAGAGTCTGGCCAGGGATGGCCAGGGTCAGGGTCGGTTTGGGGGGGGGGGGGGGGTGTTTGGGAGGGGTGGTAAAACGAGTCGAGAACGTGGCGCACATTTTGCCTTCAATCAAGCGGCAATAAATGAAATGAACGCAACCGGCGAGCGCGCACGGTGCGAAGAAGCGTATCTTCTTCGGGCAATGGTAGTGCCCGGCCGGTTCCGTTTTTTTTTCGGGGCTGGGAAACAATCACTTAAAACCGCAAAACTAAATTACCTTAGCCCTCAGCTCGGGCCACGCCAGAAAACTGCCACATTTCAGGCTGCGGTGGGCTTTTGTTGCTTAAGGCCGCCGTACACCGCATCTAATTGACTTCCTGTCCCGAGGCGATGTCTCGAGGCTTTCCGATTCGATTGTGATCATTCTTTTGCACCAGGAAGTATGTGTTTTTTTTGTTTGACCAAAGTCACAGAAGTCCACTCTAGGACAGCGAAACGTGACGCTTAAGGGTTGAAAGTAATAAAAAGGAAAATTCTAAAAATACTTCACTCAGATAGCAAGTTAGTTTGGTGGACAAACGAAAAAAAAAAGTCAAACGCACGCCAGCGGTTCTAGCAGTTGTCGCTTCAACAACAAAAAAATCGCCCATTCGCCTTGACGCAGTAAGACGAGCGGTGTAAATAAATAAAGCCATAAAACCGGCCAACTCATCTAGTTTGAACGTCGGGTAGTTGGTCTGTGACCACATCGTTACCGTTACGCACGCAAAACGCGGGCGACTAACTATGGGCCACACTGACGCAGTGTTTGTCCATGTGCCTCGATCGCACACCCTCCCCCCGAAACAGGGTGATTGGAGAATGGTGCGCCTTTGAATACATTTAATTCATGGCCCGCCCGAATGCGCAGATGGGAAGCCGGCTGTACCACTCCAGACGGACGTGGACGGACACAATTTAAACTGACAGCGTTTAGCTGTCGTAAAGGCAGGAAAAGCATACAGAACTCGGTCGACTGTCATCAACACTCTCGATCACACGCTCGATGTCACGATCGGTTGGCCGTTTGCCAACAGTGAGCGGTGAACACAATTGCAATCGAAACCGGACTTGAAGCTAATGCTTGCGATTGTCTCTTGTTGCTTAGCATAAGAACCGGCCAACATGCAAATCGATCCGATCCAGCGCACTGCCCCGTATCGGCACTTTTTCTATGGAGCCAACTGTCATTTTCGGTGCGTTGGAACGCTTGCCAACAGCGTTACTGTTACGGTAACGCATTGTTTCGTCTCTGGTCGAATGGTACGATTGTGAGTGTTTTTTTCCTTTCTTCCCGTACACCATCATCGCTAATCATGTTGTTTTGTACGGGACGATAAAGGGCTTTTTTTTGCTTTGTGTTTGCATTTTTATACAATGTACGTTCATTGTATTGTCTTTTGGAAGCAATTTTGTTTCGTTTGTTTTGTGGAGATAATTATGCGACAGTTGCTGTACATGGGTCAAGCTTGAAGGATTTCGTGCATAAAAGTTTGTTTAAATAAATATGCTTTTTTATTTTGATTTTTCTTTAACTAAATTGCTGTACAAAGTCTTACACAGAAATTAAAATAAATTGAAAGCATTTAAGAAAACAATTTTAATTAGACACCATTATTGTTTTATACCCCCTTTTAAAGGGTGTCTTAATTTTGCAAAAACAACAAACGTTTTGGTATATTCTTCAATAAATTATTACACGCCTGTTTATGTGTTACGCATTACAAGCTAATCGTTCCAATCAAATTAAGAAATAACTAATCGGACGAGTTTTTTTTCTATGCTTAATGCAGCACAACTTCGTTACATCGCATTAAGTGGAATTATTTGTTTTTTTCTCTTTCTTAAATCATTGTTGTGTACGTTTAACGGTTGAGTGAAAATAGAGTAGAAACTTGTTTCTGTTCATTTTAATCTTTGTTTTGAAGGGATGTTTTTTTCCACTCTATAATTACCTCGTTTTTTATAGTTTAAATTCCAATCAAGTTGATTGTGAAGGTTTTTTATTTAAAAAAAAGTTACATAAATCATGCTGCACAGAAAATATCAACTGCTGCTAATCAAACACAATTTTAGAGGCCATCACGGTTAACGTCAAGGAAGTGCACGATCTTTGATTGATGTGAAACCATACCGTGCAGCGTGTGTCACACATTAATGAATAGTGCTAATCTTTCTGTTGATAATAGTTTTATGATAAAAAAACAGTACTACTTATTGATGCTTGACTAAGAATAGATGCTGTCAAAGGAGGAATATTAGTTTTTGGAAAATAAAAAAAAAATCCCTATTAATTGTTCATTTAATACCAAGAAAATACGATTGGTCAACATTATCTCGATAATTCTCGTAGCAGAATCATTAATTTCATTCGAAAAAAAAACCCTTATTTACTAAATGTGACCCATCTAAGATTGCAGGGTGAATCGAAGGAGAAAGGTTTCTTCACACAGGAAGACGCAACACCCGTGACAAAAACATCACGACCGTGTGCCGTTTAGTGTCCGCACGAGCTTAATTATACCGAAATTGCCGTGGCGCGTAATGTACGTTAGCGCGCACGGTTTTCAGCACCGGAATTCCTAATGGCCGCTAATGACCGCGACCCCGCTTGGGTAGACGGGGGGGAATTGACAAAAGTTAAATTAAGCGATAATGTTTTATGGATCCGTTTTGACGCGCCCCGACGGCTGTTGTTGTTTTGCATGTCAGTGCTGTGAGTGTATCCCGCTCGTAAGTAACGCCCGTTTGGTGTAATTGTTTCGCTTCGTGTCATTGCGCAAAAAGGATCTCCTGGGGGACGGATTTGATGCAATGGGGAAAGAACGTTCCCATTCCCCTTAGGGGGAGTTTCGAGCATGTGTTTAGAGCAAACGTAATCGAACTTGATCCCGTCCCGGTTGACGCTAATGAGCTTTGATCGATTTTTCTTGTCATGAGTTAGTCCGACAGTTGACCGATCCGACGATTGGACGGGTCGGTTTTTTTGGTGGATTAGGTTAAACCCCGTTGAGCGGAAGCAGAAAACTGCCCCATCACTCAGGAAGGGTAGCTGAAGGGAGAGACAAAGCGTGAGAGAGGACGGGATGATAGAAGTTCAAATTTGTGATGGATTATGATGTCAGCAATGATTGAGTCACACAACCGGTGTCGTGTGGCGGAACGAATGTGTTGGGAAATCTTCCACGGCCGAAGCAGGAAGAAACGGTTTTTGAAATCAAATCAAAGCAGAATGATTAAGTGATTTCCATGACGCAGTGGGATACGGAAGGTTCTCGTATGTATGAAGGTGACTTGACGGCAAATTTCCAGCAGTCATCAGGCATGCTGAAGTTTTGAAGATAAGCGCCATTCTTCTTGGAATGTTGCTATTTCTTTTTTGTTTCATCAAAGTCAACCAAAAAGTTGGTTATTTACTTTTATGTTAGGTAAGTTTATTAAAAGGCTCACGTGTTAATGGTGATTATGGTGTTTGTGGAGCGCGTGTGTATGAACTCCAGAGGTCATCGGCTTTACACACACTCCATACAATGGAAGTATATTTTTTGTGCCTTGCACGTGTGCGCCCTTTTATCAGTACCGGAACTAGGAGCTTTGTTCGCTAATGCTTATTAGTATCATTAACGCAAAGCAGCGCGACATGAAACAAAACAAAAGATATCGCCAGTATGTGTACCATGAACCCCCACAAAAATGCCATAATTCCATTTGCGGCCTATTACGAATCTCATTCAGTCGAAGGACGCGGGGGTAAACGGGGAATCCGTAGTTAATCGTTTTTGGAGAAATTTGTCATCCATTTATTCATGCATTAACGGAGGTGTGCTTTTGATCGTCTGGACTCGTGGGTACTCCGCCATTCGGTCGCCTCCGAGGCAACCGACACGCACCGAAAAGGAACAAACGTAAATGGCGGCCCGTTATCGCATGATTCGCATCAGATCAGTCCGACCGGGACCGACGGCGAGATTAGGGGCACAGTGTGGTGGGATTGGGGTTCCTTGGTCGGTTCGATGATTACCCTAAATCCTCCTGTACTCAACCAATCTATGCGAGAGACACACACGTACGGTATATAACGAACTCGCCATCAGTTAAGCTTGGAAAGGTTAGCAGCAAATCTCCGATCTGTCTGGCTCATTAGAAGAAGATAACGAGAGCAATGGCAGACATGTGCCGATGCTTAGTGATGTTTTATTTTATGATCTGATTCATGCTCTCTACCTGTTACTGACAAATTCATTTCAAACGGTCGATGCCGTCACAGCTGTCGAAGGCTTTTTGAAGTTGACTGGGAGTATCGTTGACATCAGCCTCATATCACCGATGTCCAGGGTAGCGCTGCACCTTTGGCGAAAAGGTTTACTTCCTGCCTTATCGTACACTGCCCGACATTGATAACATTTCAAAAGTTGTAAATCTGAACGACTAAACCTGATTGAGAGAAACTTTCGGATATTTATGATAAAAAACACCAATCCCTTAAGCGTATGAATGCACCGGCATGTGTAAATAAATGCTTTGCGATAATGCATGTGACTAATATCTATGAAATGAAAAATGTCCCTAATCCTACGGCATTTGTGCTTCAATCCAGGTTTTTGGGGGATATGTTTGCGGATCTAGATAGTAAAGCAATCGAGGAGGCTTAACGAATGTTGTTTTGTGTGCCTAAGCCCGAAATCGATAATCAAGAGGATTATTTGATGGATAAGCGTTAGAACAACTGAGGGGAAAAGAATTGGGTCACACTGCGGATTGACACTGCGCGAAGCGGAATATAAAACGTGCTGATTGATGAAATGTTTTTATTGGATTGAATTAGATCTCTTAACAAGAAATTTGACATTTGTTAATAAAGCATTAGTCAGGAAGTTTGACAACAGTAATAGTTTTCATCCCATCCGCAACTGAAAAGTAACTTGTAGTAAAACATGTGTGCTTCTAGTTGAGATTTGAACCCAGGTCGAAGTGGTGAAAGATGTATACCTTACCGTCTGTACTACTCGACAATCCTAAAAATGTCGATGCTAATTCTAGTTTATTAATACCTGTTTAAGCTCAAGTCTTTGACTATATCTTCAATAAATCTACTCTCTTAATGTTTCATGCCATAGTTTGTACTCTTTTAAGCTTCATACCTTAACGAAAGCGGGAAGAACAAAAAAATGGACATTTACTCGACAGCGTGGCATTGCTGTCTAGCCGATTCACCACATACGAATGAATGGATTTTGTGTGATTAGTTCGTACGGTGTTTGATTTACCATTCGGCGCCATAACGCCGCATGGTTTCACCATGCGAACGGCTGCATCAAATTCCGCACCTTAAGTACTGTAATGAAAAACAAAGCCTCACACTGATCGGTCATGCCTTAGAGGCTAAGCAAGTATCAAAACGCAAAGCTTAGCGCACCTCCCGGAAACCCGTCTGGGTTCGGTGTTGTGGAATCCATTCTAGCGATTAGATACGCCTCCGGTGGCGGATTCCGTTTGTCGATTTTTCGATTTCCACACAACCGAACCGCGGTAGAACGAAATGGATCGAAAATGAAAAACTTGTCTGCTGTGGCTGTTCCACAGACCCAGCCAGTTTTCATTCGGCCCGATCGATAGTGCCCGCAGGGGAGGAAGAAAAAAAAATACAGGACCACTTTCTGTGACGAGCCGGAGCGAATTCGAATGGCCCGACACGGAATAGGAAGCTTAATCAGCACGTGAAGCAGTCAGGAAACGACTTTCCGATTTCCGAAACGCTTCGTTCTTCATCGTCCGATGGACGCTTGTGGCTATTTTCGTTCGATTCGGTTGTTCATCCGTTCCGTTTTGGATTCGTTTTATTTCTTTCTTGCAAGTTTAATCGTGAAACCTAATCTTACCTCGCCCACACTATAAGGAGCTTACGGCTATTGTTTCCCAAAAACGCGTCGGAAGTTTGGATCAAACAGATTTGAAGTTGCAAGACGATGGTTGTCGATTAAGATGCGTTTTTTTTGTGCGGATGAGATAAATGAAAAATGTTTTGTACAACGGTTCAGCATTAAGAATACCTTCAATGATTGTATTTTTAGAATTGAAAATGGAATAAAATTGTAATCATATGACAGAAAAAGTTCTTAAAAATATATTTAAAAAAATACCAATATATTTCAGACATCTTTAAGGCTTACTCATCAACTTTGTTTAAGTGTTAAATTATTCGTAAAGAGAAATAAAGAAATATTCAATTGCATTGTACTGTAACGTAGTATGTTCCAACGACGTCAAACAAACCTTCCACTTGCGAATGGCTGCTTTTGTTCGAACAACTTTAACAATTGACGATTGAATAAGCCATTTCAATACAGAAGATTGAACAGCACGAAGGAGATTGATGTTGTATCTTGTTGCGTTTTTTTTTTTGCTTTGCTCGCCTCTACACAAACCATACCTTTCGGTTGATTTCTACACAAAATCCACTCGATTGGCGTACATGTCTCCTTTTTAAAGTGTTTTTTGTGCGGAATTTATTTCGATCACTATCGCATCCATCAATCGATTACCAACGTACACGTCGTGATGGAGCGGCTGTGTGCGGCGATAGTGGAGTGAACAATGTTCCACCGGGTCGTAATAAATTCACCGACCTATCTCAAGATAAACTGTCGTATAAGGCGCTCGTCGGAAGAGTGCAAATGGGGATGGGGAAAAGACAAAAAAAAGTATAAACACAACACGAACAACAACTAAAAAAAAAAACACCCCGCCACGATGAATGCAACGATCACCGGACGCACAGCCACCGATCGAAATGGATGAGAAAATCGGTGAGGAGCAAAAAAAAACCAAACCCCTCCCAAACAACCCAGAGCAGAATAAGCATAAACAACAGCGGCGCGGTGTTGGCCTGCCCGATGGACATGCTGTGGCAAACACGGGTGTCGGATGCAAGGGAAAAGACGCGAAAAGCATCACCAAAACAGAAACGAAACGAAGAATAACATCAGTCTCGGACGAACGGACAACGGCAACAACATCGTGTCTCGCGCCATGTCGCGGCTTTGAGGGGGTCTTTAAACGTTCAACCGCATACACACACACACATACACACCAGGTTGGACCAGGTTGATGTGTGAATGGATCCCTTGGGGTGGTAAACGAGGAGGGTGGCAGGAGGTACAAGTCGAGATCAAATTAAGGCAGATATGTGTTAATCGTCGTTAATGGTTAATGGGGGTAATTTTATTTCCATTCTTCGACAACGACGCCACCGTTGTCTTTTGCGTGCGAGAAGAAAGAGGTAATGGAGGGAAAAAAAAGAAAATGAATGAAAGGGAGAGAGAGAGAGAAAGAAAGTGATAGAGGCGGGCGAGAGGTAAACGATAATGAAATGACAGTAAAATTATTAGAAAATCTGCTTCTGTTGCCACATTTACAATAATTTAGCACTCCCTTATATGTCTTTTCCGATCTGATTTCACTTAACCCTCTATTTTTTCCTTTTCTGATTTATATAATTCTTCTTAATAGAGTTAGCAATCATATTAGAGCATAAAACATTAAGATGAAGTCATTATAAAAGAAAGAAATTAAAATATGTGAATTTGGTATACTCTTCAGGCTCTTATATAAAAAAGTTTTCTTTATGTAATTTTAAAATAAAACAAAAAGTGCATAAAATTCTTAGTTTGGTTAAAAAAGACACTGTTGAAGAAGATTCACAATACCAAAAAGTTTCCCACAACGCGGGCTCGTCCGGGAATTGAACCCGGGACCTCTCGCACCCGAAGCGAGAATCATACCCCTAGACCAACGAGCCAGTCGAGAGGGTTCGTCGCTACTACGCTACAGAAATCCGAACCCCATACCGAACCACAACGTACGAACCTGATATGAAGAAAGGGGAACGACAACACTGAAGCCTTGATTCCAGTTAACGTTCAACAATGATAATCGATTATTCAATAGAATTTGGATCTATTTTTTGTTCTAAGTACATTTATTGTTTTTATGTGTGCCTGTTATTATTGTTTTCGCATGCATTTCTATATGCAGGAGTTATTCAATCTTCTTTTTGTGCTTCCCAAAAACTACCCTTCGATGTTGTTTTCATTTCTGCGAACTCAGGCTAACTAGAATCAACGGAATTTTAAATCTGTTTCTATCAAAACTTTTTATTTGTCATCGCTTGTCTGCCGGCAATGCAGAGCTAGAATTATTAAAAAAAAATGAAAAAAAGAATAGAAACGGTTGTTCTTTGTTTTTTTTTTCTCGTTCAAATCCTGAAGTACGGACGCGTTGTCACAAACATTCAACGTACCGATTCCCCACCCTAAAAGCCATTCTCGGAAAATGATCGAAACAGATGAATGTTTCATAACTTCGCTGCTGGGGTGATTAAACATTTATGGACGAATAAAATTGTGTTTTTGAAACTGCTCGAAGCATTCGTCGTCTAGGATATGGATGAGGATTATGAGTTCGTTCGTGCTAGCTATCCTTAGCAAAGGTCCCTAGCTCTTGCAACATCTTGTTTATCTCAGAAGCGTTTGCTATTGTTGGAGGTATTTCCTGTGTGTGTGTGTGTGGGAAAAGTTCCAGTGCAATAAGAAATTCTGGATAATCTTTATTGCTTTAGGTTAGATGGGATAGTGTCGTTGTCGTCTTCAGCCAAGAGCTTTAATCTTCCACAGTTTCGGTAAGCATTATTTGCACGTGTATTCTATTAAATTTTGAATTCCTTTTTCGTCTTCAATTTCTATTCTCAAATCGTTGTAAACGTGACGGAAGCATCAAGTTGGATGTGAATGAAAATTGCTTTGATAGCGAAATTGTCGCATAAACCTGACAGCGTTGTTCGATGACAATGTGCCCCATTATTGACCTCCCGGAAGGCAAATGGTAGACCTCGGTCGATTTGATCGGCACCTTACAGCACACGGAAGACCATCGGTTTTTTTTTGTTTCCCTTCGGACGTGGAACCAGTTCAAGAGTCAAGCCGCTTGATGGATCAGTGGCGCACCGACCGACTGGCGGCCAAAGTAACCAAAGAGTGCCATTAAACTGACAGATGTTACGGCCGGTAATTAATCCATGTCCCGGGCAGTGAACGATAATTACAATTTTGTGCTGAAATGTGCGCATCGTGTTGTTCATCGCCGCCGAGCGCATCATACCATATCCTGAGGGCTTCGCGTTGGCACCGGTTCCGGCCATGCTCCTGTGTTCTGTTTTTTGTTTGAAGCGCAGTGACGCTGAGAGATGCGGAGTGAGCATTTTTGTGGGTAATAATTTCTACTGGCGAATGGTTTTTAACATTCCGGATCGTTTTGATTGAAGCAATTACGTACAACCGGTTCCCCGTGAAGTGCCTTGCGTACATTTCGAACAATTCATGTCCCGTTTGCCATACCTCGGCTGCGGGATGTCAACGTCAGGTTTTTGGGGTGACATTTTCATAACAGTGAACCAAATCTTTCCGGCGGTATGAAATGAAAACCAGAACTGAAGATCACTTCATATGTCAATGGGATGCAAGAATAAGCAAAACTCGTTGTTTGTGCCTTTACGTCGGTTGAGCTTTTTATTAATTAAAATTACAATAGCAATCGTTCGTATCGCACGTAATGAGAGCAAAAGGCAGAAACGATAATCCCCAGCAGCAGCAGCGGCAGCAATAAACCGTCAGAACAGTGACACGCACCGTTTCTTGCCAAGGCGCGCCAGATGTGTTTGTCGAGATTAATGTTCAGCTCACCAACCTTCAGACCGTTGATTATTTGCTTGTGGGCATATTTCATGCTGTAGTTCACGATGCGGGTACAAACGGTTTGAAGTCTCGTACGCAAACAGTCCACGTCGGGACTGAAGGTAAACTCGATCCAGTAAGCGGAATCATACCCGTGCAGAATAATCTGCCCGTCCGCATGGCAAATGACGAAATCCATCCTCAGGAAGAACAGTCCGGGAATGAACTCTTCATCACTGCTGCAGTTTACTACCTCGATTAGGACAGCGTTACGGGTACGCTTAACGCAGCTAATCAAGCAGCTAGACGACAATGGAGGTACGTGGATGTTCATATACTCAATCAATGGAGCACGTATCTGTGTCACCTTGCTGCAAAACTCGAACGATTTGTACTGAAACAGGAACGTACTGTTACCTGACTGGGGATCGCATAAGATGCATTGACTTCTCAGCACAAGGTTCATCACTGTAAGCACGAACAAAAGTTCACGATTCATTGCGTTTATCGGAACGACGACTATGTTTAAAGAGACTTTGATTCCTAAGGAATTCTTTCGGGAACGACGACTAGTTCTCGTTAAGTACATGCAAGGGCCTTTTATAGAATACGGAAGTGATATGGCGTCATACCAATCGGTCAGTCTCTGGGGTGTCATTTTTGGTGAAAGAACTGATCGTTTGAAGTAAATTTAGTAATGCTTATTATTTAATATTGTTGTGAAATCTACCTTTAATTTGATTTTAATATCTCTCTTTCTCTTCTAATTAACACATAAGCTCGATTTATAGCACATTTTATAGCAATGATTTAATTCCAATATTTACGCTTAGATGGTGAAGAATCTTTATTACAAATAATTAGTATTTTCGTATTCTTTACATATTTTATTTTACATCAATGCGTAAAAATATAAAATAACAATTGAACAGTAAACAAAATGGCTTACGTTTGAATGTCGGCCATGACTTTTGGCATAAGGTTTCCATACGTTTTTGCTAACGTTAAAAGTTTTAACACCAATCGCTATATGCTCATAATACGCATCGTAACTCGTGTAGTAATAATTAACATGTTTGAATACTCTCGTACAATCATTCGTGCCCTTATGCCGCAAACACCTTATATCTGGTTCCAGCTTAAACTCGATAAAACGATCCATATTATCTGCCCGTAGCGTAATCTGTTCATCCGTAAAGCAGGTGAAGAATCTCATCTCGTTCATCGTGATAGAATACAGCAACATTTCGTCCTCATAGTTACAGTTGTAAATTTCGATCCCAACTGCATGCTTTGTTCGATTTATGCAACCAACTGTACATCCCAAACGCTCCGGTGGATAATAAGCGACGTTGAGAATATTGCTGGATGTAGTGAGCTTGGTTACCTTTCCGCACACGACAAATGGTTCGAACTCGGCAACGTACCATCCGCCCAGATATTCGCCCAGGGAGCAATCGTTCCATTGCGCCGCGGAGTGTGAGCAGTGGAGTAGTACCGTGGTGACAACGGTGAACAGAAATTGTAACCTCATTACGCTGAAGGAAGAATGCTACTGCATCAAAAAGGGGAACCATGTTAAACAACTTTATTCTCGCCTGAGTGGTGCGGATGAGGTGTCTCAAGGGATCGATGTTTAATGATGTGCACTTAGTTAACTGGAATTCTTATGAGTTTTTATTACTGCAGCGGCTTTTCAACATGAGGAATAGGATACATTTCGGATATTCACTTCTGACCACCTAGAATTAATTTTACTGCGTAGTTGAGTAGTCCAAAAGTTCTTTGGAAGCATTTGGAAGGGCAGAGATATTAACTCACGTACCGTCGAAAGCATTTACAACAATTATTCATTCTTATGATGAGTCTCTAGTTTTTGAAGAATATTTCTAGATACTTAGTCTATTAATTAATTTCTTACATATTCTTGTTGGAATGCGCCATCCGAATATCTTGTCCAATTTTGGTGTTTTGGTAGAGTATTCTGCGTATTTATTATAAAAACAAGAAATGAAATGATTGCTTGCAACATTTGTTTTTATTCAACACACACACAAAAGATAACGAGAAAATAATTAAAAATGAATCAAACTAAGCTCCTTTCAAGCGAGAAGTAGAGCAAACATCAAAGAGTTGGTAATAAGCACTGCCGACATACTTCTCACATTTGCGTCACCTTGCATCGAAGCCTTCTTCCATATGATTTTGTTAATTCCCATGTCCAGACTGCCCGTTGCCTGATGCTCCTTTAGCGCTTCCAACGGTTCGAAAACTTTTTCATACTTTGTCACACGTATGCAGATCGCGTTCTGTCCTTTCTGCAGACAGCTAAGATTCGGTACGAGTTGCAAGTACACCCGTTGATTCAACATCTGCCCCTTGGCGATGAACTGTGCGTCCGAGTACTGGACGGTAAAGTCCATATCGGTGAAACTGATCGGCAGTGCAAAGTTAGCCAAACCACCATCGCACGCATAGATACCGATGCGAAAGGCGTCACTCGTTTTGTTCACACATCCGATTGTGCAGCGTGTCTCGTCCAGGTGCACGTTCGTAAACGTTTCGTCCACTATGCTGAGCTTCTCCAGCATGCCACAGAGCGAAAACGGTTGAAACAACTCGACGTACTTGCCGGTGTAATCTTTCTGGTGTAGGAACGCATTGCTGTATTCGGTAGCAAGAAAACCTATTTGCATGAGTAAGCAGATGGTCAACAGTATTGAACGCATCGTAGAGTGTCACTATCCACGAACGGCAAAACGGCTGTTCTATATATGTATGTCCTCAAGTACCTAATATCTCGTCCCAAAGGAGCGATTTGGGTTCGGTTCACCCAAGGTTATATCTAACCAAGTGATTGATTATAATTTCTATACAATGGGCAAATACTAGCTCCCTGGGAAAACAACTTAACTGAAGTCGTTCTTAGCTAGTTTATAACAAGAAAAAATAATACACATTAAAAATATATTTATCTTGATAAAAAAAAACTTTATCCAACAAAACAGACGCATAATGCAAAGGTTTTAAAATTTGCATAATTTGATTTCCATGAAAAATTGATTTGCAATTTTTAGGATTAAAGTTGAGTTTAAAAAAAAAAAATTTTCTTTATCTTAATTTTATTCATTTTTCCCCCCTTTAATTTCTGTCCTCACCGCTGTGAAGGAATTGTAAGCTCCATTTTTAGCTGTAGTTGCATGAGATATTATGCGCCATAAAGAAAACATTGAGAGGTAATAGGATTATTTCTATTGCCTCGTGATGATGGTGCTGGATGTAAGGAGAGAACCTCGTTGGCACACCAAAGTGGGGAAATCGGGGTGCCGTAAAGCAACGCCCCAAAATGTATGGTCTGGTGGTGTAATGTCGAGAAGAGTTGAGAATTGAGTAAAATAATTTATTCAAATTACCCATAAATTATACTTTATCTACTAGCCAGGTTCGGTACGTTCGGTCGTCGTCGCGGGTCGTTTCGATGGGTTGTTTTTGGGCGAGGCAAAACGGCCTCGCTTGTAAGGATTAAAGGTATCGATACTCCGGGTTCGTTGGGTGTGGAGCTGAAGATTGCGAATGGGAGGATATGGTTTTATATCGGCAGTCGTCTTCAGCTCACTGTAAGATGTTGGTAGTGAAGTGATCTATCAATCGATCGGGTAGGTTACGGACAGGTTATCGTCTTTTGAAAGCAATAAAGCTGGATATGGAAACAAGACATGGTGGTACGCAAGGTGCAATAAAGCATCGTTCGAGGGTAATAACATTGTTAAGATGCAGCCAAAGACGGGGCAAAGGTTTTGCTTCAATTCTTGCCGAGCCACTACTCATTTACGACCGTTTAAAGTGAAGCATCCTAATAGGCAGATTCTATTCACTTTCATGACTACGCTCTGGCTGAAGTTGAATACGTCATTCGGGAAACGTTTGCTTCAATTTAGCTTACGGGGTAGTCGTGTCAAATTCTAATCCGCATCCAACGGGAATAGCAATATTTATCTCGCTTGTGAACGGAACTCAAGCTAGGGATCCTTTCGTTGAATTGATTGTTTGAAGGTAGGCTTATTTTTTTATTTCTCTTCAAGATACGGCAACATCTATCTAGCTAGCGATAAAAGACTGATCCTTCTCGTAGAATCATCCCCAGGAAAAGACATCGCTTCCCCTCACAGTGCTGCGGGTGATTCATATCGGAGCTGAGTTTTATGCCTTTAATTATGTTTACGATGGCATTCCCAATGGGCAATCAGACTAGAGAAGCGAATGGGGCAGAGCCGTGGTGGTGGTGTTTTGAAGATATTTTATAGCGCGATCGTTCTACGACAACGTGGTTGCTGGTTGATGGTGCTCCCGGTACGAAAAGCACCATCATTTCTGTGTGCCGCTTGAAGGTAATTAAGTTATTGCTTGAAAGCAGCTATCATTTGCCGTTTCATTTCACCCGTGCGCCTAACGAGCGCTTGCGACGAGGCAAGCTCGACTGTCGTAAATTATGTTTAATTATCAAGCCCGCGAGTTATCAGTGGTTTTAATGGTTTCGGGAAAAGTTTTTCGGCAAAAAACGAAAAAAAAACAAGTCTTGTGAAAAACGGAACATGTTGGCGGGCTTGGCAGAGAAGCAACGATGCAAAGATTGTTTTCCTTTTTTTTTTTTGCTCTGTTCCGTTGCTTTGTTACACTAGAACGGCGACATGATCATGGCCTCGAAACACCCATCAACGCACGGATCCGGACTTCGAAAAACCGGTGTTGAGTAATCCCTCACGGGGAAGCAAACATAATATCGGACCGATGCATCGAGAGGAAAGTGTTGTCATCTTTTATGGATGACTACTTTTTTGTTGTTGTCTGTGTTACCTCAGATCCCCAGCGTGTGCCTCCTTCACCCGACACCAAACTGGGAATGGAAGGATGGAACGGACATTTTCCATCACTCAGTGTCACGTCTCGGCCGTACCCGGGGAGTTGGAAAGTTGTTCGGTTGTTTGACTTCGTGGTGGTTGATTTTTTTTTCCTTTCTTTATTTCACCCTCCTTTACCTAAGATAATGGAGATCGCAGATAAAGCACGCATATACGGGATGGTTTTTGTCATAAAAAAGGCAAGAGAAGAGAAAAAAAAGGTAAACACAGCCTCTTACTATTGCCATCGATGGGACGATCGCGCGTCCAAAAACCAAAACGCGCCGCAGTGTGCGGTGTACAATCAGCTGCGTCAGGAAGGTGGCCGTTGTAAGCTATAAATTTATGGATTTTATAGCAATTTATATTCATTTGACTTACAATTCCGGAAAGAGGCGAACCTTGTCGGAATGGAATTTATGGTCGTTAGGGATAAGACCGAAGGAAGAACAGTGTGTACTGCCGCTGCTGCTGCTGCCACTTCGCCTGCTTGAGGATGACCGCGGCGAAACGAACAATTTCCACACCAAGGTTTGCTAGTTTACCATCGGTTGGTGTTGATGCCGGATTCGGGCAAGGATAAGGCAACGGCAAAAAGGTCTCGGCAAATGGGTATTTGATTGGTAGTGGAAGTTGCGTTCCCAAATTCGGTGTAATTACGTATATGGTTGTAGATGCTAGGGTGCAGATTATAAACGAAGACGAGTAGAGTAAAGGTAGTGCGTTTATTTGTTTCAGATTTCGAGCAGGAGCAGGAGAGCTCATTGATGAAATATAAAACGAATTATGCACAATTATTGTTGGTTGATTTTTCTTTTTTTTTTGAGTTCAATTACGTTACAAGATGTTTGGTGAATAATAAAATAAATATGCTCTAGGTAACTTTCGACTTTGAACGCTTGCTTGACAGTTGCTCATCAGCATCACTCAGCCCTATTCGGGGTTTTGTTCGCTCAGTATCGTTTCGAGGACGGAAATTCAATTTATGCTTCTTTTCTGTCACACAATACACTGCCATTCGGAATCGTTTGGCCGTACGGTTTACCATTGCATTCAGGTTTATTTAAGAAGTTACTACGACGATGGTTCGCTCACTACGTGCTCACACAACAAAGAAGCACTCCGGATTTGGGATGGCTTCCACCCTCCGATGGCAGATATTGCCGACGAAAAAAAAAAATGCGGGAGAACTGTGATACAAAAAATACAGTTCCTTCTACAAGTGCTTTCATTCACACCACTCAACTCCATCCACCATGGTTTCGGCTATCCATTGTTGATTCGATTAAGAAATGTGTTCAAAAAAGCAAAAGAAACCCCAGACTGATGGCTAAAGAATAGCGCAACCGTGCGCCAAGGTTCAGTGAGATGAAAAGAAAGTACAAGTTCTTCCGTCGCTGCGACTACCAGCGTCACTTCGGTGCGAGCTTCAGCATCTCCCAATCGGAATTGATGATGGTATCTGCGGTCAGGCACCGGACGCAACAGACACAGACAGGTTGATGTTGCCCCCCGGTCGGTTCATAATAAAAGCATTTGATAGCCAGCCAGTAGCACACCCTCCCGCATTGGTCCCACAGTTGGGATGGGGAAATTCACAACACAACACACAACGTTGCTAAAGCAAAATTTCCCTCAAAAGCGAAACGCGTACCGGACGTTGGAGGATGTTGGGCAAGAAGCAGAAAGCGCCGGTTCTTGGTTTGGGACCGTTTCGGGGGTGGTTGAGCGTACTTTGTGCGAGAATAAATGTACTGTCTGTGAGACAAACAGTAACGTTGTTATTCAACTTTACTGTTTTGCCGTACCGTGTCGGGGGGCTGGCTATAAGCGTACATGGGCTGCAGCATGCTTCTGCCTGCTAACACAGATGCTTTAAAAGCGACACACCGGACCGATCGAGCTGATGTTTTTACGCGCTGGTGGCTATGAAAAACCCATTTTAATATCAAACACGCCTCAATGCGTTTGGAGCGAACCCCCCCGAAGAGCGTTGTCTAAATGTGGCCGCCGGAAGGTGACACAGAAAGGATTCGTCGTTTCCACGTTTGCGCAATTGGCCAAAGCTTTTGAGCGGCGGATAAAGATGAATGTTGTATACATGTTATTATATTCACTTTACCATAATGGTCGGAGAAGAAGAATTAAAGCATTGTTGGTAAAACTATCCTTGTAATCCATTTCTGGCTTTCCTTCACTTTTTTGCATCCATAGCAGAATGGGATTTGAAACCTGGTCTTATCCCGTAAGACCCTTAATGCTATCACTTACACCAACGCCGACGTCTAGTGAAGCGACGTTAGTATCACGTTTAATTATCTATCGAAGTGTAATTATATTTTTGGTTAATCTGCTTCTAGTAATGTTTTATTAATTATTAGAACGTTTTCTTTCCATTTTACAATCTCTAAAATAAAAATATTTTTAATTTTTTCTCTCTTAAAGATAAAAGGCAACAAAGCATTTTTATTTTTAAAATACAACTCTATATTTACAATGAAGGGATTTTCCTTTAGCCCACTGCTATACCATCGTTGCTTGGTCAAAAGGTCATCTCAATTTGGATCGATGAAGAAACTAGCCTACCGTACAGTAACCACAAATACTGCCTGTTGTTATCCTGAGAAACCATTCCATCTGCCGCCATCATATGCCCCAATGTTGCCCCAAGCTGGCAAACTCTTTGCTGAGTAGGTAATTTCAAAGCAAAGCAGACATAAAAAGCAACCACCATCACCAGGCTGTGGATGGAATGAAATGCTAAACCCTGGTTTGGTGTTTTTTTTTTTGATGCTCCACTCGAAACGACCACAATTTAGACACGTGAGACCGAATGAATGGAGTCGAGTTGCAAAAATGCAATTTCCATGCATGAAGATCTTACCCTCACGCACTGCGGTGTGTTGTTTGCTTCCTTCTTTAGCCTTGGACCATCATGGTAGCGAACGGAAATGTAAACCAGACAGGCAAGCAAGTTCTTAAGCAGCTTTACCATGAATCGGACCAATAAAATGGAATATTAAATTATGCTTCATGTTGGTGAAATAAAAGCCACAACAACCAAAGAAAAAAACCTTAACTCGTGATGGGAACCGAACGCCACTCTAGCGTAAGCGACATTCAATCAACCAATAGGCCCCGATAGAAGAAAGAAAAAATTGACTCGATCACCCCAAAAAAAACCCAACAAGGCAGTATTATGCGCGATTTGATCGATAGTTATCGTGCGGGGTAAAAGGCAAACGGGAATTACATTATCATTTTTAGATGTTCGCCCTGCTCGTGAATCAATCAAGCGCATCGCGGCAGCGTCTTCGGTCGGGGGCACGAAAAGTGGACCACGATACAGCCCAAGGCTTCCGATCGAAGCGGACTACCGCGAGGCCACTAACGCTGACCACATAGAGGCTGGCCCGGTTTTTGGTGTACGCGGCCGCTTGTGCAGGAACGCACAGAGGGAAACGAGAGATACGAACATTCTTCACATTCTTTCCAATCCTCATCTCGTGCACGGTTCATCGCCGAGGTTCGTATAATTAATCTCCTCGTTCGTGAGTCGTTATTTTTGGACCCCGCCATTTAATTGGTACGCCACGCATTTACCTCGGAAGCGCACCGTCAGCAAAATGTGTGTGTGTTTTGTTCTTTTTCCTTCCTTTTTGCGAATGATTCATTCCACTTCGAGCCGGTTGAATCTCCCGTCGAGAAGACGCGGCTTTTGCAAAGACAACACGCAACGGAACATTTTCCCTCGCGAAAAGTAATTTCTGAATGCGGACATCGGGAATGAATGGGTGAATCAGCGCCTTTATTGCTGTGTGTTTAGAAGTGGTAGATGTTTGTAGATTTAAGAACGTGTTGTAAAGTTGCCGGAAATAATATCCTAATGTATAAGACATATTAAGAGATTTGTTGCACTTTAATACAATGCTCGAGAATGTACATTTTTATTCAGAAAATAATTTTACAACACAACGGAGTGACTCACCTGTTTTTCCTTGAATCTCGTACTGAGTAAAAGGGAAGTCTCCCCCAGATTCACCTCACAACAAGTGCATAACAGCAACGGAAGTTCAACGTGAGTAGCTGGCGGAGTTTGGCAACTGCTTGGCTAGTAAACAGCGAACGAATTAAAGATAACACCAACCAGATAAGCATAATTGGAACGTTCCAATTGGCAGCCGTGATTCCATTGCTGAGCAAAGGGAGCAAAACAAAACAAAAAAACGCCACTAATGTATGCTGGTTTAAAATTTGTCTAACGAGAATTGGATAATGTTGCCACTAGCAAAACAGCTTTCGATGGAGCTGAAACTTTAATGAGTTTGCTTTACTTTTCCAACCCCTATTTTGCCTCATTACCGTGGAAATAAGCAACTGTACCGATTTATGCAATAGAGAAAAACGGTTTCCACTTACATACATCGTTACAACACGCTGGTTTGTAGGAAAGCTTTTTTTTTCCCCAAGTGCTCTATTCGCACTGTTTTATCGCCACTTTTCACCATTGATAAGGTCATACACAATTGAAGTTGCGAACGCTCAAACTTCTCTACTTTCTCGTCGGCTTTTAATAGCTTCCTGTAATTGTATATTTTTAACCACTCAACGACATCTACGTCGTGGTTCGTCTGTTGTTTGATGTTTTTTCCCCCCTACTTCCCACCAATTCTCGCAGGACAGTCGCAAGGCAGCAGTTTTCCAATGTTGGTTTAGTGTAGGGAGGGTTTTTTCTTCTCTTCCAGCTTTAACCGGGCCACGTCACCCGATGAAAGCCATCACCGTGCGGTGCAGTTTAAGCGTTTCGGTTGGGCGACTTGCTGGAAAACTTTCATAACTTATGGTGAAAATGAGACTTTTAACTGCTTCCAGCAGGACGCCCGTTCTAGCTTTTGTTGTGCGGTTTTATGTGTGTCTGGTGTTTCATTTCAGCTCGCCCCAGCGCTGGAAAAAGCATCATGTTGCAATTGAGAAGCAAAACGGAGCGAAGAAACCCCTTAGACAAGATGACGATGGCTGATCATTTTCTGGGTCGTGCTTCAAATTGCTACTTTTCAAGCGAAAGGAAACCTTCTAAATATTATTTTGCGGGCCATCATCTCCCGCATGATGATGGTACGGGTGTTCGGGTGTGAAGAGCAAAATCTTACGACCAAGAATCGTAATAAAAACATGCCATCATGTCTTCCCCTCCCCCCACTGCATGCTCCTCCCTTATTACCATGCATGTACGGCCATTACGAGCGTTTATATCGTCAATTATGCGCATACATCGAGAACGGAGCGAACTAACCCCGTCAAACACGCTCGGAGTATTGGGGATGCTCCCGTCTACCCATCAGGTTCCCAAGTTTTTGCCTATCTGCATCGATTCATCTATTCGTGAGTAGGCTCAATTTTCATGCTTCGTTTGGTAGCTTCGACTTCGACAAGCCCATTTTATGACGGGCCGTTTAATGGGCCGCCGGGATGGATGAGGGCGGAAGCCAGCGAGCAGGCAGATCGAAGATAAAGGTAGTTTTGCAGGATTTTATTGAGCCAACGGTAATGGTTTTTTTTTTTTTCGTTCGGTTGGGAGAGATAAGGGAATGGGAAATGGTTTGCGAAATTGTAGCTTAAATTTGGCAACGGCATCATCTGTATTCAAATTTTTGCAAAGTCAATTTTTTCGGACGTGTCTGGCAGACATCGTAAACGTGGTTGAGCGTTGCTTTAATCTGATCAGTGTTTTTTTTGGTGTGCGAAAGAACGGAATGGAAGTTGCGAGTTCTTAGTGTTTGGAAATGGAAAAGCTTCCCTGCCTAGACGAGTGTTTGCTTTTAAATACAAAATGTAAGCATTTTCCGAAAACCTTCTCAATGCCTTCGTCCTGGGTAAAATAGAAAGAGGAAGGGAGAGTAAAGAAACGTTTATGATGGCCTTAAGCAATAGACAAATATTTTTTCTCTTCATTTTTGCAAACCTCCCACAGTACTAATCCTCCACAACAAGCACACTCGAAATCGATTTCGAAAATATGGATCTAAAATTGGACAAATTTTCTATCACGACAGTCTTCGTGGCACAGTCACAGGCAAAACTGATAACTGGCTACACAGCGAAACGTTCGAATGTCAGCAAATGGAAGGAAATGAAAATACTTCACCCGAGTTTCCAAGGATTTCCCACCCTTCAGCAGCTCTTGTGTAATGGGGAGTCGGAGGGAGTTGAATAAAATCGAGATTATTTTCAAATTTGATTTCCTATTCCACTGTTCCGTTCGTCTCGAACTTGGCGAGTACTTGTCGCGTCTGTCGTACCACATCGCATCAGACACACACTCCCGGGCGAAGATGCTGCCTAACACAGGAAAACCCCCAAAGTAAAGCGCCCGTTACTCACAGACCGTCCCAAACGTTTCGGGGGGAAACGATCTTGAGAATGTCTTTCTTCATGATACGATTAAAGACGAATGTTTACGCCCGTCTTCCACGTAAACCAAACCGCGAAAGCAAAAGAAACCAAAAAAATAAAGTCAAAATTTGTTCCCCGTGGGGAGCAAAACAAAAAAAAAAGATCAAGAATCAAAAAGAATAAAAACGGAAAGGAAATTAAAACACTGTTTAATTAAATCAAATGGCTTTTAATTTGAAACAAACAATTCTCACTTTTTGACCCTTTTCCTCGTTCTCTTTCCGGGCCTTGTGCTGTCTGAGTCTGAAAGTGTTTGTGTGTGCTGCTTTTTTTGTGCCTTCTCAATTTTCCATTTACTTCAATGTCGTCTTAACATGCGAAGACGGTAGCTCGCTTCTTACGGTATCATGTTGGGAAGATTGAAGTGACGCAACGACGCAACGAACGAAACGATCGACCAAAGCGAACCGGCAAAGGACAAAGCAGGGACCAAATGAAACAAAAAAGAAAAAAAAGCACAAAAAATGCCGCTGGGTTCCGACCCACAAAAGACACAAGTCCGACTGGCCCAAGACAGAAGGTGATGTTTTATTGACGGTTCGGCGTTTATCCTGCGCCGCCGTTATGGACCCAACCCAGGCGAGGATTACTCTTCCGTAAATTACTTCCATCACAGCCACTCTGATGGCGGGTGACTTTCAAAGTGATGCTGGTGTTTGATGCTTCTTGTTTTGTTGAACCGTTCGGTCTTTCATCTACGACGGCAGGCACTAAGATCAATCGGTTTCGGGCTCCGGGAAATGGTCGCCCAATCAACGCGTCACTGATTAATATCGCAACTTTTTGACGAATCTGTCATCCTGGCGTTCCTGCTGCTGATGACGTATTTGAAGCATGCTTTGTAGTGGTTAATGTGTGTAGCGGGAATGGCGTGAATGAGAAATAAAACTAATTATTGGATTTAGGAAGTGTAAAGTCCTAAAGCGAGAGAATTAATTTCAGAGGTGTAGTTATTTTTTCCTTGAAGAAATCTACAGTTGGTTTATAAAACAAAGCATTATTTAAACGATTTTTCAGCCACAGTTAATTAAAGACTTTAATTTAATTTTAATTAAATTAAAAAATCCTCACATATTTTACTATTTAATAATGGAGATACATACAGTTAGAAACTAGGAAACCAATTGACTTGAGGTCATTAATATAATCAATGTTTAAAATTATTCTTAACAGAATATATTAACACATTATTAATAGTCTTAAAGTTGATTTCTTTTTAATTACCAATGAGTCAAAAGTCACCAAAATAGTGATAAATTTAAAGTAAAAATTTAATGTCTAAACAGTAACCCTCCCCAATTTTGTCGGTCTACGAATTTAATTTGTAAAGTACTTTAGACAAGTATTTGCTACCGAAATAATATAACATTTTTGATTTCTGACTGTTTATGACGAATTCCCAAAGGATACCCCCAAAATACGTTCCTAAGAAGGACTAAATAAAATGTAACTTTTTGTGTTTTTTGTTTCTATTAAATGTGCAATCATTTTCTTGAAAATTGAGTAATTGAGATAGTTATCCTTTTGAAGACAAACATAAAAAAGGGAGTTTCTTAGAAATGTTCAAAACTTGCAACAAGCTAGAAATGCCCAACCGGAATTAAATAATAAATATTCTTCTCCGTCCAATTTCTTGCCATCCACCGAAAGAGGACCACCACAGCAAAATGTTCTCCGACACCGGATCAAAGCAAAAAAAAAACGGAAAAGATGCAACCCGAAACGACGAGATGTGCAACCCTCCGTCAAGCACGGTCGGTAGCTAAAGTCCGGTAGCAATTGGAACGGTGTGAATAAAAATAAAAGCCCATACCCATTCTCCCGAGATCGGTGAGGGAGATCTTTCATTCGTTTTCCTTGTCTGTTTTTTTTTTTGAACTGTTGATCCGAATTCTTGAATCCGGTTTTTTGGTTTACCATCTACCCCGTGTCATCCTCCGGAGGGGTGGGATAGGTTAGTTTGTTTTGGTTTCTTCATTTCTTCCCATTTGCTTTCCCGTGGGCGCACCTGTCCCATTCGCCCGTCACATTCGAAACGTTTCCCATCCATGCCAATTATCGATCGTTGGTTTTTTTTGTATATCTATCGCACAGCTTTACCTCCATCGGGTGTCCCCACAACCTCCCCCCAAACGAATGTGGTTCCCCCCGGTCCGTGTTTGGCAGCGCATATGTTGTGACCCATTAATATTGGCCATCAAGCGATCGCTATTAATGCGTCTACAGTTATTGTTATTGTTATTGCGTGTATGATGTCATGTTCGTTTCAAGCGGAACTTAACTCTCCTCATCAGGCCGTGTGTTTTGTGTGGTGCGGTGGAAAGATTGATACTAGACAGCCGGGGAACGGGTGAAGAAGGCGCAATAAAGTCCATCATATCGCTTAACGCGCACGCGGTAGGAATGGCGTCCGGTCTCGCTCAGTCGTCATTTATAATTAAAAACTTAATTTCTTCTTCCAACGCAAACGTGGTGCAGTGTGGCCCCGCACGGACACTTGGTCCGATTGGGCCGATAAGGGAGCGGACCCGGCGGACAGAAACGTACGGCAAAATTGAAGGGAAAAAGTTTTAATTGATAGGCACCACACCGGGGGCAAATGAACGGAAACGAACGAAATGCGTGTGCTCGGTGTTGATGGAAAGAAGTTGAAGCGCGGGGGGAGGGTGAAAAAAGGTGGCCCAGTCAGCAGAAATTATCATCATACATTGTTATGAGGCAGGCGATTTTCGTAAGAGCGATAGCCTGCGTACCACACGACGAACTCTTCACCCTTGAGGGAGAGAGTGTGAGAGATGGCATATAAAAATAACAGAATCGAAGAAAAGTTTGTCCAGTTTTTCTCTCCGAGGTGTAGAAGTCTTGAGTTTTCGAAGTTTCCCCCATCCTCCTATTTCCCGTGCCGGGTTCCTTGGAAACGGCACTCCACAGTGAAGCCTTCGCCTTTCGGGCACTGCCGGCGCAAAGGTACTTCATTTCTCGATTCATTAGGAATTCCACTTAAATTTTCCAGCTCTAATTATAGTTTGGAAAATGTTCTACCTCAAACTTCATTCCGGCTCCTGGGTCGGGGTTTCCCTAGGCAGGCAACCGTAGCGTTGGGAGTTGCGTTCGGTGGTATCGGCCGGAAATGGGATTTGTGGTGTCGAATGAAACTTTCAACGTTGCAGCAGTAGCAGAAGTAGTTTATCTACACGACGGTTCGTGTTTTTTTCGGTGAGTTCTCGCAACAAGGTGAAGAATTCTTCGAGAAAAGCGAGAGGAGTAATTTCTAGACCGTACTAATTGGACGCGAGACGTTTCGGTGTCGTACCGCAAGGACACTGTGTGCCACAGCCGAAATACTTCGTGACAGCTGGTTGTGAGGTAGAATTTTTGCTGTAAAGTTATCAGGTCACAACCTGCGACAGTGGTAGGATCCCGACGGTCTAGTAGGAAAAGTCGAACGTTAGCAAGCGGCTAGATGAAAGAATCTTTGCCGATGTTCTTTGTGCTGCGTGCTCAAACGACTCCGAAGGCTATCGTACGATAAGGCACAATTTGTTGGTAATTTAAAACCACACGGCGTACTTCACACGCCCTCAGGCACGATTGTGATGCTACGTGAGCAGAACAACGGTTGCATCAATAGTCATCGGGGATACATTCTTGGAAAATCAGACATCAGATCGCATACTTAGGCAACGCTCCAAACACCCCAAAAAACCAGAAGTATGAAGTACGAGTTTGCCGAAGCACTTGTGCGACGTTGTTCGAATTACCAAAATTGATAGAATGGTTTTCGTTTACAATTCGACGGAACAAGCTGAAGAAACAGATACGAATCTGGAGTGGGGATAGGGAGAAAAAGCTGTCTAAAACGCTACCACCAGTATTCCCAGTACAATGTATTCTTATGTTAGCGTTGGAAATGTTGGATTACGGAGTTTTATTCGTTCGTTCCTTTTGGCTTCTCGTTACCCGCTGCCACTGTGCGCTTTTGTTAATCTCATTTTCGAAGCATTAAATTCAACATCCATGAGCATGATTTATTGTCCATCCAGCTGCCATCGGTCCAACATTCCCCGCCAATTTCTGCCGATAACCCTTCCCGTTTTATTGAGACTTGGGGAACTCTGGCAGGAAGTGATGCGCTGCTGCACAATTACTTCGAAAGGACACGAACGATGGTGGTGGCGTTGGCAGGCGAATCAATTTATCAAAACTTTGTAGCTTCTCCATCACATTTCCTCTTTTTTCCCGGATGGTGGAGCTGTGGAAGTGGCTTAGAAAAGAAAATAAAAAAAAACCTTGAAAGAAAACCAGAACCAATAAACCAACACCAAGCGCACTGGGAAAGGTTCGTCGTGTCACTGCGTAGTGTAGGTACGTTCATTGCTTTTTTGGAGTTTGTTTTCCTTTCCCCGACAAAACACACAAACGCGCTCAGATAACATTTCTAAGTGCTAAACATCATTCCACGATTGTACGGTTCTGCGGTTTGCCTGGCTGTGGGTTCTTACCCTCAGGCCAACCTAAAACCCCTTGTGTGTACAACAACACGTCAAACGTGTTGTAAGTGAGAGAGAGAGAGAGAACGAAAAAAAAGCGAAAGGCGCGTCGGTGGTTACTTCCGATGATTTATCTTGAAGGATTTATGCTTTTACGCCACACGCTTTTGTTCGCGTTTTGTTCGCCCACAAACCAAAATTCACCATCGATCGAGCGACCTACATCGAGCAGCATAGCCAACAAAACACCTAAAAAAAAGCAAACGATCGATCGGTTGTAAATCGATCGGTTACTCACGCTCCTTTCTGCATTTATCTTCTTTGAAGTCGGTTGTTTTTTATTTCCGCTTTTCTCTTAAGGATAAGTCAATAATTACGTAACGCAAAAATAGTGGATTTTTGACTCCCTCCTTATCGTAACAAAACGTAACGCTGGAAGAATTCTTTTTTGTAGAATTTTGGAAGTATCTTATGTTACGTTACGTAACACAAATTTAAATTCTCTGCCTCTTCCCTCTGTGTAGCAAATCGTACCACTGGTCGTAACCCCCCCTTCTCTCTTCCAGTGTTACGTAATAGTTGAATGATCCCTCACACCCAAGAACACAACACTCCGGTGGGCTTAAGTTTTCTCGGGTTGAAAGTTTGCTAAGGTACCGTAGGTGTAGCGCGTATATCTTTGGAACTGGAGAAGAAAATCTTCAACAAGCTCCATATCTCCCCACGCACTCACACAACCGTCCATCTTCGTTCTTTATGGGAGAAGAATCCTTCTTTTTGAAAGAGGAAGTAAGCGAAGGGTTCGGGGGAAGCTCCCCACACCCACACCATCGATGGCGCACAAGCGGAAGAGAAACAATAAAAGTCGATCGTAAAAGTCGTCTATAAAATATTTTCCTTACGCTGCCGAACGTGAGGAAAACTTTGTGGTTCTCGCACTGGGGTAACTAACTGGTTCAGTTCAGTACTGTTGCTGCCGTGGGGGGTTTTCTTTTATTTTGTATCACACAGCAACTTTACGGGAATGGTGCCGGGAAGGGTGCAACAAAGGGTTTTTGTGCCACAGAAAACGGTAGCGATAAATTATCCAACGGAGTCCCCCAATCCACAAGAATCACCACCGATTCCGGCGGGTGTGTTCGCGTTCGTTGCGCGGTTTCTGCTTTCCAGCACCGCCGTTGGGTAAGTTAAATTGCCTGCACACAAACCAATTCCTGGCGACCACCTTGCACGCCTTTGGACAATACACGAAATGGTCATTAGAAGCGTTGCATCCGCTGGGTTGCGCTTGCAACCGATATTAAAAACTTTAATGTGCTGCGTAGCGCTAAAAGCAGAACTTGCGGAGCAGTTGCACATCTTGCACTGTTGCAATATGGTCGCCGGTTCTGGATGTGTGTGCGTGGGCATACCCATTGGCGAATGAGCAAATGCACAAAAGTGCAAAAGTAAGAAAATGTTATGCGAGAATTTTCTGTGTTGCACAACCAAAAAAAAAAACACACAGCGGTTTAGTTAGGTTTCTACTGCCGAGGAAGAAGTATTTTCGTTGTAACCCTCATTAATTACTAAGCTCATTTATCAAATGCACCGGTGCAGGTAGACTTATGGACTTTGTTTTGTGGAGTCCTTTTTCCACGGAAATGGTCTTCCTCGAAGAAGGGAGGATTGGAGCTTACATTAGTGCTTTACACGATGATTTGCAGTACTTTATAAGTCTTTTAATCGTGAAATATTCTAATACTTTGGTAGAATATTATACTCTTCAATACTTTTGCTGAAGTGTCGTAAAAGATTTAATCATTTTAGAACTTACATCAGAATTCTTCAAATCCAACTCTCTACGTCGGTGATATCGGAGTTTCTTCTCTGGTATACAGAGTTCTTGAGAAATTGAGGCGATTGCGATGACTATCAATGTTGATGAGAAATTTTTCATCTTTCAATATACTTTCAGTTAACTTTAAAGTCGTCTATAGCTGAAACCACGCGTTTCCTTTAGGAAATTTTATGAGGTTGAAAGAATTTAAAATCTGAAAACCTTGAAAAAAGGAATATTCTTGAAGTTAGGATATGAAATTCATCAATAAAACTCTTTGTGCGTTTTATATATTTTTATTCACTCTATAGACTCACAATGGAACTATCTTAATTCTGGGCAGCATAAATATAACAACATTTGGAGTCAACAAACATTCTCAAAACATCTTTACTGTTAACAGTAAGGAAATAGTTGTACATTCAAAAAAGGCTGAGAAACGTAAAAATCAGTTCCATGCTTTATTATACTCCGATTTCGAACCAAATGGTCAAAACAATCAGAACGGTATATACATAAAATAACAAAAACAAACCGGCACTCAGGTGCTGGTACAAGATTTATGTGCCAAGTCCAATAAATCTTTATGGTATGACAAGTAGAAATGCTTAATTGTTCCACCGGTGCTGATTTCGTGCCATTACTATTATTCAACCCAAAATAGTGGAGTTTAATGTTGTTATTTTGTTTCATATTTCTGTTCTTTTTTCTTGAAGGCAATATTTAAAATGGTCGGTTGCGGAGGACTAGACTCGTTTCGGTGCGTACACGGTTTTTTTGGGGCCGGAAATTGAATTTATCCGTGGTACTCCACTTCACACTAGTGCGCTGATGACGCTCTGAAGTGGTGCAATGTATATTGCCTTGTACTGCAATAAACCGCAATATCGTATTGCTTCTGCCATTCCCCTTCCCCAAGATACGTACACATACACGCAACTTCCGGCGTTGACTTTAATGGTACCAATAAACAGCCGCGGATTCGTTATCTTCCACCGCGGCATCGGAAAACCTCCCATATTGACTCACCTTTTTGCCCACTCAGCACATCGAAATGGCTTTGGTGCCGATCGGACACGGTGTGCCCGCAAGATATCGGGGCAAATTTCCGCGCAACACTTGGAATTAAAGCCTAGCAGCGCTATTGATCCATGGAGGGACGTTGGACTGCAATCATTTGCCCGGACCGGTGCCACGTAATCCCGCTATTTACTGCTCCAATTTTTGCTACGCGTCGAATCCAAATCAAATAAAACTGTTTCCTTTTTTGGGGACGTCGTTTGCTGGCAATTCCGGACAGAGGTCCCCAAGCGGGATTGCATTTCGTTACTGTACTGACAGCAGTGTAAACACATAATAAAAACATACGTTAAATTCACAAATTATTTGTCCTTTTGCCACACTCAAACTATTATTGAGAGAAAAAAACAAACGGAAATTCTTGAATTCATTAAAATTCTTTTTACTTAAATGGATATGTTTACTTTCGAATGTATATTGACACTACAAAATGGTCTAGCAAACTGTTGTCATACATTTTTAATGTCGGATGTTTCGCAGCGCTCCAAAGGAAACAGTAAATTATCATATTTAAGCAATCGCTTACGCACACGGTCCACAGCAACGGTTCTCGAGCCATCGAGAACGGTCGTTTCGTACAGTTGTTTGCACTCGCGTAATAACATTTTCCCGTTCCGATTTTATTCGCCCTGTTTGCCGATACGATTATACGATTACGAAAGACGGCAAAGACGGCATACCAATGGCACGAGGTACTGGTCCAATGTTTGCCCACATAGTTGTGTATTGTAATGATGGAAGGCAATGGTTTTTTCTCTGTTCTTCCTCACCAATGTTTCAGACAGTCCTTTGTATATTTATGGATCGTCTTCTTGTCACCAGTTGTTCCATTAAAGGACGGAAGGCTAGCAAATGTTTTGTTACATCGTCCCGCGATGCATCCTAAAACCATCCAATTCCATGGCTGCTGTTTTGTCCGGAAACGGTCGTTACCAAGCGCTAGCGCACCGAGCTACTAGCGAAACGGATACGCGGCGTAATACGATTTAATATGACATCCATGATTTATTACGGTTCACTTGCACGCTCTGTTCACGCTGGCTGCATGTAAAACCCCGTCGCCAGTTGGTCTCCGTCACATCTGTACACAGCCCCTTTTCGGTGTCTTCCCTTGAACGGACAGTAAGTGCATCAACTCCCGTGCACGTGGAGTGAGCTCAGCACCACACAACGTCACCATCATCTTGTTTCGAAGGCCATGATTAGCAGGAAGCACGCCTGTGCCTAATTAGTTACAATTAGAATTCTTATCATAATTTGGACCGGGTGAGCTAACGGTAATAAGTTCTCGTCACGGACGGGTACATTGCGTAGCAGTCGAAATTCACAGCGAGCGACGAATTGGACACGCCCGCGACTCCGCGGAGCTGCAAGGATGGTGCTTACCCTGCGATCAGCGTGACCGAGATTGACGCAAAACCCGAAAAAGGGTCGAAGCCGTTGCGTGGCCTTTCTGCTGGTACCCCGGAAGCAGAAGCGGGGATGCCTGTGAAGCGTGCGGACATTCAGATTGTGTGTAGTTTGTTTGGCTTAATAATTAGACACTTTGTTTGCGCCTGTCATCTTATCCTCGAAGTGAAATGTGCGTCGTCGAATCGTTGCTTCTCATGCCCAGGGGTTGTCGTCGACTGGGGTGCTCTGTAAGGGTTATGCGGTTATTCCGATTTTTAGATGCAGTGCACATGGTGAGGATGAGGACGTTTGGAAGCATAGTGAAACTAAATTTTGATAGTTTAACTCCGCACGTACACAAAGTTAATGTTGTTACAGTTTGCATTCAAAATTTCAAATGTATAATATGTTGAACAGTACAATCTATTTACAAGAACAACTACAACATTCTTACTCCAAGGTTACTGAATCGTTTATACATGAATAATGATACCTCGTACTAATTTTAATAACATTCTTCAATATCCTGAACGCCATTAATAGCAATGAAAAATGTCGCAAAGCCTTCCGCCATGTTTGGTTTTCTAGTTGATTGTTTATTGTCACGACAGCATCAAAACGAATATCGTCATAACACACGATTCGTTACGAAACACTGTCAAGCAACCATGGCCCAAAAATTTAGTTTGGCTCCATTGCAGAACAGAAAAAAGTGGATAACGAAAAAAATTAAAAAAATAATATAATACAATTGTTAATAATTGTTTATTATTATTGTTAAATAATAATACTACAATTGTTTAATTTTGGAAAACAGAAGAATTTACACTATTATAATTTTTTGAAGAATTATTACATATTATTAATTGACTCCAAGCACTTTATTTTTTGTCTGTATTTTTTATTAATGCATGGAAAAATTGAGTGGAATCCAAGGAATTATTGAGTTATTATTTTAATTAATTAAAAACTAATTTTGTTTGAATCCTACGTTTAATATGCCTTCGGCAAAAACAGTTTTCGTCCTATTGACCGGCCTTTTACCGACTGGCCTAAAACTTAGCAAATCCCACCCAAAAACCTTTTCGTGACTTTGGTGATCAATTTTTAACTCATTTTTGTCCTCTAAATTATTGGATTTGATTCTACGTTTAAGGCTTTCCCTAAAAATCCACCTTTGGAATAAAGTTTCCAATGGAGTTGCCTGACTAAAAAGAGTCGGTCATTTCTATTTTCCAAATTAACTGATAACATTGGCAAGTTTTGACTGTGCACAATAGGATATCTTGGAAAAAAAGACAAAATGCAGGATGCATCACTAGGTGGCAAGAAAATCGAATGAAAAATCGTCAAACATAAGCCATTTTCAATGTAATCAATATTGAAACACATTTTTTATGTTTTTTCCTTGAAACATAAAAAAGATAATTTGTAACATATTTTGATACAGCGAGATATTCCAGGAAATCCATTATTAAAAATTATAGAAAGCATTCCCAAGTTTTTTTTTTGAAAACGAAACATACATCTGCAGAACACACATCAATGATATCGGTTTACAATAACCGGTACCGGGAATTGGCAACTCTGCTGGGTATGATTAATATCAACGATACACACTGCTTTTTGCAACCCAAAACCAAATCCGCACCCATTCACCTTTCCCGTTCCACGGTGAAACTGCAAACTCAAAGTTCGAAAGTACCCGCTGTCACATTCCACCAAATGCGTCTGAAAATGATGTTAAGTGTATAGTGTTTTCACACCTTTTTTGACACACTCGTCCTATTATGTGCTGTTCGTGGCACTTGGCAGACGATGGGAGGTATGGAATTTTCTGCACTCGACACCACCCCGGGAATGAGAACGATTTTCCGCTCCGTCCACAATTTCTACGATTCCCCTACCAAACTTAATCCTAAGCGGATCTGAAAAGATCAAAGTAAAAGTGATGGGCTTCAAACATTCGAAAGCATATAAAAAACAAAAACCAACAAAGTATAAACTCAAATGCCCAGAGTTTGCCGCTTAAACTCGTAAGGTCGAATGCAACGAGAACGAAATATTGAGAGAAGGAAATGGAAATGTGATTGGTCCGGGTTTGTGTCACCCAGACATCAACGCGGAGAGATGGTGCCAACACTGATTTCACCGGTTTTTCCAACGGGGCCCGCTGATATGGGCGGAGGTGGACATGGAAAAACATAATTTCAGGGTTTCGGTTTGGTTGAAATGGTCGCGTGATGTATCGAATATCAAGGGGATGGATTGCAGTCAGTTCTCTCCCCACCCCAGGGGTGTTTTTATTTTGCTCCCCTATAAAAACCTATTTGAAGGGTAACGGAAGGGAATAAAAAAAAAGAAGGACAGGAAAGGGATCATCAATGCATACATGTGATTTGTGGTGGAAGATTTGTAACATTCAACGAAATGGAACTTTGAAGTTTTTTTTTGATGCCATAAAAATGAATGGATGCTATTTGCGATTGATTTATGGTGGCGCGTTTGTTGGTTTGGTGGCTGCTATTACTGTAAGTGGTATCGGTTTTGCGATATTTCCGAAAACAAGCTTCATTTGCTGTAAAACATCAAAGACATTGCTGGGCGCGGTTTGGTGTGCCAGGTCGCATCAAAAACAAAAAAACGGTTGCACAACGGTTTGTGTCACAAGCTAAGTTTGTGATATGTTTAAAAAAGTTTCAACTACTTGTGCATCAATTTAAGCGAATAAAAGCTGCGTTGCTAGACGTTTGGTTGGATGTTTTTCCACGGATTGTTGCTCTTGGTTATGGACGTCCACAAATTGAGCCAAAGTAATCCTATCCCAGAACTAGGACAGGCGTAAATTATTGATTGTTGGCCCGTGAGTTGGCATTATGAAGGAACATTCCATCATGTGGAGTGGCCAGTCTTTCGCATCTTGTGGCCCAACGAATGGATGCACACACCATAGTGTTTTTTTGCAGCAAAACTAACCATGTTCTAGGTCTCTTTTTAGACGAACAAAACAGGCAGAAAGATTGCTCTTTAGCTTCCACCCTGAGGAGAAATATATTTTTGAAATCAATCATTTTTCATAATTAAACACCATATGCTGCCCGTACCGATTCACGTTCAAGTCTCCCGGCTCACGACCCATCCTGCCTGGTACACACAGGCTGAAGGTTAGAGCAAAGAAACGAGGGGAAAAAAATAAAACAACATGATATAAAATACAACCGTGACCGATCGGGCGCAGAACGATCGATCGAGGAAACGTTTGCTGTCTACGTTTCACGCACAGACTTCACAACCATCCCTAATTCTTGCCTTTTCCTCGTACCATTTCGCATTAGGCATTAGGGCCGGATGGTTCAGGAAATCGAATGGAATGGATCGATAAATAAGCTGAAGTGCAGTAGAAGTAATAAATTTTTAACACTCAAGGGTACGATTATGCTGCAGCATACAGGACTTGGTACCGAGGTATTGAATTTAAATACATCCCGATCTGGTGAGCGAAGCACAAGAGCAGGACGAAGAAGAAAGAAAGCAACAACGAAAAAAAAACCATCATAACAATAAAGTGAAGAGAAGGGAAACCCTTGGGCATTGGCAAACGGGGCTATTAGAATGGCTTAGGGCGAACCATTCCTGGCTGATGGAAAGCCTTTCGGAAGGATCAATTAATGCGAAGGATAGGCTTTTATGTTTCCTTTAACGCAATTAAACCACTCGGCATAGTAATTAGAATTTATTCTTCCGTGTGCATGCACCGATCCGTACACGTTCGATCCTTTTTGTGTCCGTGCCCGTGGGTTACGCAGGACTGAGATTTATTTTCTAAACTTACAGAATGCACTGCAAATGCCCTAGAGCCTAGGTGGACTTGTGCGCAAACAATGGTGGTATTGCAAAAAAAAGGATAATAGGATTTCCAGCTCTAGCTTCGATACACCCAGTCGGTAATGGCGTTCAATGAGAGCATTAGAACACATGTTGTGGCAAAACTATTTGCCACTGTGTTAGGTTACAATCAGCAACGAGAGAGAACGCTTGATTTGAGTTCTTCACTACATTTTCGGCTTAATGATTAAGTGCAATCGTTATTTATGCGAAAAAAAACATTCCTCAAAAACATTCAAAAGCTTGTAAGTGATGCTCCTTCCTGCAGAGTTCTCCAGAGTTTGAAGATATACAAAAATGTGTATGCGCTCGAATGGATGCTTCATCATCGTGGCTCCTTCAATCATCATTCATCATACAATTTTCGGGAGATTTCAGCCAATTGCTTGAGTACTCAAGGAACGCTAGCGCTTCAGACGGGTCTCGGGTCGGCTTTTCCCTCCGCCGAAATGTCTTCCGGGCGGTGAAGAGGATGGGCTGTGCGTTTTTGCCGAGCCTAGCAACAAATCAGTGAGGCAAATGAGTGCCGGTCTGTGCCGTGACTTGAAGAAAACAAATAGCTATGCCAAGTCATCTCTTCAAACGAGCGCACAAGCATTTAATTCAACGCCGTTTTGTGGCCGTGTGCTTTATCGTACGGATATGGCCGGGCACGAGCTTTCTGAAGTCGCGCAGTCGGGTTTCGGTGATGCACACTTCGTATGCAAACGACACGAAATTGCTTGTTTTGCTGTTCAAGCACAACAACGCTGTTCACATAAGAATACGGTGAAATATTTCATTTACATTTATATTTTGTATTTAGATGCGCGTGTTTTGTCTGGTGTTTGATTGCGTTTCTGTGTTTAAAATTAGAATTTGACTCAAGAGTACACATCTAAAGATGATTTCCAAGATATTGGGAACTAAACAAGAAGATTATTTAAATCCTATTTTTATAATGAAATCATACCGTTTAGTAACTTTATGAGACAGCTCTGAAGATACTGAGTTCCGCTCCAATTCAATAGAAATGACCGGAATTGTTAAAAGATCCTTGAATTACCATCCTTAACAGACATTCACGTACTTAGAGTTACTTGTTTGTAGTTGTAGATATAATTTTGCACAGGGAAATATTCGCCCAAGAACTCGACTGAACTTCCTGAGAGTTCTAGCTATGTCCACAACAAACTAACTTATTTGCAAAGAATTCTTGAAGAATGAGGAAGAGATTCCTTTCCAAGACTATCCATTCTCTTCATAAAGCATTAATAAACGGTCCACGCTATCAAGCACTATTAACCAGCCGACATTAAAAGTAGAGTGGCCCTATCATCTAACATATAGTGGACGTTACATTAAACGTTACCGAACTTCCTCGTTAAACAATAGACCACCCTTTTCTTTTCTTTAATCAGTAGCCTGCCGTTCACGTTCGTATGGGGTCGTCCATTTGGGTTCCTTTTTTTATCAAATCATTCCTCGAAATATCTGCAACATAATAACTCATGCTGTGCGAACTTTCTGCAAAAGATTAAACGGCTTAACAAAAAAAAACCCTCAAACCATTTTCATCGAACGGATCATTAGCACAAGCTGAATGTCAGCCTTTGTGTTGTGGAAGCTGTGAAAAGCAAAAAAGTCGTTGTCTGAGAAACGGGTGTGAGGAACAATCGTTTTTATCGATTTGTTGAGAAAGGGATTTTTTTTTCGCTTCTCCTAGTTGTTGTAGCTCCAGAGTGGAGGTTTTTTTCTTGTTGCTTTGTTGGAATGTGTCTGGCCTCCTCAGCTCAGGCAGTGACTCAGACATTGGTCTTCGATCGATAGCATTCCACCCTGGGGGGGATGGGAGTGCTTCGGGGTTGTTCCAGCGCTCGATTGTTTTAGCTTCATCTCCGTGGGGAATCCGCCCCATCACCACCCACACAACCACCATCTTCAATTGTGAGAACTCCATGCCGGTTTTGAGCCCGTGCCAAGGCAGGGCAGCGGCGGCCACTCGATATTAATACACGCCGAGACTTCTTTTTCGCTTTGCGGCTCGTAATTCTTCCACCACGCGACCCCGCACTGAGTATCGTGGTTTCCTATCTTTCGTGTGCTTTCGCCTTTTTACTTCCATATTGGCGCCCCGGACGGAGCAATTTCGCCGACGGCACGGATCGGACGGGAAATTGACGGGGAGAGGCGGAAAAAAGCGGGGTATTAAAAGAGTGTGTTATTAAATTAAATTGATTCATTGAGCTCGTGAAATTAGTAAGAACCGCGTACATCCGCGCGCATCCGCTCCGTTTTCTCACTTGCACTTGAACCATTTCCACCATATTCGCCGCACCATTCGCCTTGTAGTATAAGTGGTGCGGGTTTTTTTGGTGAAGGTTTTAGGTTAAACGAGAGTATCGCTTCTCTTCCCCGGTGCTTCGCCTGGCGTGCCTCCGCTGCACCTTCCCCCATAAACCTTCGGGAAATTGAACGACCTCGATGGTATACTAGGGCCCCCCTGGAGATGGGGTAGTGTGAAGGGAAATTGGAGTATAATGAGATCTCGGCAAGATCGAGCAAGATTGATGAAGTGATTTGATTACTGTCGAACGAACGAAGCAAAACCGAGTGCCGAGCTGATGGTATGGTATGAATGGATAAATTTAAACCATGCGGGAGGGATGATTGTCATTACGAAACGCCTGATCGGCAGGCGTAGAAGAGGGGGTGGAGGGAGTGGATAGGTAGTGGATCGGTGAAGGGGTGAAAGAAGAACTGCACGATTGGAAGGATTAAATATGGGTTACCTTCTGGTGGTGGTACGATTCAGAGCCAAACTTGGCGGAATTCAACGTTAATGCAGAACTTTACCGGTGGGAAGATTGAAATTATCTTAATGATATTTTTTTCGTTGTTGTTATGCTTTCCAACATCGCTAGAAATTGAATCAGAAATGGCGGAACGGATCGTGCGTGGTAATGGTGGTGTTCCTTAGTTAGCATGCAATCAATAGTTCTAGTGTTCATCTTGATTGTTCTGTTTTGCTCGTTACGATAGAAATTAGATAGAAATTCTTAATAAGAATTAATAATGAATATGGTTAAGTGTTTTATCAGTCCTTTACCTAAAATGGATAAACGTTTTAAAAAGAATAATAAATTATTTTTTTATAAATATTTAGCATCCCTTTGAAATTGAATTAAAACAACTTTGAATGAATCAGACATAATGTTAGTTCATTTACATACGATTTTATGCATGTTGCGTGTCAGGCAGCTCAACCATCACTAAAAGCTAATGCCAGTTAAAATGTTTTATCTCTGCCCGTGTAAAAAATTCCATACATTCATCGCTAACCGTCTCGCAAGTTCGATGCCTCACGGTGGTTGGTTTTGTGTTCGGTTCCTTCACAACCCAAAGGGAGATATGACGACACGTGCAATAAACCCATCCGAAAGCATTGTATGACCAGACCAGAGCACCAGAAACCAAAAATAAAATCGAAACATCAAGTGAAAATACCAGTTTCGATCGGTTTTTTGCAAAAATACTGTCCAATTCTAAAATGGCCAATTGTTCATGCCAAATAAGCCAATTTTATGATTATTAGCCATTTATAAGCAGAACGGATCGAGTCGACGATCGAATGCGGAATGGTGGTGGTACGAATAACACTAATCCACGTCTTTTATTTTTTTCAAACCCCAATCTTTCAGCGTTTCGCTTTTCCGAAATAGCCACCATAATGTTGATGGCCATAGAAGATGGGTCGAAGGGAAGGGAGATCGTGATCGAGAAGGTGAACCGAATATAAATGAACTAATTTTACAATCATGTCTTTTATCCCATCTCTATCTCTCTCTCTCTCTCTTTCCCTTGGGTGGTTATTGCATCAACCTGAGCATCAAATTACGTAAAGTAGTCCCGTTCGGGTATTCGGTCATCTTCAGTTCGTGTCGTTAAACCTGATGAGTGGCTATTCGGGGTAGTTTTCTAGGATTTTGAGAACGGGTGTGTGTGCCGTAAAAAATAATCACCTGCATGTTTAATGATGGTTGCGCTTTTGCTTCAAACTTTCTGTGTGTAACTTTATATTAAAGCGAAAAGTTAAAAATAAAATCGATCACATTAAAGGAAAAATGAAAAAGCAAAAAAAAGTATAATTAATTAGACACCGGACAAATAATTACAATCATCACCGTAATGGAGTTTTACCACATGCTTGCTGCACATAATTTAAGATACAACTTTCGGTTCTGATTACATCAGACATTGCATTGCGTCCCATTTGAGTGCTTAATTCATGGTTCGCATGCAGCAGGATCGTTAATAATGAGCCTTTTTGTAAGGTGCGCAGTACCATTGTTGCTGCTTCTAGCCGAACAAACAGCAGCAGCAGAGGAAAAACCTGCTTTATGATGATCACAATTTACCAACCGAACCACCATGCAACACTTATTTCAACAGTAACGAACCCAAAAAATGCCTTGCCGTCCGGCAGTTTTCCACCGGAAATGTGACCGGCACCGAAACGTTAAGTTGGGCACAATTTTTGGCCATAGTCCTATCAGCGCCACGAAAACAAAACTTATCATAAATCATGCATTGTTTTCACAGCAGCGCACTGCGAATAGAACATATGTAAAACGCTTCCCTGCCACAATCGGGCTAGGCCAATTTCAATGCTGTAACCCTTTTTATTTGCTTGTTTGGTCCGTGAAACGGAGCTTAAGGGTTGGTCGCTTATCAATGGTACCATTAGCAGCACGGCATTACATTCCGTCCGAAAAAATAAAACTAATAAAACGAGAAAACGGAAAACATTTTTCGGTGGCATTAAGCAACACTCAGCGTCTAACGAATCGGAAAAAAGAGAAGAAAAACACTAACCGAGTACTGAGGGTTAACGAAAAAAAGGAAAAAACACCATATTCACCCTTCTTCAGATAATTCAAGGGTTTAATTTCTCTGAATATTCATCGGACTAGCGTCAGAAAATTATGGCACAAGCAAAACCCCATCATTTGCTACCTTATGGTGGTTGTTCGAGAGACAGAGAAAAAACGCACCCCTAAATGCCATAATGCCAGATAAAACCGGTACAACATTTAAATCGATTCATAATCATACAATTACCATTCTTTTCATGTCGAAATGGAGGCTTTTTGGGGCTTTTTTTCGGAGCTAAATCGAAAACGTACATGAATGAAACGCACTGGACGGGCTGTACAAACAGCGGCCCAACAACATGCTCATGGCGCCAGGACGAAATTGCCCTTTAACTCATGCCATCGTTTTGGTTGGTTGGGAAATGTCCGTACTCCATTCAAACATTTATGCCGAATGCTTGAAGGAATGGAGTGAACAAGTGTTGACAGAATGTTGCAGAGAGAAAGCCCGAAATAGGGGGAAAAAGAACATTCCAACAAATTTCATTAACGATCAGTGCGCGGCGACATTCTTCCGGTGTCGATCATACCCGTTCACCGAACGGATTCGTTTTTTTTGCAAAATTACCATCAATGCCTTTTCTTTAGACTCATTTCTTATATGTTGGTGGGTGCGATGTAATGAAATTACAAAATATAAAAACACCAAAAACGCACTTAATTGTGTTTCAACATTTTCCACCGTGACCCACAAAAAACCCACCCCAAGTGAAAGGGATGCATACGTGCGTGTGTGGAGTTTAAGATTTTTTTCTTCTTACCCTTTCATGCGATTTAACATAAAAACAAAAAGATACAAGAAAGCACAAACTAGGTTTCTAGAGTTTTTTCTGGAGTTTTTGTTGAACAAATTATGTAGCGCTGACCTTTCTTTTTGCCATTTTTTTACGGCTTCCTTTTATTTTTGTGTCACAGCAGCTGCGATAAGCAAAAAACCAAAAAGGATTCCCACTTTCCGATGGTGGTTGGGCCACCATTCTCAGCGCTGTAACTCGGGCACTGGGACCGGCTGCAATGCCCACTGTTGCACGGTGGTTTTTGCGGGTCGTTGTTGAATTTATAATGATGATTAAATTATAATCATCATCTACGGCAAACAGCAGTAACGTTTAAGTTCCCAACAAACAAACCAAACCAACCAAACAAAAAAAAACCCCGCTTGACACCAAGAGGTTTTGGAAATAAATTCCAAAAACTTCTTCCCAAGAGCGACGTTACGAGGAGTTTTCCTGCTTCTCTGGTCAGCAAACAGCAAACAAGCATTTAGGGAGAACGGGGTAAAAAAAGTGGAATAGATCCCAAAAAATATTTCTTTCTCTTATCGCATCAACAACGATATCGTGAAGCGAGGAGACGCTGGTTTTTGTTGGAAATTAGATTGAATATTTATGCCGTACGCGCTTATCTGTTTCCTCTGCTACTCTTGGTTTTCCTCCGTAAAAAGGGAAGACCCTTTTAATAGCACCGGTTGACACCAGCTTCAACCCCTCAATCCGGTCAAAAGGTTTCCATGTCAACCATGGCTCAATAGTGCTGCCACGGGATCGCATGGGTTTTCGACTTACCAAGGGTTGTTTCGGGTTATCAAACGCCTTTCCTAGATTTTTGAGGCCCATTAAGGTAGAGATTATCTCTTTTTCCGCCGCGCGAGTAATCCCGCCCGTGTGTACGATGCGCCCAAGGTTTTGTCTATTTACGCGTAGTCTCCGAATCTGAAGGATTTTATCACAATGTGAAGTGGCGCTGCGATTCCAAACGCGCTGGAAATGTGATATTATGTATCTCGTGCGATCGCACCAGCAAACAATTCAACTCTCCACAGGGCACAGTTTGCAATGCAAATATGTGATGTTTTGTGGTGACACTAACTGGGCGATAGTGCAGTATTATCTTCCATTTTTTTTTTTGAGAGGGAAAACATTAAAGATTGCATGTTTAAAGTCTAAACTTATCTTTGTTTGTTGGTTGCCAGATATGGCGTGAATTTTTTATTTTCGATGCAGCAGCTAAACGTTTACCTGAGCGACAGAGTTTTCAAAGTGTCAACAGACTCATTTATATTTAATTCGAAAATTATACACTCCCGTGTATACAACGCCAGATTGAATTTCAAATCCATCAACAGCCATTCGGTTCTAGTGCACACTCGCACACATTATTCGCTACTTTAAAGCAGTGAGTAGTACTTATCAAAACTATTTCAAACACACCGAACCAAAACTCAAAACAGCCGTGGTAGAAAAGGGTGACAATAATGGAACGATGTGTCACGCCGGAAGTGAACCACTCGTACTGAGGCACTATACTAAGAGCCCAGGGTAAGCTTTTGGCTGTCTCCTTTTTCATCGTTTGCAAGACTCATTAAAACATCTGGCATAATAAAAAAACAGGGTGCCATAGCGTTTTCGAGCGGCTGTCGCATCGGTGATGATTACGCGAACGCCTCTCCCCGACGTTTTTGGCGAGAGTTTCCTCTACTGGTGCTAATGGCCCAGATATCGGTTTTTGGTGTTATTCCATCCTCAATATTTTTTTCTTACTTTCTGTCATGGTGGGCTTTCTGTTCTTCTGCTCACCCTGAATTCGGTTGTCGACGCATTGCCTTTTCCAATCGTGGGCAGCAACATTCTTTTTTTCGATGGAATTTCGATTGCCAATAAGCGCGTCCCATGTGTGGCGGTTCCGTTTCCGAGTTCGTTTCACTGCCAATTCCATAATTCATTTCGTGTTTCCTCATCATGGCCATCAGTCGGCGTGCGTACTTGTGGCGTACCATCATCATCTCCTCCTCCCTCGTAGACGATTGAATTTGATGCATTTCATTATTTTCTGGAACGTGCTTGTAGTTTCCTGCTTCCTGGAGGATTCTTCTGCGTTCCTCTTTCGCCTCTGGATTTTTGCCGATCGATGCCGTTGACATCGGGTGGCTTTTATTTTTGCGCGATATCACATGTTGTCTATTCTGGTCTTCTCGAATCCCTATTCAACCACTCTGCGTGCGTGATTCACACGGTTCACACGGGTAAGGCCACCCCTTTTGGGCTTTATCGTCACACAATGGCGCACAAACCACACAGACACAGATTTCTGTGCCCATCATCGGCTGTCATTAGATAAGCGATTGACATTTTCATCCGTCTCATCGGATGCCCGTGTGAGACGTGATTCTGTGATAAAGAAACTTCATACCATCTCAGGTACGTGTATTGTGAAATTCGAACCTGTTATTACACTGCCTTCACATGCAGTTGCAGGCATCATCAAGGGAGAGGGTTCCAGCTAGATGAAGATTGGCCATTCGATTCCATCGTAAATTAGTCAACCGTCGGGCACTCGCCGCTGTGAGTGCTTATGAAAAGGGTACCACAGATGCTCACGTATTTAACGCAAATGTGTGCAAATGTCGAGGAGCATAGTAAAGACTCAACTTAAACAGTGCTAGGAAAACTTTTTAAGAGGCGATATACACTTAGAAGCTCAGAAAGAGGTCATTTTTTGAGATGCATCAAAAGATAAAACACCTTGGATTGAAAGTGTTTTCATGGAAAAAAGGTTTTTTTATAGGCCATTTTAAGGAGTTTGTGATATCCATTTAAGTTTCTTCAAAAACCATCGTAACTTTATAAACCTAACCCTTAAGATACTTAAGATACTTATATTTAATATTTGATACCTATGTATATCTCAATAACTGATATTTAAATTCGGAAGAAAAAATTTTTTTTAGAGAAATTTGTTAGTATTTTGGGTGTGAAAAAAAGAAAAATCGTTTATAATTATTATTTTATAAAATTACAGCATGAGTTAATGTAAATTGTCTGAGAAGTATCTGATGAAAATATCAAGTTAATCCATTCCAAAAACTCACTTATGAACGAATTATCATACAACTCCCTTTTTTTGAGTTGAGTAACTCATTAGTGATTTTATTCTCTAGAATTGAATGAATCCGTAAATGAGTTATATAATGAAAAGTGAAAATTTGATTCGATCTCACTCATTAATAATTTTCAACACACTCTTTCATTTTTACTAAATATTAAAGTCAAAAAATCTCCTAATTTTTTTCAAACTTTTCTCCATTTTATGATTTGTTCGCATAAAAAAACAAACCGTACTTCAGCTGCTTTGTGTGACAGTGGCTTGTGAAGAACACATTTTGTTGCAGCATTTTTATTACTCCCTAATGGCTACTATCTGTCCGCGAGCTATATGGTTTATTAAGGCAGATCACACCCACGGTCCGGTTAGCTGGCTGGTGGCATCTCTCCTAAGCCTGTTGTTAAAATGTCACACACAAGCTGGGACTGATGTACTCGGCATCTGGCATCCGGTGATGGTGATGACATGGGAATAACATTTCGCGTTGATGGTGTGTCATAAATAAACATCTCGTGGTTAGCGAAACTGTACACTGAATCATCGTACGTTTTGGTTGCAGAAAATGAGTAGTTTTGCTCTTTAAATTTTTCCCTTGTAGCGAATTAATTACATATACATATTTCTTCATTATATAAAAAAGGCATTAGAGAAAGCTACCAAACATAAATCATCGTAAAAAGATAGTAAATTGCAATCGTAAATGGCGAGATTGCGCAAATGCAGCAAAAGTGTCACGGGATCACTGGCGTGTCCGATAGGAAAATCCTATCCCGTTTCATCAGAAAGGAGGAAGATTTACTGGAGGTCAGCTCGGTCCTTTTTTTTCTCTCACTCACTCCTGTGCCTGAACGTTGCATGCAACGATTGCGACATTGCATTGCCTGGCAGGAAGTCCATCCTGAAACCCCGGTGATGCCCGGTGTCGTCCGGATCGTGACGAATCGGTCAAAGCGAAATCAATTGCAATGGATGACGAATCGATGTTTATCCCTTCGAACACACTTTCTTCCCTCGTTCGCTACGGTGCCCGGGTACATGCAGTCCGTCCACGGCGCATTGTTCCGCAAGTGCTCAGGTTGTAAAGCCGGTGGAAGAAAAATGACGACTCATCATCCCAGTGCCATGACGGGGGACATTGTTACACATGCCGGGTCCGGGGTTTGGAAGCGAGGAAAGCCGATGCTCGAATGCCGGGTGCTCCGTAATGCTCCGCTGTGCCGCTGTGCGCTGCGGGTCTTAATAATAATAACACTGGAAACATACATACATTTTCGAAGACCATTATTTATAATTTCCTTCATTTGTTTGTAACTCCCAGGAACGGTTGAAGGAGTGTGTGGTGCGTTGAGCCCGGTAACATAAGTGGGGGTTTGTTGTTTTTTTCTCTCTCTCTTTAGTTTTACTCGCCCACCACACCCGTACCATCAGGGCCATCGGGCAACGAGACGAACGAACCGGAAAGGAAAGTGTGCGGGGTTAAAGTTACTTGTAGCATAAAATTTACTCACAGCAGGTGGTGAATGAGGGCCGCCAACTCGTCGATTCTCTACCGGCTCCGTTTCGTACGGCGTACGGGTCGTTCGGCTCAGGTTGCGAGGAGCGAGCCTGAGCGTCAAGAACAGCAATCACTGCATCTGATGTATTTGGCAAAACCGGACGGGCACATGGCTTTGCACGTACAGAAGCCCCCGGGGGTGCAGGAACGTCTTGGGACGTGTGCAATCTCAGTGTCAATCTCCACAGCAGAAATAAAGGGAAATTGTAAGTACAACGTACAATCGTTTGCAATCTCCAGTCCGTCAAAACTTGTCTATTTTTACCAGCTTTTGACATGGGGATGTATAATGAAGTTCGCTTTGTTTTATTAGATGCCACACTGGAGGGATCATGAAGAGGGATGCATTTATTTTCAAATTAATTACATTTAGTATAAAGTGTCTAGTGGTGTATCCAGTTTTGATTGCAATAAAACACTAGAACTGCCAAGCGTTTTAAGCGATTTTCTGGAGGTATGTTGGAGTTGGTGTTTATTGGAGATCGTGGAATATATTTGTAAAATTCATGTTTCAACAACCTTAGGATTGTTTGACGTCAAAAAAATAATGTAATGAAAATGAAGCGTTTCTAGTCAAAATGACATTTCCGGTAGTTCTAGTCAAAGTGGGTAAAGAGACTAGGTGGGCTTATCCCTAACGATTTGACACCTGCGCTGTAGAAAAATGAATTAAAATTTGACGTTTGTGGGTTCGATTTTTTGTCAATGTATGTGTGCGAATCATTCGGAGTGTGCTGTGTGTGTGAGTGAAAATATACGTATCACAATCGAACCCATAAACGTCAAATTTGTTTTCAATATGTCTACCGCGTCAAAGCTATAAGCCCACCTAGTCTCTTTACCCACTTTGGTTCTAGTGTTAAACTAAAATACGGGGGAGCTCCGATTATCCGGCTACCTTTTATCCGGCTATCCCATTATCCGTGCAGCTCGGAAATGACAGTTCCAAAGACGAATTGACATATTCACTGCAAACCGGTAATGGCAAGAAATAAAATCCCCAATAGGAAATGATACAATTTGCTCAATTACGACCAAATAGCAGTTAGTTAACAAATTAACATATAGCTTTAGAAAAAATTCTACCCATTGCACAATAAACGCTAATATTTAGCAATCAAAAGAGTTGTGCCTATTATCCGTGATATTCGCTTATCCGGCAAGTGCTGAGTCCCGATGAAAACGGATAATCGGCGTTCCACTGTGATTACAAAACATATTTATTTGAAATGTAATATGAAGAACATCTTTTTTATTATAATTTTGAAGAATACTTTTATCTATAAAAGTACAAACTTTAACATGATGTTTTATATTAAAAAGTATATTAATTAGTAAAATGTTTTTAATAGTTAGATTGACATTATTTTGATCCATTGTTTACCTTCTCGAAGCTTCACCAACATTACTTCAAAAAGGTCCATCGTATACTTAGGAACTTGTGAAGCTAAATTAACCGCTTCCAATCAATAAACGGATTATGGTAGTAATTTATGTTTGTCTTTTGCTAGGGTACATCCCAGGAAAATGTACCCTGTAGTAGCCACCGCAACCGACCTGGGGAGTCCATTTATCCCTTCCCGTACGATAGTGTACACTCTGTCGTCATCGTAACGACTGTTTACTAACCGTTTGCGGCAACAAATTGCACTTAGCAGCTCACTGGCACGGCACCACACACTGGTCCGGCTCATGGGACATGGGATTAGTCAAGCGATTGTAAATAAATCGCTCTTTGCCGACTCCCGCGGCCCCCCAAGTGGACACACTTTCTCCGTCCAAGGTTTTTGTCAACAGTGTACGCGCCACTGTAAACGCCACACCGTGCGATGACCTACATTGTTGGAGCATTTGCGAGAACGAATTATGATGAAATCGCTTTGATGTTTCGCAAGAGTGCCCGATGGTCGGTGGATTTATTTTACTGGCAAAGATGAGGATTATCAAAGCGGGGAGGGGAATACCTTGCTCCAAGAACGGCAGCTGATATGGCGTTCTCCACCACGTTGTCCAGGATTTAATGTGTAAATTGAAATTCGCTTCGTTAATGCTGCGTGTCAATATTGATTTTGCGGAAGGTAGCGACTCTATGTGGACTGAGTCTTTAAAAACGTCATTGTGAAATCGTTGGGTGAAAGATGGTTAAGATTATTCAAACATCACCAAAGAATGATCTATTGCCGAAGGAATTCTTTCCTTACCAACATTGCCATCTTGATGACGGCAAACTAGTCGTTCGGCTGGAAAAGTGATATATTTTTATTTCATATCCATTACTGGCAACGTGTCCAATACTCACAAAATACATCACCGGATATCGTCGTATCGGCTGTTTCGCTTCACTATTTGACCGTCATCGACGCCATCTTGGTGGGATCAGTTTTCACTCGCCCCAGTGTCGAGTCAACATTCGACTGTCTCGTCAGGAGCAGCGAATGAAATTAGACCACCCACCCGACACGGTTGCTCACTGGTAAGACATCCAACAGCCGACGATTCCGTTTCCGCCCGCGGGTGGAGGAGGGAAAATTCGGAAATCTCGTTACATCGTCCACACACCGGGAGGTCGTCTGCAATTAAGACGATACGGCCACGTGCAACGTTATGGCGGCGTGCGTGTACGGATTATGGAAAATCCGGCCCGTGACACAGTATACCTGCTTCTTCGGTTCAGCATTTATCTGGTGAAGGTTTTGATACCTACCGGTCGTCTTCAATTACGACCGCCAGTACGGTCGGTCACGTTGGCAACGGTTTGGCTTCGTGCGGCCAACGAAGCAAACGTTTTTCGGTATGCTCTTGACGGTTATTATTACGATTTTACTTCACTGCGTGGTGTCGCTCGTCTGCACTTACACGTCGAAACAATAAATAACTTCCTGCGTTTTCCCCAAATGGTCTCCAGGGTTGAAGGAGGGGGAAGGGAGGGCCCGGGGATGCGTGGGAACTTGTTGTGCTCGGTGGTGAGTTATTATTTTTATTTTGCCATCCGAAGCCAGCCCGCCAGCAATCCCATGAAATGTGATCGAAATGGTTCGTAAATAAATGTCTTGCGTTGTTTTTCGTCGTTTGGTACGCTTCTCAATATCCCCCGGCCTCCGTACGGGTCATGGATACGAGGCTCGGATAAATTGAATTTCATAATCGTTTGATGGAATTCTAGCGAACGTATCATAAATACATAAACATCTGCTGTCACGTCGGTCGCGGTGGAAAACAATGTGGAAAGACGCTTATAAAACAAGTGTTGCTTTGCTTAAATTGAAGTTATTTAAACCGTGAAATGTAAGTAGCTTAAATAAAAAAGATATTTTGAAAGTAATATTTTTGACATAAACGGATTTTTTTTTTGTTAATTTATATTTTAAGGCGAAACGACACACTTCCTGAAAGTAAAATAACTATCGAAATATGTTTATTGTTTGATAAAACACAAATTGTTATCAATTAAAGATAGATTTGTTTGTTTAAAAAGTTTCTTTTGATAAATATATTGTGACACCTCGGACCGATGTATTTACTTGAAACAAACAACCGTTGTTGAGCAAAACACAATTGTACATTGTCGTTGATTGTTGCTAGCAAAACTGTTTGGGTTTTGCTTTCAAGCTATATAAACATTAAAAAACCGTAAGCAACAAATTGGTTTTTGAAATTATGGGTTTGCTTTTGGTATTTAACAAAGTGCTCTTTGTTAGATTTATTTATTTTTCACTAAAATGAGAACCAATATTTTTCGTTAAATAAGTTCAGTATAAACTTGAATATAAAGATAAAATATTTTGAAACAATGAACAAACAACTTTAAAAAATATGTAAAGAACATAAGTCGAATAATAAAAATAAATTGCTTTAATAAATTAAAAAAATTCCAATAAACAGTTGAATAGAAGATATGTAAATACACACTAGGAAAAAAGTTGCCAATGGAGAGACAGAACAGCAATCGATACATGGTTAAACATTTAATCCATTTAAGCATAATTTGTAAAATGAAAGAAAAGCTTTGTTAACGCCACCTAGCAACATGTATTACAAATGGCGTTCCCCTTTAGTACTTGCCCTGCTCGGACAAGGAAATATGAAGTCGTGTTTCGTGTGTCCGGGAAGGTACACACACCTTTCACATCCGGTGTCGGTGACATGGGAGTGATATATCGAATGCTGGACGAGTGGACGATAATGTTGGTACATTATGCCATCGGTACAAACGCGGGTAAACGACAAGCAAACAGCAAACGCACATATTACACCGAACAAGCATTCGACCGAGAATGCAACCGATTGTACTGCGCGCGAGTCCTCCGCTCCGAGGCAAATCAATCAAATGTGTGTGCGTTTACGATCGCGATAGTGAGCTTTCATGATGGAACAGAACATAGGATCCTTCTTCTCTCCTTCCCCCGAGTTGGTCAATAGCCTCGGTTCCGTTCCATGGATGTGGCCGCAAGATTCCACAATCAAACCGCAGTAAATGGCGCCATTAAAATCCACTCGCATATGTCAATAGTGCGGGAAGCAGGCACATGTGACGTGTTACGTCTTTATGCGTTAGAAGCCGACTTTACCCAACCCTCGGGGTTTATTTTTCCGTTTCAATTGTGTAAAGTTGATGTGCCCAATGGGGCGGAGTCCATCCATCCGTTTATCAACCTCATCATCATCGAGTGTGGTTGGCCCCCAGCACTGCTGGGTGAAACGCCATGCCAGGAATGCTGTTTACGTTGTCGGTCATTCGGCTTAATTTATCTTTATTTGCTTAATGTTGGCTGAAAGAGGACGGCGGCGATCGTTTACCGAACCTTTCGATACTGTCGAGAGTACAACGAGCAAAGAACTGTCGATGAATTTCGTTTGAAGCTCGTAACGCAAGTAAAAGCGATGGCGGGTGATTAGGGGTGGTTGGGTACTTGGGTGGTTGGCTACATACATTAATTGATCTGTGTATTATTATCGTTCGTGTCTGTCCGCCATCCTCCTCATCACAACTCCGCTTCTACTGAGCTCCATTTCTCTCGCCGGCGGAGTAATCGATGTCTAACAACGAGGCGTGAAATGTTACTATTAAGTTCCTTTCCGTACTTCTTACTAACATCCTCTCGCATGTGTCGGAAACACTTTGCAAAAGGTTCTGCGTCCGGAAAAGTGGTTTGTCTTTGCGGGGGGTGGTGGGAGAAGGTGCGCAACAACAGGGGCGTAGATCATTGCGCGATGGCCGCTGCAATGCTGCACTCTGCCGCAGTATGTGTGCATGCATGCAGCGGATTTAATAAATACGGGAATTAATTCGACGCTCTCAACGCCCAGCAAGGTGTGCACGCGCGTTTGTTGTTGCACCAAACTACGAGCACTCCGAAGAAGGCTTTTTGAAAGCCATTGCCCTGTCGCAAGGTGAAAGGGAGAGAGAGCATATGGGGCAAGGCGTATAATTTATGGTTTATCGATAATAAATTACGAGCGATTATAATTGATTTAACGTGTAGCTGTGGCGCGACCTATAAGGCAACACCATTTCCTGTCATCCGGTCGTACCGTGTCGCTGCATACTTTGTCAGCTGCCCGCGTACGGGGGCAGTGTTTCCTAATTTAACCTTAACTAAATCGCTAGATGTTATCAAGATTTGCTGTATTAAAGGTAATATTCCACCAGTATACATTTTTAGAAAGATTTATTAGCTGAATGAATTGATACAGCTTAAGTTATGCTATTTCCCATCGTTTTTTCCATGATAGAGAATATCGACCCAGTTCTAAAAATAAATCCTCAAGGAAATGGGAAACTTTCTCATGGCATTCAAGTCATTCCTGGCGTTTGTATGGTGGCTGTGTACAAGAACGCACTTAAGCGGCGGGATTTCATCCGCCTCTTTAGCTCAGTGGTAGAGCGCTGGTCTCGTAAACCAGCGGTCGTGAGTTCAAACCTCACAGGAGGCAATGATGAATAATTGACAATTTATTTTGGTTTTTTAATGAGTTTTTAAGAGTTTTTTAATAATACTTTTAGTAAGTTTGATTAATAAACTATCTTATTTATTCACAAAAATCGTATTTATTTTTTTTTTAATTAACGATGTGAACAATGTTCGGAATATGTTTGATCTTGCTATGCCAAGACCATGTTTGAAGTTATTGAAAGTTGTTTGAAAGTTGTTACAATCAAATCCTTGGCAAACAAGGCCTAACAATAATTGCTTTAAAATCGATTGAAATATTTCATTCAAAACTTTGTACGAAGCTTTAATCAATACAACAAAAGACATATTTATATTTAATTATTAAGTATTCGTCCTTCAATTCATTCGTCCTTTAGCAGAAAAGCCCGACACAAATAATCCCGCATGTAACGCATCTTACACTGAAGAGAAAGTCAATGAGCTGCATGTAAAAACCTTTGCCACGTGTTCTTTTGCGAACCAATTTCGTGACGAAAAGGGTACATTGTGCAACGGTCCTGAACCATTTCTGTATGCTTCAAGCATACAACACCAACCCTGCTATCGGAAAGGTTGGTTCACCCCCTTTCACCTGGCTTGAAGGACATACGGGGCCTTTTAACGTTGTTTTTTGTCATCCCGCGGTTTGCATCGCGCGCTCCCTGCCGGCAGTAATTATGACATTTATATTATTTTGTCATTAATTTTAATATAGTTCCCCCACGGCGTTCAGGGGGTTCTTGTTTATCTTCCATTTCGCTTCCTTCCTGCTGGCGACACACGCATGGGTTCGTGTACCGATGCTGTACGAATCCGTCCTCACAATCCTCTCCGGCGCAGTGTGATGGCCGTCGAACATATTTGTAGCTCAGTGGAAGATAATAATGAACGGGGAGTGCACCAAAAACCGGACCCATTCCAACGATTTGCGTTTGATGATCGTTGTCGAAACGAGCTAATTTATCAATCAGCATGCAACCCAACCGAAACCATAAGCAAAATGGACTCCCCTTCTCTCCCTCTTTCTCTCTCTGCTTATCATGAATGAGGCTGTGCCCAAGGTCCCACGTGTATGTCCTTTGTCGGTTTGAAACAATTAGAGCGAAAGCGAACGCCATTTCGTGGCCACGCAATGTTCGGCGAACGGTTAAATTCAATTTCGCGAGATGCAAATGATTTAAAATTAATTACCAACATCAATCGAATCGGGCGCCACACAAGCGTAATGAATAATTCGATTGACGGTTGTATAGGGGAAAATCAATCAAAGTGGAAATTTAGCTAAAAATCATTTTGACTGGAATAAATGATACACCGGAGGAGGAAATAAAAATTAAAATGATGTCATTTGTTTTTTTTGGCATTGTGCATCATAGATGAATAAATTCCATTTTATGGAACGTTAAATTGATAACGTTTGTTGTGTAGAAATGGGTTTTCTTTTAATTTATTACATTTATTATTGACCACTGCGTGTTGATTTAAATAGTTTAAACATTTGCACATTTTATTACACAAACCAAACACATTTTTTCGCTTATGGCGGAGCGTAAAAATTTTACAATCGATTGCTTTTATGTAAACTATTTCACTTTTTGCGTGAAGGACAAATTTGGTGCGACGGGAGTGCGGCTTGCGGCGGCCGAGGCAGAATTAGCATTTGGATTGGTGTTTCGTGCTAGTCGCTACTCCATTTGTCACATTCCCGCGGCCATTTGTGCGAATGTCGGTCGTTATCGTGTCACGTACTGGTCGTAACAGTACCGACGGGAAGGAAGCGCATTTGCTTAGCATAAATAACAACGACGGCCGTTTTGTTGTGTTGACTCTGTCTGGCGTGCTTTTGCCCTACAGCGGGGGGAGGTGAATACATTTTTCAAATCACACCACACTTTCCAGACAATATTTTTCCTCCCTTCTCCCGCGCCTCCACCACCTACCCGCCCACGTGGTTCACCCTTGTGTGACACGTCGCTGTTGGAAGCTGTGCGTTAGATCACCGGTGGGGCGGTTTGAAAATGTTTGCCATTGTGATAAAATTGTGAGGATTTTTCCACGTCCATACTAATAAGTGGGGAAGTTTTTTTTTCTTCCTTTTTTAGACCAGACAAGGATCAATAGAAACACTTGGATAGGATATGTTGTTGTATTCGATTTGTCCCTGGAAAACGACCCTGAATCAATCATTTTTTGACTTTATGACACTGAAAATTATCGATAAAAACTCCGTTGTATTTCTATTGGTTGTCTAATATTTCGTCATAGATCGGAATTTTTTAAAAAGTAAAAACTGACCTTAAGAATAAAAAATTTATCTCGAAGAGGAATAAAATTAATATTCACCTCAATTATGATTATTGTTTTGAACGATTAATTGTTCAATTAGGATTTCATCATAATTAACTTCTTTTTCTCAAAGTATGACACTATATTGTCCAAGTTTATTATAATTGATATATTTTCCAGGCCATTTACCATACTTTATGAGGATAAGGACGTTAAACTTAATATGGCTGACGTTTACTACCCTCAAAAACTTTATGCATAATTTATTTCGCTTCTAATTTAAGTATATTACAGTTATCAAAAAAGTTAAGTGTCATATTTCTTGGAAAAATAAATTTACTATTACAGCATGTTCCCGAAACGTGTTTCCTATTGACTATTCCAAAGCATGCTCACCATGGCCATGTCACTGCCATAAATAAAATCATACCGTGTGGATGTAATTTCGTGATAAATGCTTTCCCAGCGACGTGTTTCGTTCTGTTTTAGTTTTTTTTATTTTCATCGAAAGCACACGTGTAAGACACAGCCCATGCGGGAGCCTAAAACTCGGTACCGAAATGCTGTGCGGGATTTTTTTTCCTTTTTTAGTTTCTGTCATGTGTTAATGCTCAACGAATGATAGCCCTTCCGTGGTACGTGGTTTGCGGTCGTTTGCCTTTCGAAAAAGAATTAGCCAATGGTTTGTGCTTGCCGACCGCAGCCACTATATAGGTCCGTGCTGCAGAAAAGCCATAAAACAATAAAGTACATTTATCTCGTGAATTCGCGTGTACGCGGTAGTTGCATGTACGAGCGTTACATCCCAACCGTACATTCCCGACGATGGTATTACCCCCGGGGGTCGGGACTGACAGCAAAATATGACAACTGCGTGCGAGTCCCCCCCGGGCCCGGTGACTCCACTATCTCGAGGCCCGCATAAGTGAGCCAGCAATGTTTGGCACGAACTGGTGCACGCTCACCACGTGGATGGCATGAAATTGATGCACCATTGGGTTACATGATCGGATGATTGTCCACGGCTTGGTTCCCCGTTCACAAAAGGGGGTCGGGGCAACAATGTGGCCATTTCCCGACACACTAGATGCGAAACAACAAAAACACATTCTTAGCCTCGTTTTGTGGAAGCTTTCAGTTTTACTATCACAACGGCCCTCGACATCGGGGCGCTTCTCGCGTGTAGTATGCTCTTCCGGCTCGCTGCACATTCATAACATTAACTCCAGCCGGTCGAAGCGTACTGTCTCGCACGGCCTCGTGCTGACATTATTTGATAACAGTGCGAAAGTGAAACAAAAACAAAACAGCCACCAGCGTTAATCGTATGTGGGTAAATGGTGGCTCGCAAAAGGAACTCGGGGGAAACAATGTATGTGCGCTGGAACCGCTGGCAGGTAACCCAGCCCGCGGGGGGGTCGCAGTTTTCTACTACATGCGGGAACGGATTTCCTCAAGCTGAAAAACCATGAAGATGAACGTTAAAAGTTAACGGATAACAAAGTGCGTGTGTGTTCTGCTTGTGTTTACCGTGTGCAAGATGCTCCACAGTCTGTCCTCGCCGTATTGTTACTGCGGCTTGGTAGGGGAAGAAGAAAAAAAACAGACGGCAATGGTGAGCTATTTTCATTTTTCTTTCCCTTTCCCATCCGGGAGGTTCCTTCCCGGTAGGTTCGTGTTCGCGCTGCAATCAAAAGCGATCGCGGAAAATGAGCACAAAGTGGCGAACAAATGTAAGCGAGACGACCGCTGACGAACACAATGTGTGTCGTGACGCTGAAGGCCGCGCGCGCGTTATTGTATTAAATAACATCCTCCCTCGCTACGGATGATGATTATGATGTACTGCTGCGTACAGCGAACTAGACGGCCGTACATTACGGTCCCTGGAGGTGCTGGCTTTGTGCGTGGTTAGTGGGCATGTTTAAGTCGATCGGGTAGTACGGCTGCCGAGGGTTTTGCCGGGGAAGGGAATTAACAAGTTTCTCGGTGATTGAAGGGTAATTGGCATTGTGTCTTGTGTTATGATAAAGTGCATCCAGGGTGCATACCGACAAAGTCGACAAAGCATTTCCGCATGAGTGGGAACTTGTTGAAAAAAAAACTGTGATATAGCCATGTGACATATGCATTGAGATATTGCACAAGCAATGAATTGGATATGATCACTTATTTCTTCACTCATATATTATAAGAGCACTTAGATATTATTAGAGCATTGAATTGTATATTGAGTTGGGCTTTTATTTACTCTATAATCATCAACTTGTACGAAAATAGACGAAGATACTGCTATAGATGCTTGCAATATACTTAGAAACGGCTTCAAATTCTGGGACACGATTTTCTTCCGTATATTTCCAATTCCTTGGCATCGCGGATGACATTGACATCATCGAAAGTACATCTACGTCGGGGTGAGTGTAACGCGAAACCTTAAGGATTTTATTGAGCATCAATGGCTATCCTAAGAACTTATTTCAGCGTAAAAGAGGTGTAAATCGTTCTTGAAACCATGCATTGAAGAGTTGGTTTCAAGTCAAAGTGTTCCTAGAAGTTGTTGAAGTTTCTTATCACTACTAACAAAGGTTCGTTAATGGTAGGTGAGGAGTTCCGCTACCTAGATGAGAAGAATCCGTGAAATCCGCGAAATACTAAGGCCTCCACAGAACTTCTACAATCCAGCAGACTCCATAAAGATACAAAATACGGTATATCACGACCGGAAGTCCTGTTTTGCCACTCTTGGAGTCTTGAGTGCTCACAAATTTCGTGTGGCGAGAGTCTTCTTAGCAGGTCATAAGGAGAAGCAGCATAAATACCGAGCTAATTGAGCTATTCGCGTTGAGCACATATCCTGACGGGGATCAAAACTGGAAAGATACAATAGTTGGAGCACGTGTTGGTGATACTGAGCTCATTCTCCATTTCTCTGTCCATGTTGGATCAAAAGGAGCAAAACCTGTCAAATATTGGATGTACCAGGAAAAAGGAAAGCGGCCTTGGACCGAGTTACCAAGAAATGAATTGGTGACCTGGTTATGTTAGCACAACGTTCTCAACTATAAGAGTCTCAACAAAGAAAATACTGTTCACTAAAATACTCTCAAAACTTAAAAAGGAATTCTATTTCGGAACGATGTTCAGTTTACTTTGGACGGACATAGAAAATTCTCCAAAGTACAACGGCGACTCTTAAACTCTGACAATTTCATCCTGTAATGACTAATTAATCTAACGCGAGATACCATCGATGTAATGCGGAAATGGATTTATTCATCAGTCAAATTCTCCATTATTATAATTTTCACAGTACTCCGTTATTAATATTTAAGAAGTATGCGAAATAACACTCCCAACATAATTGGAAGGACTAGTAAAAGGGATGATAATGCTCACAATTAAAATAATTTAATCGAATTAAAAAGAACATAACTTAAAGTGCTGTACTTCAAAACAAAACACGAAGCAATTTATTCTTGCAGAATATCTGTAAATGTTTTTCCCCCAAACAACTCACACATGTGCACTTATCGTCAAATTCGAAAGCGATGCTTTAACAACACTTTCTTGAAAGAACCCGGTAATTAAATAAATGCAATTTTCTTTGCACAACAACAAAAACGAAAAAAAAACCGCTCTTTCACCCGAAGTTCGCGCAAGTTCCGAGCCGATTATGCCATCTGTTACTGTGCTGTGTTCACGGCAATGGCCAGCCAGTAGTTAGCTTGATTGCGACAACTTAAATGCTGCACAAGTTAAGAAAAGAACGGTCCGGGAATGGGCGCCCTTGGATGTGGCCACTTACCGAGATGCTTGAGTGAAAAGCAAAAACTGAAAACTACAACCAATCAGGAAATGGCATTCGAAAGGGAGCGAAAACTATATCCCAATCCCCAAACTGTTTTTGCTACGTTGCTCAATTACAGGGTTTGAGGAGTATGTTTGGGACATTGCGGATCGTAGGATCCAAGGTTTTGGAGCGTTTTCGTTACTAGGGAATGGAAGATGGAACATGGTCCACTTGATAATGATGTTCAATGATGTTTAGCTAATGTTGTCCTGTCGTTGCATTCCTTGCATTCACCACCCCGGGGGGAACAGAGCGAAAACCCTTCGGCGTCACATGCACTCTACAATTTACGCCACTCTTGCCATTGCTTCCAACATTATCGCCATTTGTACATGCGTTGCGTTGTCGTCAATGCACAATTAGCTGTCGATTAAAAGCATCGTTTCTACGAGTTCGCTCTAGTATGGCTGCGCAGATGTTCGAAGGCACTTTGCAGCGATTGAAAGCGGAGTTCTGGAAGATACACACAGTTCTTTCTATTTTTTTTCCGTACCAAACCATTCAGCAAGGGAAGCCATGCAGTAAAATTGATGCCATTGTTGCCCGCAGCTACGACATGATAAATTGAGTGCGAGTCTCTTTACTTTTGCCGATTATTTATTCAGTACCGACAACGAAGCCTGGCAGAAGGGGGAACACAAGGGCTTCCTTTCAGTTACTATGCGGTGAACGGAAGAAAAATGTCGCTCGACAACAATCATCGATATTTTGTCACCGCGCACATGTGGTCTTCGGCCCACCAGCACCGGGTGCCCGCCGTGCAATCAATGGATGGATTGCCGGGAAGCATAAATATCACCATCGCTGGAATTATATTAGGAAAACTCGTTTGACAGACAATGTCAACGGCAGCCTCCACAAGGGAAGGCATTAGACGCCACGGCGATATTTGGACGGACGCAGCTGATTTCGGGAAGTATTAATATTCGTTATTAGGCAAACGATCGAAATAGCAGTCTGTGGCCATATTAAACAGTTCCGAAGAATATCACACGCACGCACACATGCGTAAGTATTTATGGGTAAAATTATAGCGCAAAAGAAAGCCCAAAAATTTTAAAATGGGTGATGTGCGCGCTGGGAAAACTAAAACATGTTCCCAGGGCCGCACACATGACAGTAACGACGACCGACTCGGTCGTGCACTGTGGGCGTAAATGTGTCAAGGGGGAATTGTAATTTATGGAAATGCATAACCACAAACGAATGCCGTACTATCGTTAACATCGAGGGTGGGCAAATCATAATGGCAGAACCAGATCCCAGCGCACAGGCGGAGTGCAAATTTTCCCGTGATTAATTGAAGCCTTCCTGGTTGGGATGGTTTGTTGATGATAAGCGAAATCTTGCAGACGTGTTTGTGTTGGGAATGAAATAAATTCGCTAAAATGTTGTGTCATGTTGTCGTTTACGCTTGTGGTTGAATTAAAGTACAATTCTTGATAGAAAGTTTTTAAAAATTGTAATGCTATATAATGAAGACTGATGGATAAAATCTATCAAATCTTTTGATATTCGATTGATTCTCAAAAATTGTTCTTCGTCAGACAAACACACAGCTTTAACTATTCTGTTTTGCCAGATGTATCTTGATGGTTTTTAATGGTTTAAATTCAACTTTGTAGATATTTTATACAATCTCAAGGTTTCTAAAACTTATTTACTAATAAAAAAAAACTTTTCAAGAGGGTTATTTTAATGGGAACATCTGATCTATATTTATATTTTAACTTTATAATTGTTTGTAGTATGGGTTATATAAGAAATGCTAAAACTTATCTACTAACTTAGAGAATAACATGAATGCTTTTGAAAAAAATTGAGGGGTTGTTGAGAGAATGGAATGATTCAGGAGATTCAGAAAGGAACAAGAGGAGAGATGTGGAAATCGAACAAATGAGATGCAGATTTGAAAATTCTCATCGCTATTAGAACCGAATCTTTATGCATGATATGGAACGAGATATCGGTGAGGAGAACTGATGAGTCGATCAGAATTATGAAGGAGAGCATCGATAAAAGACAATTACTCAATTAGACGACGTCTTTCCAGAGATTCCAAACGAAGAAGTTGACACCGTCTTCTGTATGGGAGTTTGGGAATTGGGAGTCCATATAACGGAACTATTTTCAAGAATTGGTTTAACCAGGGTATAATATAACGATTTTAGTTCCAGTAGATCTGCAAAGTTGACTGCCTTACGTTTAAGTAAGTCGAGGGTTCTACTAGCCGTGGTGAAAGTAACTAAGTATATACTAAGTACCAAGATGCATTTATAATCCTAGTATATTTCATGTCTTCTAAAACTACTACCAGAAAGTTCCATTATCTCAACAAACAGCTCACTAAAGATTCATTTCAACATCTGAAACGTAAACCAATTTTAAAAATAGTTTAGAATTTAATTTTATACTGCAATCATATTTATATACCCCTGTGGGGTATTCAACTAGTTGTTAATGGTTGAAAATAAATCATTTTACCAGCAAATTAAAGCCGAACCGATTTAAAAATCAATTAAACCTAATTCGTCACTCTGGTCAGAACGCCAGAACCGTACAAAGTCTCGTTTGCAATTAAGTTCGCCTCCCCGCTTGTGTTGAACTTGCATTAACGATCCCGACGGTACGTTTCTTCCGATCGGGATTACAACATCGTTGTGGGTTGTTGCGGTCACCCCACGGCCACACCACCCCCAATATCGAAAAGAACACAACCGCAACGTTCTCTACCGTGCACTGCGGTAAAACGCATTAACGGCATAATCCCAACGCAAGACAGGAATGCCATTTCCTAATCTCTACTAGATTAATTTTTATGACCAACTCATCCGACTTCCATTCCATTTCTCGCATTTGCCCACCCACCGTGTGGGGCCGGTGGTTTTTTCGGTTTGGCGTACAATCGCATCAATCAAGCCCATTGCATGAAATCGTTTTCAGAATCGCGCAGTAAGAGAGCAAAACCCCGGGGTCGGTTATTTGGAATGCTGAAAATCAATCACTTCTCATCGATTTTCGGTTTCGGTCGGCTGTGCTCCGTTGGTCAAATCATGCGGGTTGTGGCTATCGGAGGAATGGTTCACCGGTTCGACCCGATGGACAGTCGGACCAGACAATGAAATCGAAATTGTGAAGAGTGAGTGAGAGAAAACCATGGGTTTTCTTCGTTCTGCTCACAACCACAGCCACAAACGCATGCTGATCAGGGCAAAAGTTTTCCCAGCCCCCCTTGCCCTGAGGCCCGCGTTCCAGCCGGTCGGTACTAAGGCACACCGCATCACACCACAATCGCAAACACGGGGCCCTTGTTTTATTATGATTGATGCCCCGAAGGCTCAGCGAATTGGAAGCAATCAGTCTCCGGATGAATGAAGCCATGAGCCGCGACGCGAAACCGAACGCAAAACGAGTCCATGAATCCGCTCGGAAGCAATCCGCACCGGAGTGGGCGCGGGAACGCGCCGAGCTTAAGCCGTGGAGATGAAAAATAAACAGCTGAACCGTTGCGGAAACGTTGGAAAGATGCCACGAGATGGATGCCAAACACAAAATACAGCAGTAGATAAAAATGCACACGTTACTTTTTTTTACTCTGTTGTTGTTGCTTTCCTCTCTGGACCCGCCTGGAACCGGACGGAACGGACAGAACCGAATGAAGCGGAATGGAAGCATTGAATTCAGCGCACAAACGCACCATCCACGCTTGTGCGCTTGTGTGCAAAAGGTTAATTAGCATAAATTTATTAATCATAAATTTTATACTCGCCGCAACCTTTTGGGAACGCTAGGCCAGGGGAAAGAACCCACGAATCCCCGCTCCCGTACCAATATTGAAAGCCGTCGGTTTTTTGGATTTGTATGCGGAATAATTTATACAATTTCATGTTTCACTGCCGCATGTTTCACTCACAATAAAATGCACACATACACGCGCACATATTGAGCGACACTGGCGTACCTTAGCCTGTGGACTGTTATTATTATTATTATCTGATTTTCATTCATCAGTCACAGAAGGAAAATCAACCGAATCAATTCCTTCGGTCACCGTTTTCGAGCGGAACCAAATGGGGGAAGGGACCACACCGTCCCGGGTGGTGGTGTACTTTCATGCCGAGGGTAGTAGCAGCCTGCAAGGGGGAGAAACAACGTAACAGAAGAAGAAGGAAGGCAGTGGGCACAGCAAAACATGTATAATTCATCTTGCCATAAACATAAAATTACGAATAATGATCGATTGTTGGAAATAACAATAAACTATACATTTATTCACAAATTCCGTCCCCGTTCCTTTGATTGAGGGGTGCTGTGTTTGGGAGGTGAAACAAGGGGTTCCCAGGGCTGGGGAGGACGGCGAACTCATGCAACGCATTCTCCCGTTGTGAGCGTGTGAGAGGAACGGGGCTGTTAAGACGCATTCGAGAAATGGGGAGGGTAAAAGGAGTCGTTAATTTTCCATTTCATTACACCGTACAAAACAACAAGTTCCATTTCCAGCCACATTGGTGGTGCTTAACGAATGGGAATTCGACGATCAATGTGATAATAATGTTACGGGACTACGGCGGAATGCACGGAAACAGGAAACTAAACTTTTTATCACGGTCTCTTTAACTGACAAACTGTCCGCGGGCTGGATAGATGCGTCTCGCACTAAACGCACTGAGCTGAAGAAGTTGTTTACCCAAGTGTTTATGGTTCTGGGCGCACGAAGACATAAGGGTCGGGATTGTATTTTGTTTTGTTTTTTCGGTGCTGTGTGCGTTCTAAGCATCTTGGTGGTGGATAACGTAAAGCAGCGAGATAATAAGACCTATAGTCAATTATTATCATGATATCGAGACAGGGGAAAATGTCTGTACCGTACCATCCAACCACCATCATTCGGGACCACCAACTCGAAAACTCGAGAACAGACAACAACTCCCAAATTGGTGACGAGACACAAAGACGTTCCATTTGAATCATACAGGCTCGTCTACAACGGCCACGGTTTGGGACAAGCGAAAATGGGAAGAAATTCTACCTCACAACATGGCTTCAGTCTTTAGGGAACTCCGACCCAACAACAAAAAAACATTCGCTCACAACCACCTACTCCACAGTGCACCAGATAACAAAAGGATCTTTGTGACTCTTTGGGTTTTTTGGTGGGCGATTGAAAATGGATGGCGGTTTGAAGCCGTTTGAAAGTTTGTGTGCCAGTGTGGAAATTGTTGGAATTGAGAAGAATGAAGATAAATTAAGATGAAATATGTCACCAGCAGATAGTGCCAGACAGTATACACGAGTTGTACGTATCGGAGGGCGTGGATCCTCCAAACCACAAAAAACAGTGTGGGACGAAAATGATCGTACAACTTCATCCACCGCCGGAAGACTTGGACGAACCTTGGAAAAAGAAAAGTGTAATCCTTTATACGTGCGAATGGCAACCCTTTTTCACCCAAGTCGATGTATTGTTTATCGCTCTCGTGACGATTGTTGGGCGAGTGCCTTTCGAACTGAAAAGAACAAAATACGCAAAGAGTGTACCCGTTAGAAGAGGCCTCTCCAGAAGTACAATCGTGCAGTGGCAAAAACTTTTCTTCCCCGTCGTTTTCGATCGTTCGAAAAGTAGGGAAAATCCACCAAGCTAGCGTTGGTGACCTCCACCGAGTTATTCGAGTGGGTCCTTACGTCTATACAGCACGTCACAACGAGCATGACTGTGTATCGTGAATGATGGACGGGGTAGGACGGTTCTTCACGCACCATAGCACCTACCAAAACGGTGCAACGAAACGGTCCTGGTGTGAGTCTGTCTGCCAAGAATTACCTCCAGCAGAGGCAAAAATCAAGACAAATCATAGACGTGGCAGCAACTGCACGCGCACCGAACGAGACCAGGAACGGTTGCCCCTTCATGGTGGTTGGTCTCGTTCGGTTCTTCTTCCATGTGAACGGAACCGTACTGAGCACAGCATAAAGAAGAAGGGATGTGCATTTTATGGTGCTTTAAAATTGTACTTTTAATTGAAAAATGTGACGTAAATTATGATTCATACTGCGCTCCATAGAATCGTGAGGTCTCCCACCATGGGAGACCGGGTCGTTCGGTTGGAAATGAACAACTTCCTTCATTCTGTACGAGTATGCCAGATCGTGGGATGAGAGGATGATAATAAAAATAATAATATTCTCACCCACATGGATGTACATTGGCCTATGGGAGAGTTCCCTTCATGAAGAGGATGTGGCACAGTGGACAGAATTATAATAATAACTTCACTTATTAGAGATTCTCGTCAACTCTGGTTGAAATGTCAATGTTTCAGCTGAAAGAATCAATTTTTTATGCAGGCAACGTATCAGACAAATTGAAATTGTTTATTATGAAACAATATGTATATTCAGAAATATTTTTTTTCACATCCTCAACTCCTCGTAAGAGAAAAAAAAGATAAGTTGAAACTTTTTTTCCCTTCCAAGACTCACAAACTTTGTCATGCAAAACTGGAATATATTTAAAACTTCAACGATTATACATGTAAAACGCTTAAATTACAATCCAGCACCAGATTTTGGGCCCATTTCCTCCGAATATCGTTTTTTTCTCGAACTGCACCCGACGTATAGCGCTTACAGGCGCTGAATGAATAATGGATCATTTTGTAATAAAACATCGGCAAATGGTTCCCGGGAACTTTGCCCAACACACTGCTCGGTACGTACGTACAGCAAAACTGGAGTTGAAGTTGGTGGTCGTTTGCAAAATTTAGAACCTAATTGCTCAGTCTAGTAAGGGAAAGCAGAAAAAACTTACCGTCCAGTTTCGTCTTGCACATCTTGGTTCTGCTATGCAGGTCCATTATTGCAATCCATCCTGACCGGTCCCATTCCGGCGGTGGTGCATTATTATTTCCCGCTTGCTCCGTTCGCTTTGCGGAACTCTTGGGAACTCTGGCACTGGTCTCCAGGGAGCTGAAACGAGCAGAAATTTGAATGCCAAATGATCTTCAGGAACCTGCAGTGCATAACATTTATCAGAATGTTGGAATGCTAGATGTAGAGAAAAGTGTGTACTGGAACAGTGGAAATCTTCATTGAAGGATTTTTTTGTGTGTGGCTCTCTCTCTCGCCTCTCGAATGGACGATCACGATGGGTCTGTATTCACCGATGTAACTGAACCGCCTCAAAATTCCATCTTCCATAGCAATACTTGGTCCATGTAATAAACTGGCAAAATTATTGTCTACGTGCAATGGAAGTCTTTGCCCCAAGACAACATTTTCATACGAACGAGATGGCCTTCCAACGAATGTAGGAATGGCGACTTGTGCTTGTACCAAAAGTTTCGTGGAGACTGGTACAAGCGTCTAAGGCTATTTATTTTCCCCATGTTACATTCGTTACAGGCATTCTGCTGTATGGTTTACTACTTCAAATAGTGCTTTTTAAAAGTGAACTTCCACTGATAGGCAAGCGTATCGTGCAGTCCAGTGAGAAATAATGAAAATCTCTTATCATCCAACTTATTTGATAAACATATGAATGATTCGTTTGCTTTTTACTAATAACTTCCATCACTCTCATCTTATCGTTAACAGCACCATAAAACTGTAGAGCCTAAGTATTCCGGATGAACATCATCTAAAAAAACACACACAACACAAACATCATCAGCAAAAGGACAACTTCACGACGGCAGGCATTAGCATGAGCAACTTTTCCCATCAAAGTGAACCACTTTTGGCTGACACACGATGCTGGAAACATTCGCCGGGCGAGCGTCCGGGTACCATGTGTCTTGGCCGCACTTTAACGTCACGTTTGCCGAAAGCAGCATAATGTGCCCGTTTGCCGGTGGGATATCAAGCATAAACCCAACAGAGATTCCTTGCCGGAATGGTACAGATTCCAGGCGTATGTGGCGCTAGGATTCCCACACAGGGTGAACATATGAAGAAAGCAGCTACTTTGCTCGGTAACCCTCTGTGTGGACATAGACGGAAAACCATGAGAGAGAGAGAGAGAGAGAGAGAGAGAGAGAGAGAGAGACAGAGAGAAAGAGAGAAAACTTCAAAATAAATACACCAAACCGGAATGAGACTATCAGGCAGGGGACCCGTATAGGCCATCCAGCGTCAAAGGAAAACATTGTTTAAACAACGAAAAATTTTAATTTCAAATTTCAATATAAGATCATAAACATTCCTTCATGCCAGGAGAGGGGGGTTTCTCTGTCGGGTTTTTGGGGGAGTTCTTTTAGTGCACGGTGTCGCTTTAGTGTCGTACATTCCGGACGAGTAAAATGGGCAGACTGGGCTACTCTATCAAAGAGCAGCATCCGACCGCAAATCTAGTGGTCTTATGACCAAATTTTAGGTCAAATATTCTTGTTAAAATGTTGAATAATTTTAAACGCCACGCCGCATTATATTGTGTCTCGTTTTGGAGAACAAGCCTATTTATGATGCCTCCTCCTCTGTGAAGCATAAACCCAAATATCGCATTTTCCCTCACGCTGATGGAGCGAAACTGTAATATTGTTGTTTTTACCAGTGCTACAATAATATTACCATTCGCCCCATATGTTCATTTCGCAGCGAAAAGACAACGACACACGGCAATAACGCATAACCGCCTAACAAGATCGACCTCCCCCCCGTTCATCCGTACGGCAAAGCGGAATGTGAAAAAGAATTCGCTCTATCTCGCACAAATGTTATTGCAGGCGTCACATTCCACCATTCGGTTGGTGCATGGTGGTTCATTTGGTTTGATTATTTGCACAAATGGCATCCATTCTATCAATCATCCAACGTAGTTCTAGCGAAAGGTAACCACAAAACCTCCATGCACCTGCCTTCCTCGCTGCCTTGGGTTGGTCAGCTAGGTCAGCCATGCTAAAGGCAGCCAGCATATACCACAATGCGATTAAGCCAGACTAAAAATACCCTCATCAGCAGCAGCAGCACCAGCAGCAGTGCCAGTGCCAACGTCATAATCAACATCATCATCAACGAACGATTGCGAACGAACTACTGCAGCGGTGAACGCAAATTCAGACAAAAGTTGCAGTTTGAAAACATGCGCAAAGTGGACGAAGCGAGGAAATGATGACTACCGCTTTTCACGTGCACCATAATGTGGTCATTTTGATAATCAGCGTTCCACAGTCGTAGCAGACAACTGGCAAAAAAAACCCCTCAACCGTTGGCAACCGTTGGAAGTTGTGTTTTCATGTTGTTCTTCAAAGAGAACCGGCATCCGTTGATTTTAGTTGCAACTAAAGCATTCCTTCAACCTTTTTCTTTGGTTTTGCGAAAGTAGGAAAAACTGTTGCAAAAAGCTGGGCTTTTATAACAAAGAGGAACAATTTGTAGTTGAAGTTTGATTTTCTCAAAAGCATAATTTTATGCTTCAATAAAGCACTCTGTTGCTGCTGCTGTGAAATGAACATTCCAGCCAACGGAAGCTGCACTAAGCGTACGATTTATTCATTATTTACCCAGTTGTTTTCTATCCTAACGTTCGAAAACCCCATTTCCGGCGGTGCAGTAAAGTGCAGCACACCAAACGCCACATGAAATGGGGCAGAATTCTATTAAAAATTATATTTAAAAAAACACACCCAAGCTGGTTGCATTTTCGATTTTGTTGATCTATCTCGTTGGTGAAAATAATACGAAGCACAGGACAGGAGAGAAAACATACAAAACCAACGGTTCGGTCGTTCCCCCTTTTTTGCCCGTTTTGGCTGCGGTTCGGAAAACCACTTACAGCCAATTGAGGAAAAATAAATAATCGTTTCGGTGTTGGAAAAGGCAAACAAACAATCGACTCGAAAACGAACGTAAATCTGCAGCAAAAACCCAGCAAAAACCCAGAGCAAGGAATCGCTCACCAACTGCATCTCGTCAACAGTCCCGGCGGTTAGTGCATTTCACCAATGGAGAAGGGAGAAAGTTTCAATTTTTGCGATGACGATTTCCATGCAAAGTTTTGTCAGCTGCCGTTGGAAGTGTTTTAGTGGCTTGTTTGTTCATAAGAGGAAGAAAAAAAAACATCCACGAAGTTGAAGGCACAAAATGAAATAAAATTGTGTCTGTGTTGTTTGTGATTATGCTAATGTTGGAATAGATTTACAGCCAATGGTTGAAGACACGGAGGAAGAAAAAAAAGCGAAAACCGCATCTTAATCGGCTTATGAAAGAGCCTTTATCGAAAACTGAAGACGTAGCTTTATTTTATTACCATGTTTTGCATTTCGAGATTATGAACCCAACAACGCCCGGATGCTTGATGCTTGACTCCGATATTCGATTATGAATCATCGATCGAAATCAGCGGCCATCGAAAATGGTAATAAGCAATACTATGGATGTTTTGTGACTATTTTTATGATAACCATTTTGTGTGTGCGTGTGAGTGTGTGTTTGACAAAGAATTAATAGAATCTGTCACACACCAGGCTATCTGCTCCAATTTTTTTTTCCTTCTTCTTTTTTTTTTGTTGGACCAATTTAAAGATCCAGGCACATTGGCCTTTTGTGTTGCGTTGATTGATCGGAGCTTTCTTGCTCGTTTGCCGCGTCAATGGAATGTCCACGATTGGATTATTTTGCATCTCAACGTGTACGTATACGTCCGTTGTGTCCCAGTTTGTTGGATGGAAGGCGCACCAACCGTTTCCGTTGTTCGGCGATACACCGTCAGCATCAATAAAAGTGACTTGATTGATGCATTATTCCATGCTCCACCGTACCACCCCCGTTCCGGTTCTCCATGCTGGTCGTCTCCCGCCACTTCTAGCGCCTTCGTGATAACTGAATTTAAATGTCCAATTACGTTCACTGACTTTGGCTTTCGAATACAGCGCTTGCGTGGGGAAGGGAAGTTTATTGGAGCGGGAGAACACACGAACCTTGATTTAAATTGATTAACACACACCGTGGCGCAGAATTCGCGAGACAGAAATGGGTGGATTGCACCCTCCAGAGCGAACTTCCACCCCTTCATGTTTCGCGTAAAATGATCGGATGATAAAAATGGGAAGAGGTCGAAGGAAACGATCCTTGATGTACAGCTTGGAGACACAATTCTCCCGCAATAGGTACCGGCAATACAAGAAGGGAGGAAAACATGAGAACATTAATTTTGATTATCTTTTCTGCGTTGGTTCGTATGTATTGGGGGGTTTTTTTTTGCTACTCCCGTCCATTCGTTCTCGTTGATCTTATTTTGCACTTCTTACCGTGTGTTCATTTCAGAGTTGTCAGTTCCTTCGCGCTAGCGCCGTGCGCGCGTTACATCTACGCAGCGGGAACTGACACCCGAACCGAATCGTAGTACTGTTGGTGTGAACCATGGGGCTTTAGTTTAGGACTGATTCTTTTCCATCAATGCTACCTCGTTATGATGTTGCTTCCACTTTGCTTACTGCCCTGGTGTCTTCAAACGACTTGTCGCGACACTTTTGCTTTGCCCCCCCTTTTCCGTTCACAAAAGGCACAACACACCCAAACGCCAACAACCCGGGTTGGGGGTAACTCTCACGCTCTAAGGGGTGACCCGCGACTACCGTTTGTCTCAATTGTTACCGACGCGCTTGTCAGCTTGTTACACTGACGGATTTCCTTCGTGCGCCCGAAGGACAGATCGGCCACATAACAGTCGCCAGCGCAATTTGGGTTATGATTTTATTTATCCCTGCCGGGTATGATTTATTGCTTGCTATTCTGTTTGGACAATAACAACTGTGAGCCGCCCGTGTTAGATAGTACGCGATGTGTTTTTTTTCGGGAGTGTCCCGAATGAATGGAAATAGAGAAAGAACAGCACGCCCCAGCAATTCAGTGTGTGGGTTTATCTAAATTCGTTCAAATAAGACTTTAAAAGATTTTATAAAAGTTTTGCAGAGGTTTCAACTGAAAGTGGGAAACTCATTACTGGAATGTTTTCCATTTGAACTAGAATGTATTGAGGTAGATCTAGATCCCATTCCATTTCAAGTTCAAATGTATCAAGGTAGAATTCTAAAATTCTTCTCAATTTCTGGAAGTTTTAGTAGAACTTTACAAGGAATAAATTTCTAAGAATTCTAAGAATAGCTAGACGAAATCTTGGAAAGAATCAAGAAATAGCACCAATTCTGTCATTGGAACTCGTAAACCAAGTAAAGTGAACTAGAATGTGTTTAGGTAGATCTAGAATCCATTCCATTTCAAGTTCAAATGTATCAAGGTAGAATTCTGAAATTCTTCTCAATTTCTGGAAGTTTAAGTAGAACTTTACAAGGAATAAATTTTCAAGAATTCTAAGAATAGCTAGACGAAATCTTGGAAACAATTTTCTCAGTTTCTGGAAGTTGTAGTAGAACTTTACATGGAATCAGTTTCCAAGAATTCTAAGAATAGCTAGACGAAATCTTGGAAAGAATCAAAAAATGGATCCAACTCTGTCATGTGAACTCGTAAACCAAGTTAAGTGAATTAGAATGTGTTTAGGTAGATCTAGATTCCATTCCATTTCAAGTTCAAATGTATCAAGGTAGAATTCTGAAATTCTTCTCAATTTCTGGAAGTTTAAGTAGAACTTTACAAGGAATAAATTTCCAGGAATTCTAAGAATAGCTAGACGAAATCTTGGAAAGATTCAAGAAATAGCCCCAATTCTGTCATTCGAACTCGTAAACCAAGTTAAGTGAATTAGAATGTGTTTAGGTAGATCTGGAATCCATTCCATTTCGAATTCAAATGCATCAAGGTAGAATTCTGGAATTCTTCTCAATTTCTGGAAGTTGAAGTAGAACTTTACAAGGAATAATTTTCCAAGAATTCTAAGGATAGCTAGACGAAATCTTGGAAAGAATCTTCTCAATTTCTGGAAAGAGAAGTAGAACTTTACATGGAATCAGTTTCCAAGAATTCTAAGAATAGCTAGACGAAATATTCGAAAGAATCAAGAAATGGATCCAACTCTATCATTTGAACTCGTGAACCAAGTTAAGTGATTGCAATTAGTCATTATGCAAAAAGTAGACATAAACAACGACCGTTTACGTTGCAAACTCACTGTGAGCGCGAAAGGATGTGGTCACTTATATTAAAAAGTCACCGAAATCGTTCATTGAGGACATCTCAATTTTGCCATCCGCATTGCTAAAGCACCCCACAACACCGTGAAATACAAAACCATGCTAAATGCTTGTCAGAGAGTGCAAACTTTTATTGGAACCAACTTAAAATTTGCCCTGCCAAGCGTTTTCTGCTTGATTGGATTCATTCCGCGTTCCCAAGTGCCTTCCGGGAGAAATGCTCTAAACGCTCTGGATGTTCCCGGATGGCTACACGTGTCCGTCTGCTAGGTAGTCCAAGTCAGGTGTTTTAGAGGCCACGTCTGTTCAGAGCACCACGGATTAATGCTGCGCTTTGAGCAGCAGTGGCCGCATCTTTGTACTGCAGCGAAGCTCTACCGGCGAATCCGCGGACGTCCGTCAAAATCAAAGTTCTGCCGTTCTGCGTCACTGTCGCTGCGCTCGCAAGCAGAATCGTGGCCAGGACGGAGAGTAGTACGAAGATTGCTTTCATCTTGGAATGAGGAAGTTCACGGCTAGAAGTTCGGCTGGAATGTGTTCCTTAGTTCGTGAGTGCACAGATCACTACTTGATCCATCCGGACGGGTACGTTCCGAATTTATACCCACTTCTGGAAAGCCCAACCATGTATAATGGCCATTCATGCGGGATGTTCTACAACGTCAGTGACGCACAAATATTTGTGTGCACGGTATGAAGGACATTGACGTAAAATCGCTCACAACAGGTAGCATTGTATGAAAACTGCAACACCCGATGAAATGGAAATTGGAAATGGTGAAAAGACAATGAGCGATTGTAGACGAAACTGTCCAAAGCTGTTTTAATGCTAGAATTGTAATATACAATACGCATTTGATTGTGAAGAACGATAATAGACGTGCGAAATAGCGTTTAAAGGGAAATAATTTTCAAGAATCTTTTTAGAGCTCGTTGAACAAATACTGTAATAAGTATTGCATGAGCCATGTGATTTTTAATGTTTTATTTTTTTTTTCAAATTTAATAATATTACATCATATAAAATAAAATAATATCAGCTTTAAATGTTACTCTGCCTCATAATACAATATTGCAGAATAATTCTTCAAGATATTTCAAGATGTTTTTGAAAGAGCGCTTCAAATTCGATTCCAAGTGTAGTATGCGTCATTCCTTGGCTGACCTTGAAAATTTGATATTTCCAGAGATGAATCTTTACCTGAAAATGGCATTGAATAACAATTTCAAACAATTCAAATAATTTCAATCAGTATGACCGGTTCAATCAGTAGTCCTGAACGGTTCAATCTAAAAAAAACCTGCTTTCAAACATAATCTATCAAGGTCTGTATACGCGCACGGCGACAACCTGTGCCAGCTCCAGATACAACACAACCAAGGACCAAAGACTTCCAGAATCACCTCCATGGTGCTTTCGTGAGTTTCGTGCTGGAAATTCACATAATCTGCAGCAACCATCCATTGACCAATAAATAAAAAGGTGACGACGACTCGCCTGCAACTACCACTGCACTGGAGGTGCACAATCTTCACCCAATAAAGTTCGCCGTTGGCCGTGCGTTGATTGATATTTTAATTAAATTAGTCCAGTTGGCGCAAAACCAAGAGCGACCGGTAAGCAACCACCACCACCACCCGTGCCACTTCACGGTGTTTCGGTTATGATATTTTTTCTCAGGAGAATTAACAAGGAGTGCAGGAAGGACGCATGGAAGGTGATCAATTTTATCAATCTCTTACGCTTCCGGCACAATCGCTAGCACAAACATGACCCTCCGCCGTTCGGTCCGGACTAGAACATATCCACATCCGCAGTGGAACGATGCAGGTGTGAGACATTTTTCTGTTTCGTTTGTATCGATTTTTCCAGGGTAAACAAGAGGGTCGTCCCTTAGCGATGAAGACATCATACACATCCTTCGGTTGACTTCCTTCGCGTCGATTGCAACATGCGCTTGAAGGATTTTGTCTTCCGTTTCTGTTCCGTTCGAGCGGGGGCTTTGTGTGTGATTTATAGAAATATTTTCTTTGCTATTTGTACAAACTAATGCAAAAGATAAATATCATTGCAATCTTTTATTTTCTTGCTTTTTTCCACAGCAGTCTGGCAAATATTTTATCTCCAGAAATTCTTTACTTAACCTCACACTTTTTGGTCGTCAAAGTTGCGAATCTTCAATTATCTAATAGAATTGGATGTGTAAGGGTATAGAATTCTTCTACGTACACAAGCCACCGAACAGACCTTCGAATGATACAAAAGACTGCAATGTAATACAACTTACAACTGCAGTACTTCAGCAGTAGAGCACTCGTTAGCCGCAAGATTTATATCATCAACCATATGCTTTTAATTCTCTTTCCCTTCGTTGATAGTCAAGGTTATTATCAAGAATTTCTAAAGGTTAAAGAAAGCGCATCCATTCTCCAAGTCGTTCCATTGCATTAATTTCTTCGCTTTCCATATGTTTTCTTTTTTTTAATCATCTAATCTGATCCATAACAGATAGACATCGTCTCTTTTGAGGCTTCTGGGCATTTGGACACTGGAATTTAAAACGAGGATAGCAACAATGTTATGCTCTGGTCCTGCAGTTTAGATCTTATCTCGTTTGTATGGACAAGAGGTGACAGTTTAAAGCTCACAAAATATCCAATGAATTCATACAATTTGAAGCTTACCGAGCGGAGAGTTTTCAATTTTCTACCATCCTGAATTATCCTTCGGATGGAACCAAGGTTATGAATAGAAGGCTAGACATATGCCGTTTGCTTAGATTTCAATACAGATTCTATCGGGCGAAGCACTCTGTTTCCTACTTTATGACTTTTCGTATCGATGGAGTGAAAAATACTCGGAAAGGATACGAGGAATACCTTTTTCTTCCGTTACCAAATAGGACTTTGAAATGGGACGCTTCGATAGGACGCTATATACCAGTGGAATTCGAAGGGTTCGAGTATATTCCCTCAAAAGAAACATCATTAGGAACTCGATCGATTATGAATGTTATACATTCAAGTATGGGCCCGATTTAAACATTCACCCGAGCGAGTTCATTACACCGTCTGGGGCTGCAGAAGAGCCTTCATTAACAAAAGAGGTGGTACATGGTATGCAGTCCTCTCAAATGCACTTCCGTTTGCAATTACATAAATATTTCACACAAGCTAGATGCATTTACCACGTGCTTTGGGTCATATTACGGAATTTGAATAATTCATGGATAGCTTATGCAGATGCATATTTATGCTCGATAGGCAAAACCACACTGGCCGCTCTCTATAAAATGTCTGTGGATGGAAAAAAAGCCCTCAAGCCCACATTGCGTTGTTGTTTGCTGTAGGGAAAATATTTATTCCAACTCCAGAGATAGGGGAAATGCCCTCTGATGAATGATAAATTAACTGGAAAACCAATTTAGTTTTTCGTATCTCGCAGGTGTACCACAAACCCAGCACGATCCGACACTGGAAATACAATGCTTCTCGTGTTGGTGGGAAATTCTTTAAGGCAAAAGAACACTAGTGTAGCCAATATTCCCGCAGCCCGTGTTGTATTATAAACGAACGAGTCAACCAGTGGGAAATCAGACGAATCGATAAATCTTTCCCGTACGCTTTTTTTGCACGTTCCTTTACCGTGGAGTCTGTTGCCTTTTGGTCAAGGCCCGTAACACGTTTCGCTGTGAATGTTGGCTGTGCACGATCCGTACAAACATCGTACGGAAGCCAATCGTTTGGTTTGCGTCTTCGAATCCGTCAACAGGGAGATGCTCTCGCTTTCCTGTGTACCGTATGTGGCCTTGCTGTATGCATGATGCAACGTGACCAACATTCACTCTCAAGGGGATGTGACGCCTACCGCAACTATAAACCCTTCGGGCACAGGTTTCCGCATTACCCAACACACACGGTCTGTCCCAACAACAATCCATCCTGACGTGCCATCCCTAAATCAAAACATTATAAACGATCTCTCATCGCGTGGCAGACGGTTTCGATGCGTTTTTTTCCCCCTTGTAGCAATAGTGGTGGAATAAAATAAAAGGGAGAATGTACACAGTGAGGGAAGAAACGGCAAAACAAATGCACGTACCGTGGACAGATTTATGGGTACCGTCCTAGGCTAATAACGTTCATGTACGGGGGGATTAATAATAAAACGATCCGTTCACGAAAGCATGAATCAATCGAGACGCGTCCCAAAAAGGGTAAGGGTGACTGGGGTTGAGGTAGAGGAAGGGTGAAGCAACACAAATTGAGAATCAAAACAAAACATGATTGTGTGTGGGTTGTGAAAGAAGGGTGGAAAGCAAAAAAGTTAACCGACGCGTGGAGATGCCGGGGATTGAACCCGGGACTTCTCACATGCGAAGCGAGCGCTCTACCACTGAGCTACATCCCCGTGTCGAGGGCCGGGTGCTCAAAGCCACTTTTCATTGCAGCTGCGATACCACACAGCGGAAGCAAACAATTGGTATGCTCATTAACATATGTTTATATGCGAATAGCATAAAAAGAAGCCTGTAAGACTATTAAAAAGTGGCAATAAAGAAAAACCCCTTCGTCATGTGAGGAGACTGGTGTGGCAAAAAACATACTCGACGAGGATGGGATTCGAACCCACGCGTGCAGAGCACATTGGATTAGCAGTCCAACGCCTTAACCACTCGGCCACCTCGTCACTGTAGAAGCCGCTCGTTACGATAGAACGAGAGCTACCGGGCTCTGGGATAACACAGCTACGCTTCAACTGCAACACTGATCTGCCTTCTATTCCTGCTTCTCTCATCCACGCCAATTGGGACGGGAACTTTCATGCTGTCGGGTGTCTGAGCCTCTGAGCTCTCGATTTATTCGGGCGGGACGAATCAAAATTAGCTTTGATGTTGTTGCGCTCTCTTAGTCCCTTCACTTCTGCATCGGAATCACGAAATCATTCATCCCTATCCAATATCCTGCGAGAATGTTCTTCACGGAATGGGGATTTTTTTTTGCTGTTCGAACTCACTGCAGCAGCAGGAGACAAGCGAACTCGATTAAAGCATAATGCTATAATAATATTATCATCTCATTCTGAACGAAAACATCAAAAGATGTTGCATCCATCTTACGTTCGTACTTCGCTTCAGACGCTTTCATTATATACGTACCAAACCCGGAAGAAAGGATTCCTTTCATTCATTCATTAACAACATGTTCGGACAGTTTGAAATTTTAGAATAGAATTAAAGTGTTTTTTTTTCATTTTATTTTCTTTCCAGAATCAGACCTTCAGATCTTCCACTTTAGAGTTGGAATTCTCAGAATATTAAACGGCGACAATAATTGGTACGAGATGCTAGGGTCGTGATTTGCTGCTATCCTTTCGTTTAAATATGAAGGCATTTTATTAAATTTTCTGTTATTTCTTTTTCATGCCATCATACATTCAGTAAATGCCATATTAAGTGTATCACTCACAGTATGCTTTCCGTGCGCTACTCGAAGATAAACTGATTCAAACGAAGCGTAAAGTTCATCATGATATTAGCTACGAAATTCGTCTGCTTCAAACCCATCTTCCCATCCAACATCAATGAAGCCCTACGACATCAAAGGAAAATGGTTTTCCCCATTGGAAGCGAACGAGATTACAGTGACGTGTGGCTTCCCGGTACTGCACAGCATAGCTAAATTGTGTTTGCTTAATAGTTCACTGGCACTTCCGCACGGGATGGTGCATCCATTTCCGATAGGAACTTCGATAAACATGCTAGTCAAACAGACTAAATAAATGTTAATAATAACCTGACGTTCAAGACACATCCATTCGAATCATTCGCAGCGTACGGGTTATGGGTGACTTTAAACATTAAACTTTCACTTGAAACAATTTGCTTTTTAATAGTAGCTTCATACAAATTTCCGTATCTACTCGTGTACGATGACATTTAAATTATTGCGTCCCGTGATAGATTCCCAAAAAAAATCTGAAACCATTCATTTTGTGGAATTCAAAACTTTTTCGCAATTTCCATCACGCCAAAACTATCACAAACCGTTTTACGATCGGGTATGGTTTTGTGTGCATAAGGTAGCTTATTGTCAGTTTCTTTCTAAAACATACGAACCATATAAGAAGATAGAACTCTGCATATACATTATAATCCACTGGAGTGGAATTTACGCGAAGACGCGATTTTACTTAAGTTCGTGGAAATGAAACGCGGACGCGACTGTTCTCGTTCGTTGTAAGATTGTAAGTGCTTTATTCGTAATTTCTTCCGCCTTATATACTAACTTATGGATTCTGAGTCTTAAAGGTAAAAGTGAGATGAAGGGATTAAAACGAGATGAAATCATTTCCATACGATAGCATTTGAGTTTGATCCCATAGCATTCGTAATGCTTCCTCTGTGTTTTATATTGATTGTTATGATGAGCATGATCAATTTACGCTTAAGGTCCGAAATTCATACGTTTATCCCAACACACTTCCGAGCTTGTTTACGCTTATGCGTAGCGCGCCATGACCCAATTTACTGGATGTTTTAAGATGCGATTTCGCATTCATGTCAACAGCACCCATAATGCATTATCAGTATTTATTTTGATTCTCAATTTGCGATATCCGGTGCCCGAACATGATCGCCTGAACGTACGACCTAACGCTTAAGATCAGAACGCGTGCTGATCGTTTATGTTTTCGCGCGTCGCGCTGTGACCGAATTATGTTTCGATTCTCGTTTAACGCTTAAGGGTCTGAACGCGTTCTGGTTTATCTTTGTTTATACGTATCGCGTAGTGACCTACTTTACCGTTTAATAGTTTTGAAAATGTGTTCAAAAAACGTGAATCAGAACGATTGATCGTTGCGTTCACAACATTCCGGCCCTCGTAAAACTTTAAGTTTTACCAAAATACGCAACGTCTTAGCTATGAAGAAAATGAGAATGAAAGGTGTAATCTAACTTTTCGTTATTTACCTAATAAAATGCGTGCAATCATTGACGTTCGCAATTGTTGTTACGCGAAGAGCACTGCGGTTGAGGATGTGAAGCTGTAGGAGTCGTCATCTCGTTGTTTGCTGGAGGCGCGACGGTTTTAAGCGATGGAAGCAGAAACCTCGGTTTTCCGTGGCACGGAATTACCTCAATCGTGTGCGGTTCTTCATTTAGTTGTTCTTCTAGCGGAGTGTTGACGTAGTCTTGCGTGCTTGCTTTGTTGGCTGCTTGCTGTCTATGGCCGCGATGAGATAGCAGATTGGTCAGGGAGTCCCAAAAGGATGCTAACAATTGCCATCCTACTCCGTAGATTTCGAATAGAATTCTGCCATGTATTATTGTATCTATTATGAACTTAATAGTTCTTCCACATACATAGATACCGATAGCTGTTGACGTAATGTTTCCGAGCCAAGTTGACCAAGAGACTAGTTTAGACCAGTATTTTTTGAAAGCGTTGTGAATTACCTTTTCTGACACGAGTCCATCGAAGGTAAATCCTTGCAGATTCGGATGTTCACCGTTGATCATCTTATGTAGTACTGATGTCGCTATTCTTTTATCTCCTTGTTCATACACCATATTTTTCATTTTTTGTAGGCTTTCGGCGTCGTAGACACCGCTCTCCATTAGATTCGGCAATGGTGTGTATGTCCAGCTCGTTACGATATCGGTTGTTAGTTGCTGTGGTGCTGTTGTTTCACGCAAGCGTTGGTCGGTCGTATACCATCTTCCACCGATGGTAAATTTCGCAGGCAAGAGCGGAGTGCAATCCATTTGCGTGCCTCTTAGTTGTAACATTCTGGTTACTGGAGCTATGAACATTGACCGGTTATTGTATTTTACCGGAATCTCCTGATAACAGTCTTCTTTGCTTTCGTATGTAACGTAGACTGGCTTACATTCAAGGATGTATAATACTTCTGCTGCTACGACGGCCGTATATCCGGGACGTTTCACCAGGTTTGTGACGAATTCACTAGGATTTAGTCGAGCCAGAGTCAGCTTGGTTTCCAGAAGTGCCTTATCGATTTTGCACATCTCGGTCATTACTGTGAAGTATACGTCGTTTAGCTTTTGGCCGAGATAGTTTTCTACCAGAGTGATTTTTGAATTGAAGTACGTGAATAAGTCGAGGTTTCTTCCGTCGACCGCTTTTCGTTGGAATGGCGATTGATAACCACTTAGCTCGAGGATGAATATCTTAGGATGGTCAGTGACGTAGCTATTGAAGCCGCATATCTGTGTAGCGTCTCGAGCTCTTATCGAAAACATATGCTCTTTCGAGATTAAGGTGTAAACTGTATTCGCTGCATTTACCTTTGCATTATCGATGGTTTTGTTCACAGTACCTTCATAGACGATTTCGAAGTCGTTTCGCTCGCATTGCCGCCGCAGGTCCACTTCCCAGGTGAGGTAGCCGTAATCTGGATCTAGACACCAACCCGTTGTATGCGCGCAAACAAGACCACTACGCAGCGTGATTTGATCGTTCTCGAGGTCTGCCGTAGCCACGTAGTCGTATAACCCGATTTCGTACTCGTAGTATACCAACGCGTTTTCCCACGTGTAGCTCGATGTCCGATACGTTCCTCCGCTGCAAGCTGTTCCCTGGATGCTGCCAACGATGAGTGCTTCCCCCCTTGTGGTGTGATTGCAACGCAATTCCCTAACCTTCGTATTGATTGATAAAGCAATTTCTCCTAACGTTTGAGCTAGTTTACACTCCTGTGGTGTAAATTCCTTAACGATATATTCATAGCTTCGTTCATAATCTGATATGTGTGAAAAGGCGCCACAATGTTTAATTGACCGTTTAATGATTACTTTACATTGATGAACGTGAACAATAGTTTTCGGGCTTCTTTGTAATACTTGAATACGTATTTCTTCAGTCGAAACGTTTTTGGATGGTGGAACGCAGGATGCTACGTCCATAAGGGAGTAGCTGGTGATATTTATATCGTTGTTAGCGCAGTCATACGCTATTAAACCCCTTGCTGATTCCCCAATCGCTTGTGCTGAAAGAAACAAAAGTATTAGTATGGCCATGGTAATGGTATTTAATTTAATGAATTTAGCTTGTAACGGCATCTCTTTTATTTGTACCGCCTCCGGCCCTCGTTTGAAAGCCGACACTTTTGTAGTGTTTGCTATTAATGTGTTTCTATACCAATTGCAGGGTTGGATTTTTTTCTTTTTTCCTTTTATACCTGCTCGGCCACGATCCTGATTGCAGGGCATTTTCGGTTTTTCAAATATCGCGCCTACAAATTCAGGGTTTTTGTCTTTTACGACATTATTTTCGTGTTTGTACACGTCGAGCACTGCTACCCCCGTGACTGGGCGACAGTAGATACCTTGGATGGTTTTGATTTTGACGGATCTTATTTGTCCGTCCTTGCCTGGTTGTACTTCTATTACTCGTCCTTTTAACCAAGTTCCTGGTTTCATTGAATTTGTGTCTGTAATTACAACGATATCATCGATTTTAATTGGTTCCGTTAATTTATTCCATTTCGGTCTTTGGGCGATTAGTGGTAGATATTGCTTTACCCATTTGTCCCAAAAAACCTTCCCATAGTGAAGCACTAGTCTGTAATGTTTACGTTCTAGACTATGTGTTGGGGTTTCAATCGGAATAGAGTAATTTCCAGCTCTACCGATAAGAATGTGGAATGGTGTCAATGGTTCATCATACTCTTCATTGAGAGGTATGTTGGTTAACGGACGAGAATTTAGAATAAATTCGGCTTGTATTAATGCGCTTCGTAGCACTTCGATGGTTGGAGCACGATGTTGCCTACAATGTATCATTTCTTTTAGATTTGATTTGATAATGCGTATCAACCTTTCCCATGAGCCTCCAAAATGTGGGGCTATTGGCGGATTAAAATGCCAGGCTATTTGTAACTTCATTGCTTCCCCTTGTTCCATACGTGTGTTAATTTGTTTAACCAAAGATCTTAGTTCGTTGTCTGCTCCCACAAAGTTTGTGCCGTTGTCGCTGTAAACATGTGTTACTGCCCCCCGTCTTCCTTGAAAATTAAGAAAGCACATGATGAAGGAATCGGTATCTAGTTTCTCAGCCAACTCAATATGGCTCGCTCTTGTGGTCATGCATGTGAATATTACACCCCATCGTTTCTCTAATGATCTTTTTACAGCTACTTCGAACGGTCCGAAGTAATCTATACCTGTATGAGTGAAAGGAAAAACGTAAGCTTCTGTTCTGCAGGTTGGTAAGGGAGCCATAATTGGCGCTAGTGGCCTTGCTTTAGCATTTTTACAATATTGGCACCTAGCCTTTACGTAACGAAATGCTGTATTCAAGCTGGGTATGAAGTATTTTTGTTGAATAGCTGATAAGACTATTTTATCCGATTGATGGTTATACACTTCATGGTACCATTGTATGATCAATCGCGTAATGTGATGATCTTTTGGCAATATGATCGGTATTCTTGCCGATATTGGAAGGTGTTCCGTGTATTCTAACCGGCTCTTGAAACGCATTACGCCATTTTCGTCTAAAAATGGCGTTAATTTTGAAAGTGGTCCAACTGTTGTCAGTTGTCCGTTTTTCTTGATATCCTTTATTTCGTCAGGATACATATCCCGTTGGGCCTTTCTATACAGGATATTTTCGGCACGTTGTCGATCTTTCATCGTGTATGCCTTATTAAATGAGGTTTTGTTTAACCCATAGTCGACTATCTTCATTATAGTGGAAATCCTAAATAATAGTTTCCACCAATTGGAAAATTTTTGTTCTTGAATATAGTCTTTTTCATCCGTGTGGATGTTAGCGAAATGCATTTCTTCGCTCGGTTCTTGAAGTTGTTTTATTGGTTTTACACCAAAATCTTCAACTGAAAAATAGTTAGACATCATTTTTTGGATATCTACCTGTTCTTGGATAACCATTGAAAAAGTCGTATTTTCATTATCCGAAATTCTTCCGTAAACGAGCCAACCTAATTTGGTTTTCATAGCAATGGGCTCTCCTTGTTTACCGTATCGATGCTTTAGCCCCATTAACAATTGATTATGTTTTATACCGATTACGATGGTCGGCTGTACATTCTCAAACTCATTAATCGGTAAATTTTTCAAATAAGAGTACTTAAGACACAATTCGTTATAGTTTAATGTTTGTATTGGCAACATTAAATTTTTGATTGTCCTAACGTCTTTTAGGATAAAAGTCTTTTTTGATGCACCTCTAATTCTCAAATTTACGCTCTGACTTCCTTCATGGTCGGCCTTCGTACCTTGAGCCCAAACCAGTTGAAGTGGAATATTTTCTCCCGTTAAAGAGAGTTTCCTGGCGATTTTTGCATCTAATAGGGTTAGAGATGAACCCGGATCTAAAAAGGCGTATGTTTTAACGGATTTATCTTTGTTCATTAGTGTTACTGGTAACACTTGATAGTGTGTCGAAGACGGCACTTGTACCTCGTGATGGTTATTAACGGCTTCTTGTTCAACTGCTGGAGTTGTTCCCGAAGGATGAAGCATTTTGTGATGTTTTGATGTACATCCATTAATACCACACCTTTGTGCGCTTCTACAAGCTTCTATGGCATGATTGTTTGATTTTAAACATCCTGCACAAAGACGTTTGTTTTTAACTATCTGTTGACGCTCTGTGACATTTTTGTTCACCAAAGCGTAACATTTGATAGTATCATGTGGCTTGTTGCATATTAAGCATTTTGCATTTGATTTACTAGTTTCCGGTTGGTCGGATCCTAGCTTTTTTGGCTTTGATTTAGCCTCGCCTTTTGACTCAAGGATATTAACGTGTCCCTTTTGAGTAAACGATTGTAACGTACTCATAACAGTTGCGGTTTTCGCATAAGGTTTAAGCCATTCGCATAATTCATCTAATGTTTGATCCCTTAAGCTGACTTTTTCCTTAGTTACATACTTGGCTCTATCGAGTTGTATGTTATAGGGAAGCTTTGACGTTAAATCAAGCACCAATCTATGATCACTGAGATAGGATGGTTCTTCCATGAGTTTAATTGTATGCACTAAATTTTCTAATGCATTTATTAGATCAACGACTATATTCTTTGAATCTTTTTTTAGTCGTTGTAATCCATTCAACAGTTCTAAATAAATTAGATCTGTTCCTCCAAATTTTTCTTCTAACCTTTTAATAATTTCGCCTACGTTTTTAGATTCCATCATAAGCTGTTGAACGTGCCTTAAGGCGTCTCCGTTCAAAGCTTGTCTTAAACGGTTTAGATTTTCTAAATCCGTAAATTTGCCTTCTTCGTTTGTTTTGTCAAACGTTTGTTTGAAGTTTGTCCATTCTTTTGGATCACCTCCAAACTTTGGCAATTGCATCAAGGATTGTCTTCGTAAGAAGGTTTCCATGTGCGATGGACCTTTTCTTTCATCCATCATGGATTTGAAAGCGTTGAAAAATTCTTCCATCTGTTGCTTTTGGTTATCTACCATTTTTCCTTGGTTGATAACCATTTCTTTCATAGTGGTGTCCAAACTGGACTCGTTCATGTTTTCCTTTGTTCGTTCCCCATCCTTTTTTGCATATGCCTCCATCGCAGATTCCATACGTTTCAACTCGTATTTAATCTTTTGGCACTTGGGGCATAACCAGCAGTCGGCTGGTGTTGGACTGCGAGTCAGTCTAACGCATTGCAAATGGAACCATCGGTCGCATTCGAAGCATTCCACCATTGTTTCTTCGGAGGTATCAATACCTTCACATAGGCGGCAGCTACCATTGCGGTTTTTAACAAAGTTGAAAGGCATTTTGGACGAATCTGCGATTTCCTTGCCGTATGATAAGAAAATTGGCTTACCTGAATAAGTTGACACTTTCCTCTTGTAAATCGGCAGGAGCTAGAACCGAACTGGAACTGGGATGGCTTCGCTGTGATGATGTTGCACGGTACTTCTCTGGGTTTCCCGCGTGTGTCGGAGCAATGTCTTTCACAATAGTTTTTAGAAACTTTCACAACACAACGTAAAGCACTAATGTTCCTATAATGGTTTAAGCTATATTTGTTGACACAGAATATAAGCAACGACGATTTTGAAACGATCGAAGGTCGAAATCGGAGAATTAAAATATTCGGAGGTTGACGTTACAACCTTTAAACTTGAACAAAACGCTTAAACCACGGTTTAATTTCACTAATTTTTAAGCGATTTAACTTTGAACTTTTAATCACTTTAAATTCAAACTTTAGTCGAATAAGTTCGACACTGGAGTTATGAGCACTTCTTTTGCTATAATTCCTCTCTGGAGCCACCATATAATCCACTGGAGTGGAATTTACGCGAAGACGCGATTTTACTTAAGTTCGTGGAAATGAAACGCGGACGCGACTGTTCTCGTTCGTTGTAAGATTGTAAGTGCTTTATTCGTAATTTCTTCCGCCTTATATACTAACTTATGGATTCTGAGTCTTAAAGGTAAAAGTGAGATGAAGGGATTAAAACGAGATGAAATCATTTCCATACGATAGCATTTGAGTTTGATCCCATAGCATTCGTAATGCTTCCTCTGTGTTTTATATTGATTGTTATGATGAGCATGATCAATTTACGCTTAAGGTCCGAAATTCATACGTTTATCCCAACACACTTCCGAGCTTGTTTACGCTTATGCGTAGCGCGCCATGACCCAATTTACTGGATGTTTTAAGATGCGATTTCGCATTCATGTCAACAGCACCCATAATGCATTATCAGTATTTATTTTGATTCTCAATTTGCGATATCCGGTGCCCGAACATGATCGCCTGAACGTACGACCTAACGCTTAAGATCAGAACGCGTGCTGATCGTTTATGTTTTCGCGCGTCGCGCTGTGACCGAATTATGTTTCGATTCTCGTTTAACGCTTAAGGGTCTGAACGCGTTCTGGTTTATCTTTGTTTATACGTATCGCGTAGTGACCTACTTTACCGTTTAATAGTTTTGAAAATGTGTTCAAAAAACGTGAATCAGAACGATTGATCGTTGCGTTCACAACATACATACAACATATCCCCCCTTCTTTCCAGTGCATCTTTTAGCTGACAGCGTAAGAAACTTTAACGCAAAAAACAGAGCGTAGCCACACTAAACCTTCCGGGCAGGATTTATCTGTGGAATGTGCGCGTTCTTTACCACTAAAACGAAGATGATGGCAAACGATAAGGAACGACTGCGTCTTTCGCCGAAAGCAAATCCAATAACGCGCGCTCACGTAAACTTTTACTTGCGACTTGTTATGGCACGGGTTTTTGAGGCTGCTCTCAGGAGTCGAGAATGTAGCGTCTTACGTCTGCTTATATGGTTCTTTGCCCGGGAACCGGTGTTAACCGGCACACAAAACGCCCGCCCTGGTTTTCGGTGTTAAGTGATGACGTTGCGCTATTTTGCAATATTCCTAGCACGAACTGGTTACGGTACGAATAATGTTTCTTGCGTACCCAAAATTCCAATTGATTTCTTTACCCGCCCGGTGCCCTGGAGATGGTTAGGGCAAGAGTTGCGTCACATACACCTTGCGAAAGATGAAACTTATTATGGTTGGAATTTTAATACTGGAACAATTTTGTGTCGACGTAAAATGTATGTAAAACTGGATATAAAGAGTTACTGATATTCGTTCAAAATCGTTCAGATCTGCAGTACGTCTAAAGTTGTCTAAATCAGGAAGTTTGTTGGAGAACATAATAAATCATAATTTTCATCATTTACTTTTCTGTTAGTTACAATTTATCAACAGTCTACACAGATGAAGCTCGTTTCAATTCTCTCGCTATGTACCACAGATATCGATTCCAGTAACCAAGTGCCTTGAACCCCTTATGACTACAGCAACGATCTCGGGTGAAACCGGAATTTTGGGCAACTTACAGAAATAATACGATATGAATTTCTGCAAACAACTTTGCCAACGGTAAAGGCCAATAGCATACACAACTGAGCGAGAATAGAGCAAAAAAAAGAAAGCCAGAACGCAGAATTGTTGTCCCAAAAGGGATTTCTACCCGGCGGCAGTTCGCTGCGGCAGTTTTTACCTTTGTGCAATATGTTGGCCACCGTTAAGCCACCGGAAAGGAGACAGTGGGAAGCTGGAACCAGAGAACCCTTCGGCAAACATGTGTTTCGGTAATAAAGTGTCGTTACGTAATTGCAAAACACGTTCGGTCGTAAAAGTAAAGGAAAGCGACAAAATAGAGCATACAGACATACACACACGTGCGCCCTGCGGCCACCGTGTGGAATGCTTCCACTTACACTTGTGCAAAAAGGGCCACATCGTCCGGCACACGGCAATAAAGGGGGAGATCGCGCGAATAATAAAATGGCACTCGGATATGCACGAGACTTGCGAGAAAGCAGTAGCGACAGTAGGGACAGATGAACGTTATAATGGTAACTTTCGTCTTCCGTTGCTGTAAAATGTATAGCCCCCCGTATGTACTTGCCAAAAAAGGAAGGCATCCGGGCTAAACTGCACACCGGCAACATCGGTGATGCTGATGGCATGTTGTTGGAACTCTGCTCGGCTTGTTCGGACGATGTGCCATCGGGTCCCTGTGTCAGTCTCGCTGTTTGGGAAGCACAAATTTCGGTACCAAGCGCACTAATACCTGCCATGCCTTCCGATTGTCTGGACGGTTTTTGGTGGAAGCAGAACAGCATTTTTCGTTTTAATTATTCTACACCACCGAAGGTATTCCTTTCGACCGCATCTTTCTAAGTCGTAGTCGGAGTTTAGGAATGTTGGGTGAGGGTTTGTTTGTTCTTTTTTCTTTTGCTACTCGCAACCACAGGTTCACTTCTTCAGTGTGATGGAATTTCGTTCAAGAGCATCGCATAATAATTGGAATTGAGTTTAATGAAAATGCCCTCAACCCCCCCGGGTGTTGGGATATTTTGTTGGGCAGGAAGCAGCAACTTTGCACAAAATAACTTCCAGCATCCAGATGCCCTGGGGTGAATGAAGGACAATGGCGATACGAACGTACAATTGTTTCGATAGTTGTGCATTGTTGAGAATAATGGAAAGGTTTAATTTGTCTTTTTGCTTTGGAAATAGTTCTATTGCAAACTACTCCATGTAAGATTTACTAACAATACCTTGTTCTATTCGTGAACAATCATTCTCGACTTTAACAAACAGTTTGAATACGAATATCACCTTTTCTTTTGTCTATCTATTCTTTCTTAATGTCTCAAGTCCTAGCAACAAACCACGGGTTCGAAATGTTGAAAGATCCGATTGGCTTCTCCATGGGAGTTCTAGTGACATGAACAGGAGTCCAAGTTACTGACGCATTCTTCATGATTGGACGTACAAGACAACAATACACGTTACTGGATCTTCATATAAATTCTAGAGGAGATCTCTTAACTTCCTTTATTCAACTTGCTCTATCTGAGGTTTTATGAATAATTGTCATTGTTTGTCGCATCAAGAATAGCTAAGACATTCATAGATGTCGGTGATCTTCGTAATTCCAAGCGTAAATTACGTTCGTAAGGAACAGCATGGCATGGAACTCACAAGACATTTAAAGTTACTCAAACCTTGAACCAAGAATAGAATTCGAGAAATGATTTTGAAACGTTAAACACAAAGTAGCGGGAAAATGGAAATAATTTGGAAACTCAGGAAATTCAATTTCATTTATAAGATACGATTTTACAAAATGAAATTTTAGGCCAATTGTTTAAATTTATACAATCTTGTCATGTCCATCAAGTCACTGATCAGGATACTGTGTTCCTTTCATTGTTAACATCTCCAGGATTGATTGTAGGATTTTTGGGACGATATTAAAATGTTCCATTTACGCTTCGCCTGCTGTGTGGAATAATTTTCAAAAGACGCCCTAATTCCACTTATCAATCCACCGAATCCAATCTAAGCATTTGTCCCTTGATTAGGTTAATCAATCAATTTACAACCCGTACGCAAAGATCTTCCCCAATAATTTAACCATCTGCTTTGATTCTACCGTCCGTTTCTTTTTTCTTCTTGTGCTCCATTCCAATGCGGGAATGAGTCAAAAATTATCGCTCTTTGTCCAGTTTTTTTCCACAAAAAGATTCCAATTCTGTGCTCTTCTTTCTTAATAGCTTTTTTTCACCGAAAATACCAAACAACAAAGGATGAAAAATTTTAAACAAGAGGCATCAATTTTGAAAATGAGCACATAATTGTACAATTTTCCCTTCTTAAATAATCATCGTTCTGGTAGAAACGGCACAAACGATTCCACCTAGAAAACAGCAATCAGCTGACATACAACGGGGTGACATCGGACATGGTGCTGCTGATGCTGCTGTTAGTCCTATGACCAGCAAGAAGGCAAGTTTGCTCCTCGTTACCGACCAATTCATCCGTGTCATTTATCATTTTGCTCACGTTTTCCGGCCACAAGTAAAGATTCGAAAGGAATATTCTCTGATTACAGCGGGGCGGTTTTTGCAGGAAGCAGCAAAGAGGACCGGAGGACACACGAATCACTATTGGAAGACTCTCTCTCTCGCTCTCGATCCTTTCCATTTTAAAGACACCCTTATGCTATCGTCCATGAATGTTGTTCGGGTTGGGGTTTTATAAAAAGGGAAAGGCACAACGTGGTAGATAAATCCAAATCCTCTCAACCACCGGTAGAAAGGCACCGGCCACAGTTTCTACGAGAAGGCCGAACAGTGGCATGAATGGTGAAAAACAAGAGAAAGATTATTTATGACAGTTTTCAGCGTTTCAAATTAAATTATGAAACATTGGATGTCCCCATAAATTCATTTCATCCTTCCGTTTATTCGGTCCCGGTGTTTCCCTTCGGTTTCGTTTCGTTTCACCCGGTACCGGAAGTTACCCCCTCGAAGCGGGCTTGAAAATGGAAAACCCAGGATGATGATGCTACTGCTACTGGGAGCTTCCTGCTGACTACATACTACCATTGCTGACCGGAATGGAACCGAGCGCCAGATTCCTTGTTCCCCTTTTTTGCTCGAGCTGCTGCACGTCACAGGCATTAAATTTATAATTTCATTTCAAATCCTTGAGGCCACTTCCGGGACGCAAAAAAGGCGTTCCATTGGTCGCACTGGATTTGCCACTGTCAAAAGAAGTGGTTGCCTAGAGCGAACTCTCGTTGAAGTTGCACGTGACGGTTGTGTGTGGTTGCTACCCTTCGGTTGCTCCATGGCGCCCCCTTGTATCGACACACGACAAATGACCACTTAATTAAAGGTCAATGTTTCTTCAGTTACCGAGGCCATCGCCGAAAACATTTCCCGTCACGTGTTCATCTTCAACTGTACCATGTGATGGCCTTGCGCTCGGAACACCCTCCCCCAACGGGGTCACCCTCTAATCAGGGACAGCTTCTTCACAGCGATAATCCAATATATCTCTTCTGCCCGAGTGTGGTTGTGTGCGAATGTGCGAAATGTAGATGATGATTGTAGTTTCCCAAATTTGGACGACTTGCTGGCATGGTGGCAAAGAAAGGAAGGGTGATGGTAACACGCCTTAGCAAACAAAAACTTTGTTGCCGCACGACCAACAGGGACGACTCGTTCAATCAAACACAAGCGTAGGATTTTCCTTGCGTACAGCATTACAACCCTCTGCGTTAGAATCCCGCGCTTAAGGGTGCCATAAATTCAATGCGTAGGGAGTGTCCCGAAGCGTTCCAGAGCCAAAAACCCTTCGGAAACCCCAGGCACACGAAATTGCCAGATCGGAAGGATAAATATTTATCAAAACTGTCGACGTTCAGATGATAATAGCCGTGATAATGCCTCTTAAGTGTGCCTCATACTACTGCTCCCACGAAGCAACCCTTAGTTGCGTTATTCTCCTCCAACAGCAGAGAAGATGAAGAAGCAGAAATTCCTTCAGTAAAGCAAACAAGTGATGCGGAACGGTAAAGGAAAAGAAATGATGACAGTTTCTTCTTCGCAATTGGACGTCATTTCAGGCACGTCCGTATGGCTCGGCATTATTCGATGACGATTTATCTTGACTCCCGTGCGAACGTTTAAAGTGCGTCTTATGGTGGCTTCTACAATATTTTCCCCTCCCGCAGGGCAAACCGTTACAACCTCTTTGATGGTTGGAACTTCTCCATTCGCAAAGTTCATGGAAATGGGATCAATTTAGAAAACTCCTTCTTAGTAATCTTCACGAGAATCGAAAGGGTGCTCGTCACAACTAATGTTTCGCGCTAATAACCGTAAGCCTTGTTTATACAACCATCGCGAGGTGCGCTAATGAAATGAGCGATCCCCCCCGGTACGATGTTCTCACTTTTGATGCGGCCACATCTGGAGCAAGGGGTTTTAATTATGGCTGGTACCATGCCAATCGTTATCCATCAAGATTGAGAAAACCCATCGTTTCTTGCAAAGCATTTGTTGGAAACGCTCAAAACTGTCCCTTCTGGCGTTCTTCTCTGCAACAACTGCGAAAGTGTGCTTTGTATTACAAGAATCTGTCTACAATATCAGCACACCGTAACGATCCAATTCGATTTTAATCTCGTATCATTCCGTACAATGGCAAAGAAGCGTGCAATTGTTGAGAAAACTACGTACGAACTAAAGGTTAGAGGGAGTTAAAGCCACAGCTGAAAAAACCATCGCTTCTCTGTCCGGCTATATCAAGAAGCACAAGCACTGTGTCAGGCTCCCGGCTTTAATGGCTTACAAAGGGCGACAACGAACCATTTGCGAAAAAGTATTATCGTTAAAGCCCGAAAATGGCCCCGTTTAAAATGTCTGCACAAGGCATCCCGAGTAATCGATAGTGCACAAGGATATTCCAAGGAATTTCCTGGAACGTTCCGTTTCCAGTCCAAAAAGTGTGTGTGTACACCGTTTGCCCTTTTCTAGCTCGGTTGTACAAAACAGGCTCAAACTCATTTGCTTCAATTTAAAATACATCAGACGTTTGCTTTTCTCCAGCAACACTTGGAACTGCCGACCGTTCACTATCGTGTTAGAGACTTGGAAATCTCGCAAATGTTTCCCATTTTGCCCAACCCTAGGTTTTACTATTTATTCTAGCGATTCTTCTTGCTCATGGAAGGCAAATTTGTGTGCGTCCTTCTTGCATACTCTTGTGCCATCTCGTGCAACCCGATGGGATGTGCTTTAATAAGGAAAAAACGTTGAAATGAGCCATTCCCTTTGATGTTGCATACTGACTCGGCCCGACGACGATGATGATGATGACTTCAACGTGATGCCCCATAATGGATGGTAAAGTTGATCGAAGACGTTCCGCGAGGTAGTGTAGTGTGTTTTGGGGACTGTTGTGGAAAACATGAGTTTTTACTTTCTTTAACACATCCCTCCCTTTAGGAGTTGGCAACTCCTAAAATTCTCCCTCACCTCAACTAGTCGTGAGCATTCGTTTGCAGGAATGTTTGCACAAAGTTTTCCTACCAAATTCCGTCCATTCTCGTGTCTCATACTTGTGATGGGGAATGGAGAGTCATATTTCTTTTATGATTATGACATTCAATTTTGATGCTTCCGTTTTTGGCTGTTTATAATTTACGTCGTACAAGTTTACTTGCTTTTCTTTTGCGATTAGTTTGATGCGTGACGCTCGTGTGTACGTGTTCCTCCGTTGGTAGTGTTGCCGGGGGTGAAGAATGTGTTCGGTACACTATCAGTGGATGGGAAGAATTGGACATTGGAAGACAAATAATGGTCACATGTCTGTTAATGACAGTTGGCTAAACTGGCCGCCGGTTCGTCTATTATACCATAATGCCATAAAGAGGGTGGTAATGGTTCGACATTAAACCACCCGACCGTTTGCGAATGGTTAGTGTTTTTTCCATTACCCCGTAACACACAAAGCGGGCATAACCCATACGTCGTTAAATTGTGAAAAAAGTTGTATCGTTAAGAATAATTTGCTTAAATGTTTAACAAACAAACGGAGCGCGAATTCAAAATGATCTCGTCTAAAATCGTGAACTCCCTTAATGATCTCCTGGCAACAAAAATGTCCAAAAGTGGCCATTTCATGAAAAATTGCTTTTCTAAATCGTTACGAATGTGTTAAGGTTTGGTACAAAAAAATATTTTACCATTTTCAGCGATGTCTATCCCAAAAGATGGTCGTCTTTTTCAGCCAGAATGGGTTGCAAAGGTCTTGGTGTACTCGATCCATTCAGCACGTTACGGATGCAACATTGTTGGGACGAGTGTACGAAGGATGATTCGACGAGTGGACGAGTGACGCAAGATTCTACCGCTTCAACCGTAAAGGAACACAGCAAAGGGCGCTCGTCTCGTTTCGAATGTGCATTAAAATATCAATATTGATATGGCAAAGTTTTATGCAAACGAACGCAAACACACACGGTACTTGTCCGTGCCTTCGGCAACAGCACATCCCAACCCCCCTCGGGTGGAACAGAATCGGCTGGAAATTCAAACGAATGAGTACGTACGTACCACATAGTCCCATGTGTTTTGTGAATGTTTTGATATGCAACGCGCAACGAACGGCGATGTAAGAAATTCAATACGAAACAGACAGAGAACGAGCCACCATCGTTGTCCTGGGGCACATCAAAATATGAACGGAGGGCTCGCCTCACAGGGGGGGGTGGAAAACGTCCCGGAGGTCGGTGGGTCGCACATTTGAACGCGGCAGCATAAATATGTTGAATAAACATACAGGCCGATTGTGGTCGCGATACGAGACGACGGTCGCCACGGAATCGGATGCGATCGATCGAAACACTCGCATGCGGATAATCAAATGACCCCGGCACTGTGCGCGTCCTGCGCTGAAGTTCATTTATTTATGGCCTCGGCCAAGAATAATAACAACAAATGAATAAATAAATATTGGGCCTCAAATTGAGGACGTCCATATGCGTAAGCAAATGCTCGTGGCCGTATATATATATAAAGCGAGACCTATCGCTACTGTTGCCGGCATTTCATTAAATTTCGAACCCAACACGAAACTGGCCCTACCCCACACCACTGGAACCACTCAAAACCACTTCGCCAGCTTTGCCGAAAACTCCTGTTCGGCTGGGTGAACATCATCATGCGCCATGATAGATAGTTACCCGGCGCTTTAGACGGGACACACAGGGGCGGTCCCAGCCATCATTTCGACCACGGCAAGCGTACGAACGGCAAATCAAGCATAAAATTCAAATTTCAAATATTAAATTGCCGCTAGTTTCCGCGACGATGGGACACGCTGTGGTGTACGGGCTTTGTACGTGTGCCCCAAACCACTCCACCGGTTCGTTAGTTTGCCGTGCCGCACCCCATCCAAAAGCTGGATTCAAATGGGACGGGTGTTTATTTGATGCAACTATTAACGGTTGACTGAGCGTGCAGTTGCACCTTTAGTTGCACCGGCAGCAAACACTGGCAGTTGCGGTGTTAGTGATCCAGTGAAAATCGAGAAACCGGGATGCAACAACAATACACCCTCGTGGGCGACACTTTAATTCCCTTTCTACGTAATGATCCATTCCAGCGTCGATGTGGTAATTGTCGGACAGTATGAACAAGCATCAATTTACCGACTTCCGATTGATGTTTGAAGGGTGGTAAACCGTTTAAAACCATCGAAAGAACATACGTAATTGCAAGGTACGGCACTGAGTGTTAGTGCGATATCGGCAATTTGGAGTCCGCCAAAGTTGATCGATCTTGTTTCGTAATATTTGGAAGGATTTCAGGCTTTTATCATATGGATAGGTTTTGCCATGGATTAAACCTTTCAAACCTATTTTTATTGGAAATTACTTCTTCTAATTGAACAAATTCTTACAAGTTGACTTTCAATCCATAAAAATTTGAAGATGAAGGTTTACTTAATATATACGATACTTTAATTATCTGTACTCGGTTTATTATTTCTTTTTGAGGGATTCCGACACGCCATCTTTATTTAGAATTAACATGTCTGTTCTTTCTTTGAAGAAGGTTACATCTGGGATACTTTTGGAGATGCTTTCAGTATTGACTTCTTCAGTCTCTTTAGCATTTGAATGATTAGATAAGCTTAGTGATCATAAAGAAGTTTGAGCGTTTTCTTGGGGCTTAATTTCTTACAAGTCTGTTAAGTTTGGTTATAGTTCCTGAAGTTCTAATTTCCATCGTATAATTTAGATTTGGTTCTGGAAATAAGGAAATCTAAACAAAGATAGTTAGACAACAACTCCACCTTCTTGACGATATTTTATATAGTGAAAATCAGATCAGTGGTTGAATTCCCATTTCGAATTTCTTTCTAACTGCTTTCAGCTCTAACTTCTATCTGAGATCATTTTGTATACTACATTCAATAATGCAGTTCTTGCAATTGCAATGCTTTATCTTATCTTTCTTCTTGTGATAAGATGCTGTAAAGACATCAATCATATGGCTCTTCGATAAGTTAATACCTCAGTAACGATTTGATGAAATTCCTGTTGCAGTACTGCGCGGCTTCTTCTTCTGCTAAAACTTTTATTGTCGCATTGTTCGTTCAACTCCCATTAATTTGTTGAAGTTCTCGAACTAGTCGCTATTGTTGTTACTATACTTGTAATACCTAAAGTATTGCCAGCCCTTGATGAATGGTATTGTCTCGTATATTTGCCAAGCGACACCAGTTTTTTTGTTATTCTTCTTTATGTCCTCTACAAACATGGAACGTTCCAGACCATCTTTCTCTTTCAACATTAAATGGGGTACTGTAAAAAATTACCCATAAACGAACAATTCGCAGCAGTGCAGCTCTTTGTCAGCATTTATGTGAGTTCGTGTTTTTTTAAGTACTATTTCCCAATGAAATAGACGACACAAGGGGTAACAACAATCGAAATCGATTACTGTACGGGCAATTAAAATCGATTACACACCATAAAGCCGTACCGTGACATTTGGTCTACATCGGTGCCAACCACCATGATGATGAAAACAGTTCGCCTCGAGCAAATCAAGATGAATGATACTTCAGCTGTTGCAGACTATTCATAAATAATAATCTTTGCCAGCAAACAATACCACATCCGTTAGTATGGCTTACTGCTCCAGCCAAAAACTAAATATAAATTATACCAAAAAGAAAAGGTATAAACCGAAAATAGAAGTACAACCCACAAACTGTAAACAATTGTCAGATATGGTCTAGCCTCCGGTAGGATCTGTGGAAATTACACAAAAGGGTGCAGCAAAAGCAACAAAAGCTTTTTGCCATTACTGCATGCAGTGACCATTCGATGGCCCATCATCAATAATGTGAAGAATCGATCCAGGAACCATTCAGCCAAACTCGTCAAACGCTATCTGCAGCCTTTGGCAGATCAGGCCAGGGTAAGTGAGAAACGGGTGTGAAGATAGCAGTTAATTGCTACCATGAGCCAAACAATGGACATCGTAAACAAAGCTAACAGAGAGCGGTACTATCCTGTCCAACCGACAATGGGGGCCTTTTTCATTGTAAGTATAAGGGCGAAGGGGGGGCTAAGTAATTAATACCCGCAGGGTAAAGACAAACATATCCTTTACCTTTCACAGTCAATCAAGATGCTTTCGAGGATTTTCTGTCACACTATATTATTTACACTGTAAGTAGTGAATGGTTTTGAAACTTTTTATAAAGTACCGGAGAGTTATTCTTCACGGAGAGTTTGGAACTCCGTCGTTCGTCTAGGCAACGGCACGAAATACATCTGCTGTAGGTTATGGTCGAAAGAACACACCTAACGAATTAATCACAATCATACTGGTACCGGTGTTGTGCATTGCAACAAGCAGTTGGTATAGCATTTCTTCGTTTGCTTGGAAGCTAAACTTCAATGGAGAGGTGGCAAAGACTTGCAATGGGAAATAACTGCAACTTGAGTGTGTGTGCAGAACACTCGGCAGGTAATTAAGTTTATGGTTCGTGATCGACATAATTTAACCAGAAGCACAGCTCTACGTGTTCATGTATCAGATGCACACCACTCACAAATTCTACACTCTCATCAAGGATTTCTTTGAGTTAAAGTGAAACTCATTTTTTATTGAAGAATTTACGTCGAATGTCTAACTTACTTGAAGTTACTTTTGAACTTTGAGATAACTTCCTTTTTCTTAAGTAACGTCTTTTCTTCAACTTAAAGTATAGTGAAGTACATTGTACAACGCAATACAACAAGTAACATATTGAGTAATGGATCTTTGTTTGCAACCACTGATTATCTGCAATCTCGTAATCCAGCACTTAAAGTTCAACCAATTCCGAGCCATACATTAATTGTACCATACCCACATGAAGGTTACAGTTAATGTTTGTGAAACTGCTTCCAGCGAGCATCTACTTTGCCACTGGCCAAGAACTCACAACATGCCGCGTGTGTAAGCGGTGCAATAAACTCATTACATCCCGTGATCGCTACCATCAACCTTCCCTTCCAAACACGCGGACTTACAAGTCTCCCCAACTCTTAAATTGTGTGGTTGCAATTTCCGCGACTCAATTGTTTTGTCAACAATCGATAACCTGGTTACCCTAGGCAAGAGAGCAAAAAACAAGAAGAAATTAACGAGAGCTCATTTCATTCATTACCCAAGCGACAACGGTCACCAATGATGACGAGGCTGACGATCGAAGATTGTGTCAATGTGCGATGCAGAGCGGTAATAAACGGACATGCGGTAAAAATAAAACTCGTAAAGAGGGCTAAATTAAATATCGCTGCCGCGACTGCTGCTGCTGCTGTTGCTGCTGTTGGTGCCACCGTGCTGGTTCCAATGTGCGACAAAGCCGACGGGGTCTTATCATTCGTACGTAAGTACGTGAGCTCGTGAGTGGAGACGCCTTGCCACAAACTTCTGGCGCCTGTAAGCGAACGTTTCCAGACCGTCCACCAACTGTCTGGTGCGAAATGCCAAGGGAATGACCATTCGTTCTCCACGTCTCGAGACAATCAGCTGATGAGTGATGAACCGCTCAGCTGTTGGTGTGTCGGCCGATAACAATCGTAGGTCAGACCGCACAGATCACGCTAGTGTACCATACATATGTTGCGCGTTGCGCCGATAGTACGCCTAGCGGTACACGGTGCTGCGATTTCGCACGTGAGAGAACACAGATAAGGTTGATGATGATGATGATGATGGAGGTTCGTTGATTTTGGACTATCGAATGGGCTTGTCGTACCGGTTGGACCGGCTAACGTGGTGGTGGGGGGTGAAGCACAGTGTTTCACAGGCTGTTTGGTAATTAACAGCCAGAGAACGCTTCGCGAACTTTTGCCGCGATAGGCGCGATAAGGCGCGTAAATTTATGACCGCGCAGAAGAAATGCTGCTCTGCGATTTGGCAGTGGCCCTGTGACCATGTGCGGCGACGTGCAGCGATAATGCGGTTTCGATGCGGTGATATGACGGTATACATTAGCGATCCCAAAAGTTGGGTTCAAATAGAAGGAAAAAAAAGACCCGCGTGAAGATGACTCAAACGATAAGGGAGCTTTTGCGAATAGTGGAGTAGCTCGTAAATGATCTTATCATGACTTTGGAGGGTATTGTAGACAATAAATTAGGTCGGCTAGCTATTTGCTTTTAACGATATGGATAGGTAAATTTGAATTTAAGGATTTACAAACCATTATAAAACGGTCAATCTCTTTTATACTTCCAATATTTACGTCTTTAGAAGACAGAGTTAGAAGACCTGCTATGGAATATCACTCAGACATGTAGTTAAATGTTAAATCTTATATTAAAATTGTTCCTGAGCAGGCAAACTATGTACTAAAACTATTTTCTAGTAGTAATGGGAAAATCGCCCATGGAGCGTAGACTTCAACAGATCAAATTTCTAGCATGTCCTTCAAGAATTCAAGCACGGTAGCCAGAGGATATCAATTTCAGTCTCAAGTTACTAGTTGTATCAATAACATAATGTTTCAGAGTTTTCGGAATGATTTACGAGATTGTAGTTTCTCTCTCTTGTAGTTCTCCCAAGGACTCTCCCTTGTAGCTCTTCCAAGGACTCTCCCTTGTAGCTAAGATATACGATAAATCAATTCACAACGACATTGCGGAAGCGAATGTCTTCTTGTTTGACTATCTTACAACTACTCCTGGAATAAAATGGCGAATTGTATCATAAGTCCCAAGTTTCTAAACAAAGAATCCAACTTAATCTTAAAACTTGTATGGTCTCCTCAATATCTAAGAAAATCTTCTATGTTTGCTTGTACTAAAAAGATGCTCTTTGAAATGTTTTTTTTTTTTTTTTTTTTTTTTTTAGATTAAAATAGTGAATAGAAGACCTTACTTGAAAACATTATAAAACAAAAAGAACGTGCTTACATAATTACTCAAACCAGTTTGCTGAATAATTATCAACTGCATTTTTAATAGCAAAATTAAAACTTTTATGTATTTATTTATTCGTTTTTTAGTGACGCTTTTAAAGTCAGTGGCAAAATGTTAAGGTTATTATCGTTTCCTGCACATGCTTTCCATCCTGACCGGGTTTTTACAGACCTGCTGTACATTGATAAATTTATTGCACAATAAAACCAAAAATCACTTTAAGAAAGAAGAAAAAAAAACTTTTTATGTCAAAATAATCACCCTCCCATATAACCTGGATTCACGGTTGACGTGTACGATTGGTAAAAACGCATTCCGTACGTTGCCGCTGGGCAAGTAAAGTACAGAAGATTGCAGAACTTTAAAGCAGGTTAGCGAAACGACGATAGACGACGATCGGTTCATCAAACCAAAAACCGAAATGAAGGTACCGTGGAAGCGTAAAACTCAATCTTGCTCGTAAAACTCAAAGCACGGCTGTTTGGGAAGCGGCGATTTGTAGAGTTGTGGCTGCATTTGCCGGGTTATGTGCATCGGCATTGCCATGGCCAGAGGTGAACTCCGTTAACAATACGTTCCGAATCAGCCCAGAATCGACCCTTAACCGGGAAATGATCTTACAAGAAACCTTCTGACAAGAGAGAGAGAGAGAGAGAGAGAGAGAGAGAGAGAGAGAGAGAGAGAGAGAGAGAGAGAGAGAGCTCCGTGTCGGTATCGATCATTTGCACGTTGTGATCTTGCAGCACATGAAGTCGGCTCGATTTTCTTCTACCAGCAAAGGCATTCATTATCGCACCTCGTAAGACGATACCGAGAGCGGGGCGAAGGTTAACGGAAGATACACTAAGCCCCGATCGTCCCGTAGCGTGACTTCGTGGTGGTCGCGGTGAAATCACATGAGCATTAAACATAATTAATTTTATACCCCATAAATAAGCACAGGCAATCATAAATATTGGCGAAAAAACGAAGGAACAACCGTTCTCATTCGCGCCCAGCACGACGACAACGAACGGGTGTGCACGGACATTTAAATTCAAGCCAATTTCGATCCGGGAGAAGGATGTTCTCCCCCTTATTATGCTGCTAATGAAGCCACGATGCAAAGGTTGCAAAAAGAAAAAAAAGTTTCAAATATTTTTGTATCTTTGTTGGACAAACTATTTCTGCATTGCACATTACCGCCCAAACGTGATTATAATGACGATATTCATTCCAACAGGAAGGTGGAGGAAAATGCAGAATTTGCATTATTTTAATTATGATTCGATTTAACAGCCTTCTTCCCTATGTACAAAATTAATTGTGCTCCGCTCGGCACTAGTCTAGGCGATTCGCTTTTTTCCCCCTCACCTAACTTAATTTCACAATTGTGTGAGTATTCTACTTTTTGCAACGCCTCTTCTGCAAAAAAAACCACTCCATTCGTTTGCTGGCGGGAGAGAAATTTGAAATTTTATATTCATTTTAAGCTGTGGCACGATTTGCAGTCCGTACACGATTCCCTAGATGGACTAAGCGACACGTTTCTGTGTCTGTATGTGCTATTTTATGAAAGTCCCTGAACGCAAGCATCCTCGAACAGGGGACTTCACATTCCATGCCCAGTCAGCACTTTGTCTTGCTCATCTTTTTTTAATGTTCCACGACAAAACTAATAAAACAGTGAAAACCAACTCGAGCGTTAGGTTGGTACGGATGACACAACTCACCTCTAGCGCGGACTGCATCCCCCAAAACCTTCAGGGAGCGGGGAATTGTGGATGACATGACCGGCCGTGCAGGATCAACGGTTGGAATAGGGTTTCATGCTGATTAAATATTTTATTTTTATGCGTACAGTCGAACTCGCACGCTGTGAAACGGTGTGTGTTCGATGGGCTGTGCTTGCGGCAACATTATATTCCCCATGCTCTGCTTTGAAGCTTGCGGAGACTAGCGATTTCCCCCCCCCCCCCCCCGGGTATAAGGGTTGGAGAGGAGACTAAAAGTATACTTGAAGTGAAGGGAGATGGTTTTAGTGCAATTCTATCGAATGGGTAATTTTAAACTGCAATTATCATGAATTCATTAAAATGAGCTTGCTAAGGCTCGTACAACGATTATCCATTAGTTCTGATAAGCAGGGCCTGCTACTGTTACTTCTGATCGGGATTATTTTGCAAAGTCATTATATGATTATTAGAACATAGATTGGAATAATTTAAATCCTTACTGATCTTTTGAGAATAAAAATCTTTTTTTTTAATATATTAAAGAAAAAGTTTTCCAGATTTTGGATAAAGTTTTTTGGAGATGTAAGTATCAATCCTCATACACAAATTGTCTAGACAAGTTGTCAAAAACGGGTGGTTTGGATCATGACAGTCGTGTTTGTGATCTGTTGGAAAAATAAAATTTGACGAAAGGCAAGCTTACAAACAAACTGCCAAGATTGGGATCCTTATACACAAACGGACAGCCGAAACTGTCAAACAGCTTTCCGTTAGCTTTTTCTCACGGAAAGGTGCCAATTTCAGAGTGTTTGTAATATTTTTGTTATATTTTAGTACAGAAACTATTGGAATAAACAAGTATTTTTGTAAAAACATAAATTTATGAACATTTATGAATGAAAAAAAAAAAATTAAATATGTTTGCTTGTGGCTGGCAAGATTCCGCCACATCGTACTGTTGTTTCTGCTCAAGAAAGTACTGTTTTTGTTACTGCTTCTGTTGTTGAATGGTTACCGGACACCAGTAACTACTTAGACATCCAAACAGCATATAATTATATATGAATAATTTTATATTTTCGCTCAGAATATTGCATATATTTAGAAACAACAAGGAGCCTAGCTAATCTATTTGTTCCCTGAAATTTCTTCCACAATTTCCAAACATTTGGCAAACGCCACGGAGGAAGTGGATTGAGCAATCGCTAAATGGAAATCTTTTTATTTTGATAACTACCCTCAGCTAGAAATCCCAGCGTAACTTCCGACATTTCCTTTGGAGTAAGCCATTTTGCCTTAACCGGCGGAAACTTTTCCTTGAATGTCAAGGAATATTTCCTTCGACACAAGAAAATTTGTCCTTAATCTGTAATTAATAAGCACGGCATTGAACAAGTTAAATATTTTTTGCACAAATATTTCGCATACATAACTCACGCTTGGGTGGTAAGTTGCAAAGGGTCGATAACACTTCGAAGGAATCGGCTTTGTTGTGCCAGATCTTCCGTTGTTTCTTCATCACTGTTGCTATCATCACTTACGTAGCAGGAGAAAACCATTTAAATGTTTTAAACAATTATTTAACAAACAATCTTTTTTCAAGCTAACAGTGAAGGGAGTTGTTAACGGTTTTTTGTTTTGATTTTGAACGGTTTGACACATCGGTAGTTGCAGCATAAAAGCTTTAACGAAAGAAAAAATTTGACGAATCTTGTCTTTCACAAGAATGGTTTCATGATCCAAATCTATGTTCCGTTTGTCTTGGCTCACTTGTCTTGTCAAAATTCCGTTTGTGTATAAAGATTGATACTGTAGTCTTTATCAATTTGAGGACGTGTCCAGCGATGTAGAGTGGAAATACTCATATCTCAGTTTTCGATCATATCTCAACGGCAAATATCGCTCACTCGGCTGCTAGTATCTCAAAACACTCGTATCTCAGGTATCCTCATATCTCGAAATATCACAGTATTTTTCAAATGTCAAAAACCTGGGCTGATTCTTATCTATAAGGTTCCGTATAAAAATCTAAACCAAAGATTTGGAGAGGTAATATTTTTACTGTGGATATAAAGTGTTTTACGAAAGAATTTCACGAAAATTGCATCACTTAAAGAGGCCTTTACTATAACTTCATTGCTCCAGTCAAAAATTTGTTTTAATTTTATTTAAATCCAAAAATATTAAATCATCCTCAGATGAAAATACACACAAAAGAGCACTTCTTCAAACCGAGCATGCGATATGAATGTGTTTTTGTCAAATAATTCCTCAAATAATTCTTCAAATCCGTAACATAATTTATACCACAATGTATGCAGCAACTTTTTGCTACAGTACGGTACACAAAGAACACAACCAGCCCTACCCTAACGTTACTTTCATTTAACAACAAAAAACCGCATTGCAATTCCCACTTTATGTGACCGGACGTACGCGCTCGTACACATATGGTCTGTCGCAAAATGTGGGCCACCGATTTTCAGCTGCGAGGGTTATCCAAGGTAATTTATAACAGTGCACTTTACCTACTCGGTCGCCTTTTGCGTACGTGCCTGGTGTTGCTGCTGGTGGTTCAGCTGTCTCGGCCTATCGCTGTCGGAACAATTAATTCATCAGCTCGTATGATTAAATGAACGTAAATTATGAAGCCCCGTGTGCACACAGACGTGCCTTCATCTCTCGTCGGCGTCGGTTGGCGACGCTTTCCCTCCTCCCCCGACACATCCCAACACATTCCCAATTCCCTCCTCATAGCAAAAACACCTACACACCGCTCTTCCACTTTGTGTACCGGCCACCATTTTCCAACTAAACAGCAAGAGGTACTGGGGCAGATAATTTTCCACCTTCTTTCTGGGCAAACCAAAAATTCTCCACCGACTGTGCGCGGTGATGGTACCAGAATGCATGAATGTACCGTGAGCCCGGCTGTGATTGCTTTAAATTGTAATAATTCATCGCACAACCACCTTTCGAACGTGGCACGTGGCCACCGTCTTTCACACCGTATATGAAAACACCCTTCATATTTGTGAGTGAGAGTTTTTTTTTCTTTTGCACATTTTCACATGAAGCGTGATGCGTGAAGTGTGTAATTTTTGACTCCCACCTTTTTTTTTGTGTGACAATCGGCCATGTGAAGCGGTGAAAGATTGGCGAACCAAACAGCATGCAATGTCCTGAACATTGTTGGATTAACATAATTAAAGCAAATGTCTGCTAACGAAGTGCTGAAGGATCGTGTTGGAGCAGACCGATACCGGAAACCAGATCTCGAAGATGGAACCTTATTTGATGGATTTAAATGAGTTTTATTCCTTCAAAAACAGTTCCTTTCAAAAACATTAAATTTACAATTAAATGGTATTGTTTTATTATATTTTTAAAATATAAATAAATGTATAAACTGTTTTGTTTTATGCTGTAATTGATGCTACTTGTATTCTGCTTCAACTGCTTTAACTCATAGTAGACGATTCCGCACTTGTCCCACCAAAGCCATATATTTCTGTCATTGTTAATGAAATAGTTGTAGAAGATAATGAATTATTTGCATCTGAAGATGCTTAAAAATGATCAATTTCCCTTCGTCTACGCCAACGTAATCAAGGAAATTTAGTAAATTGAACCCCATTTAAACCATTTTCAGACAAGATCGGAGACAGATAATTAAGCTCGATTCATATAGTAAAGATCATTTGCTATAGTTAAAGTAAATCTTTTATTTGACCATTGCTATGAAATATTAACGATATTACAATAAGTTACGCTTGATTTATTCATATATATAATAAGGAAACCACCATTTGCTTTGACGTCAATGCATTAGTTTAATTTCCACTCGGTGAATATTGTCCAACCGGTCAGCCCCTGTTGGTGCAACCATTTCACAAATGGTAGGCACTTGCAAACCGTTGTGCCATTGCACCCGGGGACGGTTACCTTCCGGGCTTATATTCTACACCCAATTCGTACTCAATTTGCGGCCCCGGTTGATTGTGAGAAGCATCCTCGAGCCACTTTCAAATCCCGCAAGTAGCAAGTCAGTGAGCAAAAGTAAATATGTAATTATGCTGTTAGCAATGTGCCACATGTGGCGGACACACACACACATTCCTTACACAGCCGAGTCCATTCCTTTATGGAATGTGTCATTACGTATCGTGCTACATATCAAGCAGACGTACGAAAAGCGGGAGACCGTAAGAGTATTGTCCGGCATGAACAACATGTGTGTCGCGGGAGATGACGGACGGTCTTGCACGATGGCAGATAAATACGACAGATAAATAGATCGAATCAGTCGTCCAGCGTCTCGGTGGTCGATTGGTACGGCTGTTTCCATTAGTTTTGCTCCTCGACATGTACACATTGTCGTTATCTTTTTGTTGTTGTGCACTCTCGGGCCGGGACACAAAGGCTGGTGTGTTCTCGCCACATCCGCGATGATGGTGCTGCAGGGAACAATTCGTCAAAATTGGCTGCTAACAATCACTATCACGTGGTGCACACGTACTGCGATGGGTGAGCGTTACACCTGGGGATCTGGAGCTCACCTACCGTGACCGTAGTTGAAATCTGGGAACTGCAAATGATGCATAAAAATTCCGAATCATGCTAACGATGACAAAAGCACTTTTCCGAAGCTCAGTTTTCTCACGGAGTATGCTGAATACTTAACACTCTCTAAATGAGCGCAGCCCACAATCAATGCACGGGTGGTGTTTTTACTGATGCGGGTTCCCATCCGAGAATTCCAGCCCCCGGAAGCGATAAGGGGTAAGTTTCCGTTGCACTTCTGTGCTAGGAATAATAAATTATTACTCCGATAAGAATTACCCTTAGCTAGCTACGGGGGGACGACTATCACTATTCTTCCCACCTTCCATCATACTTGGAAACCCTTGGAAAACCGTTTGGCGGGCCGAATTTGCATACAACTTCCCACATACAGAGGGAATACTCAGCCTGAAACGCTGTGGTGAATAAGCGCTTTGCAATTTCTTTAAATTACTGCATCTACCACCAGGCACAAAAAGGTTCGGCGAAAGGAGTGCAACCTTCACAACGGAAAAGCGTAACGCCTAGCGGCTTGCAGGAAAACCTATTTGAACACATTTCCTTACCCCCCGCGGGTGGTTTAGCAGATAACGGACGGCATAAATTAGAAAACTTTCCAACCAAAGTTGCACTATGCACAAAACTATGTGCTGCCCGGGTGCAGCAAACTTGAAGATCGATAAAGGCAAAAATCTAATTTAATGTCGTACGTCTTATGATGAAAGTTTGACCATTTAAGAATCTTCGTTGCTTTTGGGGTCTAGTAGTAATCGAATTGTGTGCACTTTGCTTTAACACTTTAACACGATGGCAATATAAAATTAAACTGTGAAAAGAAAATGGATCAACGAAAAAAAAAGAAATCGTGCGCCCAACGTGGGGCTCGAACCCACGACCCTGAGATTAAGAGTCTCATGCTCTACCGACTGAGCTAGCCGGGCTAGTCGGGAGAGGTCACTAGATGTGGTATATAAGCTTACACCTCGATACATATACTGTCATGATGATCGAAACGAGTTGGAATATTTTAACTGAGAAGCGGAAATCTATTTTCATCTCGATATATTCACTTCATCATTATTTCTTTTTATGATACAACTCAGAAATGTTTAAAATAAAGTAGAAAAATCCCCAAAAAACGCGTATAAAAACAATATTTCCGATTGATAGACACTGGTTGGGTTAGGATAGACCTTACACGTCCGTGTAATATGCGTTGAGCGTAAGCGACGAACTCACTGCGTTAGGGTGGGGGAAAAAACCTTGAACTTGCATCGACCATCACCGTCGAAGTCAGCTGACGGCCGTGCGCTTGTGGAGGTGTGATGGTTTTTACGCGTCGTCGCGAACTTGCGCCTCCCCCGGGGCAACCGGGTGGGTGATGGCCTACTTTAAGTTTATTGATTTTTCATCGCTCTGACTCCAGTGGTGTAATAACGTTTATAGCGCTGGTGTGTGCATGAATTGTTGTACGCCCCTGTTTCTCATACACGACTCTTGCTGTTACTTTTCTTTTCAGCTGTACTTTTCCCTAGCCAAACGTCCTACCGACCGTCAACATGTGGTGGAAATTCATCGTAGAGGTGACGAACGAGTACAAGATCCTGCGGGGGATGATATCCTACTCGGCACTCTGGCCCATCGGATGTCTCATACAGCAGACGTTCGAGGGTAAGCGGTTCAAAAACTATGACTGGGAGCGTTGTCTGCGTTACAGCCTGTACGGGACATTCGTTTCTGCCCCGATGCTCTACACCTGGATGCGCTGCGCCAACATTATGTGGCCCCGGACGGACTTCCGGTCGTCGCTGGCGAAAGCATTCACCGAGCAGGCCGCCTACGATCCATTCGCTATCGTGCTGTTCTTTTACGGCATGAGCATCCTGGAGCGTCGATCACAGAAGGAGGCGGGCGATGAGGTGCGTTCCAAGTTTTTCGACACTTACAAGGTAGGGTTCTTCTACTGGCCGTGCGTACAGACGGTGAACTTTTCGCTGATCAAACCGAAGAACCAGATCGTTGTTGCTGGGTTCTTCAGTCTCATCTGGACGACGTTCCTGGCGTACGTGAAGACGAGTCAAAAGAAGCAACCGATCGAACAGGCGATGTAGAACGACCACTACTAACGCGTTCGAACTGTAGATATTTCGTTAGCGCTAGAAACGATTTTAGGTTGAGCGATTGAGTCCGAAAAGAGTTTGTTTGAAATGAATGTTCGCAACAAAAAGGTGCTAATAAACAGATAGTTCATAATTATCTCCTACAATGGCTATGTACACCCTCAAAGAAAGAACCCATTTATTATTTGTGAAGCTATAACGTCTGTGCCGGAGCCATTTTATCGACGTGATGTAGGAGTCTTCGGTCGGACGTTGAAGCCGTAACCTGTTCGGCCAAACCGTCCAGCAGTGCGGGTATGACACGTTCACCGATCGATATCAACAGATCGGCTATTTTCTCCACACGCTGAATGTCGCTGATCACCGGAATTGCTGCTCGATTTTGCTCACCGGAAGAGGACACTTCTACTTCGATGCCATCTGCCACTGCGTCACGACTCAAACGATTCAACTAGTGGAAAGAATCACACACATATTGAAAGGGACTTATTGAAACATAGAACTAGAAAGGCGTCTTACACTTCGTCCTGCTGCTTCGTTGAACGAAACGACAAGGATCGTCAGTACCACTACGAGTAAACTGGGATGAGCCATGTTCCGCGTACAATTGGGTCTTTTCACACTGGAAACACTTCCGCGTACACTTCTGCGTTTTTATAGGAAATTGCAGTTATCTACACTAAACAGATTGGATCAACGTGCGTGCATGCGACTCTTTTGTAGCATGTGAATAAGTGTCCATTACAGTAAACGATCCACTGCCAATAATGGTGGGCATTTTTATGAGCAAATACTAGTCAAATTACACTATCAGACTGTTTGTTCGACAGTCGGTCCTCAAGGTTATTCAAATTTTAACATTTTAAACATATTCAGTGTGTGATGTTAAGAACGATACACGAATTCTACACGCACAACCGTATCTGTACAGCAATATTTTCAAATCAGACACGTGCGAAATTCGATGTTCAACGGACACGGCGTGAAAAATTCAAATTTGTCGTTGTTGTTGAAAAAACGACCACTTTGGTACCATATCTCACCAACAGAGTGCGGTGTTATGAAGCATCGCATACAGATGCCGCTAGCGAGGTTCATTATTGCCCCTGTTGATATGCAATGTGCTGTATTTAATTACAGGGTTCGCAAACTACATTAAGTTATCCGAATGCTTCAAAACTCGCAAAATGCAAGTTTTCTGTCATGATTTTCCATTTAAATTGTAAAAAAAATTGTATAAAGGATAATTAGAGTCACAATATTATTCTCTTCTGTTAAAAATTCGTTTTATCATAAATGTTTCCGTTGCAGCATTTTGTAAAGTGGGCATCTTGGGTTTTGTTGCTTGGGATATCATTCACTAACGTCATTTGTTGTTTTGTAAACATTGCAAATTGCGTCCAAAATTCGGAACACACGAAAGCCGGGTTGCATTTTTGTCTATTGTGATTGTAGTACGATTTAAGTCCCTCTGCTAAGCATTGAGGGTGTCTTCAGTTCTGAACTGAGCAGCAATTTGCACAGTGAAGATTTCGTGAAGGTTCATTGGTACCTCGCCATCTGTTGGGAAGGCTTCGGAAGGCCTTCGGCTTGAACAGTAAGGAAACATCGTACTGTATAGTTCGCTACATGGAATCTAGGGGATTAACACAAAGTTATCATATTTCACCTTAATTCTAGGTAGCCAAAATGGTCACTGATCGAATGTCCACGGAGAATGTGGAAAACTTCGTCCAGGAACATCTGAAGGAAGATCTGCGAGTGTACGAAATGCAACTGAAGCAGTTGAATGGCGAGATTATGGAATATGTACAGTTGAAGCATATGATTGAAACTATCCTGGGAGAAGACCGGTGCGAAGGATTCAAGACCCAGGTTAACATCGGTGGAAACATGTTCATGAAGGCCCGCGCAGACAATGTGGATCACATACTGGTAGACGTTGGACTGAAGGTGTACGTGGAGTTCAAAATCGATGAAGCTTTACGGTTTGTGGAGATGAAAATTAAAGTGCTAACGAAACAAGCCGACGTTGTGCGGGACAAAAGCATCGAAACGAGGGCAAACATCAAGCTGGCCCTTCTTGTGATAGGAGACTCACAGCGGCTGCACACAATCCACGATGATCGATGATTGAACAACGCGGCGAAGGTGAAGATTGCGAATGGTGTTAATATTTTATTAATAAAATAAATGTTAAAACAAATGTTATGGTGTGTTTTAATTTACATTTCAAACCAGGGAAGGAGTGAGGAGTAGATATGAGGCTAACTCCGACCCGATATGTTCCGGTCGACCCGCCCATCACCAGAAGGACTTTTCCACACAATCTGTCAAATTGATTCATTTTTCTAAAATATAAACAAATGTCAAAGAGCCCTGCATGGCATGACCTGCCGTTCTTGATTTCTTTGACGGATGATAAACAGGTTGTAAGCAAAAGCAAAAAAATATGTGTAGACATAATTCGGCGTAATAATAGTCTTTGGTCGGAGATTTAGGTAATTATTGTGCTACAAATGTGGGTAAAACATAGTACAACCCTTTAAGCATGTCCGCGGCTGTTGCGGCATGATGAAGAGCGCACCCTGTAAACACAAGTGATAAGAGCACCCGAAACTTGGTGCTGTAATCGAACTTGTTCTGCACTTTGTTTCAGGTAAATGTTTTCTTTAATTGCAGTGCGGAAGTCGAGCGGATCGCGTAAATTTTCCTATGAAAACGCTAGTGTGTTAGCTCGGGCGGAAGGATTGACAAACGAGTGTCCTTGATCGATCACATACAGGGCGGTTCCGATTGTATACATCGGAGAAACCCACACAATGGATTTGGTGGACATTGACAAGGTGTTGGATGATCTAGAGCTGAATGAAGACGATGGCAATAGTGCCGCTGTTACAAAGACATCAGGTAAGTATAGCTTTTGTGTATAATCGCCTCCGTGGATGACCCTCTTTGTGTTTTGTTACAGACGCAAAGTCGAGTGCCCGAGAACCGGGTGTCTCGGTAAATGGCACGTCGGAGCAGGCATCGGTGGGATCGGCCACAGTGTCGCAGGAAAAGTTAAAGTTTAAGGCCAACGTAGTTAATGTGTCAACAGTGTTTTCCAGTCTTAACGAGTACGTGAACGCGGGCGGTACGGAATTGGGTGGTGCGAAGCATGCAATCCTAAATGACATTCACGACCTGGGCATACCGAGCGAAAGAAAGCCACTGTTGACACCTCCGTCGACATCGTCGATTTCGTCCGACGTAAAAACGTCGTCGGCGGCAGCTACGTCATCCTCTGTTCCAACTTCTCCGCAGCATGTCGAGTCCTCACCGACGACATCACCCGATTCGTCCGCTTCGTCGGTGTCGTGCTGTTCCTCGCGAGTAGCCTCATCGTCAGCATCCTCTTCCGCACATTCCTCTTCGAGGTCATCGTCATCGGCATCGTCGTCCGGGTCCAGCAGCGATGGCGAGGAGGCTGACAAGCAGGATGCTAAAGGCGAACGTGCCCTTGGCCATGGGCATGAAAAACTTCCCGAGGAACTGTCCTCACTAAGCGCCGAGGATTACGTTCTGGACACGTCCTCGATGACCACGTTGGCTACCACCAACGAAGGAGGCGCACGGAAGGGAACGACAGCGCCCGATGCCCAGGATACGTCAGCATTTTCCTACAAGAATAGTCTGTACTCGGATACGCTGAGCAATGATGTGATAAACCTGGAAGGAATCTCTTCCATCTCCTCCATCGTAGCCGTTGACCTCACGAAGAGTGGCCAAGCACCGTTGGTGCGTGAGGCGAATGGGCTTGTGGAGGGTGCCCCTGTGGCGAAGGACGAGATAGAAACGACGGCACAGGACGACGTGGAACGGGCGGGAAAGCCGCAAGATGCGGACGATGAACGTAAACCGGTGGTCGGATTCGAATCGACGATGGACGATGTGTCCGACACGGAGCTGGAGAGTTACTTGCAAGAGTTGGAAGAGTTCGATTTCCGTAGTGTGAATGTTGAAACGACGGTACCACCGAAACCGGACGCAGATTCGGTCACGATGCCGGACCCGGCAGTACAATCCCAGCCGGAAGTTGAGGGTGTGGCTGTAGAGATGGTGGTAAACAGCTCGACGATCGTGAAGGATCGTGCCGATGAAAACAGTATCGACAGTCGTAGCGATGATGAGATCAGTCCCAGTTCGTCCCGGGGAGAAAATGAGGACGATCTAATATCGCAAGCATCTACGCTGGAGTTTAACGATTTGGCAATGGGAGCGACTGCGGCAGTGGCGGCGACCACACCACTCCCAGCAGCAGTCGGACCGGTAGTAGTGGAACCGTCGGAAGGAGCACTTGCAATGGGTTCCGAACTGGACATTCCCATTCCGGCCGATACCGAGGTTTCGGGCGACTTTCCATTGGACGAAGATGGAAGTGAGATCAAGTTTATCGACTGTACCGAAACGGAGTCGGAACGACGTCTAATGGACTCGCCGGAAGATGAAATTCACCGGATGAGCCTATCACATCCCGAGAGACCCACGTCCCTGGAGTTGGGAAATGGCGTGGTGAGCGAAAGTGGTTTGGTGGATAGTAACATTCCGTCCTCACCGGGTCATACGCCTCCCTCGTCGCGGATTATTGTTCCCGACCAGGGACTCACGTTATCTTCCACCAGTTCGGATGATTTCGGTGCCTCAGTTGAAGGTAGAGCGGCATCACACGGTGGCATGGTGGAGGAAGGTTCACGATTGGCTATTGCCGATCCGATTCAATCGCCCATTGCCGCTCCCATGTCGGTAACACCGCTGCTCAGCCCAGCCCAGGCACAGCTCGGCAAGATACAACCGTTCTGGATGCCGGACAACTCAACCAAATTTTGCATGCAATGTAACCAAAAGTTTTCCGTCATCAAAAGACGTCACCATTGCCGGGCTTGTGGTCAGGTGCTCTGTTCGTCCTGTTGCTGTCTGAAGGCAAAGTTGGAATACTTGGGCGACGTTGAGGCACGTATCTGTATCGAGTGTGATGTGATACTGAGCATTCAGCAGCAACAGGCCATGGAGGCGGATCAGCATCAGATGGCCGCCCTGCAGAGTGGAGACGGTCGAAGCATCGGGGCGTCCGCAGGTGCCAGTAGTCAAAGACAGCCGAATCCAAATAATCCGATGGAATATTGCTCGGTCATTCCACCGCTGCAGCAGGCCGCCAGCAATCAGCCACAGTCTCCCATCTCGGTGATGGTCCCGGTTGGTGTGTTGAAGCGTGCTGGAGCTCCACGGAACATGCGCAAAGATAAGAACGTTATCTTCAGTGACGGCATTCGACCCGGGTGCGATTTGACCGAACTTGACCAGAACTGGGATGCGGTACCGACGCGCACTTCGCCACCAAGATCTCGTAAGCTGCGCGTCCAAACGCCGCCCGGTGTGGACGAGGACGCAAGTGCCGTTCCACGTGCCGGAGGACAGCTGACGTCCTTGATACCGCCGGAAGAGAACAAACTGCCGCCGGTGTTGAAGCGCATCAGCCCTACCGAGAGTAAGCTGGTCGAGATCGAAAATGATGCATCGCTGTTGGAAGGATTGCGCGAGGTGACACTCACGTTTGCGATACAGAAGAACTTTCACGTGCTGGTGACGGTGGTGGATTTGGCGTGCTGCATCAATCGGACAGTGATCAACTTCACCACGCGTGGGTTGCATTACGTCGGGCAGGACGAGATCATCATACTGCTCGTGTTGGGTGATTCGCGCGTACTTCCGAAGGACATCTTTGTCCATTTGAACGAGATCTACTGTGAAGCGGATCGGGGTCACATTATTACGGAGCTTGGATTTTCGCCTGCACGATCGAACAATTTTCTCGGGTCAAAGAATCATGGAGGGTTTCTGTATGTGCGGCCCACATACCAATGTATGAAGGCGGTGATCGCACCTGAAGCGCCGTACTTGATCGGAATTTTGATCCATCGCTGGGAGGTACCGTGGGCTAAAATACTGCCCCTGCGGTTGATGTTACGCCTCGGTGCACTATACCAGTACTATCCGTGTCCGCATGTGAGTGAACGCGAGCGAGAATCGGTGTACGTGGAGATTGCCCAAACGATAGTGAATCTTTTGGCAGACTTCCGGCACTTTAGCTACACCATACCGAGCGTACGCGGCATGGTGATCCATCTTGAGGATCACAAAACGAGTATACTGATACCGCGCAATCGGTACGAACAGATGGTAAAGGTGGTGGACGGTTCGAGCGAGCAGCTGATGGCTGTGGGTGGGAATTTTAGCAAACTGGCCGATGGACACTTGGTGTGCATACAGAACACGGAGTCCGGATGCCCGGAAGCGACACAGTACACGACGCAAGCGATCGATATCGAGAGTCAGCCGCGTAAGGTAACAGGGGCAAGCTTTCTGGTGCTGGATGGATCGCTCAAGCCGAACTCGGGCCTGACCGGTAGGTGTACCATCCTGGAGGATGGGCTGCGGGTTTTGATACCGCCGGTGAAGTTGCAGCTCGTGAAGGAAGCGCTGAAGGCGATGAAAGATTATCAAATCGTTTGCGGACCAACCGAGGGAGACGACAGCCAGAAGGAGCTGGTGTCGATCGAATGGACGTCGAACGATCTGAACTTTAACATTGGCGTTACTTCATGTATCGATCGGAAAGCGTTCGACGGTGTGCCCAGCATACGGGTACACCGGGGAACGGATTACTCCAACTCGAATCACATCATCCGCTGGACGGAAGTTTTTATTCTGAAGGTTGGGCTTAATTCTGCTTGTTTTATGTGTGCATGGAAGCTCTTGCTAGTAACATGTTTCCGTTCCATTACAGGGAGACGAAGAATCTAACAATCCCGGTGACCCGATCAACATGTCGAAGGTTTCGGAAACGGTTGCCAAAACGGCTTGCAAGGCACTGATCGAGTATCTCGACCTACTGGCATCAAACGGTCATACCAAAATCGCTCTACGGATCAGTTCCAACCGTGGTGAGGTATGTGCAATGATGGCAAAGCTTCTTCGATAGCTACTTTATTAGAAACAATTATGAATTTAATTTTCTTCACCAGATGGCGTACGTAGCGGGCAGTGGTGGCAATGCACTCGCTCCACTGTATTCAAATGTGTTGGGACAAGCGGTGATGGAATTGCTGCAAAGGCAGGCCACGACACTGCATCTTGACCAGCATGATATTGTATTCGAACTGATATTCCACATTCTTGACAAGTAATCCAAAACTGAGCCCAGAACTGAGTGTTAATGGACGCAATATTGGACAAACACACAATAACCGTCTGCCTACGATGAGTTTTCGGTGTACGTTGGTTTTGGTTGCGGGTTACGTTACGTTGTTTTCGGAAGACAAGCTTCTACTTTTGTTTTTTTTTTCCTCTAGCGTAACGCTCTGACCCGGCGACCAGATACGTGGTTATAGAGTAGGGTACATGGAAAACAAACAACTTTCGTTCGGACAAAAGCGAAAGTGAGTGATTGTAGTATTTGCTTCGAACAAACCAATTAACCAAGTGCTAGCCCGGGCAGTACAGGAAACGGAGACGAGTCACACATTCATCGGGTGCATAGCAAAACCGAAAGCGAAAGACGGTGGTGACGTGACGTGTGAAGACGCCGGATAGAAGAGGAAGAAAAAAAAATGGAAACGTACACACCAGGTGCATACCGTGAATTATATAGAGTATAAAGATTATACATATATACATAGATATAGATATATATATTTCTTATATATATAGTTAAAATTATTGAAATGAGGAAACAGAAAGCCAGTCACAAGTTTATTATGTCAGCTGTTTATAGGTAGACGGTGGAAGAGGAATATTTATATATGATTTGGAAGTTTTAGTGCCGACAGACAACCGGGTTGACGCAATATGGCAGCAAATGGTATTTGCAATGATAGTTACTACGTTCAGCGGCAAGTTGGCCAAGTTGCAAGCATGATAATAGCAAATATATTAGTGCACACGAGTGCACCACTATACAACGTACGGGTGCGTATGATGAGTTACCTATTGAGAAAGATACGTCGATCGAATATATCAAGCTTTAACAAAGGATATCTTCAGTAATGTTGTTTTGAGTTGAAGATTGTAATACCTCATCTATTTGTTTTGGGTTGAAGAAAGCTTCATACTTCAAGAGTTTTGCTTCCTCGGTACGATCGTAATTTCGGATAACAATCTGGAAATCCGGTAGAGCAATGTTTTGGTGAATCATGAACACTACTCCAGAAAATTCTGCATATACCGCACCTTGAGATGTCTGATCGTCCAATATGGCTACGAGTATGAAACATTACTGACAGAGAACACCAACATTCTTGCTATTTTAGAGTGCATTGGGAGCTGTGGAGTTTGCCCAGTGGAGACATCCTGGCGGTGGCAGAACCCTGAAGGATGCAATGACTGGGGCATGTGATGGAGATGACAGATGTATACCCTACCCAGAATATGGTTGTTCTTTGTCCAAGACATGGGTATAGTCGAGGAATCCCGAATCGAAATTCCTGGAATTGGATTGCTAACCTGGCCATGTGAGCACAAACGTGTTCAACAGTGAGCAGATCAAGATGAAAACAGATATCTCCAATTTCGTTATAGCATACGACCTATTTCCTTGAGATTCGTTGGTCCAATACTTGAACACAGTCGAGGAATCCAGAATCGAAATTCCTGGAAATGGATTGGTAACCTGGCCATGTCAGCACAAACATGCTCAACAGTGAGCAAACCAACAGAAGAAAACAGATATCTCCACATTCATTATAACAAAACGACCTATTTCCTTGCGATCCGTGACATCAACAAAGATCCCTTTTTTTAAATAGTGCAGCATTCATCAGAACTCAAAATGCTAATGTCGAATCGTGTCGCACAATAAAGCCTCATTTGCCATCAAGGGCAAATTCCCAGCGGCTGGTGATGCTTGTATAGCGGAATAGGGCAAATAAATGAATCTCAGCGCGCAATCCGTAACTTCTTCCTACATAATTACGTCAGTCACGCGGCATAATTAACTATTGGGCGCTGCCTACCGAACGGTTCCGTTGCGCATCCGATGGTCTTTCACTTCTACGCCGTGTGTATACTATTGCTGCGTTACATGTTTTCTAAAGGGCTTGCTCCAACTCCGAAGGGCAGTTGCGTACCTACACGATCGGTATATCTTGTACTAGAAGGAAACAAGCGGGAAAAGCGAACGGAACAACGACGGCAAACGGCAACTGTGACCTCTTGAGCAGCATTCCATCCAATCACTCAAAAGCTCGCTAGGTAGAGTGTATACAATCCATTTGCATATCATAGTGCAGGCGAGCAGCAGCGGCTTAAGATTTTGCAAAGCACACTCACCTCACTACTACCTCACGTCTGAGGGCTAGAGGACCAGCAAGAAGGTGGAGAAAAAAGGTGTGCGCTCCCTTTTGCACTCAAACGCATTCGCCCGTAAGGGGGTTCGCGGTATTTGCAGCGTACCAATCGTAACAAGAATAATAGCAATCATCGCGCAACAGCAGCAAACCAAACAACAGAATGCTAGTACTATGCAACTGCTGCAGTGAGCGGGTGTTGCGTCTTGAACAGCGCGATAAGCGGTCGCGGTACGGTTTGTGAGAGGACCGAAGGAAAACAAAACAAGAACCACCAGCGGACGCATACAACACAACCGTACGATCTCGTAAGGGTATAAGGGAAGGGTGGGCTGGCTTCCTCCCGGGCATTACAAATGACATACAATAAATGTGCGCCCCCTATAGCACACTTTCGCTTCGACGCCTCCGGCCACCGGTTGGGAGTACTAGGTGTTGCTGAATGCTGGAGGCGATCCTCTTGGCATTGGACGAAACGGTACTTTTTTTTATTATTAAGGATCATCGATCTCCCCGCGTGCGATCGTAACGGCGGTTCGCGTCGGCGTTTTGCAGCCTTCCTCTCACCCATCCCTCCTCACCCCTCTTTCCCCTTCTTGCTTGCAAATCACGTCGAGTCATGACGATAATGAGCCCGTACAGATGACGACGATGATCACACCGATGACGATGATCCTGCTGGTGCCTTGGGATGATGAGGAAGGGAAAAAGCGGGTGGCAAAAAGATGATGGAGGACATCGTCTAACATTGCAAGATATCGAATGTTTTATTAGTACACACACACACAACCCGGTCGCGACCTGTGGATGAGGATTAGAAGACGATACAGAAGGAGATGCCTCTTCTGGAGTGGCAGTTGCCAGATGGTGCGAAATCGCTCCCTTTCGCTTCCATTTCTTTTTATTTTTCGGTGTGTGCTTGTTGCATGCAAGAGCCCTTCACGGCAACGGAAGATGATCGCTAGCGCAAGATAGTCTGACACCCACTGTCACTGGTTGCCGGGGGAAACAGACAAGACAGACGGATCTCCGAAACCGGCGAAAGAAAAGCCCACAAGCAAACAGCAAATGAACGATTGTCATACCGGGGCCTATGACTCTCCGATCCCGTGCAGAGAGATAGTTGCGATAGTCAAGAGTCAGCTCGAGCAGCAAATATTATGCAAAAGGACCCTTCTCTCACCCGGGGCCCATCTCCCATTTCCCCGGGGGGAGTTCCAGTTTGCAAAAGGGGTTTGAAGAATTTTCAACATTTTCCTGCCAACTTTGTACCAGGCGCATTGGTTGGCATCTGTTGTCCACGATCGATGCGTTCGTGACCGTGTGTCCCGAGTCGTCTGTCCGGTGGCGACTTTAACTGGGGATGCATTCCCAGTCGGTCGTGGTGCTATAGTGAATGAAAGGCGCGAGTTGGGGAGGGTGTTGGCACGAGCGAGTTCGACAGCGAAAGAGGGGAAATAAATTAAAACTGATCCTCGAGCACATTTATGACTCCTGTTCGGTTGCCGGGCAGGATCGATCAATCTTCGCCGGACGGCCAATCGTATCGCCGTTGCGCTAATCGTCTCCAAGGTTTTTCTTGCGTAGTGTCCGATGGGGACTGGATGGAGTAGGGTCTGACCGTGCGGACTGACTGACACTAATGTAAAGTTGACGCACGCACCCCGGTCTTGGCAGACTTAATCCATAAACAGTCAAAATGTCACTTTAAGCATGCGAGAAAAAGTGTCTCACCAGCCCGGAGGAGACGGTCAGTTGGTGGCCATCATCATCGCTTGGGAGCGCTACTCCGCTTCGGTGGAGAATGATACGGAGGTGTAAGACTCTTTCCCGGTGCTATCTCAATCTCGACCGTGCCCCCAGTGTGTGTGCCGTGTTTTCGAGCGACATTAACGATCGGGAATGGTGCACACTCTGGGTGGGTGGGTATGAATCGAACATTGGCCCGCAAAATGGCACGAAGATCAATCACTGCTACTGCAGCAGAAAAAAAGGGTTCAGTTCGATTTTTGATTCACCCCACGCTGTCTGACGTGGAGGTGAAAAGAAAAGCGTAAAGTGAAGTTTTAATTCGTTTCTTAATTCCGCTCAACGATGGCAGCTAGAAACGGAGAAGGAACATCACTTTCAGCCATTGGAGCTACTCAGAAGCTTGTGTCCTGGGTGTGTGTTATCTTGTTGCTACCGCAACTTCTGGTGTCTTCTTCGGATTTCCCAAGAAGCGATTGGAGCCACGTGCGAATAGTTACTAGAGACCATCTTGGCTTATCGCACCACTGTACCAAAAACACGTCGCACGGTTGATGTGCCGAGTGCAAGATGCGCACACTAAAAGGGGCGGCCGGTAAGTGAAGTGAGAAAAGATGAAGATAAAATTTATTTCATAATTAAAATTAATTATCTCAATTAATCTCACGCGCATCGAACCGTCCCATCGCGGCTGAGATGCACTGCTCGGTAGCTTTCTGCCGATCTGCCGTTGCAGGAAGCTGTTTGTGGAGGATGCTGGGCCAACTCCATCCACCATGTAGCGTTACTGCCGGGCATTCTCGTTACCTGTCCGATTGTGTCCGATTGTGTGTGGTGTGTACTCCCTTTAGCGGTGAGATTTAAGGACGATAAGAAGAAGGACAGGACCGATGTTGGGGCGTACGCGTACAGATTGATCGGTGTGGCACGATCGCACCCTCTAGCCGGAACGCCTCTATCACAGCGACAGCTCGAAGAAGGGGGCCGGTCTTGGTGCTACGCTCAATTAGTAAATGGTGGGAAAACGTGGGCCACAATCTAGGATGCATTTTTCCTCGCGTCGCGAGCGTGTTTGGTGTTGTGTTGGAATAGCGAATATCGATCAAAAAAGAGGGTTGGAAAGAAAAAGGGATTAAAAGAGAAAATGAAGGCACTACATTGGGATACTTTAATGCTCCTGCTTTGTGTCTTTGTTTCATTTGTTTTTGCGTGAAAGTTGTACTGCCAGGCATGGCAAAATTTATCTGAAGTTTGGATTTATTTTACACTTTCATGAATAATAATCACTTTCTCATCTTCATTCCAATGAGTGAGTGCATAAATGCTTTAGCACTCCAAATAATATTTTTTAAATCAGAGTTTATAAAATATCTTGCAAATCTGAAGAATTCTTGAATGTTTTGGACTCTTCGTTTTCAATCATCTTATAACTGTGAAAATGAGAATTTGTTGTTTTCAAACAGTTTTGCACTACCCTTGAAGTTCGTTGTTTGCTAAGTTGAAATCTCCAAAGAGTTTATGCCATTTGTTGCATTTTTACGATATTTTAGCATATACATTTCCAAACTTAAATCACCAACGTAATGAACTTTCCCAAGGTTCATAAAGATATATGAAGTTTTTTTAAATTCAGGAAGTTCAGGAAATGTCTAAACTTTATTTTGCTGACTTTGAGAATGCTTTTAAGGAGAGTAGTGGGATTCCAGAATTCCAGATTATTAGCCTTTGTTAGCAAAATGAAAAAAAAAATGAGTTTGGAATTCTTCCTTAAATTCCAGTTGGAAATTCCAGAAATCATAGAAAACCTAATCATAATTGCGATCAGCTTTGTCCTTATGGAAAGACACACACCGAAAGATGCCATAACCGTAGAGTTCCTAATAAATATCAAATATCTGACGAACTCGCTACGATGTAAATCTTTAAGATATTCCAATTTTTACAATTAATCAAAAAAGTATGTCAAAGTGCTTTGAGATATTCGCCTTGGAATGAAACCTCAATAATTTCAATAATAATTGCCCTTCGTAGATTAACCTTATCATCTTCATAAATATCTTTAATAAAATGCGCCTAACAAACGACTAATCTTCTCTTCAATATTGGACGTTTCCTTGGAAAACGCGACTAATAAAAATTCTTCCCAATAGGTGCGATCGAAAATAGGGCTTATTGCTTCAAACATCACCTTTACCGCGTCGCTTGGTGTGAAGTGTACTTTTGCCACAAAACCGAACCCCCCAGTACCCAGATTACGGTGGGGGGCATGACGTCTGGATGTGATGATGATCAGCAATGCAACATGACGGTGAACAATTACGAACGGTTTCAACAACGCGCTCTCCGCCGGGCTAATAAAGAACTTACTGTCGGCGGATTCAAGTGGTGGACCGCCTTTACCGTGGAATTGAATCATTAATTTTAATCATTTTACCACTACGTGCATCGACAAAAGCGGTGCGCGGAGAAATTTCACTCTCTTATTGTCCAGGATCGAGCGAACCCTTATTGCCGTCGGGTCAAGGACCATCATCGGGACGGTGAACCCTGTGCACCTGCGGGGGCCTGGTGGTGATGTTTTTCTTTTTTCGCCAGTGTGTAAAATTTGATTGATATCAACCGCCCCCCCCCCACGGTACCGGGTTCCTTTCGTGGGAAGCTGTCAGCGAAATTAGCACTCTGATGAGGGAGGCGCTTCGCTGATTGTAAACGAGCGGCGGATCTCAGGTTGGGAATGGTTGGGATGCCGTGCGGCAATCTGTCATGTTTTGATGTCAAACGGTGTGCATCGGCTTTCGGTCCGGTTTTTCCGGGTAAGATTCGGTAGAGCAGCAGTATATGCCGCTGGATGAGTGATGTTGCGCCTGGGATGTGTTAATTTCTAGCCGGAATTGCACGATAGTACAAAACACATTGAACGGTGTTTTGCTGCTGTGTTGATCCGTATGTTGATTCGTACATTAGTGCTGTGTCTTTTTTTGTTTGCTGGAAGAAAAACACAATCACAAGGTGGAGAGGAGGTATTTGCCAGATTGGATTATCCTGCTGGATGACTATGAAAGATTGGTTCGTTCCATTCAATCTCTCATGGGCCGGTATCCCTGGAATGGCGGAGCCGGTACTGCTCTGTAAGTTAATATTGTGAGCGCATAAAAGGGCGCATCCATCGTTCGTAGCAGAAAAAACTGCACATTGGCCTGCTTAAATCTTGCCGATCTACGGAAAATGCGAACACGCAACGTACACGAACCCAGTTCGTAGACCTTTCCGAGTCATTCAGCACATCCATTCCAATCACCTGGCGTGTCAGCGATCACGTCGGGACCATCCATCTTCCAGCGATCTCGATCTCATTTCAAATCACTCTAATCTACGACTATCACGCTCAGGAGGGCATTTCATGCGTGAGGAAGGAAAGGTCCTGGGGGAGGGGGAAGACACTGGGATCCCGTCGCGCTGCCAGAGAAATAGTGTGTTTTTCGCTCCGTAAAATGACTTCAATTCAAACATTACAAAATAGTTTCTTGTCTGCCCCGCGGGGCTAAATGCTGACGGTAGTTAGCCCGGATCGTGAAACTTGGGTTTGGAGTTCCTCGGACCCAGGAGTCTGGTGGAAGAGAGGTAAGGAAGGGGAGTTTCGAGTCGAAGTATTTTAAATGAGATGCATTTCTTGTTTCTTACAAACTACCTGCCGTAGTTGATGTCAAGTATTGGGCGGTTTTGCTCCAGTCCGGACAGCCCGGACGTTGTAAGTAAGGTTTTAGCAGAAGTCTTGGTGGTCGTTTACGAAGCGAGAAAAGGGAAAACTGGCTCCCCCTCCCGCGGTCGTGCGCTGAAAGCGAGCCAATAATTATGTTTCGAAGCTAAGGACGTATGCCCCGAACGATTCGCACCACTAATTCGCTTGCAGCTTCAGCAAAGAGCAAACCCGTAAGAATGGGTTCCAGTGCTCCAGAACTTGTCCCCCAACGTCTAAACCTGCTTTCGATGCACAAACTACGGTACGAGTGTTTTGCAATTTGTTGCATTCAAATTCAATTATCCTTTGGTTCGCTTTGCCTCGCCTCAATGCCACAAGAGTCGATCGGTCCTGTTTATTTTATAAATATCTCTTTTTGCGTCAATCTCCTGCGTCTGCAGGCCCGGTAGCAGGCAACCGTAACCGTTTGTTGGATTTGTCAAATCATAACAATTACACCGGTCACATAAAACCCTGTTCCATTCCCTACCGGGTGCAATTACAATATATCAAATGAATCTATCCGAAAACGCACACGAGACACGCGGGATCGGGGGTTTTTCGCTCACCCGATTTTTCCGTCTGCCGGTCGTCGCGTTCGATTGTCTGTCAGCAGATGGTGATCGTAAATTTCTTCACCGTCGTGCCAAAAAACGACGCAAATGTCAGCCCAGACGATCTGCAGCGTTGTTCGCCGCTGTTGCACCAAATTATGTCTAATAAATTGTCACGGAATTGATAGTGACATGATCACACGATCATTCCGCCGTTGCCTGGCAGCGGTCAGTAAGTATCAGTTTTCCACCGTCTGGTTAGTTGGTTGGCTGCAACAACGTCACCGGCGTTTGTAACACGATGACTGTAGCTCGATCGGTGCAAGATGAGCCGACGGTAAAGATCTATTTTCCGCGCATATGGAATGCATCGGTGAAAAACTAGTGTCCGTTTCGAATGTGAATTTCACGCATTTGATTAATGGCGGTGGTCGGGTTCTGGCATCGCGTAGGTAAACGCGTTTCAACGAGATTTTAATTAATGCCCGAAACATTAGCACAACACTTGGATGGTTTTTACTGGGAGGGCGGGTTGTGAGAAACAAGCGGGAGGGTTGCATTTTATGCAATTTTAGCGCTAAGACCCGCTTTCCCGATCGGTGACAAATGTTGTTCGTCTGTACGGGAGGACGATATTTAAGACAACAAGTTATACTAAATGGTACGTGCGAAGGTCAATCGGTGGAAATGTTGCAGATCGTGATTTTATAACATGGAACAATTCGTACTCTGACATAATTAAGTAGTTTCAGTTGAAAAATGGAAAAGGTTATTTGGACAGCGGCATTTTGTTAAAAGGTGCTTTTATTTTAGACCAAAAAAAGAGGATTTTTAATTATTTATTATTTAATTTCTTTACGATATGTCATTTAATGGTTTACTTACCCTTATAAACGGTTCTTTGTACGCAGGACACTTAAACCACTGATATTTTCTTTTTTTCTTCTTTCACTTTCACACACATTTAAAACAGGACAATCGCCTACAATGGCCACATTTTTTTATACCTCACATTCTCATAACTTACTTTTAATATGAACTCTTATTAAAAAAAAACTAAACTAACTTTTAGTAAGCTCATAACTAAAATATAACTTTTTTTCACCAAAAAACAACCAACACTTTTTTTCTCTGCTCTAAGGCACATTCACACTTCAACGCTTTTTGGCACATTTCAAACACTACACACACATAAAATGGTCACATTTTTCTATAAACGAATTTACGCAATAAGCAACAATTTTATTAATAAAGAGATATCACATTTTTTCACCAACACTTCCACAAACGATGGAAGCCGCATTCCATAAAATGCACCGACATTTTGTTTCTATTAATTTCAAATATTATAAACTAACCGAAGCTAACATCACGCGATTATGGCACTGCACAACACAAATGCAACAAGCTTAGTACGCACATAGAACGCAAATCATTTTATCGTTTAATCACGAGCACCACGATACTGTTTGAACCGAAACTGTATTGATGAGTTATAAAATGTCAAAAGATTTCATCACGAGGCAAACTCACTTCCTCAACACGCCATTTACAATGGCGTCTTTTTCTTTACTTAACAATTTTTAAACTTTACGCGTTTTTTGTTCAATTTTTCCATTTGCTTCGACAATACTATACGTGATTTTGGGCCGCTTTACGCACTGCCGTTCTTCCATCACTTACACACACTAACAATAATCACGCGATCACACGCAGGCACAACGGAAGATGACGCCGCCAACGATTCGAAAACGTGCTAAGTAAATCTTCACTGTTTTACATTAAATTAACACACAAACTCATGTAATAACTATTCTTTTAATGGAATATGATCCTCAGGGATAAAGGATAACACTTTTTAGCACCGAAAAAAATAACTTTAGCAAAGCGTTCTATGAAAGCCTTTTTTTTCATTACTGTGACGTACTGCTGTCCGATTGCTACTGATTACACTTTCAACTAATCTCATTATCATGATCTCTTCGGCTTCGTTATCACGACACACCTACAAAAAAAATTGGCGAAGCGACAGGCTCCCGATTTCTCCCATTCGTTCACGCACACACTTCACTCCTCCGAAGAGACGAATTATTTAGGACCTTTTTTGTGCATTACTCGTTAATGAAATAGGAAAAAATTAATACATATGAATGATATGATAAAAGTATTAAAAATGTTACTTAAAAATGCTTGATGCCACCAAATATTGCAATAATTTCTTTAGTTAGTAGCATCAAAACCGCTCCAAAAAAAGGGGACGCCTGAAAGAACGGAAATGTGTATGAATGTTGGTAGCAGAATAAAACCATTTTAACAGGTACGGCACACCTGCCAATGCGGTGGTATGGCGGCTCTTCGGAGGAGCGACGAGTGTGTGAACGAATGAGATAAATCGGAAGCCTGCCGCTTTGCCAATTATAGCTATGTAGGTGTGTCGTGATAACGAAGCCGAAGAGATCATGATAATGAGATTAGGTGCAAGTGTGCCCAGTAGCGATCGGACAGCAGTACGTCACAGTAATGAAAAAAAAACTTTCATAAAACGCTTTGCTAGAGTTGATTTTTTAATGATAAAAACTGATATCTTTTATCCCTGAGGACCATATTCCATTAAAAGAATAGTTATTACATGAATTAGTGTGTTAATTTAATGTAAAACAGTGAAAATTTACTTAGCACATGTTCGAATCGTTGGCGGCGTCATCTTCCGTTGTGCCTGCGTGTGATCGCGTGATTTTTGTATATCTTTTATCCCTGATATTCCTTATCCCTGAGGATCGTATTCAATTAAAAGAATGATTATTACATGAAATAGTGTGTTAATTTAATGTAAAACAGTGAAGATTAGTTTAGCACGTTTTCGAATCGTTGGCGGCGTCATCTTCCGTTGTGCCTGCGTGTGATCGCGTGATTATTGTTAGTGTGCGTAAGTGAAGGAAGAATGGCGGTGCGTAAAGCGGCCCAAAATCACGTATAGTATTCTCGAAGCAAATGGAATTTTTTTTACAAAAAACGCGTAAAGTTTAAAAATTGTGAAGTAAAGAGAAAGACGCCATTGTAAATGGCGTGTTGAGGAAGTGAGTTTGCCTCGTGATTAATTCTTTTGACATTTTATAACTCATCAATACAGTTTCGGTTTGAACAGTATCGTGGTGTTCGTGATTAAACGATAAAATGATTTGAGTTCTATGCGCATACTAAGCTTGCATTTGTGTTGTGCAGTGCCATAATCGCGTGATGTTAACTTCCGTCAGTTAATAAAATTTGAAATTAATAAAAACAAAATGTCGGTGCATTTTATGGAAAGGGTTCGTTTGTGCAGAAAAAAAATGGAAAGGTTGGTGAAAAAAGTGATATCAAAGTGTAAATTCGTTTATAGAAAAATGTGGCCATTATTTGTGTGTGTAGTTTTCGAAATGTGCCAAAGAGCGTTGAAGTGTGTATGTGCCTTAGAGCAGAGAAAAAAAGTGTTAGTGGTTTTTTGGTGAAAAAAAAGTTATGCTTAGTTATGAGCTTATTAAAAGTTAGTTAAGTTATTTTAATATTAGTTCGTATTAAAAGTTAGCTATGAGCTTATTGCGTGGTGTTTTAAATGTGTGTGAAAGTGAAAGAAGTTTTGTCGAAATCGGTTGTGATGTTTGAAAGTGAAGTGTCCTGCGTACAAAGAATCGTTTATAAGGGTAAGTAAACCATTCAATCACACAAAATATAATAAATAATTAAATTAAATAACAAATAATTAAATAATTAATGAATAAATAATGTAAATTACGCCCCCAAATAGCCTCCAAAAAGGGCCGAAGAAAGAAACGGCCTCCAAAGGGCTTTACCGGCTCTCTAAAACATGAGACCCAAATCGGTACCTTTCAAACATTTTATTTAATTTTAATGAAAAGTATTTACCACACTGTCATCAGGACTCGGTCTCGCACCAAAAACCTATTCCAACATTTGACAGATTATCTGTTGCACCACCGAACGAGAACGATGTTCTGTACACCGACGCTGATGAAAGTGAATGCGGTCGTACGGAAATCACGGCACCACATGCGTTCCTTTCCAGTTTGAAAGCCGAAACTTCTGCCCGGAACCGGGAAGGTTAATTTTCAAAGGCACACATCATAACATCCCACCCTTGGGGAGGTGGGGGACGGGATCATGCAATCCCTTGTAACCGAAACCGAAACCGATGGGTGAATGGGCTCGTGTACCTAATGTCCGATCCCATCTATGATAGCATCGTACCAGAAAACCCCGCTAGTTTGTTGTTATCCATTCGAAATCATTTAAACGCTCGTTTAGACGTAATTTCGATGACATGTGATAGTTGTGCGACGGACCCGGGGCCTGTTTTGTGGTGCATCCGGATGAGCTGTGAACTTTGCCACCTCGACAGATGGAAGGAACCTGGGTGGCTAAAAAACCCCACCTCCTCTCCCCGGTTAAACCAGAAACGGAAACTCTATTAGCTCGTTGTCAAAGCCTTTAACTGATTTCCCGCAACATGCTTATTCACTAGAGAAGTTTTGGGCCATCGTTTTGTGGCCAGACAGCCACATCGGACATCGAGTGGCCGAGTACAAAACGTACGCATTTGGGGGAGGTGGGGTAGGGAATTTTGGGGGTGCGGAAACGCATCATTCTCGACACACCTGACCGATGCCTTCGGGCCAGAAGAAGGCTCCGGCATAAGGGAAAGCCTTCGACCGTTGCTAGCGTCGGGACCGTTCTGTTTTTGGTCCGGTAAAATCGTTTTCATCAATTTGATCAAGTGTTTGTGGTACGGTTCCCGGAACATTCGCCAGCTACGGTTGGTACTTGGAAAAACGAGTTCGAGAAGCCGTAGGCTCACAGACAACCGACCAGAAGTGTCAGTGCAAAAGGGTATCCAATCGTTCGATATGCTCCTTTTTGCGATGGCCGGATGAAAGACCTCACTGTGAACCTGGGCACCGATGAGTGCCGTGCTGCAACAGCCAGTGACATCTGAGTCCGAGGAACGTATTTAGAGAAAGTAATCACATTGCAAACAAGTGAACAATATGTACCGAACGCAAGGGAGAATGTATGCAAATTTATGCCTTTTTTGAGGGGGGGAGGTAAGGGCGAAGGTGCCAAACTGGGTTCGTCCAATAGTGGACGTCGAATCCTCAGTATACCGACAACTCTGGCCACACATTCGGACGATGTCGATGAGCAGTCGAGTGTGGCAGTGCCGTGCCGTCGTTCGTATGGCGAGGCGGATGGAAAGTCCTTTCGTCCTTCCACAGTACCGATAAAAGTGTTTATTCAGCAGAAATGACTTTATATTAAAGAACAGCACTAGTACCGTCATACGAGAGAAACCTAATTTCGTACACGTTGCTCGAGTTATTATCGCAGCACCGTACTGCCGTGGAACAGTTTGCACAATTTTGTAGTAGAATGTGAAACAGAATCTCCCGTAAGTATGTTTGGCGGTTTCCAGTTCTTCCCTTTTTCTGCCGAAAGCCGTTCATTATCCCCCCACCGGTGTTGCGACACGAACGATCCCCCCCCCCAGAAACGGACGACGTGACGTTTTGTATATCTCGGTTGTTACAGCATCCGCCAAGTGGGGTATGCAAAATATTAATTCCCTTTTCGTCGCCTGCGGGCCCGATCTCCTGCCGTGGCGTGCGCTACGGAATGCAGCCGTCTTGAGTGGAACGCGAGCACGAGTGTCTCTTGGTCAGTGTGTCTTGTCATGGTTGCGACCGGTTCGGTCATCGTAACGATTGATTGTTGTATGGGAGTTGTACGTTTGGAGTGGAAACCTCCCCGAATGCAAAAAAATGAGGGAAGGAAAAAAAACAAACTTTGGCTACAGTCAACTTGTCTTGGTGCTTCTTCTGGCTATTATAAATAATTCATCCGTGGCTGAAGCTTGGGATGAAGTTGTAGAAGTAATTGTTTGTACAAGTACGAGTCCGGGAATTCGAGGCGAAGAGCTTATGTGCATTGTGAAATTTTGCAATCTGTCTGTCTTTTAATATATTATCCTAATTGATAAAATAAAAGGACAGCAGCATCGGACAATCGGGGTTGTGTTTATTAGTACAATTAATTGGATATCGTTTCTAACGGCTTATTTTTATTTTTTTCTTTTTTCTTCCTCCAAGTAACTTTAAGTTTTTTCAATGTTTCTCAATGTTTTTCAATGTTCGTTCATTTTTCACAATACTTTTAATTCTAGCTTTGAAGATCATTTTTAATATTGCATTCATATTTTAATACTTGATCTTACATATAGCATATCTTTAAGTTTAATTGAAACAGGTTTTTTATTCTTAAATCTTAACACATGTACAAAAAATTTAACTCACCGAGTAAGGCCCGAGATAAGGCAAAATACAAATACCAAAACAGGAAATGCATTGTGAAAATTGTACTCATTTCAGCCCTATGAGGCCACACGAAGAAAATCCATCATCAAGAGTTACTAAAGAGTTTCGTGATTCTATCTTTGTAATAAATCTGTTTTGATCTTAACTCCGAGTAGGTTTTGGAATATGCTAATAACGGCTGATGTCCGTCAGCAAAGATTTGGATTCAGCTTAACGAAGCAGTTCAGCGGAAAGACACTCCGATTTTTTTTGTAGGCTTCTTCCATGGAGTCTTGGTGATATATAGTTCGTCCAGATTACGCAAGTCTTAGCCATTTGTTGGGTTTACAGTCCGCTTCTCGACTAGACTAAGAGCCAATGCTTTTTTGAGACAGATTTGATCAGTTTATTCATCATCCAGAACTTTTAGGATAAGCCCCAAAAAATCCTCGAGGAATTGTGGAATGTTGAGGAATTCTGAATGTCTCCGTGTGTGAGAGCCCGTGAGCGCCTGTAAACCTGTGTCGATATAATACCTTGTTAGACTATAAGAATTTATTTCATTAAGACAATAATCATGTCCGATTAAATACAAATAACCCTTATAAAATAAATTATTCAAAGGCAGCTGTTTTAATATGTAGCTTCGCGAAGTGATTTGCTCTGAATTACATCATCTAATTTAGACAGGATTTTTTAAAATAAATAATCCTCTGTTTACGTAACAAATCCATATCAGCATAATCTCTAAATTAATCTTAAACCTGATTCAACACAGAATTTTATAAACCATAAAACAAGTCCCGATCCAATTCACCAACATCTCACAACAAAGAGCACCCGCCAAATGGCGGATTGTGTTTCCGCATCTTGTTCGCAATCATGTCAAAGCTGCCATTCAGCAAAGAATCGCCGAATCACGTACAATCATATTAGCTTCCCACCCGGTTTCGTATGCAATGCTCGTTCGCGGCAAATTTCATTGACAACCGTTAACGATGCACGCGGTGCTTGTTGTGAGACACACGAACCGGCAAACTGGCACCGAAATTCCCACACATAAAAAAAAACTTCGCCAAACTTTTATGAATGAAATACCATCGTCAAACTGGTGGTGGACTGATACGATGGGCATCTTGAACGTTTTTGAGCAAACTCAACATAAACGGACGACAAAGTTTTATCGCGTATTGGTCGATGAGGATGTGTTTTATATTGTTTGCACCATGTCGCAAAATCCCATTGCCCCTGTCCGGTAGCTAAGCTCCAAATCAGTTTGAGGTTGAGGTTGCATCTACAGAACGTAACGAAAAGCTGCGACATTGGCACATTGCATCAGCTCGGACAACCTCGGGGTTAACCCCTGGAAATTAACCTTCGGGGTGAGTCAGGTGCATCTTCGGCAAGGTTCTGCTACTTAAGTCTGTCTCGCCCATTTGTTTATCTCGACACCGGTGGGATGAGTTGGGTATTTTGAACTTGATTCATGTACGGAACAACAAACAAATAAAGAAAAAAAAACAAGAGCGTATATTCCTGTTACGCTTCCGGGGGTTAAATTTCATCGCAAGATCGTCTTGGTAGACAATTAAAATTAAAATGCGGACACAATAAAGAAACCCCCCGTTCACAGCAGAACCCGCTGACGGGTGTGCGATGACGCTTTTGTGCAAAAAAAAAACGGGGACAATCAAATTTCATCGCTCCGCAGATCGCAATTTCCCGTAAAAGCACCTTTGGCACACTACATAAACACGGTCGCTTTTATGAGCAGCCCAACTCACCCTCGTACGACCCTTTTGGTGCATTTTTCTGTGTGTGTGTGTCTTTGGAGATTGCAACTGCATTTATTTGTGGAATTTGCCGTGTTGGGGCAAAAACCAGGGAGTAGATGAGGGAAGAAGCTTGCCACACTGGGCAAGATGCTGTTTGATGGAGCATTTTATTTCTTGTCTGATTTCGTTGGATTTTTTTTTCTGTGTTTGTATCTTCTTACCTTTGGTTGCGAAAATGAATTCGGAATCGGATGCCTGCGATACAGTCGATTGAAGCTGGGTAGTGAAGACATTGGACGTCAAACCAGGCAACCAGGTTCTTGGAAAATGCATCATCCGTTCCGGACACCGGATAAGGATGGCTGAACCTTACCTGGGATCGTAAAATTAAATACCGTTCGGCTATAATTTAAAAAGCGTTGAGAATGACTTTATAGTTCCCCTTGCTTGCTGGTGGTGGTGTAGATGTATGTGTGGACAGATTAATCCGTATGTTTAAGCTGCTTACAGTGTGCTTCATAACAAAGTGGATAAATTAAATATAGAAATTAAAGATAAATTTCTCATCTGTATTTAATTGTGTTTTGTATACTTTTACTATTGAATAGACGAAAGGTTGGTAGAGTGAATACCGGGCGACTTAATAACACGCCTGATTAGGGTTCAAATCTCAACTAGATCGTGTCCTTCTTCACTATGTGCAGGACTTTATTTATTTGCTAAATTTAAAAAAATTACTGACATTTAAGTAAAGAAACTGCTTTCTACTTTCAATAAAAATTGGTTACTTAAAATATTACTAAAATTTTCAAACAAGTTCTTTTAATATTGTATTAAGTAATTCAAACTAGCAAAATAGTTATAATAAACACACCAGTTTAGCGAATTTAATTTCATCATTCTTCTTCTTCTTGGATTAACGACCTTTACAGGTCACGCCGCCCATTTCTGGCTTACTAGACTTATTTTACCACGTAGCCAGATAGTCAGTCCTTGCTACGGGGGGACGGTCCGAATGGGATTTGAACCCGGTCCAGCCGTGTGGACTGGCGCCGTTTATCACATGCACCACCGAGCCGCCCCCTTAATACAAATATTGTATTAAGTAATTCAAACTAACAAAATATTTATCATAAACACACCAGTTCATAGAACTTAATTTCATCATTATTCATCGTCATTCTTATGACGCTATTACTCATAAAAATGTAATCTGTATCATATATCTTTATTACTAAGTAAATTATTAAACGAAAACTATTCTCGATTCGTTTAGACTTTGGAGTCTAAACTTTGGAGTGTTTTGGAGTATGCAGCTGATGTTCCAAAGTACATTTAATTTTATTTTTAAGAGTCTTACTAACAAGAAAATCTGATAAAAAAACATGTTTAATTTCAAAAATAAAGCTTAAGTTAATCAATTAATTAAAAATCAAAATACACTAAATGCTTTCATCGGTTCCTTCTCCATGACGCATACTGTAGAAACGGTATCCAAGAATCCTAGAACCCGAGTGTTCTGAATAAGCTTCATCTTGCAGCGTGTATTTTGATGTTATTTTCACCACCCAAAACCAATGAAGATTTGTTGAAACTACGGTTGTGGGTGTCTTCCAGGCAAGTCTTGGTTCATGGCGGCCGGTTTTAATCTCCTTCGTGCTATTGCACCCATCGTGGTACCCTTTCCGAGCGAGTGTTCCGCTTTTATAGCCCTCTCTTAAGAAGCCAAAACCACAAACGGCCAACATCCAAGCGGAGACCGCAAAGAACATCGTCCTAGCGGATCGGCGGGAATCGGCACAGCATCTTTGACGTTGTAAAAGTGCAAGATTTCGATGCGGCTTTAAAGTTCTACTTAATAATAACAATAAAAGGCACCAACCCGTACAGCTCTGGTCCTCTGGCAATTGGATGGAAAAGGTTGGCTTGGGCTCCGCCGAGCGGACACTGTCGTAAAATGGCGTAAAAAGTACACGAGGTACAATCTACCGGAAAATGAAACTGAAAATAAAGTAAAGTGAGTCCAAAAAAAACAAACTCCACTTCACGCTTGTGTGTGTGTTTGCGAGTGTTTGAGTGCTTTTGAGGGAGGGAAGGAGGGTGTTGTTGCAATTGCAAAAAAAAGAGTTGCGACGGGTGCCGTTGTCTTTGGGCGAATGTTGTGGATAGATTCACACACCCGGGGGCATGGCCTATCCGTCTGTTCCATTTGCACCGGGCAGCGCAGTAAATTGCACTTCAACACCGCTGACGAAATAGGACAGGCAGCGCAATTTATTTCAAATTAATAAAACTTCAATCCATCTGCTGGTTCTGGTGCAACGAGTTTCGTTTATGCCTTTTTGTTGTTGTCGCTGTTGTTTCACCGTGTCCCCAGCGCTGGAGTTGTGTGTGTGTATGGAGTCACGTCCGTATCAACCGACATCCGAGGACGTGGCGATTAATTGAAGTGCGAGCGTTCCGGCACACGGGAGGTTTGAGGTTTGTAGCGGGACAAAATCGGTTTTTTTAATGTCTCCCGGAGCGTCTTCCGCCCAGCAGGTTAATCCTAGCGAAATCAATGGGGCGTCCACATTGCCACATAGGTCAGCCATCCGAGAACGGGCGAGAACATCACAAAATGCAACAGTTTTATGATGGACGACTTGATTTATATGACTATATGCATCGATAGCATGCTGATGGCAGAGCGCGCGCCTGACCCGTCTTGCTGGTTGATCGGTGCTGCCCTGATCGGCGAGAACGTTGATCCTTTTGTGGACTCGTGCACTTTCCATTAACTGTCATGTCGTTACTGATCCTTCAACGATGTTGCGTGGGGTAGTTTGCATAAGTGCGGATGAGTTAAATTGTAGTGTTTGATTTCTTGGCTTTTTTTATTATTTAATTGCAGCTATGTTTAGTGTCGAAACGTGTGGAATAGGTACCGTTTGGTGGAGTTTAATGGTTTTGTTTTTATTTAAGCGAGCGATACTAAGGTGCGCGTGAGTGCATGAAGAGAACAGTTGTTTGTACTATCCTTTATATATGCAAGAGATGCTTCAAATAAGTTGTAGAAACAGTACATGAGTCTATGTCTAGATATATGTGTAGAGACTCCTCAAGATCCACTGATGACCTACTGATTTCAGTGACTTCACACTGAGAAAAATTCCAGCTTTTGAGTCCCAAAAGAACTTACTGGCAATAGAGCATCAATTGTTGACCAAGTAGTGCATAAAGGTGCTGATGATTGTCACCTCAAGGTTTCTTCAAGGAAATATGGATGGCAATTCAATTATGTATCTTATTTCTTAATGTTTGGACATTCTTAGCGTCGTAACTTGCTGATGAGTTTAATGTCTTCAAGGTATTCCTTCAAGATGCTATTGGTATAGTTGTGTAGAACTTGATTTTAGTATTTAAGAGTTATTCAGGATCAGGAGATACATAAAATTCTTCACTAATTTATGTTTGTGACAGATCACTTTTAGATATTGTGGTTTTCAAAACTCTGTGCACAACATGGAATATTCTTCATTACTGATGTAAGAGTCTTCCCAACTGATCACCGGTTAGAATACGAGGACTTCTCCCAGTTTTTCCGATGGACGAATCAAAGTCATGTCCATGTGAAGAGTTCTAAGAATAATTCGCTAGAGGGTCGTCCGGTGTCTTTTGAATTACATGACCATCTCATCTTGAAGCAAAGCCTAAGGATATAGAAGTCCTCTTCAATACGTTGTTAGATCTCTAAATGTAACACAATTTAAATTTGTTAAATATCTCAATAATATAAAAGACTTCAGCAGAGTTGGGATGTGCAATATATTGAATTGTTCCGTTGAGTTCATAATTTATCAATTTCTTTACTCAAACATTGCGCCGCATGTTGCGTAATCAAATTAATACACAACTAACTCAAACTTCTACTCCTACCACTAATATGGTCTTTGTGTTTCGTGCACAAATGAGACGACGTCTTTTGCAAAAAGACATAAACCAACATTCCTAAGCACTAAACTTCATCACCCATTGCGATTGTGGCACTGTACAAGCACAAGCACTTCCTTCTCGTGTCCGATTGGATGCGTCAATTGCGATGATTGCCTCGCACCAATTAAGTGAAACAGCATTCAATTACGGAAACGATCCCTTAAACTGGATGCGACCTCGACCCGGCGGCCAGGCGTCGCGGTTTTCCGGTTCTTGTGTGGGGCTTTTTGGGTGAGCAACTACTTTTACCACATTGTCTACGGCAGCGGCGTACACCTTGTGTACGTCACTGCGGGCCGCACGAAAGTCATAAAGGCGGATCGTGCGGAGTCCGTATGGCAATGGCAATTTAACCATAATCGTCTCCAATTAGTACCGAACTGCAATGAAGTGTAAAAGACAACATCATCACGAAGTGGTCGGGCGGGATAGGGCTGATAGGCTAGTTACCTTTTCAAGGAACCTAAACCCTGCCTGGAACCGGCCTGGAAAGGAACATTTCCACACACACACATACGTGGTGTTGTTGCGTTCGTGTTCGTTTGGTGAAACTGATATAATGATTAGAAATTATGCCGTCCATCACAGCAGCAATTCGAGCGGCCGCGATCACTTTGGTGGTGATTTTCTTCCCAACTTCCAATCACTTTTCTGTGGGCCCCCGGGTGGGCGGTCGTGTGTAA